>NC_141018.1:19320148-19950148 GCF_052327205.1 Somniosus microcephalus | reverse complement strand
ACACCGGCATGGACCAGTTGGGCCGAATGGCCTGTTTCTGTGCTGTACATTCTATGTAATTCGATATAACAAAAAATATTTTCTAGTGTGGCACAGAGTACAGTTAGTCTACATCACAGGGTTAACAGATCTGACACCATCAACCTAAAAAATAGATAGTAAATAAATAAATAACAATCAAAGTCGTGCCTCTATTTCCTCAAAGATTAAACCAATTTGCAAGGTAACAATATAGAAACCCAAATAGAAATCTGGAACTCTTTTATTGCAAGGGGGATGGAGTATAAAAGTAGGGAAGTCCTGTTACAACTGTACAGGGCGTTGGTGAGACCACACCTGGAGTACTGCGTGCAGTTTTGGTCTCCTTATTTAAGGAAGGATATACTTGCATTGGAGGCAGTTCAGAGAAGGTTCACGAGGTTGATTCCGGAGATAAAAGGGGTTGACTTTGATGTGCCTCAATAAATCCGAGACTCGATGTTAGCGAAACAAAACAAGGCTTTTATTGACTTAGAAGGTAACACACAGAGGAGAATTATCTTCCATCCAGAGGTCTGCCGTACTGGATGTGCTGCAGGCTGGGCCAGCTTACATAGGAGCCAGGTATGGGCGGAGCCCTACACACAGTACAATACAATGGAAATGAAACTGAAACCAACCATAGTCACAGGCAGAGAAATACTGATGAGTGATGAATGGAATATTTCATCACATTCACCCCTTCTATAGATTTAGTCTGTTCGGGGGTTTGATAGTCCTCTGTGACCGACGTGGCTGTTGTGGTGCCGCGGGTGTCGGCTGGGTGTCCCCGGTGGCCTCCTGGGTCTCTGCCGGGGGTGCCGCCAGGGTTGTTGAAGGGGTAGTTGGTGGGGGTACCGTTGGTCGATGTTCTTCCGGGGGTGATGAAAGAGTAGTGGGTGAGTAAGAGTTGCTGTGGTCGTTGTTGCTGCTGTTGTCGTGGTTGTTGTCGTTACCGGCTGGGGCGACGTCTTTTATGGACACGGTGTCCTCCCTTCCGTCGGCGTGCCGGACATACGCGTATTGGGGGTTGGCGTGGAGTAGGTACACTGACTCCACGAGAGAGTCCATCTTGTGGCCCCTCACATGCCTTCGCACGAATACCGGACCTGGGGTGGAGAGCCATGATGGCATGGATACGCCTGAGGTGGATTTCCGGGGAAAGACAAACATTCGCTCGTGAGGCGTGGCATTAGTGGCAGTACACAATAGCGACCGTATCGAATGGAGCACATCTGGGAGGACTTCCTGCCAGCGGGAGATAGGGAGGCCTTTGGTCCTTAGAGCTAAAGTGACTGCTTTCCATACTGTCCCGTTCTCTCGCTCCACTTGACCGTTACCCCGGGGGTTATGGCTGGTGGTACGGCTCGTGGCGATCCCCCTGGACAGCATGTACTGGCGTAGCTCTTCACTCATGAAGGACGCCCCCCTATCCGTATGGATGTAGCTCGGCATACCGAACAGGCAGAACAGGCTGTTGAGGCATTTAATGACCGTGGCGCTGGTCATGTCTGGGCAGGGGAAGGCGAATGGGAAATGAGAGAATTCGTCCACAATGTTCAGGAAGTAAACATTGCGGTCGACGGACGGGAGGGGGCCCTTGAAATCTAAGCTGAGCCGCTCAAAGGGCCATGTAGCTTTGATTAAGTGGGCTCTATCTGGGCGGTAGAACCGAGGCTTGCACTCAGCGCAAGTGCGACAGTTCCTGGACAGGGACCGAACTTCCTCAATCGAGTAGGGTAAGTTGCGGGACTTTATGAAGTGGAACAGCCGCGTGACCCCTGGGTGGCAGAGGTCATTGTGGAGGGTCTGTAGCCGATCCCCGGTGGCGCTGGCACACATCCCTCGTGAGAGGGCGTCGGGGGATTCGTTAAGGGCCCCTGGCCGGTAAATGATGTCATAATCGAATGTGGAGAGCTCGATCCGCCACCTAAGAATCTTATCATTTTTAATCTTCCCCCTCTGTTTATTATTGAACATAAACGCTACCGACCGCTGGTCGGTAAGTAGCGTGAAGCGTTTGCCGGCTAGGTAGTGGCGCCAGTGGCGCACTGCCTCCACGATGGCTTGGGCCTCCTTTTCTACGGAGGAGTGTCTGATCTCGGGCCCTTGGAGGGTCCTCGAGAAGAAAGCTACGGGCCGCCCCGCCTGGTTGAGGGTGGCCGCCAAGGCAAAGTCAGACGCATCACTTTCCACTTGAAAGGGAGTGTTCTCGTCCACTGCCTGTAGCGTGGCCCGCTCAATATCCTGCTTAATGCTTTTGAAGGCGGCATGGGCCTCAGCAGAGAGCGAAAAAGAGGATGCTTTCAAGAGGGGGCGGGCTTTGTCGGAGTAGTTGGGGACCCATTGGGAATAATAAGAAAATAACCCCAGGCATCTTTTCAGGGCTTTGGGAGTGTTGGGCAGGGGCAGCTCCCGTAGGGGGCGCAATCGGTCGGGGTCTGGTCCGATTTCCCCATTCTCCACCACACTGCCTAGTATGCAGAGGCGTGTGGTGTTGTAAACGCACTTGTCCTCGTTGTAGGTGAGGTTGAGTTTTTGTGCGGTTTTCAGGAACCTCTCCAGGTTCGAGTCGTGATCCTGCTGGTTGTGACCACAGATGGTGACGTTGTCGAAGTAGGGGAAGGTTGCCTGCAAGTGGTGGTCATCGACCATGCGGTCCATCTCCCTCTGGAAGACCGAGACCCCATTCGTCACCCCAAAGGGGACTCTGAGGAATTGGTAGAGGCGTCCGTTCGCCTCGAAGGCGGTGTACGGGCGGTCCTCTGGTCTGATAGGGAGCTGGTGGTACGCTGACTTGAGGTCGATGGTGGAGAACACCCGGTATTGGGCGATTTGGTTCACCATTTCTGATATGCGGGGTAGCGGGTAGGCGTCTAGTTGGGTGTACCTGTTGATCGTTTGGCTATAGTCGATCACCATCCGTTTCTTCTCGCTACCCCTTACCACCACCACTTGGGCGCGCCACGGGCTATTGCTGCGTTCAATAAAGCGCTCTTTCAGGAGCCTGTCTACCTCGGTCGCGATAAACCGCCTGTCCTCCCAGCTGTACCTCCTGCTTTTGGTCGCTATTGGCCGGCAGTTAGGGGTAAGGTTCGCGAATAGCGAAGGCGGCTTTACCTTCAGGGTAGCCAGACCGCACACTGTGAGGGGCGGCTGGGACCCACCGTAATTGAGCGTGATGCTTTGGTGGTAGCACTGGAAATCCAGGCCCAAGATCACGCTCGCACATAGATTCTTCATGATTAATACTTTAAAATTATCGTATACAGTTCCGTTAACGGACAATTGTACCGTGCAGTAACCCATAATGGTCGATGTCTGGGTTTTATCAGCCATAGAGATGGTACCCCGAGTAGGGACCACCTTTAGGTAGAGTTGTTGTACCAGTTCAGGGTGGATAAAACTCTCCGTGCTTCCACTGTCAATTAAACATTTAACCCTGCACCCGTTTACCTCGATGTCCACCATTGATTTGGATAGCGGGTGCGGCCTGGTCTGGTCCACTGTGACCGATGCCACTGTAGGGCCCTGATCGAGACAAGATGGCGTCCACGCTGTCTGCTCACAAGATGGCGGACCCCACGAGGTCGGGCAAGATGGCGTCCAAGATAGCCGCTCCCACGGCGCACACGCGGCGGTGGCGGGTTTTCCGGCGGGGTTCCCTCTGCACACCTTCCCGAAGTGCCCCTTCTTACCGCACTTAAAGCAGGTGGTGCCTTTCGCCGGGCACAGGTTTCTGGTGTGCTTCGGCTGCCCGCAGAAGTAGCAGTTGGGTCCCCGACGCGTCGCGGCTGTCGTAGGGCTTCTGGGGGGAGAGCGGGGCCCCGACGGTGTCGGGCTGCCGGGCGGGGAAGATGCCTTCCAAGATGGCGGCGCCCTTGGTGCACACGTGGCGGCATGGACGGCGCAGGCTGAAGAGTAGGCGTCCGAGTTTCTCTGGGCCACATCCAGGGATCGTGTTGTGTCCGCAGCCTGTTTCAGGTCCAATCCCGTTTTTTTCCAGCAGTCTCTGCCGGATGTAAGTGGAGCTGAGGCCTGTGATAAAGGCATCGCGAACAAGCTAGTCAGTGTACACTGCAGCTTTTACATCTTGGCACTTGCAGTCTTTGCCAAGCGTTTTCAGGGTGCCTAGGAACTCCTCCACCGATTCCCCAGGTCGCTGTGCGCGAGTAGCGAGCAGATGCCTAGCATACACCTCATTCGTAGGCTGCTGGTAATGCGCCTTTAAGATGTCGCAGGCGGCCGGGTACGTGTCGGCGTCTTGGATGAGGGGGTAAACCCGGTGGCTTACCCAATTCCGCAGAATTCCGAGTTTCATACTCGCAGCGTCCGTAGCGTCTTTGACGGCTGCGGAATTGTCCAGGAAGAATTCCATACACATAAACCAGTGTCCGAAGCGTGCCGATGCGTCTGAAGCATGCTGGTCCAAATCCAAACGTTCAGGTTTCAAGAGTTGATCCATTGTGTTGAAAATTAAGTCAATAAAATTGATGTGCCTCAATAAATCCGCGATTCGATGTTAGCGAAACAAAACAAGGCTTTTATTGACTTAGAAGGTAACACACAGAGGAGAATGTATCTTCCATCCAGAGGTCTGCCGTACTGGATGTGCTGCAGGCTGGGCCAGCTTACATAGGAGCCAGGTATGGGCGGAGCCCTACACACAGTACAATACAATGGAAATGAAACTGAAACCAACCACAGTCACAGGCAGAGAAATACTGATGAGTGATGAATGGAATATTTCATCACAGACTTATGAAGCAAGGTTGAGCAGGTTGGGCCTATACTCATTGGAGTTTAGAAGAATGAGAGGTGATCTTATTGAAACATAAGATTCTGAAGGGGCTTGACAGGGTAGATGCAGAGAGGATGTTTCCCCTCATGGGGGAATCTAGAACGAGGGGGCATAGTTTCAGAATAAGGGGGCACCCTTTTAAATCGGAAATGAGGAGGAATTTCTTCTCTCAGGGGGTCGTGAATCTTTGGAATTCTCTTCCCCAGAGAGCTGTGAAGGCGGAGTCATTGAATATATTTAAGGCGGAGATAGACAGATTTTTGAATGATAAGGGAGTGAAGGGTTATGGGGAGCGGGCAGGGAAGTGGAGTTGAGGCCAAGATCAGATTAGCCATGATCTTATTGAATGGCGGAGCAGGCTCGAGGGGCCAAATGACCGACTCCTGCTCCTACGTCTTATATTCTTATAACTCTCTCCCCTGCAAAAGGCTGTGGATGCTGGGGGACACTTGGGACTTTCACGACTGAGATCAATAGGTCTTTGTTCGGTAAGGGTATCAAAGGACATGGAGCAAAGGCGGGTCGATGGAGTTGAGGTGCAAGCTCGAGGGGCTGAATGGCCTAGGTTGCGTCTGCCAGTAATTACTCATAATACTACATTTCTGCAGATCTTTAGATAGTCATTTTACTTCCGAGATTTACTGATGAGGGGGAAGAAGGAGAACACACTATATATGAATGTATTGTTTCATTCTACAGAAATACTATTATTTTCTCTCGACTTTGAAAGCAGCCCTTTGTAGAACTGCTGTCACTGTGATCCCTGTGCAAGATAAAAAACAAAGCACGAGTCGGAATGTCGGGAAGTGTTTGTTCTGTGGCCAGTTCCTTTGGGGATGTCTGTAAAACCTTAGTGCGCTCAATATTACCACAAGCCAGTGAAGGAAGGGCTTAGCTTTTGGTAGTAAATGAAGATTTAGTGTCAGCTAAACATGCCAACCCCCTAGAAGTTCAGCTGAGGGACAGTCGGAGATTAATTTGTGGGAATGTTGCATCCCCTTGAGTGCTAATTCAGTCAGTTTTTGAGGTGTGTGGTCTTGTTTACCCTTCATCTATCTAACGTGGACTGCGCATGAGAAGTCATTGTGGATCTGGATACAGCTGTGTCTGATCTCTATAATGGTTCGGTAGAAGGCTGGACACCAGTTAAATGACTGAGTGATGGTTTAAAGAATTTTCCTCGCTGTATATTGCTTCTGATTATCAAGTGCTTCAGAATTTTGTAGACCGTACAATTTCAGAATATGAGGGAGGGATAACTTTAGCATAAAGTTAGTGGCGCAATAAAGAAATATCGGCTTAGAAATTCGTTGACACCGCGCATGTTTTACAGGCGTAAAATGGGCGCCTAAGTGTCCAATATGGCAGGAAGTACGCCACCCGCCATATTGGTAAAGGCTGCATTATCAGTGTCCAGGGACTGTGCCTGAAATAGGCATTAGGCCCTTTGTATATGGCAACAGGGGAGAAGCCCCCTTACTGAAATTGGGCTGCCCCTAATGCTGCCAGCGCCCGGCCTACTGCCTTCAGGATAGACGCGCTCGCATGCGACCTAACCGGGGGGTCCTTAAAGGGATCGCTGGAGGCCGCCACCAAAAGAGGTACGTTTTTTTAAAAATCCTGAGCTGAACGTTTGATTCTCAGTCCCTGACATGTTTGTTCTTTTAGAGCTCATTTCTGAGATTCCGCGGCTTTCTGCGTCTTGTGCCTGAGAGTTGGACAATCGTCAGGGAAAATTGCCAGAGAGAAGTAATTGGAGGAGAAATGTGAGCGAGACGAGAGAGAGAGAGGCTTTTTAAAATAATCTGCAATGATGTTCATTACAAAGCACAACGCACAATAAGGTAAGAATGACTAGCAACAGCAGAAGACCAGTGAGAGCTTGGGAATCACCACATTAAGGAAACTCCCCAGTGCATGTCCCTAAAATATCCCTTGTCCGGTCATTTACACCCAATGGATATCGCAGTGAAGGTTGCCCAATTAATATGGAAAAAATTCCTCGTCCGATCTTCTCCAGCTGTAGAATTTCTGCTGGTCATTCTCGAGTGACATCTCAACATCATCCAAGGGAAGATTAAAAGGAACATTCATCTGCGAGACCAAGGGCATGGAGAGGAATTCTACAGCACCCCAGACAATTCTCTAACTGCAGCTGAGAAACGGGGGATTCCAACCATTCCAGTAACAGTCTGGAGCGGAAGAGAGCCATCCAGAGAGGCAATTTAATTGTGCGTCTTTCTAATTTTCTTCAAACACTTCCATTGATTCGTTATAAAAGATAATAGGGGAGAAATTCAGTGTCACCCCATTTGGGGTGCAATTATCGGCCGGGCGCAAAGTTTAGCGCCTGGCGCTAATTATCACCTCTGATTCAAACTTGGCTTTTATCGCCCCTGGAGGTGATTGGAGCACTAAATCAGGCGTTACACACCTCTCTTAAGGCGCTAACGCCGAGGAGCGAGGCGCTACCTCAGAGCGCTGGCGAAGCTCATGTGATGTCAGTCAGCAATGGAACACAGACACACTGGTGCTGGCCAGTTCTTAAAGGGGAGGGTCGATCTTGCTCTCCATCCACACCCTGCTCATTGCAGCCTTGAATCTCGGCTTGGAGAGACCTGTACATCAAATCTGCTGGAAAGAACAATGGAGAGGCCCAGGGAAAGAGCTCAGAGTGCAGCCCCCACAGTCTCTTCTAAATCAATGCAAGGAAGGTGAAATCAAAATGAACCTGCAAAGTGCTGCTCAGTACCCAAAACTCCTTCACACAGCGTTGAATCTCTCCAGAAGTCTCTCTCTCTCTCTCAGAATGCGTGATGCAAAAATTTCACTGACAAAAAAAGGCAGGAAGCGGTCGCCTTTAAATAGCGCTCCCCCAGTCCCTTCCTGATTGCAAAACGCTCCCCTCAACCTGTTGTTGCTAGCGGCAGGGGGTAAGGCAGGGGGCGCCACTCAATATCCGGTCCGGGGTGCTACCGGGGCGTCGCACTCTCGACTGACGTCTCGATCTGCCAGCGCTGGAGATCGTGGTGGTAGTGTTTAGCGCCGCTGCAAAATGTCTGGTCAATTTCGTGAGCGGCGCAAACATCGCCGCGCCCGGGCGCTAGTTACTTTGTGCCCCATTAGCGCCCTCTTAAGGTGCTAACGGGAGGCGCAAACCAACCGAATTTTTCTCCCATTGGAGATGGGAAAAATGGCTGTTTGACTGGGTGGGAGGGTTGGAGGTCATGTGATAAAACCTGCAGTGTTACGCCCAACCAGAGTGGGCAACCCCGGTCCAGTGGCCCCTTTAAAGGCCGCTGGTTAGGCCGCTCAACCCCCGGTACAACTCGGCGTAGCATAGCAAGCTCCTCCCATTTGTAGCTGAACTCGGTACTCCGGGGCCTAACAACCAATGTAGGACTTCGATTTGCATATTTGAGGAGCCACAGCACTCGTTTCGGGCAGATGGCCTGGACGACTAACAGCCACCCGAGCCAATATGGCATCAGGCACAGAGTGGGCACGACAGCTTGCCATGTAAAATCTGGAGGTTTATGCCGAACTTTAGCCGGAAAAACAGGCGGGCCGTGAGTTGCGCTTCTCCCCTTTAGATTCGGTCGACGCCCAAAATTCAAAAACGGGAACGCAGCCGCTGTGCTGTTTCTGGATAGAGCGGTGAAATTCTCAAGCAATTAAAACGTCAGAGGGTGGAAATGTCTAGGGTCCGCGTGGCTGGCATTTTGACCTCACCCAATACAATCTGGAAGTGTGGAGGAGATGGGCACCAGAAAAAGGAATCCTGTTGGGCTGCAGAATATTGAATGCACGCGTGGTACAGACAGGAAAGAACACTTCGGACTGTAACCGCAGTGAGACAGGAAGCAGTAGAGCGTGAATCCTGCACAGTACATCACTCTATCCAAAGCCAAATCATATTGGGCTGAGATGGCCCTATGATTGAGCTAAAGATTCTGAAGGGGATTGACAGGGTAGATGCCGAGAGGTTGTTTCCCCCTGGCTGGAGAGTCTAGAACCAGGGGGCATAGTCTCAGGATAAGGGGTCGGCCATTTAGGACTGAGATGAGGAAGAATTTCTTCACTCAGAGGGTTGTGAATCGTTGGAATTCTCTGCCCCAGAGGGCTGTGAATGCTGAGTCTTTGATTATATTCAAGGCAGAGATAGACAGATTTTTGGACTCTAGGGGAATCGAGGGATATGGAGATCGGGCGGGAAAGTGTTGAGGTCGATGATCAGCCATGATCTTATTGAATGGCAGAGCCGAATGGCCTACTCCTACTCTTACTTCTTATGTTCTAAAGGAAGACCTACCCTATTTAAAATGGTACATTCATTCACAAGTAAGTACGCTTCCATTGGCTCTGAGGCAATGTGTTGAGAAAGATGGCTCGCAGCATCGCACTTTGGTTACGACCGGGTGCTATTGATGTTTCTTGCAGTGCATGCTCAGTGGGCAGCGCCCTCGTCTCTGAATCAGAGTGGGTTCAGGTCCCACTCCAGAGACTTGAGCACAAAAATCTAGGCTGACACTCCAGTGCGGTGCTGAGGGAGTGCTGCACTGTCGGAGGTGCCGTCTTTCAGATCAGATGTTAAACCGAGGCCCCCGTCTGCTCTCTCAGGTGAACATAAAAGATCCCACGGCACTATTTTGAAGAAGAGCAGGGGAGTTCTCCCCGGTGTCCTAGCCAATATTTATCCCTCAATCAACATCACTGAAACAAATGTTTATGCTTGTGTGCGTACCTGGGATGGCAGGAATGACGTATGAGGAGAGATTGGGTCGATTGGGCTTACACTCGCTGGAGTTTAGAAGAATGAGAGGGGATCTCATTGAAACTTATAAAATTCTAACAGGACTAGACAGACTAGATGCAGGAAGGATGTTCCCGATGGCCGGGGAGTCCAGAACCAGGGGTCACAGTCTAAAGATAAGGGGTAAGCCATTTAGGACAGAGATGAGGAATTTCTTCACCCAGAGAGTGGTGAACCTGTGGAATTCTCTGCCACACAAGGCAGTTGAGGCCAATTCATTAAATATATTCAAGAAGGAGTTGGATATATTTCTTAAGGCTAAAGGTATCAAGGGATATGGGGAGAAAGCAGGGACAGGGTACTGAATTTGGATGATCAGCCATGATCTCATTAAATGGCGGAACAGGCTCGAGGGGCCGAATGGCCTACTCCTGCTCCTATCTTCTATGTTTCTATGTTTCTAACACCGGGGTGGACCTGTTGCCGAATGGCCTGTTTGTGAGCTACGTAAGGTTATCTGGTCATTATCACATTGCTGGTTGTGGGAGCTTGCTGTGCGCAAATTGGCTGCCGCGTTTCCCAGATTACAACAGTGACCACTCTTCAAAAAGTACTTTATTGGCTGTAAAGTGCTTTGGGACATCCTAAGGTTGTGAAAGGCACGATATAAATGTATATCTTTGTTTCTTTCTTTAGAATTACATTGCCTTAGCTACTGTGCCCTGTGGAACTACATGCTCTTATATTGGAGTCCCCAAGCACTGTATAATGGATTTTAGAGTACATCTTTTGTGACGTTATTGAGCTTCACATAAAAAAGTAAGTATTTTTCTTTCATAATGTTGTGTTAGAAGGGTCTTATATTACTGCTCCTCTATGCAGCCTGATGGTGCATGCAGCCTGCACCCTCTCTGGGGAGATGCATCTCACTGCACCTTAATCTCACACTCCTATTGTGCGCTATTAGGATTGTGTTGTGTCCGTGTGTTGATAGAGACACTGAAGACAGGAGTTGGTTTCACAGGTGTTTACTAAACAAAGTCTGGAGGGGAACTAACTGATACAACACAGTATACAGGCTTATATAGCCCGAGTGGCCATTACCGGCATGACAGTACACATGGGGCTCTTAAAGGCACATACACTACAATTCCTCCCCTTTTAGCCAACCAGCACATAATATTTTAAGTAATCATTAATTACATGTTACAAGAAAAATAATCTACACATTGCGGCAGTTAATTAATTATAAGTCAGTCTCTCTGGAGGCTTCCTGACTCGGTCCAGATAACGCCTCGGTGGTGTAGTAGTTTCTAGTGGTGTAGTAGGTTCTTTTGGCAAGGCTGATTCGGCTTGAATGCCAGTGTCGGGTTCATCGGGTTCCAGTATCACCGGATCGGAGGTAGATATGGGTATCTCTACTTCATCATTAGGTGTATAGAGTTGTGGTGTAGGTTGTCCCTTTTCGGATGACTCTATGATTTGGTCAGCATGGCGCCTTATTATGCTTTCTCCGATGTCTACGGTATACATCAGCGGTCCTAGTCGTGTGCAGATAGTTCCAGGCTGCCATTTCTCGGTACGGTAGTCCCAGGCCAAAACTTGTTGACCCATCTGAAAGGTTCTAGTTGGCCTTTCATTCATGCCTTGAAATTGCCGGTTCTCCACGTCCCTTCTGATGTTTGGCTTGATCAAATCCAGCCGGCATCTTAGGTTTCTATTGAAGAATATCATGGCGGGAGTTTGGTTTGTAACCATATATGTTGCATTCCTGTATGCGAACAAGAAGTTATCCACCTTGTGCTGAAGTTTTATGTCTTCATTACCCATGGCCTTTATGGCCTTCTTGAAGGTCTGGACAAACCTTTCAGCCAATCCATTGGTGGCGGGATGGTATGGGGCGGACGTATAGTGCTTAGCCCCATCGTTTTTTAAGAACTTCCTGAATTCTTCAGACACAAATTGCGGTCCATTATCAGAACAGATCTGTTCCGGCAGCCCATTCCTGGCAAATATGGTCCTTAATACTGTGATGGTTTTTTCCGTGGTGGTGGAGGACATCTTTATTACCTCTGGCCACTTGGAGTGTGCATCAACCGCGATTAAGAACATTTTGTCCATAAATGGACCAGCAAAGTCGATGTGTACCCTTTGCCAGGGGGATATGGGCCACTCCCATGGATGTAGAGGGGCTTGTGGTGGAGCGTTTTGGACCTTCTGGCATCCTAGGCAGCTCTTGGTCATTTCTTCGATGTCTCCATCGATACCTGGCCACCATACAAACGCCCTGGCTAGGTTTTTCATTTTCACTCCACCCAGATGCCCCTTGTGAAGCTCCTTTAGAACTTTATCCTGGAGTTTGGGTGGAATCACCACTCTGGATCCACACATCAAGGTTCCGCGGCATACTGACAGCTGTTCTCTTCTTTGTGAGAATGCTGGTAACAGTGGTTCGCCATGTGCTGGCCATCCCTTCACTGTTAAATCGTAGACTCGTGAGAGAGTCGGGTCATTTCTAGTTTCCCTTTCAATGGCAGAATTTGTTACTGGTAAACATTCGACTATGGTAGAGTGGAAAATCTCCACTGGGTCTACGGTAGGTGCTTCTTCTACCATTGGCAACGGTAGGCGCGATAACCCGTCAGCATTCCCATGCTGTTTTGATCCTTTGTATTCTATGTTGTATTGGTGTGCCCCTAGAAAAAGGGATCACCTCTGTAGCCTTTGCGCTGTCATAATGGGAACACCCTTTTTAGGGTTGAATATGGAGATGAGTGGTTGATGGTCCGTCAACAAGGTAAATTTTTGTCCGTGTAGGTAATGGTTGAATTTCTTCACTCCCCATACCAGGCTGAGTGCTTCCCTGTCGATTTGGGCATAGTTACGCTCAACTGAGTTCAATGAGCGTGACGCAAAAGCTATCGGCCGTTCCGAGCCATCAGGGAATTTATGCGATAACACTGCTCCTACGCCGTAAGGGGATGCATCGCACGCCAGTCTGATTGGCAGTGATGGGTTGTAATGAGCCAAAACTTCTTTGGACATGATTAAGTCTTTGCATTTCCAAATTACTCCTGTTTGTAGAAGATCATTAAGAGGGTGTAGAAGAGTTGATAAGTTCGGTAAAAATTTATGATAGTAATTTATTAATCCCAGGAACGACCTTAATTGTGAAACATTTTCAGGTGCTGGGGCTTTTATGACCGCTTCAATTTTTTCAGGTGACTTATGCAACCCTTCCTTATTAATTATGTGGCCACAATATGATATTTGATTCTGGAAAAATTCGCACTTGGGGCGATTTGCGCGTAGGCCCCGTTCTCTCAGCCTAGTGAGCACCTGCTCCAAATTGGCAAGGTGCTCGTTGTCATTTTCTCCTGTTACAAGGATGTCGTCTAGGTAGCATTGAGTCCCTGGAATCCCTTGGAGGACTTGCTCCATAGCTCTTTGCCAGATAGCTGGAGCGGATGCTACTCCGAAAACCAGTCGATTGTACTGGTATAGGCCTTTGTGTGTATTTATCGTGAGATACTTTTTAGAGGCCTCTTCAACCTCCATCTGTAGATATGCCTGTGCCAAGTCAATTTTGGTGAAACGTTTCCCTCCGGATAGTGAGGCGAAAATATCTTCTATCCTCGGAAGGGGACACTGTACCGTGTGAAGGACCGGGTTTACAGTCACCTTGAAGTCTCCACAGATGCAAATTTTTCTCTGTTCTTCAGATTTATCATTATTCAACGTTTTCTTCATGACCGGGACGGTGTTGCCCACTCGCTCCAATCTATTTTGGATAATACGCCTGCCTTTTCCAAATTCTCCAGCTCTGCCTCGACTGCTGGACGAATTGCGTATGGCACCGGCCTTGCCTTAAAAAACTTGGGAATTGCCGCATCTTCCACTTTTATTGAGGCGGTGATGCCTTTCAAGCTTCCTAGTTTCTCTTGAAACACTTCCTTGGCGTTGGCCAAGATGTCTTTTAATCATTCAGGTATGACGTCATCATCATTTTTTTCCTTACTGGTCACCGTCAGTGCCTGAATGGAGTGCCAGTCTAAACGTATTTTCCTGATCCATTCACGTCCCAACAGCGGTGGACCACCATCTTGTAGAACGTATAAATACAACTTCTGTATTTCCTTGCCGTTGTATACAACAGGCACCCTTATTTTTCCTTTGGGGTATACTTTCTGCCCCGTATATGTTTTCAAGATAATGGATGTGTCTTTTAAAGGTATATGCGGAAATAGCCGCTCGTAATCCCGTCGATTTATGACGGTCAGAGCTGATCCTGTATCTAGCTTCATTTTAACTGGGGACCCTGCTATTGTGAGGGTAACCCAAATGGTCTGGTAATCTTCTTTGGCAATTACATTATGTAATTTGAGAGAGCTTAGTCTCTTGTTTCCGGAGTCGCTATCGCTCTTCTGGTCTTCAGAGCTACTGTCCGTCATCATTTGTACCTTTCTGTGCTTTTCCTTATTGATTTTTTTTCTGTTAGTGGATTTTTTTGTTTCCAGATCGGCATACACGTGTAATGTGTCCCATCTTTCCGCATTGCCTGCATGCTTTGTCCTTGAACCAGCAGTCCCTCTGGTCATGGGTGGATCTGCCGCAGCGATAACATCTCTCGAAACCCCGTGTCATTTCATGGGTGCTGAAGTCCTGTGGCTTTTGCTGTATTTCTGCAGCTCCTCTTGCACTGAAAGCCTTGTCCAGTGTCAAATCTTTCTCAGAAAGTAGCCTTTTTTGTGTTCCTTCACTTAGGAGACCGCAGACGAATTTGTCTCGTAGAGAATCTGCCAGTCCTGCCCCAAATTGGCAGTGTAGGGTATCAACAATCTCCTTAAAATTCTTGTCCATCGGTTCGGCTGGAGTGATTACGTTTCGTAACAGCTTATATGTCTTTGCGCCCATTAGATTTAGAAGTACTGAAGCTTTTTCTTCATCTTCTATTCCATTTGCGGTGCAATATACCTCCACTCTTTCCACGTATGTGGTCCAATCCTCTATCTTGTTATCAAAAGCATCAATAGTGCCAGACTTAGGCATCCTAGAAAAAAAATGGCGCTTCCCGCGCTTCCCCGCCGCTGCTGCCGATGACAACGCTGTTTCCCGCGGTTTCCGTTCTTTTTATTTATTTATTTACAGTTGGAGACTCGTTCCTGCCCAGACTCTCTCTCTAGGTCTGAACGCCGACCTGCTTGCAGCGCCGGCCGTCTCCCGAGTGCTCCCTCCCCGTCTGTTACTGCTTGCCTCCGCTTTCGCTGCTTGGCCTAGCTGCAGAGCCAGCCACTGGAGCCCCAGCCCGACGCCCAGGAAGGATTATTGCAGTACCTGCCACCAGCTTGGCTAGCTGGTGAAACCACAGCTTTTTCTTTTTCTTGATTTCTTTTCAACTTTGGACGCCAGAGGAATCGATGTCCTTGAGGTGCTGCCGAATTGCAGGTAAGTCCGTTTCCAATTCGTCGCCACTGTTGTGTCTGTGTGTTGATAGAGACACTGAAGACAGGAGTTGGTTTCACAGGTGTTTACTAAACAAAGTCTGGAGGGGAACTAACTGATACAACACAATACACAGGCTTATACAGCCCGAGTGGCCATTACCGGCATTACAGTACACATGGGGCTCTTAAAGGCACATACACTACAGATTGCCTATTGGAATCTACTGTCATTTACTTTCCACAGAATTTCTTGCCCATGATGTACGTAGAATTCGAACACCAGCTTGTATTTATACAGCGTCTTTAATGTAGCCAAGGCGCTTCACAGGAGCGATTATCAACCAAAATTTAAAACTGAGCCACGTAAGGAGATATTAGGACAGGTGACCAAAAGCTTGACCAATGAGCTAGGTTTTGTTATAAATCTCATCATCATGAAGAAACGACTCATGAAATAACACTGGACGGCCAGCTGGTGGCGCCGTCCAAGGAGTATAAATACTCGGGCTTGGGCACAGCTTGCCCAGGGACATTTTGTAAGACAGGAACTAGTGAAGTACAACTAGACCTCCATGTTCTGAATCAAGTTGATTAAAGCCTTGCTTTATACTTGAACCAATTGCGTAGTGAGTTTTATTATGTCAGGTTTTAAGGAGCTCCTTAAAGGAGGAGAGAGCGGGAGAGAGGCAGAGAGATTTAGGGAGGGAATTCCAGACCTGAGGGCCTCAGGCAGCTGAAGGCACGGCCGCCAGTGGCAGCTGATGAAAATCGGAGAAGCTCAAGAGGCCAGAATTGGAGAAGCGCAGAGATCTCGGAGACTTGTAGAACTGGAGAAGGTTACAGAGATTGGGAGGGACGAGGCCGTGGAGGGATTTAAACACAAGAATTACCATTAATATCTTTAGAGGGAAAAATTCGGTTGCTTATATCCTCCCATTAGCGCCTCCGGGGGTGCTAGCGGGGTGCTAGGAAGTTAGCGCCCGAGCGCGGCGATGTTAGCGCCACTCGCGAAATTGGCCAGACATTTTGCGGCGATGTTAAAAACTACCGCCACGATCTCCTGCGCCTGCAGATCGTGACGTCAGTCGAGCGCGCAATGCCCCGGTAGCACCCCGGACCGAATATTGAGTCATGCCCCCTGCCTTTCCGCCTGCCGCTAGCAATGACAGGTAGAGCGGAACGTTTTGCAGTCGGGAAGGGGCTGCGGGAGCACTATTTAAAAGCGACCGCTTCCTGCCTTTTTTTGTCGGTGACATTTTTGCACCACGCATTCTGAGAGAGAGAGAGAGACTTCTGGAGAGATTCAACGCTGTGTGAAGGAGTTTTGGGTACTGAGCAGCACTTTGCAGGTTTATTTTGATTTGACCTTCATTTCAGCGATTTAGAAGAGACTGTGGGGGCTGCACTGAATCGGGGCGTCATCCTGCACCTGCAGAATCGGAGGCAGCAGAGACGCACAGAGAGAGTAGCAAACATGGCCAGAGGGAGGAGGGCCAACAGGCCTCTGCACAGGAGACCTTACCCTCTCAGGGTATTCCGGGAACAATTCTCCTACATTCATTTGTCTGAGGAGCAGTGTTTGCGAAGGCTGCGATTCAGCAAGGAGGTGGTCACTGAGCTCTGCCACCTGCTGCAGCCAGATCTGCAGCCTCAACTGAGGACCAGGACGTCTCTGTCAGTGGCAGTGAAGGTGACAGTGGCTCTGAATTTTTATGCCACCGGCTCCTTTTAAGCTTCTACTGGGAACATCGCCAATATCTCCCAGTTCACTGTCCATTGTTGTATCCGGGAGGTGACAAATGCCCGGTATAAAAGGAGACGCCAGTACATCTCTTTCCCCATGACCCGGGCCAAACAGCATGAACGCGCATGTGGCTTTGCGAGTATAGCGGGCTTCCCCATGGTGCAGGCCGCCATTGACTGCACGCATGTGGCATTGCAGGCACCACATGAAAATGCAGAGGTATTCTGAAACCACAAGGGCTACCACTCCTTAAATGTGCAGTTGGTCTGTGACCACACACGGCTGATACTCGCTGTCAATGCCCGCTATCCTGGCAACAGCCACGATGCTTTCATCCTGCGCCAGACTGGTGTGCCAGATCTTTTCCAGGCACCGCATCAGCCAAGTGGTTGGCTCCTCGGGGACAAGGGTTATCCACTCTGCACCTGGCTGATGACACTGCTCCGTAACCCCAACACCCCTGCTGAACTGCGGTACAATGAGAGCCATCTCGCCACCAAGAACATAACTGAGCAGACGATCGGCGTGCTGAAGCAGTGGTTCCGCTGTCTGGACCACTCAGGAGGAGCCCTGCAGTACTCTCCTGAGCGAGTCTCCCTCTTCATAGTTGTGTGCTGCATGCTTCACAACCTGGCAATCCTGAGGACCCAGCCAATGCCACCAGGGATTGGTGCACCACCTGAGGAGGAGGAGGAGGAGGAGGAGGATGATCAGCAGCAGCATCAACGTGGGAGGGAGGCCCACAATGTTGACACTGCAAGGGCCGTCCGTCAACGGCTGATAACAAGCCGCTTCTAGGCCCCTACTCAGAAGATGGCTTCTAGCATGGAGAACAACATCATGGAAAGCAACCCGCATCCCCTATTGCCAACCAAAGCTGGAATGATTCCAAAGCCCAAAAATGTAAATTTTGAATACAACAACGTTTTTATTTTACAAACTCTGTGTGTGTCATTTATTCAGGACATACAATTAGAAACCAACACAACAAATCATGAACTAACAGAACTGGTTCTCACAAGATGGAGATAAACAGCAAAACAGTAAACAATTGTCATCACACAAACCTTGACCTTTACCACAAACATTCCCACCATTTATTTAGACCTCCTACTGTTTTCCCTTCGAGGGTGATCTCCTTCCCCTGCGCACTTCCCCCCTTCCCACCCTACTGCTCCTCCGTAATGGGCCCCAGTGGTTGCAGCAAGGCTGCTGGAAGGCTGTTCAATGCTGGATCCAGAGACTACAGATGCCCTTGACGGACGGCCTCGACCAGCTCTGGGCCTGGAGGGCTCGGCTGCAGACTGCACCAACTCTGCATGGGCGGCAGCAGTCTGGGCTACAGGCGGTGGCAAGTGCAATGGGGAAGTGACAGTGGTGGTAGCAGGAATGCTGTCATCCTGAGAGAGGACAGCACCTCCCTGCTCGACCGACACACTGGCACTCCCACGGGGCAGCATCTCAGTATCCGGAGCAATCTGCTGGAGCACAGATTGCTGGCCTGCTGCGGCGCCGTGAGAGCCCCAGGGAAATGTGGCCAAACCAGCGAGGATAGCAGCAGTCAGTGCTTGCGTGACATCAATCTGAGACTGCATGAGAGCAGTCTGAGACTGGATGGCACCAGCCAGTGACTGAATTGCAGCACTAAGCCGTTGCGTTGCATCGGCCTGTGCTGCAACGGACTGCTCCACACTCCTAGCCAGTCCATCCATGCTGTCGGGCACCCTTGCCATTGCACCCATGAGCTCAGTGTGCATGCTCAAGGCCTGGCTATCCATGACCGTGATGATGCGCTCCTCCTCTGCATCCAGTGCAGCAGGACTCGCTTGCCTACTCACCCTCTGGGGAGATGGCCCCCGAGCTTCCCTAACCCCATGGTGTTGCTGCAGCCCGCTGGGTCCCGGAGCTTCGCCCTCATCAGACCCTACCCCCCTGCTCCCCTCCAAGGAAGGCGTGGTCCCAGTGTCGGAATGGGCTCCCTCGGGAGATGCAGGCGGTGAGGCTCCGGCTCCCTCTTCCTCCTCGCCTGGGGCATCACTGCCACTGGTAGGTTGAGGAACAGGCTGATCAGCTGGTGGTTCACTATCTGAAAGCAGGGGGGTACAAGAGTGGCTTTAAAGTCAGAACAGGGGGGCAGTAAGGGAGCAAGGACTGGAGACATTTATAGTAAGTTGGATTGAAAGTGTAACAGGCTGGTGTTGTGAGGGGCAAGTGGAATGAGAGAGGAGAGAAAGCTGATGAACTTACCATTGCTGTCCACAAGGGGGGTCGACCTTTCCAGCGGCCACGGCACCTATCACCTGGCTGGCAACGATCCTGTGCACACGCGCCTCCAAATCGCTGAGGGTGTGTAGGTCAGCCGGCCCTCCTCCCGTGCGTTGCTGCTCTCGCCTGTTATGAGAGAGCTTGGCCTGCAAGAAAAAGGACGGCGCCTGAGTGAATGTGCAGCCATGTGCTTGCCTGATGTGCCTCCCATAGTTGAATAGCCCTTAATGTGTGCAGCTATGTGCTTACCTGATGTGCCTCCCATAGTTGAATAGCCCTTAATGTGTGCAGCTATGTGCTTACCTGATGTGCCTCCCATAGTTGAATAGCCCTTAATGTGTGCAGCTATGTGCTTACCTGATGTGCCCCCCATAGTTGAATAGCCCTTAATGTGTGCAGCTATGTGCTTACCTGATGTGCCTCCCATAGTTGAATAGCCCTTAATGTGTGCAGCTATGTGCTTACCTGATGTGCCTCCCATAGTTGAATAGCCCTTTGTGTGTGCAAGGTGTGGAATGTGCGTGTGTGTTTTATGAGATGGCCATAGGTCTTGGATGAGTGTTGGGAATTTGGGGTTTTTAAACCCTCTGGGTACAGAGTGAAGTTGAGATGGAGGGATGGAGAGGTATTGAAAAGCAGCCACTCACCCTGACCACCCGAGTGAGGTCGTTGAACTTTTTCCGACGTTGGGTGTGGGTCCTGGGCACCAGGCTCCTGGAGGAGACGTGCTGAGCCACCTCCCTCTAGACTCTTCTGTATTCACGGGGCAATGGCCTCCTGCCACTCTGTGGGTAGAACACTGCCCATCGCCGCTCCACAGCACCAACCAGAGCCGCCAAGGCCCGGTCGCTGAAGCTCTGAGCTCTTTCCCCGGGCCTCTCCATTGGTGGTTCCAGCACAATCGCTTTACAGGTCTCTCCAGGCCGAGATTCAAGGCTGCAATGAGCCGGGAGTGGCTGGACAGCAACATCGACCCTCCCCTTTAAGAACTGGCCGGCGCCAGTCTATCTGTGTTCCACTGCTGACTGACATCACATGAGCTTCGCCCGTGCTCTGAGGTAGCGCCTCGCTCCTCGGTGTTAATGCCTTAAGACAGGTGCGTAGCGCCTGATTTAGCACTCCAATCACCTCCAGGGGTGATAGAGGCTAATTTTGCAGTCAGAGGCGATAATTATTGCCGGGCGCTGAACTTTGCGCCCGGCCGATAATAGCGCCCCAAAATGGGGCAATACCGAATTTCTCCCCCTTACTTGAAATATCTTAACGACTTCACTTGTGCAGGGAATCTAATTCCTTTTCACTTTGGCACAAATTGCAGTCCCTTTACAGACCCATCGGATTTTCCTCCCATTACTGGCGCACATTCCTCCACTCCGGATTGTCCTCTCTGCGCTCCGTTCCAGGTGTTACTTAATGCCCAGGAGGTAAAGAGGGAAATCTACCCCCACATGCTTTACAACATTAGCTCTCCGCTGTTCTGTCTCCCTCAGTTGAGACAGCGAGATGCTGATGGTTGACAGGAGCTAGGTCCTTCCGTGCCGAGATTCAACCAGCTGGCATTTCCTTCCCCTTCCCCAAAGATGGAGCTTCGCGGCATCATGAAGCCTTCAGCAGCCCAGCTAAGAAGCAGCAGAACTTTCCCGTCAAAGGGGAACGGAGTTCAAGTTAAAATGGAGCCTGATATTGAAGCCACCTTCTCAACTCTATCTACATTGAGCATCTCCTGGGAATAGGAGGAGGCCATTCATCCTCGCGAGCCGGCTCCTCCATTCAATTAGATCACGGCTGATCTGCTCCTCAACTCCATTTGCCCGCCTTAGCTCCATATCCATTGACACCCTTTCCCAACAAAAATCTATCGATCTCGGTCTTGAAAACGCCAATTGTCCCCCCGCCCCGGCATCCTCAGCCTTTTGGGGAAGAGCGTTCCCGTCTATCCGGCCGACCGCAAAGTCTACTCTTTGGTTAACATAGCAGGTTCAGGAACATCTGCAAAGTCCTGGTCGCTCCTGAAAGCGTGGGCCATGCAAGTGCGTTCTTCCATTAGACTAATAAAGTATTAATGGAATCATTTCACCTTCACACCCATGTAAGGTAAAGTATCTGTTAGTTAAACTACTCTGGCCCCTGCTCTATCGCTTCACCAATCGGGAAAGCCATTTTTAGGCATGATCGCAGTGGAGTTTATAGACAGGAGATTTTTTTCTCCTATTTAAGGATGTGTGCTTACTAAAAGGCAATGAAAGAGTTTCTATTGAAAGTAGCCTCCAAAAAGAAGTCCACTAGTCTTTGGCAAAGCATTGAATAGAACCGTTTACATGATTTCCTTAACACTTCCCAAATACGCTTTTTCATCTCCTCCCTATTGAGTACAGCCAGGATTTTTACTCTTGCTTGTCTTTGCACTGTGTGATCCCCATTGAGTCTCTAGACTTTCAACAATTTTGAAATTAGAGTTGAGTTGGACAGCAGCACAGATCCTCCGGAATCTGCAGGAAATTTGAAAAGAAAAATATATAGTTTGCATTGGCCCCAATTTTAACTCCCCCCCACCCCCCCAGTTAAAATAGAGCGTGGGGTGGGGCTTACCCACTCTGTTCCTGCCCCAATCTGGCCGACTGTGGTTTTCGTTATCCCGATCGCCTCCCGCCCCTGCTTTCACCACCGGCCTCCTGCCGCCCCGGATTTTCACTCCTGCCCGTTGGGTTGGGGCAGGTATCGGGGCCGGGATATAGAAAGGGAGGCCCAAGGAGTTAAAATCTCTCCGGGGCCTATTGCTCGCCCCGGGCCCCCTTCACACAGAAGAATCCCGCCCCCCCCCCCCGCGCTATAACCGGGGTCCACCAGTCGAATTCGGGTTCTCTAGCTGCGAGTCGGGAGCATTGTACGTCCAAACTGGTCGGGATGTTCCCATTTGCTTTCAATGGGACAATGCTTCAGGATCAAGGATTATTCTCACACTCCATTGCCCTTTTATCTTGGCCAACAGTTATCCCTCAATGAACATCCAAAAAAAATATTTATGCTTGTTTGCGTAAACGCTGTCGTGGGCCTGTTGGCCGAATGGCCTGTTTCTAAGCTGTAAATATGATGTAAGATCATCTGGTCGTTATCACATTGCTGGGTTGTGGGAGCTTGCTGTGCGCAAATTGGCTGCTCCGTTTTACTACATTACAACAGTGACTACACTCCAAAAATATATTATTGATCGCAAAGTGCTTTGGGACGTCCTGAGGTATTGAAAAGACTTGCCTTCCTATAGCGCCTTTCACGACCACCGGATGTTTCATAGCGCTTTACAGACAATGAAGTTGAGTCACTGTTGTAATGTGGGAAACCAATTTGCACACAGCAAGATCCCACAAACAGCAATGTGATAATGACCAGATAATCTGATTTTGTTATGTTGGATTGAGGGATAAATATTGGGCACTTGAGTGGGGACCTAGAATCCACAATCTTCTGACTCAGAGGCAAGTGTACAACCCACTGAGCCACAGCTGACACTGTTGCTCTATAGAAGATAGGAGCAGGAGTAGGCCATTCGGCCCCTCGAGCCTGCTCCGCCATTCAATGAGATCATGGCTGATCACCCAAATTGAGTACCCTGTCCCTGCTTTCTCCCCATATCCCTTGATCCCTTTAGCCTTAAGAAATATATCTAACTTCTTCTTGAATATATTTAATGAATTGGCCTCAACTACTTTCTGTGGTAGAGAATTCCATAGGTTCACCACTCTCTGGGTGAAGAAATTCCTCCTCATCTCTGTCCTAAATGGCTTACCCCTTTTATCTTTAGACTGTGACCCCTGGTTCTGGACTCCCCGGCCATCGGAAACATCCTTCCTGCATCTAGTCTGTCTAGTCCTGTTAGAATTTTATAAGTTTCAATGAGATCCCCTCTCATTCTTCTAAACTCCAGCGAATACAAGCCCAATCGACCCAATCTCTCCTCATACGTCATTCCTGCCATCCCAGGTATCAGTCTGGTGAATCTTCGCTGCACTCTCTCCATGGCAAGAACATCCTTCCTCAGATAAGGCGACCAAAACTGCACACAATACTCAATACTCTATAAATGTGTGTCTTTGTTTCTTTCTTTAGAATTACATTTCCATAGCTGCTGTGTCCAGTGGAACCACAGGCTCTTACCTCTGAGCCCCCAAACACTATATAATGGATTTTAGAGTACATCTTTTATGATGTTGTTGGGCTTCACATAAAAAAGTAAATCATTTTCTTTGGAAATGAAGTGAATCCCTTTTTTAGAAGGGTCTTGTATTGCTGTCATCTCCTCCTCTATGGGGCCTGATGGCGCATGCTGCATCCGGCCTCTCTGGGGAGATGCATCTCACTGGGCCTTAATCTTCCTCTCCTATGGTGCGCTCTTAGGATTAGATGTTGGAATCTCCTGCCATTTACTTTCACTGAATGTCTTACCCATGACGTGTGTGGAATTCGAACATGTTGCTGTTTGTAGGAGCTGTGCTGTGTGCACATTTTGGCTGCCGCGTTCCCCACATTACACCAGCGACTACACTTCAAAAAGTACTTCATTGGCTGTGAAGCGCTTTGGGACGTCCTGAGGTTGTGAAAGGCGCTATAGAAATGCAAGTTCTTTCTTTTATTAGGTGGCAAGAAAATAAAACATTAGCGTTATGACTTCCAGGTTCAAGTCTCCCATGTTAACTTGTCTAAAAATGATTTTTTAAAACTGCCTGAACTTCTTAATGCTTACGTTTGGTATATAGGTTAGTAACTAGGCCAATACCCATTAATAATCACGATCCAAAAAAGAGCCACCAAATTTTGGAATCACCTACAAATGAGCAACCCCCAATGCTATCACTACGACGCCCTGAAATGCCAAGAGTTGACCATAAAGAAGAATACCCTCAGTCAACTAGTCCTGGGACTCAATAAAGTAACTAATAACAATACTAACAATAACCAGTCCCAGGACAGTGACAGGGTAACACAAAGAATTCGACCCAACACAATCGTCGCTAAGCAAAAGGAAAAATATCTGTCATATTGGGCAGAAACAACAAAAACCCAAAGCAAACTCAATTGCTACTTGGACCTAAACAGACAATACAACATAGCTGATTACCTGACCATGGTAAAGGATAACAAACTGAGAAGAACCTTGACAAGGTACAGACTTAGCGAACATAGCCTAGCGATCGAAAAAGGCAGACACAGGCAGACCAGGCTGCCAAGAGAAGACAGGATATGCTCTCACTGCAGTCAGGGAGTAGTTGAGACAGAGATGCACTTCCTCACAGCCTGTGGAAAATATCAGGGCATCAGAGAGAATTTCTACCAAAAATTCTCACAAATATGCCCTGAATTCAGAAATCTGACTGACAACCAAAAACTCCCATTCCTACTGGGGGAGGAGAGAAGCTGTGTAACACTGGCGGCACACTATGTTACAGCTTGCCATGAACAGAGGGACAACCAGTAAACTAAGACAAGAGTATATATAAACAAGGCGAATGTATATTTATAAACTCAGGGATATACCTGTTTATACACTGTATGAATGGAACCGCGTTTATGTGTTCAACCATAAATGTATTTTGATGCTTTGGCAACATAAGATGTACCTTATCATGCCAATAAAGCGATTTGTATTGTATTGTATTGTAGTGAAGCTCACCATCTGGTGGGCTTTTATAAGTAAAACAATCAAACCCTTTCTTGATCAAATGGGTTCATATAGAAACATAGAAAAATAGGAGCAGGAGCCGGCCATTCGGCCCTTCGAGCCTGCTCCGCCATTCAATATGATCATGGGCTGATCCTCTATCTCAATACCATATTCCCGCTCTCTCCCCATACCCCTTGATGCCTTTTGTGTCTAGAAATCTATCTATCTCCTTCTTAAATATATTCAGTGACTTGGCCTCCACAGCCTTCTGTGGTAGAGAATTCCACAGGTTCACCACCCTCTGAGTGAAGAAATTTCTCCTCATCTCAGTCCTAAATGTCCTACCCCGTATCCTGAGACTGTTACCCCTCGTTCTAGACCCCCCAGCCAGGGGAAACATCCTCCCTGCATCCAGTCTGTCTAGCCCTGTCAGAATTTTAAACGTTTCAATGAGATCCCCTCTCATTCTTCTAAACTCTAGTGAATACAGGCCTAGTCGACCCAATCTCTCCTCATACGACAGTCCTGCCATCCCAGGAATCAGTCTGGTGAACCTTCGCTGCACTCCCTCTATGGCAAGTATTTCTTAGGTAAGGAAAAGGCAAATGTGGCACTTGTGATTTCCAACTTTATGCGGTGTTTTCATTTTCTCTCTGCAAACACTTGGGATGCCTCAAGAGAATTTACTGGCTTACAAAAAGGTCACAGGAGCTTTCTAGCTTTTACCTGTTTGGCATCAACTCACAGGGAGTTTTCACTGAGAGAGACGCTAAGGGGTAAAATCGGTGGGAGTAGAAATTGCGCTGCTGATTGGCTATATCCCGTTAGGTGCTGCCGCACTAGAACAATTTCAAACCCCATTCACATCCAACCTCCCCATACTTTACGCCACACAAGTGCCAGGCAATGACTATCTCCAACAAGCCACCGCCCCTTGACATTCAACGGCATTACCATCGCCGAATCCCCCACCATCAACATCCTGGGGGTCACCTTTGACCAGAAACTTAACTGGACCAGCCACACAAATACTGTGGCAACAAGAGCGGGTCAGAGGCTGGGTATTCTGAGGCGAGTGTCTCACCTCCTGACTCCCCAAAGCCTTTCCACCATCTACAAGGCACAAGTCAAGAGTGTGATGGGATATTCTCCACTTGCCTGGATGAGTGCAGCTCCAACAACACTCAAGAAGCTCGACACCATCCAGGACAAAGCAGCCCGCTTGATTGGCACCCCATCCACCACCTTAAACATTCACTCCCTCCACCACCGGCGCACCGTGGCTGCAGTGTGTACCATCTACAAGATGCACTGCAGCAACTCGCCAAGGCTTCTTCGGCAGCACCTCCCAAACCCGCGACCTCTTCCACCTAGAAGGACAAGGGCAGCAGGTGCATGGGAACACCACCACCTCCAAGTTCCCCTCCAAGTTACACACCATCCTGACTTGGAAATATATCGGCCGTTCCTTCATCGTCGCTGGGTCAAAATCCTGGAACTCCCTCCCTAACAGCACTGTGGGAGCACCTTCACCACACGGACTGCAGCGGTTCAAGAAGGAGGCTCACCACCACCTTCTCAAGGGCAATTAGGGATGGGCAATAAATGTCGGCCCACATCCCTTGACAGAATTTTAAAAATCTTTCAAATGCCACGTGCAATCTAGAGACAGATGCAATTTAATGGGTTTGCAAGTTATAATCCTTACCCTGCTGAAATTCCTTAGCAATTCAAGCGCAGAGACTGGAATAATCTCCCCTGAAGCTAAAACCTCATTGCAGAAGATGCATCCTATGGGAGATGTCGGCAGAAACGTGAAATTCTTTGCGCGAGCACAATTAAAATAACTTTAAGCTGCAAAGCAAGGAGGTGGCCTCCAGGTGGCAGTGTTTGCACATTTTTGCCACCGGTTGCCCAATGTTCATGGCCCCAATTTGCAGGGCCTTGGAGGACCTGTCAGGAGCGTACTCAGGGGTCCTGAAACTTGAAAGCAAGGCCCAGTCATGCCTGGTGATAAGGCCCGAATTTTCAGATGGTGCAATTCGAATCTCCTGTTGAAAGAATGCTCTGCATCTCAGGCAAGTGACAAGAGCATCATTCCTGGTATAATGAATTACACCCAAAGACTAGCAAACATTCTCCATACCTTGCCTCCCGCAGATAAATTTAGTTTGACGACTGTTCCAGCTTAAAGCGCTATTTAAACGTCTGCACACTGTATTAAAAGGCTGCCTTTAATAACACAATTCATATGTATGGCATTGTAAGGCAACATGATGAGTGTAGCTCCAACAACACTCAAGAAGCTCGACACCATCCGGGACAAAGCAGCCCACTTGATTGGAACCCCATCCACCACCTTAAACATTCACTCCCTCCACCACCAGTGCACCGTGGCTGCAGTGTGTACCATCTACAAGATGCACTGCAGCAACTCGCCAAGGCTTCTTCGGCAGCACCTCCCAAACCCGCGACCTCTTCCACCTAGAAGGACAAGGGCAGCAGGCGCATGGGAACACCACCACCTCCAAGTTCCCCTCCAAGTGTGTCAGCCATGGCTCAGTGGGTAGCAGTCTCGCCTCTGAGTCAGAAGGTTGAGGGTTTAAATTCCACTCCAGAGACTTGAGCACAAAAATCTAGGCTGACACTCCAGTGCAGTGCTGAGGGTGTGCTGCACTGTCGAAGGTGCCGTCTTTGGATGAGATGTTAAGCCGAGGCCCGTCTGCTCTCTCAGGTGGATGTAAAAGAGCCCATGGCACTATTTTGAAGAAGAGCAGGGGAGTTATCCCTGGTATCCTGGCCAATATTTCTCCCTCAATCAACATCACTAAAACAGATTATCAGGTCATCATCACATTGCTGTTTGTGGGATCATGCTGTGCGCAAATTGGCTGCCATATTTCCCACATTACAACAGTGACTACACTTCAAAAGTACTTCATTGGCTGTAAAGCGCTTTGGGACATTCTGTGGTTGTGAAAGGTGCTATAGAAATGCAAGTCTTGCTTTCTTTCAAGTCACACACCCATCCCGACTTAGAAATATATCGGCCGATCCTTCATCGTCGCTGGGTCAAAATCCTGGAACTCCCTCCCTAACAGCACTGTGGGAGCATCTTCGCCACACGGACTGCAGCGGTTCAAGAAGGCAGCTCACCACCACCTTCTCGAAGGCAATTAGGGACGGGCAATAAATGCTGGCCTTGCCAGCGACGCCCACATCCCGAGAATGAATTAAAAAAATATAACCAAACTTTGAACGACTCAGTTGTGGAATCAAAAGTTAGCAATCTATGTTGAGAAATGTTACGTCCGTGTAATAATCAGACACAGACTGCGGAGAACGGTACAACGGTATTTACTCAACGTGGCTCAGACTGCAACTGATCTGTACAGATTACTACTCAGCATTATATACAGGTGTGGTCACTGCCGGTACTACAGTATACATGAGCTGTAAAAAAGTAGTTCCCCCCTTAAAGGTACATACATTACAAGAAACATCGGCACAATCACTGGATTGGTGGGGAATTTTTTCCCGAGCCCCCAGGCGGCCATCTTGCCCCAGCCTAGTTTGGTTAGTTGAGCAATTGGATCGGTTGCGGCCAATTTTATTTCTGTGGCGATCGGATTGGGCTCCAGTGTCCTGCTGTCTCCTGGTTGATCAGTGAACGGAATGGAGCTGATTCACAGGATCATTCTGTGATGAAGACCGCACATGTCCTCTGTCCTATTACACGCTTCAGCTGCCTTCCCAGAGCCTTGCTGTTCTTCCTGCAGTTGTCTAGAGGGAGACAAAGGCTGTGGTAAAAAAGAAAATCATAATTCTTAAAGAAACCCACCACAAGTACAGTTACTAGCAAGACAACTTGTATTTATATAGCGCCTTTAACGTAGTAAAACGTCCCAAAGCGCTTCACAGGAGCGTTACTAAATTTGACACCGGGTCACATAAGGAGAAATTAGGACAGGTGACCAAAAGCTTGGTCAACAAGGTAGGTTTTAAGGAGCGTCTTAAAGGAAAAGAGAGAGGTGGAGAGGCGGAGAGGTTGAGGGAGGGAATTCCAAAGCTTAGGGCCCAGGCAGCTGAAGGCACGGCCACCAATGGTTGAGCGATTATAATCAGGGATGCTCAAGAGGCCAGAATTAGAGGAGCGCAGATATCTCGGGGGGATTGTGGGGCTGGAGGAGGTTACAGAGATAGGGAGTAGCAAGACCACAGAGGGATTTCAAAACAAGGATGAGAATTTTAAAACCGAGGTGCTGCTCAGCCGGGAGCCAACAGACTAAGCACAACGGCCTCACAGATGGACCTTGCTTTCAAAGATTCGTCCTTTGCTGTCTATGCTGCAGCTCGCATCTATGTCCCTGGATATAATTAGAGGGGCTTCCCTGTAAGTATGTTAAATGAACTATTGACATGTGAAATTAAAATTTATGCTGGGCCACCTCAAATTGACATTATAGAGGAGATGTTCCACGACGGCACAAAGCCAGGAAGTTCCACAATCCGAGACTATGAGTTCTCATTCATTGAAATGAATGGTCTGAAAATTGCGGGCTGGGGACGTGCAATTTGCTAAGCTCTACACCCAATAAGTACTGGGAGTGCCCAGGCATAAAATCTCCGCTTCCATTAAGAATGTTTAAATTTACCGCACGATATTACATTGCAGCGCGTCATTTTTTTATTCGGCCAGAGGACTCGCTCTGGTGGTGATTTGGATGGAGTAAATTGGGGCAAATTAAATGTGTCACTGGGGGTTGCAATGGTGCGGAAAGACTGAGTTAGTATTAAGCATTCCACACTAGCAGATTTTCCAGTAATTCCACATGGGATTTATTTTCTAATCATACTTCTCTTGGTGTTAATGGATTATTTCAAATATCATTAAACACAATTATTTTTTGTTCATTCAGTTGATGTAAACTTTCAGAGTACAGATCGGCATGTTTAGAATACCCATTCCCAACCATGTTTCCAATCATTCGGGGGTCAAGGCCAAGAATAATGGACTTTGGTAGTTACTTGAGTTTCATTAGCTTCATTTAAACGTTGACCACCTGAGCAAACCGTACCTCACTACTAACCCACATTGTTAAAAGCTGCACGACCATTGCTGGTTACTGCTTTAACATAGAAATATAGAAGATAGGAGCAGGAGTAGGCCATTCGGCCCCTCGAGCCTGCTCCGCCATTCAATGAGATCATGGCTGATCATCCAAATTCAGTACCCTGTCCCTGCCTTCTCCCCATATCCCTTGATCCCTTTAGCCTTAAGAAATAAATCTAATTCCTTCTTGAATATATTTAATGAATTGGCCTCAACTGCCTTTTGTGGTAGAGAATTCCACAGGTTCACCACTCTCTGGGTGAAGAAATTCCTCCTCATCTCTGTCCTAAATGGCTTACCCCTTATCCTTAGACTGTGACCCCTGGTTCTGGACTCCCCCGCCATCGGGAACATCCTTCCTGCATCTAGTCTGTCCAGTCCTGTCAGAATTTTATAAGTTTCGATGAGATCCCCTCTCATTCTTCTAAACTCCAGTGAGTATAAGCCTAATCGACCCAATCTCTCCTCATACGTCATTCCTGCCATCCCAGGTATCAGCCTGGTGAATCTTCGCTGCGCTCCCTCCATGGCAAGAACATCCTTCCTCAGATAAGGCGACCAAAACTACACACAATACTCAAGGTGTGGTCTCACCAAGGCCCTGTACAACTGCAGCAACACACCCTTGTTCCTGTACATTAACAGAATTCAGCCTTGTGCCATTGGTGGCATTATTACCTCAGAAGGTCATGGGTTCTCAAAATTCAAAATTCTCATCCTTGTATTCAAATCCCTCCATGGCCTCGCCCCTCCCTATCTCTGTGATCTTCTCCAGCACCACAACAGCCCGAGATATCTGCGCTCCTCTAATTCTGCCCTCTTGAGCATCCCTGATTATAATCGCTCAACCATTGGTGGCCGTGCCTTCTGTTCCCTGGGCCCTAAGCTCTGTAATTCCCTGCCTAAACCTCTCCGCCTCGCTACCTCTCTTTCCTCCTTTAAGACGCTCCTTAAAACCTACCTCTTTGACCAAGCTTTTGGTCACCTGCCCTAATTTCCCCTTATGTGGCTTGGGGTCAAATTGTTTGTCTTAAAATACTCCTGTGAAGCGCCTTGGGATATTTTACTACATTAAAGGCGCTATATAAATACAAGTTGTTGTTGTTGTTGAACTGTCAGCTAGTTTAGATGCTGAACACCAAGAGTTGAACGTGAAAGCCCTTCTGGCGCATTGACAAGGGGCCTCCCAACTGAGCCAGGCTGACACTCCTCCTACATAATGTGGGTGTGTTCAATCGAAATCCTAGAAACAATGCACCTCAAAGCACTCTTGTGGCATTACGTAAACATCAGTAAATCCTGAGGATTGGTTGCTCCTTCCATGGCACGGCTATACTGTCAGCCGTGGCTCAGTGGGCAGCACCCTCGCACTGTGGAGTCAGAAGGTTGTGGGTTCAAGTCCCACTCCAGAAACTTGAGCACAAAAATCTGGCTTGACACTCCCAGTGCAGTGCTGGGGGAGTGCGGCACTGTCGGAGGTGCTGACTTGCAGACGGGACGTTAAACCGAGGCCCCCGTCTGCTCTCTCAGGTGGACGTGAAAGATTTCATGGCACTATTTCGAAGAAGAGCAAGGTTGGGGGGGGAGACAAAGACCAATTTCTACCCCAGTGCCTAAGCAGCCGTATCTGATAATAGTTAGGATCAGGCTGGGTTGGTCAAGAAGCACAGGTCAGTGTTCAGACTAATATCTCCAGATGTTCCATAGCTGACTGAAGGATTGGCGATTAGAGAACAAGATTCCGAAGATCCGGGAATACTTTGCTGCTTCCCACCAAATGCGCTGATAGAATCGGATACAACTGTAGCTCTGTCAGAGGGTGAGCTGGTCCAAGGGAACGCAGCCTGCTTGTGCACAGCAAGATCCCAAAAACAGCAATGCGATAAAGTGACTGTTTCGGTGATGTTGGTTGAGGGATAAATGTCGGCCAGGACACCAGGGAGAGAGAACTCACCCTGCTCTTCTTCAAAAATTGTGCCATGAGATCTTTTACGTCTGCCTGAGAGGGCAGGCGGGGCCTCGGTTTAATGTCTCTTCCGAAAGTTTCTATATTCGCGATGGCAGGGGAGTCCGGAACCAGGGGTCACAGTCTAAGGATAAGGGGTAAGCCATTTAGGACAGAGATGAGGAGGAATTTCTTCACCCAGAGAGTGGTGAACCTGTGGAATTCTCTACCACAGAAAGCAGTGGAGGCCAATTCATTAAATATATTCAAGAAGGAGTTGGATATATTTCTTAAGGCTAAAGGGATCAAGGGATATGGGGAGAAAGCAGGGACAGGGTACTGGATTTGGATGATCAGCCATGATCTCATTAAATGGCGGAGCAGGCTCGAGGGGCCGAATGGCCTACTCCTGCTCCTATCTTCTATGTTTCTATGTTTCTATGAAATACGGCACCTCTGACAGTGCTGCATGCCTCGGTTAAGTTTTGAGCTTTGTTTGATTCAATGAATCCCCAATATTTTGTCAGCAAACCTTGGTCAGGGACGAACAAGGACGGCATGGGTTGGCCTGGAAGAAGATATTGTGGGTAATGTCATATTGGGCTTCTACCTTCTCAAGAAAACGATTCCATGAAGAAGACAAGGAACAGAGGAAGACCTTGTATGCATTGGGTTGAGCAAATATTGGAAGAATGTCAGATAATTATGGGGAAGGACTAACCAGGTATACAAAGAAGACTCGAGTGGCAGACAATTCATTGTGGTGGAACTAGCATCCCATCAGATACATTTGTAGCCTAAGCTAAACAACTGTAATGCACCGTCCCGTTCACCCATCGCCCCGGTGCTCGCTGACCTACATTGGCTTTAGGTCCATCCACACCTCGATCTTAAAATTCTTATCCTCATGTTCAAATCCCTCCATGGCCTCGCCCCTTTCTATCTCTGCCACCTCCTCCAGTCCTACTACCCTCCGAGATCTCTGCTCTCCTCCACTTCGGGCCTCTTGCGCATCCCCTATTTTCATCGCTCCACCATTGCCGGCCGTGCCTTCAGCTGCCTAGACCATAAGCTGTGGAATTCCCTCCCTAAAACCTCCCCACCACACTCTCTTCCTTTAAGTCGCTCCTTAAAACCTTTAGGGGGAAAAATTCAGTATCGCCCCATTTGGGGCGCCATTATCGGCCATGCGCAAAGTTTAGCGCCTAGCACTAATTATCGCCTCCGACGGCAAACTTGGCTTTTATCGACCCTGGAGGTGATTGGAGCGCTAAATCAGGTGCTTCACACCTGTCTTAAGGCGCAAAGACCGAGGAGCGAGGCACTACCTCAGAGCGCTGGCGAAGCTCATGTGATGTCAGTCAGTGATGGAACACAGACACACTGGCGCCGGCCAGTTCTTAAAGGGGAGTTCTGACGAAAGGTCGTCGACCTGAAACACTAACTCTGTTTCTCTCTTCACAGGTGCTGCTTGACCTGCTGAGTTTCTCCAGCATTTTCTGTATTTATCTTAAAGGGGAGGGTTGATCTTGCTCTCCATCCACATCCTGCTCATTGCAGCCTTGAATCTCGGCCTGGAGAGACCTGTACATCAAATCTGCTGGAAAGAACATTGGAGAGACCCAGGGAAAGAGCTCAGAGTGCAGCCCCCATAGTCTCTTCTAAATCGATACAAGGAAGGGCAAATCAAAATGAACCTGCAAAGTGCTGCTCAGTACCCAAAACTCCTTCACACAGCGTTGAATCTCTCCAGAAGTCTCTCTCTCTCTCTCTCAGAATGCGTGGTGCAAAAATGTCACCAACAAAAAAAGGCAGGAAGCGGTCGCCTTTAAATAGTGCTCCCCCAGTCCCTTCCTGACTGCAAAACATTCCCCTCAACCTGTCGTTGCTAGCGGCAGGCGGTAAGGCAGGGGGCGCCACTCAATATCCGGTCCGGGGCACTACCGGGGCGTTGCACACTCGACTGACGTCACGATCTGCCGGCGCAGGAGATCGTGGCGGTAGTCTTAGCACTGCCGCAAAATGTCTAGTTAATTTCACGAGCGGTGCAAACATCGCCGCGCCCAGGCGCTAGTTGATTTGCGCCCCATTAGCGCCCTCTTAATGCGCTAACGGGAGGCGCAAGCAACTGAATTTTTCCCCCTTAACCTATAACCTTTGACCGAGCTTTTGGTCAGCTGTCCTACCATCTCCTTTTGTGGCTCGGTGTCAAATTTAGTCTGCCAACGCTCCTGTGAAGCGCCTCGGGAAGCTTTGCTGTGTTAAAGAGCTGTATAAACGCAAGTGGTTGCTGTAATCGGCTCACCTTATCTAACCCTATGTTCTGAATGCCACATGCATGCTTTCTGGCCATCACTGAGGTAGAGTGAGCCCATTTCGAGCATGTTTCATGCACAAGGTTGGAAGAGCTTCACAGATTTTGTGAGCCACAGCTTCAGATCGTAATCGCAGTTAGCAGAAACCAAGAGAATGTTTTTAGGCACGAATTCACAAAGGCACCTCGAGGATGGACTCTGGCCTAGCAACCAGCAACCAATCAGCTGCTCCTCCAGGAACCACCTCCCTTGTTTCTGAACTTGCAGAGACAAATAAAGTCACGAAAATTAACATTTGCATCCGTGCTCGCAATCTCTGCTATTGTTAATCAGAAAGAGGCCATCCTGTTTCGTTAATGTGTCCATTTTAATCATTTGCATGGACGGGTAGGTGACTGTCAGTAGCACCCAGGGTGTCAAAAGGGAGCAGCTGTGGCGGAGCCACTAAGGGACTCCGATCAATTGTATATAATTCCCTTTAATAATATGTTAGCTACAGCCTGAGTCTGTATCTTTGTTTTCACTGTTTACATGTACAGAGCGCGATCACTTTAATAGTGCGGGTAAACGCGATGACGTCACGCCATTCATCATGTGATCCCCCACCGGCGGGAAAAACGTGATGACGTCATGACGTCAGCCACGGGACCGCCCAAGCAGTCCTCGTGGAGCCTCCGAACTGACTAGACCTATATTCGATGTTCCCTGTAGTTATCCGTTAAACTCTGTTAGTTTTCATTAAACCTCGTTTATTTGATCGCCTGAGTGGACCTCAGTCTTTTGATAGGAACTAGACATTCCTACACAGCCATGATTTTTCTGCTGATGCTATGGGAACAGTAGCAAGTCAGGGTAGTGAGGTGTTCCTCCTGCCTGTTGTTTGTCGTCTGATAGACCATAGTTGCTTCACTGGGGCCTGGGAAGTGTTGGCACTTGAGAGCGGTGTTGCTCAGGGGGTGCGACCCTCACGGGCACTGCCAGCTCACGATTCCAACCCTTAAAAAACTCACGTTCGCACGCTCTCGTCGCAAGCTGTCACTGAGGTCGTGTGAGCCCCATTGGAGCATTTATCATGCTCAAGGTTGGAAATGTTTCACAGAAGTCATGAGCCAGAGCGCCACATGCCGTGATCTTCTTCGGCATTCAGGCGCTGTTATTAACGTGATTGCCAATTTACATACAGCAAGATCCCAAAAAGAGCACACTGAGGAATGACTGGTTAATCTGTTTCTGATGATAATTGTTGAGGGGCGGATGCTGGAGAAGACAACTTCAAATTTAGAGAGTGCCCTGGGGTCTTTATCATCCACCTAGACTTCAGGACCTCTGTTTAACATCTCATCCAGAAGACAGAAGCTCCGTCAATAAAGCAAACCCTCAGAACTGCATTGTCAGTTTCCACTGCTTGTCTGATATACAGTTCTGGATGAGCAGAAATTTTCTCCAATATTGGGAAGATCGAAGCCATTGTTTTCAGTTCCCGCCACAAACTCTGCTCCCTAGCCACTGACTTCATCCCTCTCCCTAACCTCTGTCTGAGGCTGAACCACACTGTTCGCAACCTTGGTGTCATATTTGACCCTGAAAAGAGCTTCCGACCACATATCCGCAGCATAACTAAGACTGCCTACTTCCACCTCCGTAACATCGCCCGTCTCCGCCCTTGCCTCAGCTCATGCGCTGCTGAAACCCTCATCCATGCCTTTGTTACCTCTAGACTTGACTATTCCAACGCACTCCTGGCTGGCCTCCCACATTCCACCCTACGTAAACTTGAGGTCATCCAAAACTCGGCTGCCCGTGTCCTAACTTGCACCAAGTCCCGTTCACCCATCACCCCTGTGCTCGCTGACCTACATTGGCTCCCGGTTAAGCAAAGCCTCGATTTCAAAATTCTCATCCTTGTTTTCAAATCCCTCCATGGCCTCGCCCCTCCCTATCTCTGTAATCTCCTTCAGCCCCACAACCCCCCGAGATATCAGCGCTCCTCTAATTCTGCCCTCTTGACCATCCCTGATTATAATCGCTCAATCTTTGGTGGCCGTGCCTTCTGTTGCCTAGGCCCTAGGCTCTGGAATTCCCTGCCTAAACCTCTCCGTCTCGCTACCTCTCAATCCTCCTTTAAGACGCTCCTTAAAACCTACCTCTTTGACATTGACAAGGGGCCTCCCAACTGAGCCAGGCTGACACTCCCCCTATATAAGGTGAGCTTGTTCAATCGAAATCCTAGAAACACTGCACTTCAAAGCACTCTTGTGAAATTAAGTAAACATCAGTAAATCCTGAGGATTGGTTCCTCCTTCCATGGTGCGGCTATACTGTGAGCCATGGCTCAGTGCGATAGCACCCTTGCTTTGTGAGTCAGAAGGTTGTGGGTTCATAGTCCCACTCCAGAGACTTGAGCTGGAAATCTGGGCTGACGCTCCAGTGCAGTGCTGAGGGAGCACTGCACTGTTGGAGGTGCCGTCTTTCGGATGAGACGTTAAACCGAGGCCCCGCCTGCTCTCTCAGGTGGATGTAAAAAATCCCCAGGCACTATTTTGAAGCAAGAGCAGAGGAGTTCTCCCTGGCGTCTTGACCAATATTTATCACTCAACCAAAACCGATTATCCGGTCATTATCACATTGCTGGTTGTGGGAGCTTGCTGTGCGCAAATTGTGGCTGCTGCGTTTCCTACATTACAACACTGACTCCACTTCAAAAAAGTACTTCATTGTCTGTAAAGCGCTTTGAAACGTCCTGAGGTTGTGAAAGGCGCGATAGAAATGCAAGTCCTTTTTTTTGCTACTGGCACAAACCCAATATCTAAAATTGTTTTTGGCATAAATAGTATCCACGTGCATTGGTCTGCTATTGAGACACAGCGTAAACAAAGCCACAGAGAACTGACGTGTTGCACCTCGAAAGTGGTTGCTAGAATTCCATCTTCATCACATGATGCGTCCAAATACAAACATAGGATAAATGATGGACAGGGTAAAGACCAGCTGGTCCGTGTTCCACGTATATATAGAGTGTGAGAGGTTGCAGCCCCTCTTCCATTATTTGAAGGGCTGCTCCTCGATTTTTGGCTGCACTTCAGTCCCACGCTCCTTGACATGAATCAGTCATTCATGAAAGAAAGACTTATGAAATAATACTGAGCGGCCTGTGGGTGGCGCTGTCCAGGGAGAGTATAAATACTCGGGCACGGGCCCAGCTTGTGCAGGACATTCTTAACAGGAACTAGTGAAGGACACAACTAGACCTCCATGTTGTAAAACAGTTGATTAAAGCTTTGTTTAACGCTTAGGCCAAGTGCCTAGTAGTTTTCTTACGTTACTCCTGATCTTCGGTCACCCAGTGCGGAGGGGAGCGGGCGGATCGGGGGACCTCCTCGTAGGACTGCTCCTGGGGCCTGGCCAAAGCGACCATTAACTGGTCCGGGCAGCGGGCGGTCGACGGGGGGGTCGTTCAGCCCGACTGCCCCGCCTCTCTTCCGCAGCCACGTTCGCACCCGGGCGGCCCTGGAGATGGAGCACGCGGTGTCCGCCGGCACGCTCGAGGCCTTCCGTGACCGGTGGGCGCCGCCGGCAATCAAATTTAAATTTAATTTGTTAAGTTTTATTTAAAGTTACTTTAGTTACAATCTATTTGTTCATGTACCCATCAAAAGAGTGTCATGAATCTTACCATTCATGTAGAAATGACTCATGAGATAACACTGGGCGGCCAGCTGGTGGCGCCGTCCAAGGAAAGTATAATTGCTCGTGGGCCCAGCTTGCTCAGGACGTTTTTGTAACCAGGAACTAGTGATGTAACTAGAGCTCATGGTTGTGAAACAGTTGATTAAAGCCTTGTTTTATACTCAAACCAAGTGCTTAGTAGTTTTCTTACATCAAAGAGTACACCTGAAACAAGGCCAGAGTTCTCAACCGGAGCCCAATCCCACTCCAGGAAGAGCGGGGAGGTGTGGTGCGCTGAGCTATTCAACAGGCGTGTTGCTGAACCCTGTAGGGTTACCTTTCAGCTGAAGGGAAGATTTTTAAAAAATTCACATCACCGATCACATCGATGTTCACTAAAATCGGACAGCCCTGGCAAAAATTCACACAAGGCCTTTTAACAGGACACTGATGAACTTCACATTCAGAAATGTAAATATGCAAGGAGTCTACAGTATTATAATTTAGATGGGGAATCTAATCATTTATCCTATGTTTGTATTTGGGCGCATCATGTGATGAAGATGGAATTCTAGGAACCACTTTCGAGGTGCAACACGTCAGTTCTCTGCGGCTTTGTTTACGCTGTGTCTCAATAGCAGACCAATGCACGTGGATACTATTTATGCCAAAAATGGATTACCAATCCATTTGAACCTTGTGCACCAGTCACTGAAGGTAAGCATGCAGGTGCAGCAGGCGGTTAAGGAGGCAAATGGTATGTTGGCCTTCATAGCGAGAGGGTTTGAGCACAGGAACAAGGATGTCTTGCTGCAGTTGTACAGGGCCTTGGTGAGACTGCACCTTGAGTATTGTGTGCAGTTTTGGTTGCCTTATCTGAGGAAGGATGTTCTTGCCATGGAGGGAGTGCAGCGAAGATTCACCAGACTGATACCTGGGATGGCAGGAATGACGTATGAGGAGAGATTGGGTCGATTGGGCTTATACTCGCTGGAGTTTAAAGAATGAGAGAGGGATCTCATTGAAACTGTTATGTCTTCTAGCGCTCGTAGTGCTTTGTAAAGACGCCTCTAGACTCGGTAGTTTGTAATGATAAACTACTGTTTTATTTGAGTTGTAATGGCTGCCTGCTGCATGGTGCGGGGTGATATTTCCAAGTGCACTGTGCGGCGCCTGCGCACTACTTTCCCAGCATCGTAGTGCTGCTACACTTGATTTGAGTGTTAGTACACTTGTACAATGTAGTCCCAACATAACTATGTAACATCCCTCTTTCCCAACAAAACTAATTACATCAATTTTTCTATTTTACAATGTTTCCAGTTGAATAACGTTAACAAAATACAGAACGTGAGCTTTCTTTGCTCAATTTATATACAGATATTTGTCCATGATGTTTTACTGTTCTGTGCGAATTATAATTGTCTTTATAATTATTCGCGATACCGCTCAGGTGGTTGTATGTTACTCCTCCATCTTGTGGACTTGGCTGTAACTATTCCTTTCTGCGGTGTTTTGGTGTGTTAATTTCTTGTTGCCGGTGCTGTCATGTTTGGCTCTGGAGAGTGCATGTTTGCAGTTGTTGTATTTGAGGTGTTTGTTTCTGGCGTTATATTGTTTTCCGTGTCTGGTACCGTAACTGCTGTTAATGTTGTCCGCTGTTTGACAGCTTCAGGTGAGGGTCTGATATGGATCCTGTTTCGCCTGTATTGGTTTCCAGGTTCTGTCTCTACCAAGTAAGATCTTGGAGTATCAGCTTTTCCAATAACCTTGGCTGGACTCCATGTTCTCAACAACGGATCTTGTATATGCACTGATTGCCCATTTAGCAGCTCCGGTAGTGGTTTTGCATGCTTGTTATAGTGTGTGCTCCCCGTAGCTTGTGTTTCCATCAGCTTCTGCTGAACGTCCCCTTGGTCCTGGGGAGGATATATCTTTGCTGGTAGAGTTGTTTTGTATTTTCTACCGTTTAGTAGTTCTGCCGGTGATTTCGAGTCTGCTCTCAAAGTTGTCGATCTGATTGCCAAAAGGGCGAGGTCTTGGTCTTCTCCCATCTCCTTGCTTTTAATGAGAGCTCTTTTGACTGTTTGGATCTGTCTTTCAATAAATCCGTGTCCCCTTGGGTAATGTGGGGATGAGGTAATTATTTTAAATCCGTATTTTCCAGCCAGTGCTCTGAATTCGCTGGAGGTGAATTGTGTCCCATTGTCGCAGATGACCTTCTCTGGGATGCCCTGTTCTGCGAATAAGTTTTTCGCAATTTTTGTGATTGTTGTGGTTCTCATGTCGTTTATCCTTCTGACAAAAGGAAATTTTGAGTAGTAGTCTGCTACTATGAGGTACCACTCCTGGTTGCACAGGAACAGATCTGTTCCGACCGTGTGCCATGGTCTCGGGGGTACTTCCATTTGAATCATCTCCTCCTTCTGCTGTGTGTTTCGGTATTTCTGGCATATGCAGCATGTGGAGACCATTTGTTCTATGCTTTTGTACATGCCTATCCAGTACACAGCTGATCTGGCTCTTAGTTTACATTTCTCCATCCCCATATGGCCTTGGTGTATTAAGCGGAGAAGTTCCGTTTGCATCGTTTTTGGTATTATGATTCTTGAGCCAGCAAGGAGAACACCGTCCTCCACCAAGATGTCATCTCTGATTGTCCAGTACTGTCGGATTTGGTTTTGGACCTGCTGGATCTTCTCTGGCCACCCCGGTATTACCTGTTGCATGAGTAGTAGCAACTCCTCTTCTTTACCAGTCTCCTCTTGAATTTGGCTAAGCTTTGTGGGAGTAACATTTACGAGGTGGTGTATTTTTACTGTCAGGCCCTTCATCTCGTGTTTTTCATGTGGTGAAAATCGAGACAATGCATCTGCCAGTGCCATTTCTTTTCCTGGCCGGTATTTTAATTCGAAGTCGTAACTTTGGAGTCTTAACAGTAACCTTTGCAGTCTTGCTGGGGCCTTGCTTAGGTTTTTCTTGTAAATTTGTTCGAGTGGACGATGGTCACTCTCTACCTCGAATTTTCTTCCGTATAAGTAGGTGTGGAACTTTTCGCATCCGTATACTACTGCCAATAGCTCTCTTTCGATGTTTGCGTATCTTGTCTCTGTTGATGTCAATGCCTTCGATGCCAAAGCTATTGGTTTTCCTTCCTGCACGAGGGCTGCCCCTAGCCCCCTGGTAGAGGCATCTACCTGTAGGGTGACAAGTTTTTTTCTATCGTAATAAGACAGGCTGGTTTCTTTACATAATAATTCCTTTAGGTGTTTTAAGTTCCTCTCATGGGATTCTGACCATTGGTATTCGGTGTCTTCTTTTAGTAATTCTCTTAGGTTGGCTGTGTAGTCTGACATGTTCGGGATGAAAGAGCTCATATACTGGACCAAACCGAGGTAGCTTCTCAGCTCCTTCTGGTCGTTTGGAGGTTTCATCTCTGCTATCGCCTCGACCTTTTTGGGATTAGGCTTGACACCCTCCGGTGTGTAGATCATGCCAAAAAATTTGCATTTCATACTTTTAACGATGCACTTCTCGGCGTTCAGCTTGATGCCAGCTGTTCTGGTGTGCTCCATGGCCTCGTGCAAGTGCACGTCATGGTCTCTTTCATTTGTTCCGTAAACTTGGATGTCATCAGCGATTCCAATGGCTCCTTCACAGCCTTTGTATGTTTCATCGATCTTTTGTTGGAAGATGTCTTGGCTGACTTTCAACCCAAATGGCAGCCGCAGGAATTTATAATGCCCCAATGGTGTATTAAAAGTCGTCAGGTTAGTTGATTCTTCGTCCAGTTTTACGTTCCAGTAGCCGTTTCTGGCATCCAGTTTGGAGAAGACTTTGGCTCCTGCCAGTGCTGGTGTGATTTCTTCTAATATTGGTGTGGGGTAGTGGTCCCGCTTTATTGCCTGGTTTAAGTCTTTGGGGCCCAGACAGATTCTGAGCCGCCCGTTCGGCTTTTCCCGTACCACAATCGAGTTTACCCAGTCTGTGGGTTCAGTGACCTTTGCGATTATTTCTTTCTCTTCTATTTCTTTTAGTTCGGTGTCTAATTTTTCTTTTAGCTCGATGGGTATTTTTCTTGGAGCGTGGATGACGGGTTTTACCTCTGGATCTATTGTTATATGGTACTTGAACTCCCCGAAGCATCCTACAGTGTCATCAAAACACTCTGGATACATGTCCATCAAATGTTTCGTGTCCATGATTTGTGGACGATTCTCCAGTGGGGTGTTGCTGTCGACTTTCAGTGATGTTTTTGTTAGTTCGTGGTTTACCGAGATTAACCCCAGTTTCTCGCAGCTGTTTAATCCCAGGATCGCCGGTCCCTTGGAGTCGGTCACATAGAACATGCAGTTGATGTTTCTGCTTTTGTGTGTTCCTTTTATATAGGTTGTTCCGAGTTGTCTGATCTCGCTCCATACGCTGTCAGCGTGACGTTGTTTGCTTTTAAACATCCTCTTTTCGGGTATCTATCTTCGCCCAAGTTTTCGGGGAAGATCCTCTGGTATAGCCTCAGTGGAAGGATGTTGCTCTGAGCTCCTGTGTCCAACTTTACTTTTAGATTGACGGTTGTGGGCTGTCCTTCAATCCTCTTTTTAATCTGGATGATAGTGTGCCATTCTTTCTTTGGGGTGCTTTCCGCTCTGGACGTTTCGTGTAAGAGAGCCTTTATGGTTTCAATGTTCAGAGCTTTGTCATACCCGCAGTCTTCATCATCTTGCTCACCCATGGTATGGATTTTGTTTTTCTTTTGTTGGTTCTGCTGTCCACCTCTGCTTTTGGTGTGTAGCCCCTCTCTTTTAGCTCTGCACATCTTTTGCCAGTGGTTTGCTTTACCACACGTGTTGCAGCTTGTTCCATACGCTGGGCATTTTCTTCTGTCTGTGTAGTCGTGTTGTCTTCCGCATTTTCTACACGTATTCTTCCCGCTGTCATATACTTGTTTTTTGTGTGCTGTGCTTTTCGCGCACTGCATCTACTCTGTGATCCGGTTCGGGAGTTGTCCGCACGTCAGCCGTATGAGTATTCAGCGTTTTCATCTGTTGTTTTGTGGCTTCGTGAGCCCTCGCTGTATCTATGGTTTCTGATATTCCAAGCTTTTCTTTTCCTATTAGTTCTTTTTGCACTTCTGTATGTGCTGATCCCCATATTTGTTGGTCTACCAGCCTTTCTTCTAGTTCCATAAACTTGCATTTGCTGGCTTCGTTTTTTAATCTCGTCAGGAAATTGTCAGCCGTTTCACCAGGTTCCTGTCTTAAGCTTTGGAATTTATACCTGTGTATACGGTGGTTTGATTTAGGCTCGAGATGGTTACTGAACTTTTCATAAATCTCCGTAGGGTTCGTTTTATCCTCTTCGGATAAACTCCAGCTGTTATAGAGATCTAAGCCTTTTTCTCCCACCCACAGTAGAATGTAGCTGACTTTTTCCTCATCGGAGGAGCCTTTCAGGAAACTTTTAAATGTAAGCTCGCATTTTTGCTTAAATTTCCGAAAAGCTTCCACGATATTGTCGGCTACCCAGTTCATGATGGGGAGCATATTCGCTGTCAGTGCATTGGACGCCGCCATTTTAGCTGCCCGTACGATTCGCGGTTAAAACGCTGCAGAGTTTACTTTTAAATTTCTTTCTTCAATCTGATATCATTTTTATTTGCGTAAGTTTTACTCACTTATACCGCTGCCACCATGTTATGTCTTCTAGCGCTCGTAGTGCTTTGTAAAGACACCTCTGGACTCGGTAGTTTGTAATGATAAACTACTGTTTTATTTGAGTTGTAATGGCTGCCTGCCGCATGGTGCGGGGTGATATTTCCAAGTGCACTGTGCGGCGCCTGCGCACTGCTTTCCCAGCATCGTAGTGCTGCTACACTTGATTTGAGTGTTAGTACACTTGTACAATGTAGTCCCAACATAACTATGTAACAGAAACTTATAAAATTCTAACAGGACTAGACAGACTAGATGCAGGAAGGATGCTCCTGATGGCAGGGGAGTCCAGAACCAGGGGTCACAGTCTAAAGATAAGGGGTAAGCCATTTAGGACAGAGATGAGGAGGAATTTCTTCACCCAGCGAGTAGTGAACCTGTGGAATTCTCTACCACTGAAGGCAGTTGAGGCCAATTCATTAAATATATTCAAGAAGGAGTTAGATATATTTCTTAAGGCTAAAGGGATCAAGGGATATGGAGAAGGCAGGGACAGGGTACTGAGTTTGGATGATCAGCCATGATCTCATTGAATGGCGGAGCAGGCTCGAGGGGCCAAATGGCCTACTCCTGCTCCTATCTTCTATGTAAAAGGGCTCCTTCGACCAGAAAGGTTGAAGAACCACTGACATATTTAAAACATCCCCAAGGCACTTCAGGGGAAAAGTACACTGGAAAATCCCCCTCCGACCCCCTCAGGGGATCGAAACCAGTCCAGGACATCATGCAGACCATGTGTTATCTGTAAAACCGCTTGCATCACACACATGTGGAAGTTACATGTTGGGTGCATAACAATATCAGTAGAGTTCAGGGCATTTCCAACTTCAATCCTTAAAATGCTTGGGATTGAAGGATAGCACTGAACGAATGAATAATGGTCTCACTTTGTACCCATATTTAAGTACAGAAAGTTCCCTGACTCCTCTGAATTGAAGAATGTCTGCATGGTTGATGGCTGCGTTCTGTGCACTAACTGATGCAGCAGGCACAGTGCATTAAAGAAAGAAAGACTTGTATTTAAAGAGCATCTTTCACTACCTCAGGACTTCCCAATGAAGTGCTTTTGAAGTGCAGTCACTGTTGTAATGTAGGAAACGCGGCAGCCAATTTGCGCACAGCAAGCTCCCACAAACAGCGATGAGATAATGACCAGACAATCGGTTTACATGATGTTGATTTTTTAAAAATCATTTATGGGATGTGGGCATCGCTGGCAAGGCCAGCATTTATTGCCCACCCCTAATTGCCCTTGAGAAGGTGGTGGTGAGCTGCCTTCTTGAACCGCTGCAGTCCGTGTGGTGAAGGTGCTCCCACAGTGCTGTTAGGGAGGGAGTTCCAGGATTTTGACCCAGCGACGATAAAGGATCAACGATATACTTCTAAGTCAGGATGGTGTGTGACTTGGGGGGAAACTTGGAGGTGGTGGTGTTCCCATGCGCCTGCTGCCCTTGTCCTTCTAGGTGGAAGAGGTCGTGGGTTTGGGAGGTGCTGCTGAAGAAGCCTTGGCAAGTTGCTGCAGTGCATCTTGTAGATGGTACACACTGCAGCCACGGTGCGCCGGTGGTGGAGGGAGTGAATGTTTAAGGTGGTGGATGGGATTCCAATCAAGCGGGCTGCTTTGTCTTGGATGGTGTCGAGCTTCTTGAGTGTTGTTGGAGCTGCACTCATCCAGGCAAGTGGAGAGTATTCCATCACACTCCTTACTTGTGCCTTGTAGATGGTGGAAAGGCTTTGGGGAGTCAGGAGGTGAGACACTCACCGCAGAATACTGAGCCTCTGACCTGCTCTTGTTGCCACAGTATTTATGTGGCTGGTCCAGTTAAGGTTCTGGTCAATGGTGACCCCCAGGATGTTGATGGTGGGGAATTCGGCGATGGTAATGCCATTGAATGTCAAGGGGCGGTGTTTAGACTCTCGCTTGTTGGAGACAGTCATTGCCTGGCACTTGTGTGGCGCGAATGTTACCTGCCACTTATCGGATTGAAGGGTAAATATTTGCCAGGACACCGGGGAGAACACCCCTTCTCTTCTTATAATGTAGTACAGAAAGAAATCTGCCCAAACGTGTGTAACGCTGGCCTTGAAATGACCTTGTACGAACATTAGTATCCGAATAATTAATCTGTGTTTACACAATTCCTTTGTCCGCTATTTTAATGAAGGCAGCAATTTGTTTATTTTAATGTTTTAATGACACCTGTTCTAGTAGCCAATCGCGGAATTACATCCCTAGTGGAGGGACGAGAGAATCTGGGTTTGTTCATGTTAACAGTCAACCTCCTTCCTCTTCTAGTTCACAACAACGCGTTTCGAGTAAACACGAGACATCATAGTGGAGTGTACTTATTGATACACTGTAAAGGTGATCAGCCTTAACTGTATTCAGCAAGTAGCTTTTCGCTTACAAGTTCTATCTTTCGAGCCCCCTGAGGTACTGTTGAAAACCATGATCTTTTTATACACCATATTTTAACGGCATCAAAGGTAAATGCCATTGATAAGACTTCATGACATAAATATTCCCAAATCCTTAGAAAACAGACTATTCATGTAAACACTTGGGGGGGAAAATTCAGTATCGCCCCATTTGGGGCGCCATTATCATCCGTGCGCAAAGTTTAATGCCTGGCGCTAATTATCGCCTCCGACAGCAAACTTGGCTTTTATCGCCCCTGGAGGTGATTGGAGCACTAAATCAGGTGCTTCACATCTGTCTTAAGGCGCAAAGGCTGAGGAGCGAGGCGCTACCTCACAGTGCTGGCGAAGCTCATGTGATGTCAGTCAGCAATGGAACACAGACACACAGGGAATTTCTGATGAATGATCATCGACCTGAAACGTTAACTCTGTTTCTCTCTTCACAGATGCTGCTTGACCTGCTGAGTTTCTCCAGCATTTTCTGTTTTTATCTTAAAGGGGAGGGTTTATCTTGCTCTCCATCCACATCCTGCTCATTGCAGCCTTGAATCTCGGCCTGGAGAGACCTGTACATCAAATCTGCTGGAAAGAACAATGGAGAGGCCCAGGGAAAGAGCTCAGAGTGCAGCCCCCACAGTCTCTTCTAAATCGATACGAGGAAGGTCAAATCAAAATAAACCTGCAAAGTGCTGCTCAGTACTCAAAACTCCTTCACACAGCATTGAATCTCTCCAGAAGTCTCTCTCTCTCTCTCAGAATGCGTGGTGCAAAAATGTCACCAACAAAAAAAGGCAGGAAGCGGTCGTCTTTAAATAGCGCTCCCCCAGTCCCTTTCTGACAGCATAACGCTCCCCTCAACCTGTCGTTGCTAGTGGCAGGCGGTAAGGCAGGGGGCGCCACTCAATATCCGGTCCGGGGCGCTAACGGGGCGTTGCACGCTCGACTGATGTCATGATCTGCCAGTGCAGGAGATCGAGGCGGTAGTGTTTAGCGCTGCCACAAAATGTCTAGTTAATTTCGTGAGCGGCACAAACATTGCCGCGCCCGGGCGCTAGTTGCTTTGTGCCCCATTAGTGCCCTCTTAAGGCGCTAATGGGTGGGGCTACCAACTGAATTTTTCCCCCTTGTAGTTCTTTACTTCAAGCCTACTTCCTCTAAACAAGACTTCCTGACGTAAAAGTCCCTAAACCCTTTTAAGAAAACGCCTTGCCAACTGTTATCTGTAGCTAATGGATTTGCTACCCCTGTTTTATTACCCTAAAACTAAAGTTACATTTTATTACTAACACTTATTGCCTTACACAAGTGCTTTACATATCAGAAGACAAGCCACGCTTTCTCCTCATGAAACTTTAAAGTCATCCTGTTTATATTGGAAAGCCTGTTGCTTCAAGATACAAAGAAGTTCGACTGTTAACCCTTAACTCCCCAAGATGTCCAACAGTTCCCCTTGGAGAAGAGAAGGTTAAGGGGGGATTTAATAGAAGTGTTCAAAATTACGAGGGGTTTTGCTAGAGTAGATGGGGAGAAATTGTTTCCACTGGTAGGAGGGTCGGTAACCAGAGGACACAGATTTAAGATCATTGGCAAAAAAAATCCAGGGGGGAAATGAAGATAATTTTTTTTTTACAGCGAGTTATAATGATCTGGAATGCACTGACTGAAAGGGTGGTGGAAGCAGATTGAATAGTAACTTTCCAAAGGGTGTTCAAGATATACTTGAAAAGGAAAAAATTGCCGGGTTATGGGGGAAAGAGCAGGGGGGGTGTGGGACTAATTGAAGAGATCTTTCAAAGAGCCGGCACAGGCACGATGGGCCGAATGGCCTCCTTCTGTGCTGTATGATTCTACCATTCTATACTCATTAAGCATTCAATGCAAGTGTCCACATGGTGCAATTTAAAGTTCTCATTGGCAGCTCTGAAATTAAATATATTTTAGCTGCTTTAGGCAGAGAAAGCCAACCGATTCCGTTCTCCCACATTCCATCGAATTTTCTTGTCCTCTGTATAGAATGGGGAAAATTCCCTCCAGTCTGTGCAACAAGATTAAGCAGCATTAGATGGTGTATTTACTTGAGCACTTCCATTCCCATGCTCTCAATATTCCTACCAATCTCCAACTTTGTGACAATCTTGAGATTGCATTGTTCTAAAGTGGTAAACTGCACTTCCTTTATTACTTTATTTGTTTTTCATCTGGTCAACCTTGTTAAACAGTGTGCGTGGCGCTTAGAGCTCGTGCTCAGAGGCTATCTGGCCAGTTCCCATGACCCCTATCCTTCCTCTTATGCACATTCAACACGGATCAGAGGCAAAGCAGCGAGGAAGAGCTATTGTGAAGCTGTTGGAACACGAGCTTGTATTCTACATAAAAGCACAACAGAGTGCAAAACACATCTTAGGTTGTGCCTTCGGAGTTCCCACAGAATGTCACATTAGCAGATTTAAGCCTAGAAACACTGATAGGAATCCCAAGGTGCTTCTCAGGGTAATGGAGGCCTGGAATTCTCTCCCAACAGGCTGTGGATTTTCAAGATGGAGATCGACTGATTTTTGTTCAGTAAGGTTTTCACAAGATATAGAGCAAAGGTGGGTATATAGAGTTGAGGTGCAGGGTCAGCCATGATCTAATTGAATGGCGGAACAGGCCCGAGGGGCTGAATGGGGCCCACTCTTGTTTCTGATGTTCCCGCAAGTCAGAAGCATGTCAAAAAAATTAGTGCCGAGCCAAAGAAAGAAAGGCTTGCATTTATATAGCGCCTTACACGATCTCAGGGCATCTCAAAGCGCTTTACAGTCAATGAAGTACTTTTTGAAGTGTAGTCACTGTTGTAATGTAGGAAATGCAGCAGCCAATTTGCGCACAGCAAGCTCCCACAAACAGCACTGAGATAAGTGATCAGATAATCTGTTTTATTGATGTTGGTTGAGGAATAAATGTTGTAATGTAGGAAACGCATTGAGTGTATTCAAGACTGAGATTGATAGATTTTTGGACACTAAGGGAATCAAGGGAGAGGGCGGGAAAGTGGAGTTGAGGTAGAAGATCAGCCATACGAACATACGAACATACGAATTAGGAGCAGGAGTCGGCCACTCGGCCCCTCGAGCCTGCTCCACCATTCAATAAGATCATGGCTGATCCGATTACTCCACATTCCCGCCTACCCCCCATAACTTTTCACCCCCTTCCTAACCAAGAATCTATCTACCTCTGCCTTAAAAATATTCAAAGACTCTGCTTCCACCGCCCTCTGAGGAAGAGAGTTCCAAAGACTCACGACCCTCTGTGAGAAAAAATTTCTCCTCATCTCTGTCTTAAATGGGCGACCCCTTATTTTTAAACAGTGACCCCTAGTTCTAGATTCTCCCACAAGAGGAAACATCCTCTCCACATCCACCCTGTCCAGGCCCCTCAGGATCTTACATGTTTCAATCAAGTCACCTCTTACTCTTCTAAACTCCAGCGGATACAAGCCTAGCCTGTCCAACCTTTCCTCATAAGACAACCCGCCCATTCCAGGTATGAGTCTAGTAAACCTTCTCTGAACTGCTTCCAATGCATTTACATCCTTCCTTAAATAAGGAGACCAATACTGTACACAGTACTCCAGATGTGGTCTCACCAATGCCCTGTATAACTGAAGCATAACCTCCCGACTTTTATATTCAATTCCCCTCGCAATAAACGATAACATTCTATTAGCTTTCCTAATTACTTGCTGTACCTGCATACTAACCTTTTGCGATTCATGCACTAGGACACCCAGATCCCTCTGCATCTCAGAGCTCTGCAATCTCTCACCATTTAGATAATACGCTTCTTTTTTATTCTTCCTGCCAAAATGGACAATTTCACATTTTCCCACATTATACTCCATTTGTCAGATCTTTGCCCACTCACTTAACCTATCTAGATCCCTTTGTAGCCTCCTTATGTCCTCTTCACAATTGATTGGATCTTCCATACTGTGCATTAACAATACACATTCACAGTCCGGTTCATATACATGGCTTGTCTTGGACTCATTCACATTTTGACCTTGGCTTAATGTAATGGGAATACCCCCTTGCTTTCGTTAATTTGAGTTAAGGAAACACAAGTAGGAAACGTAGCGTTTTCAAGTTTCATTGACTCACTCACACAGACGCCAAATGGCTTCACAACACGAAGTGTAATTTTATTCACAAGGATAAGTTGATCAGGTTAAACTAATGGTTCACAGCGAATGCAGATTCATAGATCCATTTCGAAAACATCAACAATAACAACTTGCAATGATATAGCGCTATTAATATAGTTAATCATCCCAAGGTGCTTCACATGAGCGTAAATCAGACAAAAATTGACACCAAGCCAAAGAAGGAAACATTAGGACAGGTGACTAAAAGCTTGGTCAAAGAGGTACGTTTTAAGCAGCGTATGAGGAGAGAGTGGGTTGACCCTGCCTGTATTCACTAGAGTTTAGAAGAATGAGAGGGGATCTTGTGGAAACGTATAAAATTCTGACAGGGCTAGACAGACTGGATGCAGGGAGGATGTTTCCCCTGGCTGGGGGGTCTAGAACGAGGGGTCACAGTCTCAGGATACGGGGTAGGACATTTAGGACTGAGATGAGGAGAAATTTCTTCACTCAGAGGGTGGTGAACCTGTGGAATTCTCCACCACAGAAGGCTGTGGAGTCCAAGTCACTGAATATATTTAAGAAGGAGATAGATAGATTTCTAGACACAAAAGGCATCAAGGGGTATGGGGAGAGAGCGGGAATGTGGTATTGAGATAGAGGATCAGCCATGATCATATTGAATGGCGGAGCAGGCTTGAAGGGCCGAATGGCCGACTCCTGCTCCTATTTTTCTATGTTTCTATGTTTCTATGTTTAAAGGAGGAGAGAGAAGTGGAGAGGCAAAGAGTTTTGAGGAGGGAATTCCAGCATTTAGGGCCCAGACAGCTGAAGGCAAGGCTGCCAATTGTGGGGCAGAAGAAGTAGGGAATGCACAAGAGGCCAGTGTTGGAGGAATGCAGAGCGCTTGAAGGGTTGTAGGGCTGCAGGAGGTTACAGAGATAGGGAGGGGTGAAGCCAATATTTTTTTTATGAGTTCAAATATGGAGATGTTTGAACACAAGGATGAGAATTTTAAAATCATGGCATTGGTGGACCGGCAGACAATGTCGGTCAGTGAGCACAGGGGTGATGTGTGAACGGGGCTTAGTGTGAGGTAGGGTATGGGCAGCGGTTTTGGATGAGCTCAAGTATATGGAGGGTGGAAGATCATTACGTAGCAACAATACACAACTCAGAATTTTGCGTTCTCAGTAGTGATGGTTGCACGTGGCTATGGCTGCTGGACTGTTACACCATGATTATGAATCACATTACCTGGTCATGGCATGCCACACTGAAGCAAAGTCTCCTATTTATACTTGTTAACTAAAGCCATGAATTAGAGCCACCCATGTTCTCAGATCTGAGATTCAAGGCTTAGAGCTCAGAGGGAACAAAAGAACATAAGAATTAGGAGCAGGAGTCGGCCATTCGGCCCCTCGAGTCTGCTCCGCCATTCAATAAGATCATGGCTGATCTTCTACCTCATCTCCATTTTCCTGCACTATCCCCATATCCCTTGATTCCCTTCATATTCAAAAATCTATCGATCTCTGTCTTGAATATACTCAATGACGAGGGTTTCCTTATAGTACTGAAGATAAAGAGGAAAATAGCCCAGCCGGTTTTCTTGTAAGCAAAACAGAAGGCACCGCAATCCGTTTATCAAACCTTGCCGGGTAAGCTGCTCAGTAGGATTGTCCTGGAGTCTCCAGGGACGACAGATTCATCTCCTGGACACTGCCGCAAGCAAACCAGGGAGAAAAATCACAGAGGCATTAAAAGAAATAGTGCGCTTTAAAAAAAAAAATTCATTTGAATCCTCTTGTTTATTAACTCTTAAAATGTCGGAGATGGTGGAAAAAAAGGTTGTTTTATTGAGCGGGGCCTGTGGGAGGCAGGAGGCCATGTGAGGAAACGTTCAGGAACACGTTCAGCTAGAGTTGGCGACCCTGCTCCTCAGTTACTTGCATTCTTTGCTGTCGGCTTTTTCAGAGACTGTCACCTAAGGAGGGAAGGGAAGAGTTGAAGACAATCAGTGTCAAAAAGCAATTAGGCTTTTCACCTCCCACTTGGCTACAAACCTACTAACTATCCTGTTAGACGTAATAACATACTGTTTCATTTAGCAACTCAATCTCTGAGATTCCAATTCCCAGTGAGTTAGCAGGATATCTTCTTTCTTCACTTCTTTAAGGGGAAAGGTGGTTCAGTCTCTGGACCCTGCTTTATCACCACAGGTAGGACCAATTACCCCTGACACCACACGTAGGACCAGTGAACTCTGACACCACAGGTAGGACCAGTGACCTCTGACACCACAGGTAGGACCAGTGACCTCTGACACCACAGGTAGGACCAGTGACCTCTGACACCACATGAAGGACCGGTGACTCTCAGCAGTTTGGCTGATGTGTAGGTTAAATATGAAAATGAAGGGCAGGAAAAGACCAGCTGGTCCATCAAGTCTGCCCCACACATGATGGCGGGAGCATCATGACTAAACACGTCCTACCCCATTCCCCGTAGCCAGGGGGGCGATTTTATTAATGGGGGCGCATTGGAGGCGGGACTGCAGCTTGGCGGGTCGATGTCCCGCCTCCATCGATTTGTTATTAACGGACAAAATATTACCCTGAATTCTAAAGGTGTTCCACAAATCCAACTTTCGGAAATGTTCCATTTCTGAAATCTTAAACAGTTATATTTTGCAAAGATCATTACACCGACATCTCACCATTGCGCCAATTTAGGCACAGCAAAATCCAACAAACAGAAAGTGAGATAGGTCCAGCAACGCCTCGAATTTAAAATTCTCATCCATGTTCAAATCCCTCCGTGGCCTCGCCCCCTCCCTATCTCTGTAACCTCCTCCAGCCCTACACCCTCTGAAATCTCTGTGTTCCTACAATTCTGGCTTCTTGATTCATCCACCATTGGCAGCCGTGCCTTCAGCTGCCTGGGCCCTAACTCCCTCCCTAAACCTCTCCGCCCCTCTACCTCAATCTCTTCCTTGAAGACGCTCCTGAAAACCTATCTCAATGACCAAGCTTTTGATCACCTGTCCTAATATCTCCCTTATGTAACTCGGTGTCAAATGTTATCTAATTACGCTCCTGTGTAGCATCTTGGGACCTTTTACAATATTAAAGGCGCTATATAGATGCAAGTTGTTGTAATCTAGTAATTTATTTTGGTGGTGTTGACTGATGGATAAATGTTGGCCAGGATACTGGGAGAATTCCCTGCCAAAAAATCTTTTATATCTGAACAGGCCAATTGGGGCCTTCCATTAACATCTCAAAAGATCTTCTTCCTACAAGCTCTTCAAACTCTATTAAAAAAGAGTTTACGCTCCATTGTGGAGATTCTGAACTTTCGGACTTCCAGATCCACAATGTAATCTCCAAACTGACGTGGCTTTTCTACCAGGTGGGGGTCGTACTTGCATTTCCATTCATCCTGTAATCAATAAACACTGCCTGATGTAAGAAAACTACTGGGCACTTGGTCTGAGTATTAAACAAGGCTTTAATCAACTGTTTTACAACATGGAGATCTAGTTGTGTCCTTCACTAGTTCCTGTTAAAGAATGTCCTGAGCAAACTGGGCCCGTGCCTGAGTATTTATACTCTCCCTGGACAGCGCCACCAGCAGGCCGCCCAGTATTATTACATAAGTCATTTCCACATGAATGACAAGATTCATGTCGCTGCCATTACTGTTTCTACTCTCCTTAGAAGGTAAGTGGCATCACAGATAACACTTGGTCCATGTGGTCTCCTGGACTGGATGGCATGAGGGTTTCCGAGAGGAGTTTTCCAGAGTATATTTTTCCTTTTTGACCCTAGGTATTTCCCTGTTTTTGCCTCTCCCGGAAGATTTCATTGGGGGACGGTGGGGGGGGGGAATTTTGCCAGCCCTGGGGAGGCGGGTATGGAGGCGGGACTGCCGGGAAAATGGCAGAATTTGGGGGCGGGTGCCCAACTCGCCTCCGTGCCATCCAGTCCAGGTAGTTAACAGGCAGAAAATAGGATTATCTCCTTTTTGCCCACACAGGTGCGGGCTTCCCGAAGGCTCCAAAACTCACCAGCTCAGTGAGGTGAGTACTGGGTCTGCGGGGGTCGGGGATGGGGGTGCAAAAGTGTGGTGTGAAGGTAAGTGATGGGTGCAAGAGTGGAGAGGTGAGTATCTGAGGTAAGTGCAAAGTGTTTTTAAAAGTGTACTTACCTTTGTTTCTTCCTGCAGGCTTCAGTCGGTTTGTATGCAGAGTGTCTCAGACCTCCGTGTTGCATTCTCAGATGCAACAAACATCTAATTTCTGTAAAAGAAAGAAGGTTGATGAGGTCTTGCATACAAGACCTCATCAAACTGCAGAGATTGTCACTGATAGCTTCACAGAGCTGTCAAACGATGACAATTCATCTGTCAAAATTTTTTGACAGATGAAACATCATACGTTGACGTGCTCTGCAACCCGCTTCCCCTTAATTGGCCAGTTGAGCCCGCTGGGTGGGCTTAACAAGGTCAATCAAGGGAAAATAGCATGGGTTGGCCACAATTCGATGGAGTCAGGACATCGACCCACCAAGTAGCAGTCCCGCCTCCAACGCGTCCCCATTAACAAAATCGCCCCCCTGGCCTCGGGGAATGGGGTAGGACGTGTTTAGTCATGATGCTCCCGCCATCATGAGTGTGGGGCAGACTTTATGGACCAGCTGGTCTTTTCCTGCCCTTCATTTTCATAATTAACCTACACATCAGCCAAACTGTTGAGAGTCACTGGTCCTACCTGTGGTGTCAGAGGTCACTGGTCCTACCTGTGGTGTCAGAGGTCACTGGTCCTACCTGTGGTGTCAGAGGTCACTGGTCCTACCTGTGGTGTCAGAGGTCACTGGTCCTACCTGTGGTGTCAGTGGTCGCTGGTCCTACCTGTGGTGTCAGAGGTCACTGGTCCTACCTGTGGTGTCAGTGGTCGCTGGTCCTACCTGTGGTGTCAGAGGTCACTGGTCCTACCTGTGGTGTCAGAGGTCACTGGTCCTACCTGTGGTGTCAGAGGTCACTGGTCCTACCTGTGGTGTCAGAGGTCACTGGTCCTACCTGTGGTGTCAGTGATCACTGGTCCTTCCTGTGGTGTCAGAGGTCACTGGTCCTACAGGTGGTGTCAGTGGTCACTGGTCGTTCCTGTGGTGTCAGAGGTCACTGGTCCTTCCTGTGGTGTCAGAGGTTACTGGTCCTACAGGTGGTGTCAGTGATCACTGGTCCTACCTGTGGTGTCAGAGGTCACTGGTCCTACAGGTGGTGTCAGTGATCACTGGTCCTACCTGTGGTGTCAGTGGTCACTGGTCCTTCATGTGGTGTCAGAGGTCACAGGTCCTTCCTGTGGTGTCAGAGGTCACTGGTCCTACCTGTAGTGTCAGTGGTTAATGCTCCTATACATGGGCCTCCTCTATGGATCTCCATATAGTACCTGTACATAATTTTGAAGTCGGCGGGAATCTCGAGCGGCAGAGCGGGGCTATAAAAGGCCCCAGAGACCAGGTAAGACCTCACAGCATCGGCGGGAATCTCGAGCGGCAGAGCGGGGCTATAAAAGGCCCCAGAGACCAGGTAAGGCCTCACAGCATCGGCGGGAATCTCGAGTGGCAGAGCGGGGCTATAAAAGTCCCAGAGACCAGGTAAGGCTAATCTCCGAACTCGGAACTCAAAGGGAAGGAGAGAGGTAAAAAGTAATCCAAGTGTGACGTCACCAGAAAGCGGGTAAGTGATTGGTTGGTAAGTATTTCTCTCTTTTTTAAGCTTAAACTCTGTGGTTTATAGTTTCTAAGGTGCGATATTCATCATCTAGAATCGGGGCAGAGGGTATTTAAAAATAATATTAATAAATTTAATTAATTACATAGAATGGGAGATCAGGTGATGTGTTGCTGCTGCAATATGTGGGAGCTGGTGGACACCATTGATGCTCACGGTGATCACATTTGCAGTAAGTGTTGGCTGCTCGAGGAATTCCGGCTCCGTGTTGAAGAGCTGGAGTCCGAGCTTCAAACACTGAGACACATCAGGGAGGGGGAGAGTTACCTGGACTCTGTGTATCAGGAGGTAGTCACACCAATTAGATTAATTAATTCAGATATAGTCCATGGCCAGGGTCAGGATCGTGTGACTAGAAGTGAGGCAGGTACGGGGATCCAGGAGGTAGTGTTGGAGGAGCTGCAGCCCTTGCTCTTGTCCAACAGGTTTGAGGCTCTTACTCCCTGTGAGGATGGGAACAGGGACTGCGGGGAGGATGAGCAACCTGGCCACAGCACCGTGGAGCGGGGGGCCATTCAAGTGGGGGGAGTTAAAAGAAATGTTGTAGTGGTAGGGGATAGTATCGTTAGGGAGATAGATAGAATTCTTTGCAGCCGAGAGCGAGAGTCCCGAAGGCTGTGTTGCCTGCCCGGTGCCAGGGTTAAGGACATCTCCTCTGGGCTGGAGAGAAACTTGGAGTGGGAGGGGGAGGATCCAGTTGTCGTGGTCCATGTTGGTACCAACGACATAGATAGGACAAGGAAGGAGGTTCTGCTGAGGGAGTTTGAGCAGCTAGGGGCCAAATTAAAAAGCAGAACCACAAGGGTAATAATCTCTGGATTACTACCTGAGCCATGTGCAAATTTGGCTAGGGTAAATAAAATTAGAGAGTTAAATGCGTGGCTCAAAGACTGGTGTGGGAGAAATGGGTTTTGCTTCCTGGGACACTGGCATCTGTACTGGGACAGGAGAGAGCTGTTCCGTTGGGACGGACTTCACTTGGCCAGTGCTGGGACTAGAATCCTGGCGAATCAAATAACTAGGGCTGTAGAGAGGGCTTTAAACTAATTAGTAGGGGGGAGGTTTTAAGAGAGCGAAAAATAAAAATGACAGCGGAGAAGGCAATAGAGCAAGGTAGCAGTGGGGGAATTAAAAACCAGAGCGTGTCAGGAAGGGACAGAATGTATAATGATAAAGGTAAAGTAGTAAAAGGGGTAAAAGCAGGAATAAATTGTCAGAAAACATATTTGAAAGTTCTTTATCTGAATGCACGCAGCATTCATAACAAAATTGACGAGTTGACGGTGCAAATAACTACACATGGGTATGATCTGGTGGCCATTACTGAAACATGGCTGCAAGATAATCATGACTGGGAACTAAACATACAAGGGTATTTGACAATTAGGAAGGACAGACAAGAAGGAAAGGGAGGTGGGGTTGCTATGTTAATCAAGGATGGAATCACTGCAATAGTCAGAAATGATATTGGGTCAAAGGATCAGGATAGTGAAACAGTTTGGGTGGAGATAAGGAATAATAAGGGGAAAAAGTCACTAGTGGGCGTAGTCTATAGGCCTCCTAACAGTTGCAACTCTGTTGGTCGGAGTATAAATCAGGAAATAGTTGGGGCTTGTAATAAGGGAACAGCTATAATCATGGGGGATTTTAACTTTCATATTGACTGGACTAATCAAATTGGGCATGGCAGCATTGAGGAAGAGTTCATAGAGTGTATTAGGGACGGGTTCCTTGAGCAGTATGTAACTGAACCAACCAGGGGGCAGGCAATCTTAGATCTGGTCCTGTGTAATGAGACAGGATTAATAAAAAAATGTCCTAGTAAAGGATCCCCTTGGAATGAGTGACCATAATATGGTTGAATTCTAAATTCAGTTTGAGGGTGAGAGAGTTGGATCTCAAACCAGCGTACTAAGCTTAAATAAAGGAGACTATGAAGGTATGAGAGTAGAATTGACTAAAGTGGACTGGGAAAACAGATTAAAGTGTAAGACAGTACAAAAGCAGTGGTCTACATTCATGGAGATATTTCACATCTTTCAAGATAAATATATTCCACTGAGGAAAAAGGGGAGTAAAAGAAAAGCCAGCCATCCGTGGCTTAGTAAAGTAATAAAGGATAGTATTCGACTGAAAACAAGGGCATATAAAGTAGCCAAATCTAGTGGGAGGATAGAAGATTGGGAAGCATTTAAAAGCCAGCAAACAATAACTAAAAGATTAATTAAGAAAGGGAAGATAGATTATGAAAGTAAACGAGCAAAAAATATAAAAACAGATAGCAAGAGTTTCTACAGCTATATAAAAAGAAAAAGTGTGGCTAAAGTGAACGTTGGTCCCTTAGAGGATGGGACCAGGAAACTAGTGGTGGGGAACATGGAGATGGCAAAGACGCTAAACAAATATTTTGTATCAGTCTTTACAGTAGAGGACACTAAAAATATCCCAACACTGGACAAACAGGGGGCAAGGGGGGGGGGTGAGGAGCTAAACACAATTAAAATCACTAAGGAGATGGTACTCAGTAAAATAATGGGACTTAAGGCAGATAAATCCCCCGGACCTGATGGCCTACATCCTAGGGTCTTGAGAGAAGTGGCGGTAGGGATTGTGGATGCATTGGTGATCATTTTCCAGAACTCCCTGGACTCAGGAAAGGTCCCGGCAGGTTGGAAAACTGCTAATGTAACACCCTTATTTAAGAAGGGAAGTAGACAAAAAGCTGGAAACTATAGACCAGTTAGCCTAACATCTGTGGTTGGCAAAATGTTGGAGTCCATTATTAAGGAAACAGTAACAGAGCATTTGGATAAACATAATTTAATAGGACAGAGTCAGCATGGTTTTACGAAGGGGAAGTCATGTTTGACAAATATGCTCGAATTCTTTGAGGATGTAACATACAGGGTGGATAAAGGGGAACCAGTGGATGTAGTGTATTTGGACTTCCAAAAGGCATTTGACAAGGTTCCACACAAAAGATTGCTGATCAAGATAAAAAATCACGGGATTGGGGGTAATATACTGGCATGGGTGGAAGATTGGCTATCTAACAGAAAACAAAGAGTTGGGATAAATGGTTCATTCTCGGGCTGGCAATCAGTAACTAGTGGTGTTCCGCAGGGGTCAGTGCTGGGACCCCAACTCTTTACAATCTATATTAACGATTTGCAGGAAGGGACCGAGTGCAACATATCCAAGTTTACCGACGATACAAAGATGGGAGGGAAAGCAGTGAGTGAGGAGGACATAAAAAACCTGCAAAAGGACATAGACAGGCTAAGTGATTTGGCAGATGCAATATAATGTTGGAAAGTGTGAGGTTATGCACTTTGGCAGAAAAAATCAAAGAGCAAGTTATTATCTAAATGGAGAGAAACTGCAAAGTGCTACAGTACAAAGGGATCTGGGGGTCCTGGTGCATGAAACACAAAAAGTTAGTATGCAGGTGCAGCAGGTGATCAGGAAGGCCAATGTAATCTTGGCTTTTATTGCAAGGGGGATGGAGTATAAAAACAGGGAAGTCTTGCTGCAGTTATACAGGGTATTGGTGAGGCCACACCTGGAATACTGCGTGCAGTTTTGGTTTCCATATTTAAGAAAAGATATACTTGCTCTCGAGGCGGTTCAGAGAAGGTTCACTCGGTTGATTCCAGAGATGAGGGGGTTGACGTATGAGGAAAGGTTGAGTAGGTTGGGACTCTACTCATTGGAGTTCAGAAGAATGAGAGGCGATCTTATCGAAACATATAAGATTGTGAGGGGGCTTGATCGGGTGGATGCGGTGAGGATGTTTCCACTGATGGGTGAGACTAGAACTAGGGGGCACAATCTTAGAATAAGGGGCTGCCCTTTCAAAACTGAGATGAGGAGAAACTTCTTCACTCAGAGGGTAGTAAATCTATGGAATTTGCTACCCCAGAGAGCTGTGGAAGCTGCAACATTAAATAAATTTAAAATGGAGATAGACATTTTCCTAGCAGATAAGGGAATTAGGGGTTACGAGGAGAGGGCAGGGAAGTGGACGTGAGTCTAGATTCAGATCAGCCATGATCCTATTGAATGGCGGAGCAGGCCCGAGGGGCCGTATGGCCTACTCCTGCTCCTATTTCTTATGTTCTTATGCACCTTCTTCCACATGACTCCTCACAGTAGTGAACTCAGGGTTCATATTTTCTGTGATATGTTGCCCGCACATTAAGTTCACAGTTCAGGCAGTTTCCTCCTGCACCGAAAATCTGCTGCTATTTCTCCATAAATAGTCGGAAGAATGGGCTTAGCAAACTTGCCGCTGAGCCAGTTTGCTGAAATATCGCTCATTGCACCATTTTGACAATTATGTGCTGGTTTACTGACTCATTGGCAGCTTTCTAAGTGTGGAAGAAAGAAGTAGAAGCTTGCACAACATTCCAAAGTGCTTCACAGCCGATTACGTACTTTTGAAGTTGTAGTTGCTGTTTTAATATAGGGAAACCAAGCAACCAATTTGTGCACAGCAAGGTGCCACAAAGAGCAGTGAGATAAATGACCAAGAAATCTGCTTGTAGTGATGAAACGACGGGAATAACAACATCAATCCCAGATTTTGGAAAAAAAAAGTGGAAAATATATGCCCTTGTGAGTACATTCAAATCACGGGTTTAAAATGACCTTGTATTCCAGGTATAACCTCATCCGCCATCAGAATATATTGGAAGATTACTCCCAGTACATACATCCTCCTGACAGTTTGTAGAATACAAATAGCTCACCGTACCCAACTTCACCATCACCGACCCAACTCGTTACAGGAAACTCTTTTTTATCCGGCACCAACAAGACCGGCGTGGTGCCGGTTTATCAAAAAGTCCGGATTACAGAGAGGTATAGTAAAAGGTACGAGAGCTCCGTACACAGCAACAAATCCAGGCTTCCCTGCAGCTTAGCAACAGGTGCAGGAACTCCAACCACAGATCCAAGCATCCCTGTTGCTTAGCAACAGGTGCAGTAACCCGGCCACAGATCCAGATGAAGTAAAACTTACCTGAACCTACTCCTGAATTTTGCCGGTTAACAGAGATTTCCGGTTATTTAGGTGCCGGATAAAAAAAGAGTTTCCTGTAGTTTGTTCCTTCAGATGACTTAACAATATAGTAAATAACGGACAATGATAAGTGATTTCAAGGTTTCAGATGATGCTAGGATTCAGCTGGGAATCGGGATGGAATCGGGAGCCAGGGCGCGGAGTGACGTGAATCAGTCATTCATGAAAGAAAGACTTATGAAATAATACTGAGCAGCCTGCGGATGGTGCTGTCCAGGGAGAGTATAAATACTCGGGCACGGGCCCAGCTTGCGCAGGACATTCTTAACAGGAACTAGTGAAGGACACAACTAGACCTCCATGTTGTAAAGCAGTTGATTAAAGCTTTGTTTAACGCTAAGTGCCTAGTAGTTTTCTTACGTCACGGAGTTTCTGCCATGACCCCAACAAGGTGTCGTTGGTTTTTTACAGTGCCAGCTGTGGCTCAGTTGATAGCACTTTTACCTCTGAGTCAGAAGGTTGTGGGTTCAAAGACCCACTCCAGTTACTTGGACGTAATAAAACTAGGCTGACACTCACATTGCAGTATGAGGGAGTGCTGCACTGTCGGAGGTGCCGTCTTTCAGATGAGACATTAAACTGAGGGCCCGTCTGCCCTCTCTGGTGGTCCTAAAAGATCCCATGGCACCAATTTGTAAGAGCAAGGGAGTTATCCCTGATGTCCTGGTCAATATTTAATTCCTCAACCAACATCACTAAAGCAGATTATCTGATGTTTATGGGAGCTTGCTGTGCGCAAACTGGCTGTTGCGTTTCCTACATTACAACAGTGACTGCACTTCAAACATACTTCATTGGCTGTAAAGCGCTTTGGGATGTCGTGAAAGGCGCTATCTAAATGCAAGTCTTTTTACATGTGTTCTTAGAGATAATCGACCGGGTTTTCGCTTCTTCGCTGGTCAGCCCACGCTTTCAATTGGGTGGAAAATCAAGAGTGGAAGCAGGAAAACCCCAGCCAGGGGTCACGGTGGGGCAACACGTAGGCAAGGTTGAAGCTGTACCTTGGCAATGACTTGTGCCGTGGTGGGACAGGCAGCCACCGCAAGGAGACGTGGAACCCTGAGCGGTGTCAAATGAAGCCGAGGCAGAGAGAAGGAGGGACCTGTCAACCATATTGAAGGCCGCAGAGAATTCGAGGGGTAACGCATCATGGGCACAATGGAAAGGATGATGGTGAGGATTCTGATCAGGGCGATAGAAAGATTTGCATTTATATAGCGCCTTTTACAACTTCGGAACATTCCAAAGCACTTTACAGCCAATGAAGTACTGTTGTAATGTAAGAAACGCGGCAGCCAATTTGCACACAGCAGGATCATAGAGTCATAGAGTTATACAGCACAGAAAGAGGCCCTTCGGCCCATCGTGTCCACACCGGCCATCAAGCCCTGTCTATTCTAATCCCATTTTCCAGCACTTGGTCCGTAGCCTTGTATGCTATGGCGTTTCAAGTGCTCATCTAAATGCTCTCACAAACAGCAATGTGATAATGATCAGATTATCTGTTTTAGTGTAGTTGGTTGAGGAATAAATATTGGGCACTAGGGATAACTTCCCCTGCTCTTCTTAGAAATAGCGCCACCTGATAGGGCAGACAGGGCCTCAGTTTAACATCTCGTTCAAAAGACAGCATCCCCCCAGAGTACTGAAGCAGAGTACCAACCTAGATTTTTGTACTATGAGTCTCTAGAGTGGGGCTTGAACCTCACAACCTTCTGACAGATAGAGATATGGGTGCTCCCCACTGCACCACAGCTGAAACCAGTGCTAGAGATAGAATCCAGACTGCAGGGGATTGGAACAGGGAGTGGAGGTGAACACGGAACTGGATGACGACAGCCTAACCCAAAACAGATTTGTTTTTCTTTTCCATCTGGTCTGCTCTCCGAAAGCAAAGTCTCACTTGGCCTGAAAAGGCAACTAAATAAATAGAACTCAGTGTCACTCGTCACATTGATTGCCAAGAAGTAAGACCAAAATATATCTGTTGAACAAAAGACATGGGCAAATCCCAGCAGGACAGTGAGATATTTATTTTCAGATGGGGCACCATTGTATGTTCCCTTCGCAGCAACTTCCCAAGGGGCACTGTTTATAGGGAACTGGAAGAATCTGGGGTGAGAATCGAGCCTCGACTCACTCCAGTGAACTTCTCCCCAAGGGCACACAGTACAGATGCTGTTTGCATTCACAGCTAAAAGTACAACTTGGTCTCGGGAGACTTCACATTTGATCTGACTGCTTGGAGTGTCTATAGATAACGGATAGCGAGCAGCGAGTTTCAGTGGTAATTTCTGCGCAATATGTGAATCCAGAAAAACAAACTTGAAACACATTTTGAAAATTGTGCAGTCCCGGGATTGAATTTGTGCCTTTAATTTCCGAAGTAAGAATGAATTCATGGCTCCAGTTTCTTGTAGACTGAATCATTATGTTTTTAACTCAAATTTGCCTTCTGACTGCTGTGGAGGGAGGCTGTTACTCCTTGAGGTGCAGGCAGGGTAACAAGAATATTGAATTGCGACATTCAGCCTGAAGAGCTATGCCATCACAATATAGCCTATTAACTCTTTTCCACACGCTGTGTTTCAGATACAACCGGGCACAGCCTGAATCAACTTGGTCACCTGTGGTAAAGATGCCCTTTGGACGAGGGTGTGTCGAGTCAGATATCTGTTCTGATTCGGATCATAAGTCTTTACATTATATATTTTGTTTGTAGCAATGTGTCAGTATTGTAACAATTTTAAAATTGTCACCTGAAGCCATTTGCTGGCAAAGAATCTGTCTGGTTGGCATTGAAGGGTAGGGGAGTCGCTGCGCCCTTTGTTTGTCAACCTCCTCCAGCCCTACGACCCTCCGGGATTTCAGTGCTCCTCCAATTCAGGCATCTTGTGCATCCCCTATTTTAACCGCTCCGCAACTAGCGGCCGTGCCGCAGCGCCTTTAACGCAGTAAAATGTCCCAAGGCCCTTCACAGGAGCGATTATCAAACACAATTAGTCGCCGTGCTACATAAGGAGTGTGGTAAACCACTGTTAATCCTGTACATGTCTGTGTGGTAAACCACTGTTAACTCTGTACAAGTCCGGGCATGTCTCCACCCCTGGCTCCACCCCTAAGCCCGGGTATAAAGGTGACTCACCACCCTTCCCCCAGGAGCTCTTAGGATGGATCCACTAGCAGAGGCATGCTCCAGTTCTTAGTCAATAAAAGCCTACTTCATATAAGTTCAACTCGTAGTCTTTGGTGTTGTTGATAGTGCATCAAGGAGATAATAGGACAGGTGGCCAAATGCTTGGTCCAAGAGATACGTTTTAAGGAGCTTCTTAAAGGAGGAGAGAGGGGTAGAGAGGTGGAGAGGTTTAGGGAGACAACTCCACAGCCTACGGCCTAGACAGCTGAAGGCACGGCCGACAAAGGTGGTGTGAAGAAAATCGGGGTTGTGCACAGGAATGCAGAGGTCGCAGAGGGTTGTGGGGCTGGAGGAGGTTACAGAGATAGGGAGGGGCGAGGCTATGGAGGGATTTGAACACAAGGATGATCATTTTAAACTCGAGGAGGTTGATGGACCTGGAACGAATGTAATTCAGTCAGCACTGGGGGTGGTGGGTGAACGGGACTCGGTAGGTGTTAGAACTATTTAACATTGGCCATTGGCCTGTTGATTGCCGACTCTTCAGTGTCTTCCCGATGGCTAAAATCAATGGGATGATAATTAGGCAGGTTCTGCAATGGGTGGGCAATTCACTCCGCCAGCTTACTGCCCTGGCGCTGAAGGTGAAAGTGACCCCCAGGGATTACACGGTGATTTTACGCCTATAATTAATTTTGATGCCAACAGTGTAGAAAAATCACACCATGACAAGTTACGAGAGTGAACTTAAATAAACTGGATTAAAAACGAACTGGTTCAGGAAAAGGATCCTGCCACTATATCCTGGTCTGGCTTACATATGACTCTTGTCCACGCTATGTGGCTGACGCTCAATGCCCTTTGACCTGGCAAACTATTCAGCTGTACAATGAATGGTCGAGGAGGTCCATCACACTGTCTCAGGGCACCTAGCGATCACCTTGCTGTTGTTGCTCATACCCTGCGAACAAATTTTTAAAATACATTGCAGTTCATGACCCTGCATATTCATAGCCAACATGTCCATGACCACCGGGCGAGATTTTTTAAAATTTGTTTATGGGATGTGGGCGTCGCTGGCAAGGCCAGCATTTATTGCCCATCTCTAGTTGCTCTTGAGAAGGTGGTGGTGAGCCACCTTCTTGAACCGCTGCAGTCCGTGTGGTGAAGGTACTCCCACAATGCTGTTAGGGAGGGAGTTCCAGGATTTTGACCCAGCGACGATAAAGGATCGGCGATGCACTTCTAAGTCAGGATGGTGTGTGACTTGGAGGGGAACTTGCAGGTGGTGGTGTTCCCATGCGCCTGCTGCCCTTGTCCTTCTAGGTGGAAGAGGTCGCGGGTTTGGGAGGTGCTGCCGAAGAAGCCTTGGCGAGTTGCTGCAGTGCATCTTGTAGATGGTACACACTGCAGCCACGGTACGCCGGTGGTGGAGGGAGTGAATGTTTAAGGTTGTGGATGGGGTGCCAATCAAGCGGGCTGCTTTGTCCTGGATGGTGTCGAGCTTCTTGAGTGTTGTTGGAGCTGCACTCATCCAGGCAAGTGGAGAGTATTCCATCACACTCCTGACTTGTGCCTTGTAGATGGTGGAAAGGCTTTGGGGAATCAGGAGCTGAAACACTCGCCGCAGAATACCCAGCCTCTGACCTGCTCTTGTATTTATGTGGCTGGTCCAGTTAAGTTTCTGGTCAATGGTGACCCCCCAGGATGTTGATGGTGGGGGATTCGGCAATGGTAATGCCGTTGAATGTCAAGGGGAGGTGGTTGGACTCTCACTTGTTGGAGATAGTCATTGCCTGGCTCTTCTGTGACACGAATGTTACCTGCCACTTATCAGCCCAAGCCTGAACGTCGTCCAGGTCTTGTTGTATGCAGGCATGGACTGCTTCATTATCTGTGGTGTTGTGAATGGCGCTGAATACTGTGCCATCATCAGCGAACATCCCTGTTTTTGACCTGATGTTGGAGGGAAGGTCATTGATGAAGCAGCTGAAGATGGTTGGACCTAGGACACTGCCCTGAGGAACTCCTGCAGCGATGTCCTGGGGCTGTGATGATCACCCGAGTACAACTGGAAAAACCCCAAGGAGAAAGTTTTCTCATGGTGGCTGGGTGCATGAGCACAAAGTCACTTTCAAACCCTGACTGAATTAATTTCCGTGTGGTCATCGGTACTTTGTATAATTCTAATTCGGTCTTTGTCACTTTCCCGGAAAGCGAGTCTCATGCATGAGCGCAGTTAATTTTCTATTTTACCACAATGCACAGATGGGAACATCTTGTCTTAAGATTTTAATTATTATTTACTGTGCACAAATTGTCTGCTGAGTTTACCTCAGTGACTCAACTTCAAGGTTGCTCCACTGACTGAAGCGCTCTGGAGTGTCCTGAGGGCAGGACAGATGCTTTATAAATGCATGTTCCTTCTTTAAGGTTAAGTCTTATCTGCAAGTAGTGGGTCCTATTACATATGTGTCAATTTTTAAAAATTAATCAGGGTATCGCTGGCTAGGCCAGCATTTATTGCCCATCCCAAATTGCCCTCGAGAAGGTGGTGGTGAGCCGCCTTCTTGAACCGTTGCAGTCCATGTGGTGAAGGGAGGGAGTGCCAGGATTTTGACCCAGTGACGATGAAGGAATGGCCAATATATTTCCAAGTCAGGGTGTTGTGTGACTTGGAGGGGAACTTGGAGGTGGTGGTGTTCCCATGTGCCCGCTGCCCTTGTCCTTCCAGGTGGTGGAGGTCGTGGGTTTGGGAGGTGCTGTCGAAGAAGCCTTGCTGACTTGCTGCAGTGCGTCCTGTAGCTAGGACTCACTGCAGCCACAGTGCGTTGTTGGCTGCTGATTCCCAGCTGAAAATAGCGTAGAAGTTCGACAATGGAGTGCGACCTGAAAACTCACACGTATCGGAAGGATTGTCGCCTTTACTGGAGAAGGTCTCTGTTGCTTCAATTCCTTTTGTATTGTGCATATTCCAATAAGATGCTTCTCATAAATGGTCTTCATGTATATTAATTCTTTGGCACCCAGAACCCAACTATATTGTTTGCCTGTACAACAAATTACACAGGATTTGGGTTTATCTGCAAAGCTATGAGTTAGTAATGAGCCCGTGAGCTAGCCGTCCATTAAAAAAGGATCAATGAAACAAAATGGCTGCTGCCCTTCCTATCAGCATAGTGATCTTCGTATACTCAACTTGCTTTAGGGGCCAGTTGAATGAAAAAAGGAATAATTAAGATTAGGTTCAAAATAATATCGGGGCCACTTTCTGATCTTGCACCTTGACCTTCAGCGACACGCTGGAGTATTTAGGGAGCTGAAGCTCAATCCCAGTTCCAATTTTTCAGGTCAATCGATCAATTAGGAGTCAAAGGCTACACTTCACTGGGCATCCAGGGAACAAGGAATCTCTCTCTCTCTCATATAGACCACCAGAGAATACAGGTATGTGTAGATTACATGGTATAGGATACATGCTTACCAACCCGTTACTTCTAAAGCCAGCAGAGAACACAGGCCCATCACAATAAGGCCAGTGATGCAGAGGCAAGCTCCATCTCAGGCAGGGATCTGGACCATCAGGGGTAGAGTGAGATATGTTTCAAGTGATTGTCACAGTCAGTGGATCAACCTTGAAGTTGAGTCACTGAGGCAAACTCTTGGTTTTGTCAATGGTCTGTACAGTTTTATCTTGTGTACGCGTGCTCTACACTGTTGAGACTCAGAATACAGTACTGTGCAGTTACTTGGTCCCCCTGTGTAAACTTGACACTTCTAAGGGGACACGGGAAAGAACATGGGAAATTTTTAGGAAGAGACAAAGGTCATTTGGCCCACCGCGCACATTCAGACTCAGAATGGTTCTAAGTGGCCCTATTTAAGTGAATTCTCCATTACTTATGGTGCTCATCCCTAATGCCTCGTTGGCGGATTGCTAGCTTATTTTCAGAACGTGGGAGAATGAAAACCTTGGGAGCGTTGGTGTGGGAAAATAAAGTTGGAGCAACAACACTCGAAATGTTGGGAGTGTTGGGAAAACAGCCGTAAGCAACATTTATATGAATATCTGAGATGCACAAACATCCTGTCGAATAAGAAATCTCAACAGGATGTGCTATAAAAAAAACGTTATTATGGCAATGTTGAAACCTTTGTCAAACAACACAGCAGATCTACAGGCATGTGAGGCCACCTCTCCCCACCCTCCAAATTCAATTTAAAACAAACAAAAGTCATTGTTCAATCCATCTTTCCACAAGGCAAAGGGTTGAAGTATGACATTCTCAGTAATCAACATTTATTCCCAACCTTTAGTTCTATTTTTATTTACATCAGCGGTACACAATGCTCACTTCTCTCCTGTGGGGCTTTTTGCTTGCTTTTTGGAGCTGGGGCAAGATTGAGTGAGTCAAGAGTCAATAGCGAGAGCAGCTTGGGGAGAATGAAGAGGGAAGGAGGGTAGGAGTTGGAGTGATTTGGTGAGTAAGCTGTTTGGTGCCAGACACCAATGATACCAATGTTGGTAGCACTCGATGACACCCCAGTAAACAGTGCCCCGTCACTCACTCCTGCTGTGGACGGATGCGATACTTTTTTCCTGTTAGTTAAAAGAAAGACTTGCATTTCTATAGCGCCTTTCACGACCACCGGACATCTCAAAGCGCTTTCCAGCCAATGAAGTATTTTTGAAATGCAGTCACTGTTGTAATGTGGGAAACGTGGCAGCCAATTTGCGCACAGCAAGCTCCCACAAACAGCAATGTGATAATGACCAGATAATCTGTTTTAATGATGTTGGTTGAGGGAGAAATATTGGCCAGGACACCGGGGAGAACTCCCCTGCTCTTCTTTGAAATAGTGCCGTGGGATCTTTTACATCCACCTGAGAGAGCAGACGGGGCCTCGGTTTAACGCCTCATCCAAAAGACGGCACCTCCGACAGTGCAGCATTCCCTTAGCACTGCACTAGAGTGTCAGCCTAGATTTATGTGCGCAAGTCCCTGGAGTGGGACTTGAACTGCCAATCTTCTGACTCAAAGGCAAATGTGCTACCCACTGAGCCACAGCTGACACTGACAGTTGATGGGATGCGGGCGCCACTGGCAAAGCAGAATGCATTGCCCATCTCTGGTTGGCCTGAGGGAGTCACGTGTAGACCAGACCAAGTAAGAGTGACAGGTTCCCTTCCCTGAAGGGCATTAGGTGGCTCCTATGATGGCTGTTTTTCCACCAAAGAACAACAGCAAAAACTGAAGCAATAGTTCGCAACTGAAACTGTTTCACGTGGGGCTACCTTTCCTCCCGAATTTCCGAAAAGGTCGAGACTTGAGGGAGAAATTCAATTTATTTGCTACCAATTTGTGAGTGTAAAATGAACATTAGGGAGATGAATTCTGGGTCACCATCTCCCGTACTCGATCTTCCCCCGGAAGTGCGCCAGCCGCCATATTGAATCAGGCGACTTTTAGTTATCTCAGGCGACCACCTGAAAACAGTGGGGGCCTTAATAAAGTATCGCCTGTTGAAGGACCCTTTTCCGTCGGATTAGCTGATTCGCAAGCCCGCCCAGTAAGTCTTGACTCCAAAAGTCAGGAGGCATCATCACTGTTATATAAAGCAGAGAAGGTTGAGAGGAGATTTGATAGAGGTGTTCAAAATCATGAGGGGTCTGGACAGAGTAGAGTGAGAGAGAAACTGTTCCCATTGGCAGAAGGGTCAAGAACCAGAGGACACAGGTTCAAGGTTGTTGTGTATGTACCTTTAAGAGAATAACTGGTCTCAGACTGCAGTACCGGCAGTGACCACCCCTGTATAAAAGGCGCTAGTAAGCCTCTGTAGTTTCAGTTTCCCGATTGACTCCTTTCAGTAAAGACTTGTTTTGTTCAACTCCTGCTGTCCATGTCTCAATCATACACAGACATAATACTGGCGCCGAGCAGATACGAACTTACCTACAGTCTGCACCACCTCCTGGGATCCATTCCTACAGCGAAGTGAGCAGAGGTCGAGGCCAGAAGGAAGAAAGAAGCAGTAAAAACGGGCGTCGACCATGGGCATCCGCCCCTGAGTTAGCGGAGTTGAAGATTGCTGGAGAAGCTGTCGAAAGCGGGGCCTGGTTCCTGTCAACGGTGCTTCAGCTAATCGGGCTGGTGGCAGGTAGTACACTGATCCTTCCTGGGCTGCGGCGGTCGTGAACTCGAGCGGGTGGCTTGCAACGGGGCCGAGCAGCGTTGTTGGGAAGAGGAGAGAGAGAGGGTGGAGCACACAGGGCACGGCCGGTGCTACGAAGCCGGGCTGCGTATAGACCCGAGAAGAGGGAGGCAAGAGTCCCACAGGGTTGATCCACGATGGGAAAATAATTTTAAAAAAAAGAAATATTAAACGCGCAGGAAACCGCAAGGAGCTGCAGGTTGCAATGGAAACCGCGGAAAGCAGCGCTAGCAACAGCGGGGAAGAAGGCAAAGCGTGGGAGGCGCCATCTTAATCAGCGGGGAAGAAGGCAAAGCACGGGAGGCGCCATTTTGTTAAATCGGGGGAAGAAGGCAAAGCGCGGGAGGCGCCATTTTAGATTTTCAAGATGCCGAAGACTGGCTGTATCACTGCCTTTGATAACACAATAGAGGACTGGACCATGTATGTGGAAAGAGTCGAGGTATATTGCGAGGGAAACGAAATAGCCAATGAGAAAAAGGCATCGGTATTGCTAAACTTAATGGGCGCTAGACCGTACGGCCTATTGCGGAACCTGATTACTCCAGCCAAACCGAAGGCGAAGAGTTTTAACGAAATTGTTGCTGTCCTACAGGAACACCTAAACCCTGCACTGCTGTTGATAGCAGAAAGATTTAAATTCCACAGGAGAACTCAACATAAAGATGAGAGCAATGCTGAGTACCTTACGGAACCACGCAAGCTATCAAAGCACTGCCAGTTCGGAGCAGGACTGGCAGATACCCTACGGGACAAATTTGTCTGTGGACTCCTGAGTGAAGGAACACAGAAGAAGTTACTCTCAGAGAAAGAGCTGACGCCAGATAAGGCTTTCAGCATGGCAGTATCATATGAAGCAGCAGCCTGGGGAGCTGTGGAAATACAACAAAAGCCACAGGAATGCGGCACCCACGAAATGACACGGGGATTTGCAAAATGTTATCGTTGCGGCAGAAATAACCATGACCAGAAGGACTGCTGGTCCAAGGACAAAATATGCAGGCAGCACGGTGGCATAGTGGTTAGCACTGTTGCCTCACAGCGCCAGGGACCCGGGTTCAAATCCGGCCTCGGGTGACTGTCTGTGTGGAGTTTGCACATTCTCCCCGTGTTTGCGTGGGTTTTCTCCGGGTGCTCCGGTTTCCTCCCACAGTCCAAAAATGTGCGGGTTAGGTTGATTGGCCATGATAAAAAAAATTGGCCCTTAGTGTTAGGGGGGGATTAAATATGTGGGGTTACGGGGATAGGGCTTGGGTGGGATGGCAGTCGGTGTAGGGACCGGGTGCTAGGGTTTGGATGATCAGCCATGATCTCGTTGAATGGCGGAGCAGGCTCGAAGGGCCTAGTTTCTATGTTTCTATGTTTCTAAAGATGGGACACATTGCACAAGTTTGCAGGTCTGGGAAGAAGACCAGCGACAACAAAAAGGCGACTAAGGAACCGTACAAGAAAGTACAAAAGATGACGGACAGTAGTTCCGAAGACCAGATGAGCGATAGTGAATCCGGGAACAGGAGACTAAGCTGTCTCAAACTTCACAATGTAATCGCAAAAGAGGATCACCGAACCATTTGGGTCACCCTCACGATAGCAGGGTCCCAAGTTAAAATGGAATTGGATACAGGATCAGCGCTAACCATCATGAATCGACGAGACTACGAGCGGCTATTCTCACACATACCCTTGAGAGAGACATCCATCGTCTTGACGACGTATACGGGGCAAAAAGTATACCCCAGAGGAAAAATAAGGGTGCCTGTCGAATACAACGGCAAGAAAATACGGAAATTGTATCTCTACGGTGGACCACTGTTATTGAGACGTGAATGGATCAGGAAGATAAGCTTAGATTGGCACTCCATTCATGCAATGACGGTGGATGGTAAAAAAGATGAAGACGTCACTCCTGGACGATTGTCAACAATCTTAGCTAACGCCAAAGAGGTATTTCAACAAGAACTGGGCACTCTTAAAGGTGTAACCGCCTCGATAAAAATAGAAGAGAATGCAATTCCCAAGTTTTTCAAAGCAAGACCGGTACCATATGCAATTCACCCAGCCGTCGAGGCAGAGCTGGAGAATCTGGAGAAGGCAGGCGTGTTGTCTAAGGTCGACTGGAGCGAGTGGGCGACACCCATCGTTCCTGTCATGAAGAAAACGTTAAGCAATAAGTCTGAGGAGCCAAGGAAGGTTCGCATCTGTGGGGACTTCAAGGTGACGGTGAAGCCAGTCCTTCACACAGTACAATATCCTCTTCCAAGGATAGAAGACATCTTCGCCTCACTATCTGGAGGGAAGCGTTTTACAAAAATTGACCTAGCACAAGCATATTTGCAGATGGAGGTTGAAGAATCCTCTAGGAAGTATCTCACGATAAACACTCACAAAGGTCTTTACCAGTATCATCGATTGGTATTCGGAGTAGCATCGGCTCCGGCGATATGGCAAAGAGCGATGGAACAAGTCCTGCAAGGGATTCCGGGGACTCAGTGTTACTTGGACGACATCCTTGTGACAGGTGAAGATGACAGTGAACACCTTAACAACCTAGAACAGGTGCTCACTAGACTACAGGAACATGGGCTACGAGCCAACCGCCCCAAGAGCGAGTTTTTTAAGAAACAGATATCGTATTGTGGCCACGTGATTGATGAAGAGGGGTTACATAAGTCCCCTGACAAAATTGAAGCGGTTGTTAAGGCCCCAGCGCCTGAAAATGTGTCGCAACTGAGGTCATTCCTCGGATTGGTGAATTACTACCAGAAGTTTTTGCCGAATTTGTCGACAATTCTGCACCCACTGAACGCCCTACTACGAACTGGAGTAGCATGGAAATGGAGCAATGATTGTAAGCGGGCCTTTCAGAAGAGTAAGGACTTAATCACTTCAAGAGAAGTATTGGCTCACTACAACCCAGCACTGCCGATCAGACTGGCGTGTGATGCGTCTCCCTACGGCATTGGGGCTGTACTGTCACATAAATTCCTTGATGGTTTAGAGAGGCCGATAGCTTTTGCGTCACGCTCGTTAACTTCTGCCGAGCGTAACTACGCCCAGATTGACAGAGAAGCCCTCAGCCTAGTGTGAGGGGTGAAGAAGTTCAATCACTACATGCACAGTCAAAAATTTACTCTACTAACCGATCATCAACCTCTTGTCTCCATTTTCAACCCTCAGAAGGGTGTACCGATAATGACAGCGCAACGGCTGCAGAGGTGGTCCCTTTTCCTAGGGGCACACCAATATGACATCGAGTACAAAGGAACTAAACAGCATGGGAATGCTGATGGATTGTCGCGCCTACCGTTGCCGACGGTGGAAGAAGAAGACCTTGCAGGGGATCCAATGGAGATATTCCACTCGACCATAGTCGAATGTCTCCCTGTGATGAATGCAAACATAGAAAAGGAAACACGAAATGACCCGACACTATCACGGGTCTATGATTTAACGGTGAAGGGATGGCCAGCACATGGCGAACCACTGCTGCCAGCATTCTCGCCGAGAAGAGAACAGCTGTCAGTGTGCAGAGGAACCTTGATGTGTGGATCCAGAGTCGTAATTCCACCTAAGTTGACGGATAGAGTGCTCAATGAGCTTCATGAGGGTCATCTGGGTGGGGTAAAAATGAAGAACTTAGCCAGAGCGTTTGTGTGGTGGCCAGGAATCGATAGAGAAATCGAAGAGATGACCAAGAGCTGTGCAGGATGCCAGAAGGTCCAAAACACCCCACCACAAGCTCCTCTGCATCCATGGGAGTGGCCCTCATCTCCATGGCAAAGGGTGCACATTGATTTTGCTGGTCCCTTCATGGACTCGATGTTTTTAATTGCAGTGGATGCACATTCAAAGTGGCCAGAGGTAATAAAAATGTCCTCAACCACCACAGAAAAAACTATCACAGTTTTACGAACCATATTCGCCAGGAATGGGCTGCCTGAACAGATTTGCTCTGACAATGGACCACAGTTTGTGTCTGAAGAGTTCCGGAGGTTCTTAAAGAACAATGGTGTTAAGCATTACACATCTGCCCCATATCATCCAGCCACTAATGGATTGGCCGAGAGGTTTGTTCAAACATTCAAGAAGGCTATGAAGGCAATGTGTAATGAAGATATACCCCTACAACACAAGGTGGACAACTTCTTGTTTGCCTACCGGAATGCGACACATGCGGTTACCAACCAAACTCCAGCCATGATGTTCTTCAATCGAAGACTACGATGCCGCTTGGATTTGGTTAAGCCAAACGTCCGAAGAGATGTGGAGAACAGGCAATTTCAGAATATGAATGAAAGGCCGACCAGGAGTTTTAAGATAGGTCAACCAGTTTTGGCCCGGGACTACCGCACTGAGAAATGGCAGCCAGGAACGATTTGTACACGGCAAGGACCTCTCATGTATACCGTGGACGTTGGAGAGAGCATTGTAAGACGCCATGCTGACCAGATTCTAGAATCACTGGAAAACGTCAACTCCACACCACGATCTGATACACCTGGTAATGAAATCGACGTACCAATTGCAGCTACCGCAGAATCGGTGATATTGGAAGCAGATGAACCAAACAACGACATTGATCCCGACTCAACCTTGCCAGAAGAACCTGATACCCCAAAGAGGCGTTATCCAGACAGAATCAGGAAGCCTCCTCAAAGACTGAACTTATAATTGCTTAAACTCAACCAATGTATCTAGCAACCGTAATTGTGATTGTAATTAGTTATCATTTAGTTGTTAAATTAATGTTATGTACTGTTTATCTAAAAGGGGAAGAATTGTTGTGTATGTACCTTTAAGAGAATAACTGGTCTCAGACTGCAGTACCGGCAGTGACCACCCCTGTATAAAAGGCGCTAGTAAGCCTCTGTAGTTTCAGTTTCCCGATTGACTCCTTTCAGTAAAGACTTGTTTTGTTCAACTCCTGCTGTCCGTGTCTCAATCATACACGGACATAATAAAGGTGATTGGCAAAAGAACCAAAGGCGACTTGAGGAACAACTTTTTTTACGCAGCGAGTGGTTAGCGTAGTGTCCGCGTATCAATAACACACGGACTGCAGGAGAACGGTAATAACAGGTGTTTACTGAACAGAGGGTATGCTGGAACTGAAAGTACAGAAGCCTGCTACGGCTTTATATACAGGTGTGGTCACTGCCGGTACTACAGTATAAAAGCAGTTCTCTCTTAAAGGTACATACACAACAATTCCTCCCCTTTTAGATAAACAGTACATAACATTCATTTAACAATTAAATAATAACTAATTACAATTACAATTTTCTTTGTACTATATACATCAGCTGAAAGTAATCATTTATAAATTCAGTCTTTGAGGAGGCTTCCTGATCCTGTCTGGATAGCACCTTTCTCGAGTATCCTGTTCTTGCGGCGGAGTCGATTCTGGCTCATTGTCATTGGTTGGTTCGTCAGCTTCCAATACCACTGATTCTGAGGTAGACGCAATCTGTACTTTGGGTTCATCACCAGGTGCGCATGCTCGTGGTATGGGCTTGACTTGTTCCTGTGACTCTAGAATCTGGTCAGCATGGCGTCTCACGATGCTCTCTCCAATGTCCACTGTGTACATTAGTGGTCCCTGCCGTGTGCATATCGTTCCTGGCTGCCATTTTTCTGTTCGGTAGTGGCGGGCCAAGACTGGTTGCCCTATCTTGAAGCTCCTGGCTGGCTTCTCATTGATGTGCTGGAATTGCTTATTGTCAACATCTCGTCTTATGTTTGGTTTGAGCAAATCCAGGCGACATCTTAACCTTCGGTTAAAGAACATCATGGCTGGAGCTTGGTTGGTGACTGCATGTGTCGCATTTCGGTAAGCAAACAAGAAATTATCCACCTTGTGTTGCAGTGGTATGTTGTCGTTATACATCGCCTTTATTGCTTTTTTAAAGGATTGAACAAACCTCTCAGCCAATCCATTTGTGGCTGGATGATATGGGGCGGATGTGTAATGCTTTACCCCATTATTCCTCAAAAACCTCCGGAAATCCTCGGACACAAACTGTGGTCCATTGTCGGAGCAAATCTGTTCTGGCAAGCCATTCCTGGCGAAGATGGTCCGTAGGACTGCAATAGTTTTCTCCGTGGTGGTGGAGGACATTTTGATGACCTCTGGCCATTTCGAATGTGCATCCACGGCGATTAAAAACATTGAGTCCATAAATGGACCAGCAAAATCAATGTGTACCCGTTGCCATGGAGATGAGGGCCACTCCCATGGGTGTAGCGGGGCCTGTGGTGGAGCGTTTTGAACTTTCTGGCATCCTGTGCATCTCTTGGTCATTTCCTCGATTTCTTTATCGATTCCCGGCCACCACACAAACGCCCTGGCTAGGCTTTTCATTTTTACCCCTCCCAGATGACCCTCATGAAGCTCATTGAGCACTCTATCTCTCAACTTGGGTGGAATTACCACTCGGGATCCACACATCAAGGTCCCCCGGCACACTGACAGCTGTTCTCTCCTTGGCGAGAATGCTGGCAACAGTGAGTCGCCATGTGCTGGCCATCCCTTCACTGTCAAATCATAGACCCGAGAGAGTGTCGGGTCATTTCGGGTTTCCTTCTCTATACTTGAGTTTGTAACAGGTAGACATTTGACTATGGTCGAATGGAATATCTCAACAGGGTCCACTGCAGGTGCTTCCTCCACCGTAGGCAGCGGCAGGCGCGACAGCCCATTAGCGTTTCCATGCTGTTTCGTGCCCTTATACTCTATGTCGTATTGATGTGCCCCTAGAAAAAGGGACCATCTTTGCAGCCGTTGCGCCGTCATCACCGGAACGCCCTTCTTTGGGTTAAAAATGGAGACAAGAGGCTGGTGATCAGTCAGTAAGGTGAATTTCTGCCCGTGCAGATAGTGATTGAACTTCTTCACCCCCCACACCAGGCTGAGGGCCTCCCTGTCAATCTGGGCATAGTTACGCTCGGCTGAGGTTAACGAGCGTGACACAAAGGCTATTGGCCTCTCTGAACCGCCAAGGAATTTGTGCGACAGCACCGCTCCAATGCCGTTGGGAAACGCATCACATGCCAACCGAATTGGTAGTGTTGGATTGTAGTGGGCCAATACTTCTTTTGAAGTGATTAGGCATTTACATTTCTGAAAGGCACGCTTACACTCATCACTCCATTTCCATGCTACTCCAGTTTGCAGCAGGGCATTCAGTGGGTGCAGAATTGTAGACAAATTTGGCAAGAACTTATGGTAGTAGTTCACCAACCTGAGGAACGACCTCAGTTGCGACACATTTTCCGGTGCTGGAGCCTTGACTACTGCCTCAATAATGTCTGGGGACTTATGTAACCCCTCTTCATCAATCACGTGGCCACAATACAAGATTTGTTTCCTGAAAAACTCGCATTTGGGGCGGTTGGCTCGTAGCCCATATTCTTGTAATCTAGTGAGCACCTGCTCCAGGTTGGCAAGGTGTTCACTGTCATTTTCGTCCGTAACCAGGATGTCGTCCAAATAACACTGGGTCCCTGGGATCCCTTGCAGGACTTGTTCCATCGCCCTCTGCCAAATAGCCGGAGTTGATGCTACCCCGAATACCAGTCGGTTGTACTGGTAAAGACCTTTGTGAGTGTTTATCGTGAGGTATTTTCTAGATGCTTCTTCTACCTCCATTTGCAGATACGCTTGGGCCAGATCAATCTTCGTAAAGCGTTTCCCTCCAGATAGTGAGGCGAAAATATCTTCTATCCGCGGAAGTGGATATTGTACTGTGTGAAGGACTGGGTTCACAGTTACCTTAAAGTCCCCACAGATGCGAACCTTCTTCGGTTCCCCAGGCGTGCTGCTCAATGATTTCTTCATTACAGGAACGATGGGTGTGGCCCACTCGCTCCAGTCCACCTTGGACAACTCACCCGAACGCTCCAGACTCTCCAGCTCTGCTTCGATGGCTGGGCGGACCGCATAAAATTTTGGGTTTGCGTTATCTTCAATTTTTATCATTGCCATTACGCCTTTTAGAGTCCCAAGTCCTTGCTGGAACACCTCTTTCGCGTCAGTTAGAATTTTTGACAGTTGTCCAGGTGTGACGTCGTCATCCTTTTGATCAGCCACAGTTAGCGCCTGAATGGAATGCCAATCCAATTGCATTTTTCGGATCCATTCACGTCCCAATAATGGTGGTCCTCCATCTTGTTGTATATATAGATACAGTTTCTGTGTTTCCTTGCCGTTGTATTTAACGGGCACCCTTATTTTTCCTCTGGGGTAGACTTTTTGCCCCGTATATGTCTTCAAGACAATGGACGTGTCCTTCAAGTGTATGTGTGAGGATAGCCGCTCGTAGTCTCGTTGATTCATGACTGTTAGGGCTGATCCTGTGTCCAATTCCATCTTTACTTGGGACCCTGCTATCATGAGGGTGACCCAAATGGTTCGGTGATCCTCCTTTGCGATCACGTTGTGTAACTTTAGACAACTTAGTCTCCTGCTCCCGGAGTCATTATCACTTTTCTGATCTTCTGAACTACTGTCCGTCATCTTCTGTACTTTCTTGTACTTTTCCTTAGTAGTTCTTTTAGTGTTGGTTTTCTTTCCCGACCTGCAGACTCGTGCTATGTGTCCCACTTTTCCACATTGCCTGCATACTTTGTCCTTAAACCAGCAATCCTTCTGGTCATGGGTTGTTCTGCCGCAGTGATAGCACTTTTCTGCTCCATATGCCATTTCATTGGTCCTATATTCTTGCGGTTTCTGTTGTATTTCCACAGCTCCCCGTGCTGCTGCTTCGTAGGATACTGCAACGCTGAAAGCCTTTTCTAGCGTAAGGTCCTTTTCCGAAAGTAGTCGTTTCTGGGTTCCTTCACTCTGGAGCCCACAGACAAACTTATCCCTTAAGGTATCTGCCAGTCCTGCTCCGAACTGGCAGTGTTTCGATAACTTGCGTAGTTCCGTAAGATAGTCAGCATTACTCTCGTCTTTGTGCTGGTTTCTTTTATGGAACTTGAATCTTTCTGCTATCAGCAGCGGTGTAGGGTTTAGATGTTCCTGTAAGATATTGACAATCTCTTCAAAGCTTTTCTCCATTGGTTTAGCTGGGGTAATTAAATTCCGCAATAGGCCGTACGTTCTCGCGCCCATCAAATTCAATAATACCGCCTTCTTTTCATCGGCCACCTCATTTGCCTTGCAGTACACTTCAATTCTTTCCACATACGTGGTCCAGTCTTCTATTTCGTTGTCGAAAGCAGTGATGCTGCCACTCTTCGGCATCTTGGGTGGTTTAAAATGGCGCCTCCCGCGCTTTTCCTTCTTCCCCAATGGATTAAAATGGCGCCTCCCGCGCTTTTCCTTCTTCCCCCTGCTGCCAATGCTGCTCCTAGCATTCTAACTAGTAATGGCAGCGCCCCGCGGCTTTCTGCGCGTCTCTCTTTTGTTAATTAATTTTCTTAGTTTTATTCTTCTTCGACGCTGTCCACTGCGCGTCTCTTTTCCTTCCCCTTTTTTATTTTCTTTAACGCTGCCCGACTCTTGAGCACCGGCCGCGCCCTGTGCGCTCCACCCTCTCTCTCTCTTTTTCTTCCCGACGACGCTGCTCGGCCCCCTTGCAGAGCCGCTCGATCGAGCTCTAGCCCGCCGCAGTCCAGGAAGGGTCAGCGCACTACCTGCTACCAGCCCGATTTGCTGGGACACCTTCACAGAATCACAGAAACCCCACAGTGCAGATAGGGGCCATTTCGGCCCATCGAGCCTGCACCGACACATATCCCACCCGATCCCCGTAACCCCTACATCAACACATATCCCACCCTATCCCCGTAACCCCACGTATTTAATCCCCCTAACACTAAGGGTCAATTTATCATAGCCAATCAACCTAACCCGCACATCTTTGGACTGTGGGAAGAAACCGGAGCACCCGGAGGAAACCCACGCAAACACGGGGAGAATGTGCAAACTCCACACAGACAGTCACCCGAGGCCGGATTCGAACCCGGGTCCCTGGCGCTGTGAGGCAACAGTGCTAACCACTATGCCACCTTGACTGGAGAACCAAGCCCAGCTCTCCACAGCTTCCCCTGTGATTCTCTGAACTCCGATGGATCACTGGGCGGTTGCCCACGGTCGACGCCCGTTGCTCTGGCTTCGACCTCCAAGAAGCTTCTTTTCAGGGATGGATCCCCGTGAGGTGATGCAGTACTGCAGGTGAGTTTGAACCTGCTCGTCGCCACTGTAGTGTCCGCGTATCAATAACACACGGACTGCAGGAGAACGGTAATAACAGGTGTTTACTGAACAGAGGGTATGCTGGAACTGAAAGTATAGAAGCCTGCTACGGCTTTATATACAGGTGTGGTCACTGCCGGTACTACAGTATAAAAGCAGTTCTCTCTTAAAGGTACATACACAACAGTTAGGATCTGGAATGCACTGCCTGAAAGTGTGGTGGAGGCAGACTCAATCATGGCTTTCAAAAGGGAATTGGATAAGTACCTGAAGGAAAAAAAATTGCAGGGCTACGGGGAAAGGGCGGGGGAGTGGGAGTAGTTGAAGTGCTCTTAGAGAGCCGGCACGGGCTCAATGGGCCGAATGGCCTCCTTCTGTGCTGTAACCATTCTATGATTCTATGATACTAAAGAGGTCCTCAGCTGCATTCAGCTAAGGCTTTTTTAGGTTGCTCGTGGGCCTGTAGGCCTTTTTTGTCTCTCTTGGTTGCTATAGCTACATTCATGGACAGTAAGCGCTTTCTTTGTGCCAGGGCCTCGGCTCATTATTGGTGAAATTATGAGTGTTTTGCTCAGTCTCCCATTGGGGCTGGAGGATGAGGAGGAGGAAGAGCAGCAAGGAGGGGAGCTGCTGGGAGACGAGGGCAGAAGAGGCGAGGGTAGGAGGAGGCCTTACAGCGCGTGCTGGCTCGTGAAAGGTGGCACAGGTGTGGGGTAGTGAGGGAAGTAATTGGGAGGACAGTAGCGAGGGACAGAGTGTGCCAGCAGCAGCAGCAGTGAGAGGTTCAGGGAAGCGTGCTGCTGTGTTTGGAGGAAGTGGGTGGGGGGAAGACTTGCGAGGTCTGGGGCTATAGGTATTGCAGGGCTAAGCAGAGAGTAAGAGAAATGTCAGTAGGAATCTTACCGCAGCAGGATTGAATTCCTTGTGCCAATCATAATCAAATGAGTCACGTGTTAGAATTTCATGCATGACTATCTGTGATGGGCCATCCAGCGGCATTACAGCAGTGACCACACTGTGATGAAATATGCCATTCATCAGACTCTGTAGTTAACTGTATATATTGTATTGCCTGCTCCGGTGTTTGTACCTTGTATTGTGTATAGGGCACCGCCCACTTTGTGTGTCGGCTCCACCCATACCTGGCCCTACTTAAGACAAGTCCAGGCTTGTCTTGCAGTAGAACAGCAGCACGCTAGGTGAAGCTAGGTGCAGACACCGGCATCTTTTCTTTGCTAATAAAAGCCTTGTTTTATTCTGCTAACTTCGAGTCTTGAAGTTATTGAGGCGCATCACACACTTCAAAGTTACTTAATTGGTTGTAACATAGAAACATAGATGATAGGAGCAGGAGTAGGCCATTCGGCCCCTCGAGCCTACTCTGCCATTCAATGAGATCATGGCTGATCATCCAAATTCAGTACCCTGTCCCTGCCTTCTCCCCATACCCCTTGATCCCTTTAGCCTTAAGAAATATATCTAACTCCTTCTTGAATATATTTAATGAATTGGCCTCTACTGCCTTCTGTGGTAGAGAATTCCACAGGTTCACCACTCTCTGGGTGAAGAAATTCCTCCTCATCTCTGTCCTAAATGGCTTACCCCTTATCTTTAGACTGTGACCCCTGGTTCTGGACTCACCTGCCATCGGGAACATCCTTCCTGCATCTAGTCTGTCTAGTCCTGTTAGAATTTTATAAGTTTCAATGAGATCCCCTCTCATTCTTCTAAACGCCAGCGAGTATAAGCCCAATCGACCCAATCTCTCCTTATACGTCATTCCTGCCATCCCAGGTATCAGTCTGGTGAAGGCACTTTGAGTGTCAGTCTGTGAGGCACTTCGAGACGTCCTGAGGTCGTGAAAGGTGCTATATAAATGCAAGGCTTTCTTCATGTTCCGATCCCGTTTCGTTTTGCTGTTTGAATTTCTCCCCCTTTGGTGCTTCGACGACGTGCACTGTAAGCTGGAATGACAAGAGCTGGCTGCAGAAACCTCCTGATCTCTTTCGCGGCTTAAAACAGCATCAATCCATTTGCGTGAAAGGGCATCAGTGAGATAGCTGTGTAATCAGCTTTCAGCCTTCGGGGTCCCGCTGCTGTTGCCGAGTACAACTCATCCTCTGCTGAATTGCCACGTAATAAAATAGGTTTCCCAGCACAGCCAACTAGAGGAGGCTCTAAAGTAATATCAGTTCTCAGGCTAACATCAATGCCTTGGAACATCAGCACCAGCAAATAAATTGGCCGGCAGGGTCCAGGGTTATTAATACAAGAAGGACATGCATTTATATAGCGCCTTGCACAACCACTAGACGTCTCAAAGCGCTTGACAGCCAATGAAGTACTTTTTGAAGTGTAGTCACTGTTGTAATGTAGGAAACGCAGCAGCCAATTTGCGCACAGCAAGCTCCCACAAACAACAATGTGATAATGACCAGATAATCTGATGTTGGTTGAGGGATTAAATATTGGCCAGGACACCGGGAGAACTCCCCCTGCTCTTCTTCGAAATGGTGCCACTGGATCTTTTACGTCCACCTGAGAGAGCAGACGGGGCCTCAGTTTAACGTCTCATCCGAAAGATGGCACCTCCAACAGTGCAGCACTCCCTCAGTCTTCTGACTCAGAGGCGAGTGCTACCATTGAACACCTAATACAGACATTTGGATCTTTAAATTTGATCTTAAATATCTTTTTATTAGTTCTCTGGATATGGGTGACACTGCCACGGTTGGATTTTTCTGACCAGGATGGTGTTGACCGCAGTTTTGAAAGGGAGAGGGTCATAACTGAGGAGAGAGGACCATTTATAATGTCAGCTAGCACGAGGGCTGGAAAGGGAAGTCGAGCGGTCAGCAGTTTAATAGGAATGGGGTCAAGGCACCAGGAAGTGAGTGCTATGGACGATGAGCTCGGAGAGGGCATGTGGAGAGACAGGAGAGAACCTAGAGAATGGCATAAGGTCAGGTCTAGCGCAGGGGGAAATTGGGGGCAGGGGGAAGGTTTGGCTCGGTGGGTAAAGGGAGGGGGAAGGAAGCAGCAGGGGCAGCTCAATGAATGGTCCCAATCTTAGCAGTCTGCTTACTTAGAAAGTAAGTAGTGAGGAGGCTGTTTCCCCTGGCTGGAGAGACTAGAAGTAAGAGTTATAATCTCAGGATAAGGTGTCGGCCATTTAGGATGCTCAGTCATTGAGTGTATTCAAGACTGTAGATCAATGGATTTTTGGTCACTAAGGGACTCAAGGGATATGGGGATCGGGTGTGAAAGTGGAGTTGAGGTAGAAGATTAGCCATGATCTTATTGAATGGCGGAGCAGGCTCGAGGGGTCGTATGGCCTACTCCTATTTCTTATGTTCTTATGTTATGTCCATGAGCTCCTCACACCTTGTTGGAGGTGGGGGGAGAGATGTCAGCGGGGAGAGGTTTAAAGTGATGGTTGGCAGTGGAGAAAAGAAGCCAGGTGGTCTCTTTGCTTTGCAGGATGATGCTGGACTAGTTTGGCAGAGGAGAATAAGGCCCAATAGCACTTCAGGAGACATTAGAGGGCTGTATTTTCCTGAGTCCCTCTCTATAGTCTTCTGCCCACCACCCAACCCTGGCCCTGGCATTTCCCGCCATGATCCCGGCCCCAGTTTCCTAAGTCAAGGTCATTACGTATTCATGGCGATCTCCTGACAGGGTTCCCACCAGAAATCCATTGCCTGCCAACAGGCCCCAGGTAAATGAAGATGGTGCTGCAGTAGGACTATCACTGCAGCTCCAGAAAAGGGCGGAAGACACCAGGGGCCACAGGACCCCGCAAATTCCCCCAAATCTTCCACTGCAGGAACGGTGGACATTTGAAAGGAGAGCAGGCCGCTACATGGCCCCCCCTCCCTCCATTATTCGGGGTCATTCCCACCACCAACCCGGGCCTACTGCAATGGTTCACGTGGTTGTCCTGGAGAATGGTGGGAAGGCGGGGGGGGTGGTGCGGGCAGGAGGGAGTGGGATGCGAGCCTGAGCCCCATGTGATGAAATATGTCATTCATCAGACTCTGTATTTAACTACATATATTGTATTGCCTGCTCCTGTGTTTGTATTGCCTGCTCCTGTGTTTTTACCTTGTATTGTATATAGTGCACCGCCCCCTTTCTCCCCATTGGGTGTGTCGGCTCCGCCCATACCTGGCCCTACTTAAGACAAGCCCAGGCTTGTCTTGCAGCAGAACAGCAGAATGCTAGGTGAAGACACAGGCATCTTTCTTTGCTAATAAAAGCCTTGTTTTATCCAGTTAACTTTGAGCCTTGAAGTTATTGAGGCGCATCAATTTTATTAGCAAACTTTCAACAATGGATCAACTTTTGAAACCGGAACGCTTGGATTTGGACCCGCATGCTTCGGATGCATCGGCACGGTTTGGACACTGGTTCCAGTGCTTGGAATTTTTTATGGCCAACTCCGAAGCCGTCACAGCCTCTAAAGCCACCGGAGATGTGAAACTCAGGATCCTGCAGAATCGGGTAAGCCACCGGGTTTTTCCACTCATCCAAGACGCCGCCACCTACCTGGATGCCTGCAACATTCTAAAGGCCCACTATCAGCGGCCTACCAACGAGGTGTACGCCAGGCATCTGCTTGCTACCTGCACACAGCGACCCGGAGAGTCGCTAGAGGACTTTCTAGTCACCCTAAAAGTGCTTGACTGCAAATGCAAAGACATGAAGGCCACGGTATACACAGACGAGCTTATTCGGGATGCCTTTATCGCAGGCCTTAGCTCTAATTGCATCCGGCAGAGACTGCTAGAGAAAACAGGTCTAGATCTGACACAGACTGTGGACACAGCGCGATCGCTGGATGTGGCTCAGAAGAACTCTGACTCCTACTCTTCAGGCCGCGCGGCCCACGCCGCCTCGTACGCACCAAGGGCACCGCCATGTTGGAAGACATCTTCCCTGCCCGGTAGCCCAACACCGTCGGGGCCCTGCTCTCCCCCCAGAAGCCCTACGACCGCCGCGACGCATCGGGGCCCCAAATGCTACTTCTGCGGGCAGCCGAAGCACACCAGGAACCTGTGCCCGGCGAAAGGCACTACCTGCTGTAAGTGCGGTAAGAAGGGGCACTTTGGGAAGGTGTGCAGCGGGAACCCCGCAGGCAAACCCGCCACCGCCGTGTGCGCGCCGTGTGCGCGGCCATCTTGGATGCCATCTTGTCCGACCTCGTGGGGTCCGCCATCTCGCGAGCAGACATCGTGGACGCCATCTTACCCGGCCTCGTGTAGCCCACCATCTTGTCCCGATCAGGGCCCTACAGTGGCGTCGATCACAATGGACCAGTCCAGACCGCACCCACTATCCAAATCGATGGTGGACATCGAGGTAAACGGGTGCAAGGTTAAATGTCTAATTGACAGCGGGAGCACGGAGAGCTTCATTCACCCTGGTCTGGTACAACGACTCTCTCTAACTATAGTCCCTACTCAGGGCACGATCTCTATGGCCGACAAAACCCAGATATCGACTATTGCGGGTTACTGCGTGGTACGATTGTCCGTTAAAGGCACTGTATATAATAATTTTAAACTGTTAATTATGAAGGATTTATGTGTGAGCATGATCTTGGGCCTGGATTTTCAGTGGTAGGGAGCTAATGCCACGCCTCATGAGCTAATGTTTGTGTTTCCCCGGAAATCCACCTCAGGCGTATCGATACCGTCATGGCTCTCCACCCCAGGTCCGGTACTTTTGCGGAAGCATGTGAGGGGCCATAAGACGGACCCTCTCGTGGAGCCAGTGCACCTGCTCCACGCCAACCCACAATATGCGTATGTCCGGCACGCCGACGGACGGGAGGACACTGTGTCCATAAAAGACCTCGCCCCAGCCGGTAACAACAGCAACAACGACAACGACTACCACAACAACAGCAACAACCACAACAACCACAACAACTATTACCCGCCCACTCCACCCACTATTCTTTCATCACCCCCGGAAGAACACCAGCCAACGGTACCCCCACCACCTACTCCTTCAACAATCCCGGTGGCGCCCCCGGCAGAGACCCAGGAGGTCACCTGGGACACCCAGCCGGCACCCGCGGCACCTCAACCGTTACGTCGGTCACAGAGGACTATCACACTCCCGGACAGACTAAATCTGTAGAAGGGGTGAATGTGATGAAATATGTCATTCATCAGACTCTGTATTTAACTACATATATTGTATTGCCTGCTCCTGTGTTTTTACCTTGTATTGTATATAGTGCACCGCCCCCTTTCTCCCCATTGGGTGTGTCGGCTCCGCCCATACCTGGCCCTACTTAAGACAAGTCCAGGCTTGTCTTGCAGCAGAACAGCAGAATGCTAGGTGAAGACACAGGCATCTTTCTTTGCTAATAAAAGCCTTGTTTTATCCAGTTAACTTTGAGCCTTGATGTTATTGAGGCGCATCACCCCACTCCACTTTGCATAGGCTGGGCGGGGAAGGAGCAGCCAGCAGCGGTCCCATGAGGGTCAGGGTGGGGAGGCAAACTCAAGTTGGGGCGGTGAGATGGCAGTGGGCTTCACTGTCCAACTTTGCCCCCTTTCCCATCATTATCCTATTGGGGAAGGACAGTGGAGGAAAATCTACTCCAAAGAATCATGCATGTAGTGTGGACTTGAAAGTATCTGTAGGCCGCATTGGGTCAGGGTGGCAGGTTCGCTTCCCTGAAGGACATTAGTGAACCAGTTGGGTTTTTACATCAATCCAGCAACTTTCAGGGCCACTTTTCTGGTGCCAGCCCACAAATTAGCAGAGGTATTAAAGGTGTACTCTCACAGCTTGCCCTTTGTATTCATAATCTCTAGGTTACCAATCAAATCAGTCGTGGCTCAGTTGGCTGCACTCTCACTTCTTGGTGTTAGAAGGTGGTGGGTTCAGGTCCTGCTCCATGAAACTTAAGCACAAAATCTTGCTGCCACTCCCAGTGTAGTACTGAGGGAGTGTTGCACAGTTAGAGGTGCCGTCTTTTGGATGAGCCATTAAACTGAGGTCCCGGCTGCCCTCGCAGAGGGGAGGAGAGCATGGGGGAAAAATTCAGTATCGCCCCGTTTGGGGCGCCATTGTCGGCCGTGCGCAAAGTTTAGCGCCTGCCGCTAATTATCGCCTCCGACAGCAAACTTGGCTTTTATCGCCCCTGGAGGTGATTGGAGCGCTAAATCAGGCGCTTCACACCTGTCTTAAGGCGCAAACGCCGAGGAGCGAGGCGCTACCTCAGAGCGCTGGTGGAGCAAGGAAGGGCAAATCAAAATAAACCTGCAAAGTGCTGCTCAGTACTCAAAACTCCTTCACACAGCGTTGAATCTCTCCAGAAGTCTCTCTCTCTTTCTCCGAATGCGTGGTGCAAAAATGTCACCGACAAAAAAAGGCAGGAAGCGGTCGCCTTTAAATAGCGCCCCCTAATCCCTTTCTGACAGCATAACGCTCCCCTAAACCTGTCGTTGCTAGCGGCAGGCGGTAAGGCAGGGGGCGCCACTCAATATCCGGTCCAGGGCGCTAATGGGGCGTTGCGCACTCGACTGACGTCACAATCTGCCGGCGCAGGAGATCATGGTGGTAGTGTTTAGCGCTGCCGCAAAATGTCGAGTTAATTTCGCGAGCGGCACAAACATCGCCGCGCCTAGCCTCTAGTTGCTTTGCGCCCCAATTGGCACCCTCGTAAGGTGCTAACGAGAGGCACAAACAACTGAATTTTTTCCCCCATGAGTCTCCCCCATGTTGAGAAGGCTTGTCAGGAATTCCTCCACCTACACCCACGTGAGGTCCAAGCGAACACTGCCCACTGGAGGGTCGGCATGAGTTCTGTTCACGGTAGCCTTCTGGACATAGGCTTTTGCTCCCTTAGATGCAGAAGGCCAAAGTAGCAGCCTGACCCTATTCCCAGCTTCAATATCAGGACCCAAGATTTTCACAGCACAGAAGGAGGCCATTCCGTCTGTCACATCTATTTCAGCTGTGGCTCAGTGGGTAGCACACTTGCTCTCTGAGTCATGAAGGTTGTGGGTTCTAGTCCCACTCCAGGAACTTGAGCACATAAAGCTAGGCTGACACTCCACTGCAGTGCTGACGGAGCGCTGCACTGTGGGAGGTGCCGTATTTCGGATGAGATGTTAAACCGAAACCCCGTCTGCCCTCGCAGGTGGATGTGAAAGATCCCATGGCACCAACGTTCCCTTTAAGCTGCGTGAGGGAACCCAGTGAGCTGGCTTTTAAATAGAGAAACAGAGCATATGTGGAATTTTAATAGCCCACATAGCCCGTTAAAGGGGCTGTGTGGGCCAAAAAAATTAGGCAACATTGTGTGGCACTATTTCAAAGAAGAGCAGGTGAGTGTCCTGGACAATATTTATCTCTCTGCTAACATCACAAAAAAACATTATCTGGCCATTTATCACATTGCTGTTTGCTGAGCGTAAATTGGCTGCCACATTTCCTACATTACAACAGCGACTACACTTCAAAAAGTACATCCTTGGTTGTAAAGTGATTTGGGACGTCCTGAGGTTGTGAAAGTCTTTATAACCAGAAAACTACTGTATGGATTGAATCCTCTGAGCATGCTGCACATATTGCCTGTAGAACTGAGGGCCCTTTATTGAGAATGCTGGCCTTCTAACGTCGTATAAATTTGTAGCCATCGGCTTGTGCTCCAAACAAGTTGCAAATTCTACCTTCTCTTGTTATTATTGTGAACCTAAAATAGAATGTTTGCCACCTTAGAATACCTGCAGTTGCAAATTATTTCCCACTGTAAACCGAACTTGCACAAAGCCCCACGTTGGAGGATGTCATTTGCTTTGCAAATGTATTGACAGCAAGCGAATGTGCGGATGGAAGGAAATTTCTCGCATCACAAGAAGGTGGACGTTTGCATCGGAAGGTTTTGCTAGGGTGAAAAATATTAATGGCCCAGAAATTCGGGTCGGGGGCTTCCCGCGGGTGCAAGCCCCCGACCTGCACTTACCTAGCGTGCCGGCCGTTGTGCTGTGGGCCCGCGTGGGATTCCGATCCTGGGCCTCCTCCAACTGCCGGCTCGCAGTGCTTGCATATCCCAGGGGTGCAGTTAGTTCGATGCATCCCCTGGGGTCACGTGGGCCATGGAGAGCCAATGGTAGCAGGGAATGCTTCATTCATAAGTTTGACAGGAAGACCTGTCAAACCTATAAGTACTATAAGCCCCAAAACATCACTAAAACTTCAAATAATTTTTTTTTTTAATCACATTTTTAAAATAACTATTTTAAACAATAATTTAAAGTTTTGAAAAAATTAATTACATTTTCTAATGGGGCTAAAAATAAACTTACCTTTCTTTTAAAGTATTTAAAAATAATAAACCTGTCGAAAAGATGTTTTAATTTTAATTAATTCACCACTTACCTTGTTAAAAACAGGCCTTGCGCCTGCTTTTTAAAAGTGTAACTGCTGGAGACTTACCCTCCCGGAGAAACCTGCAAAAAAAACTTAAGTTCGATGCGCACGCGCTGCCTCTCCGGCGCACGCGTTCCACCTCTCAACCCCTTCTTTCAAGGGAATGGAAGTGCCGGTTTCCCGCGCATGCGCAGTGCATGCACGAAACTGGCACTTTCATTGGGCCTACGCGTGAGTACCCCGTGCGTACTCACGCATTGGGACCCGAATTTCTGGGCCATTGTCAAGCAAGTGACAAAGGTTTTCTTTGCAAGGGGGCAACACAATCATCACTTTTACAAAGAAGGAATGGACGCAGAACTTTTCCCGAGTGGCAGCATTCGACAGCAGTGCAGGTCAGGTGTGGACCGTGGCTCAGTTGGTAGTAGCCTCGCCTCTGGTCCGAAGATTCGTGGGTTCAAGTCCCACCCCAGGAGACTTGAGCACAAAAATCTAGGCTGACACTCCAGTGCAGTGCTGAGGGAGTGCTGCATTGTCAGAGGTGCTGTCTTTCAGATGAGACGTTAAACCGAGGCCCCGTCTGCTCTCTCAGGTGGACGTAGAAGATCCCATGGCACTATTTTGCAGGGGAGTTCTCCCCGGTGTCCTGGGGCCTATATTTATCCCTCAATCAATATCACTGATGTAAGAAAACTACTAGGCCCTTGGTCAGAGTATTAAACAAGGCTTTAATCGAATGTTTCACAACATGGAGGTCTAGTTGTCCTTCACTAGTTCCTGTTTACAAAATGTCCTGAGCAAGCTGGGCCTGTGCCCGAGTATTTATACTCTCCCTGGACAGCATCACCAGCAGGCCTCCCAGTATTATTTCATAAGTCATTTCTACATGAATGGCAAGATTCATGTCAATCACTAAAACAGATTATCGGGTCATTACCACATTGCTGTTTGTGGGAGCTTGCTGTGTGCAAATTGGCTGCCGTGTTTCCCACATTACAACAGTGACCACACTTCAAAAAATACTTAATTGGCTGTAAAGCGCTTATGGGAAGTCCGGTGGTCGTGACAGGTGCTATAAAAATGCAAGTCTTTCTTTATCGGTGTGGATGACGTTCGTTTCCTGCTCCTCGCCATTTGCCCCTGCGTCTCTCAGCCAGTGCTACAGTAACTATATCTTCCAGGATGTGTGCACCTTCTTTGGTGCCTGCAAGCTTCAATCAGAGGGACGCAGGATGCTGTCTTGCTTTGGGCGATTGGCAACTCAAAGAGTAGGGCTATGGGGAAACGACAGGTGAGTGGGACTACTTGGAGAGCTCTTTGAAAGAGCCGTCACAGGCACGATGGGCCGACTGGCCTCCTTCTGCGCTGTATCATTCTAGGGGGGAGAAATTCGTGGTCACCGGCAACTGTAGTTAATGGCCGCAACGCTAAGCGAGTGAAATTGGTCTGTGGGGGTGCGTGGAGATAGGTGGCGCTGCACTCACCTTCCGTGCAATGCCGTCCTGGTAGTGTTGCTGGGGGGATCCGGGATGAAGTTCCTGCCAGGTCCGGCGTTGCAGCTTCCCACAGCCTCTGTGACCGAAGCTGTGGAGCTCGCAGGGAATTGTGGGCAATGAAGAGGTCTGAGAATTAAAGGGGCCACGCACACTGAAGCAATACAACATAAAATGCAGTGAATCAATACATTTTTCAGCCCTTTCTGCCTTTTAAGAAATATTCAACATTTAAAAGAAGTTCCAAATGTGATTATTCAGCTGTTAAAGCTGAATTACCTTCCTAACCTCAACAAATGGGGAAACTGCCTCAGCACTAACACAAATGGCTCAGCAAGCTAGTGAAGTGGCTCCGAGGGTCTTACGTGCAGCACTCCAGCTTTGTGCAGGGGGTCATCACTGCAGGAGCGGCCCTCTACCCACAAAGGCCAGGAGGCCCTCCAGAAAGAACGATGTGGGAGTACATCACCGAGGCCGTCACTGCCAGTAGTGTCGCCCCCACCACCTGGCTCCAGTGCCCAAAGAAGCTTCATGACCTCAGACCACTGGTCAAGGTCAGTGAATTCATCTTCAAAAGCCGTCTCCTACCAACTGCACCACTAGCCTCACACACTGCTCAATGCACAACCCCCACTCACTCACCTACCAACAATCTGCACTAATGACGAGGCACATCTCCCATTCCTAGCCTCAGCTCACCCCCTTGGAGGAGACGGTGCAGGCCATTCTTGGCAGGGGCATGGTTGAGCCCTTGGCCAGCGGTGGGGCTGAAAGGATACAAGATGTTGGTATCCTCATACGTTATTCTCCTTCTGGCCTGCACCTCGAGGCTTTCCGCCCTCCCGTCAGCACGACTCCACCCTTGTGCCTTCCTCATTTCACACAGCCAAGAAATGCAGCCTGGCCAGCCAGTGGGTCAACAAGAAGAGGCAGCCTGGCCAGCCAGTGGGTCAACAAGAAGAGGCAGCCTGGCCAGCCAGTGGGTCAACAAGAAGAGGCAGCCTGCCCAGCCAGTGGGTCAACAAGAAGAGGCAGCCTGCCCAGCCAGTGGGACTGCAGGCGGATGATTCCATCCTGGATATCCCGGCCACAAAGGGGCTGTTTGGGATGCATCCTTCCACCTGATTCCTCCTCTTCTGCGTCTTCCTCTTGTGCATCTTCCTCTTCCCTCTGCAAGCGGATGCTGTAAATGTGAAATGACAGCATAAAATGCTGGAAATACTCAGCATGTCGACCTGAGACGTGAACTCTGTTTTTCTCTCCACGGATGTTGCGTGACCTGCTGAGTATTCGCAGCATGTTCTGTCTTCTCAAAGGCCTTCATTGACCAACCGAGCCCTTGCAGGCATCCAGCAGCACTTCCTACACACTTAAAAAAACTTTTCACATCGACTGCAGCAAGCCACCACTTCAATAAAATCAAAAAATCCCAGTCCAAACCCTTAAATTCAAACATACGTGAATGATGTGTGTGTCCCTTTAAGAGCTGCAGACATCACCACTGTCGGCCTGCTTACATGCCAGGTTTACCTGCCGTGCTTAGGACCAGGGTCGAAATTCGCGTTGGTGACATTAAGTCGGCATTGTACGCCAATTGACGTCACCACGCCGCCATTTTTTTCCCCAGGACGCTGCCAGTTACCGGCAGCGCAAAGGGAGAGAGCCATATGGCCGCCATTTTATCACCACTTCATGGCGCTACGGAGTGGCGGTGAGGACATGAATTTCTAGCCCCATGATTCTAAGTCTTTCTTTCTTTCTGCGTGCGACTCCATTTTACACCTGCTCCGGAGAAAGGCAACCTTGAAAATTCAGGCAACACCCAGCGGGAGCTTTCTGCGGTCCTCCGAACACTTGTTTCTCAATTTGGAATGCGAGTTCGAAGCAAAAATAGCCAGAAACAAAAGAATTGACAATGCCAGGAAACAGATTGCTTCAATAACATTTAAATAACATTTCACAGCGGGTAGAGGAAGTCAAAAATATTCTGAAATCTGTCACTGCCAGTACACTTGGATTCTCTTAAAGGTTCAAACACAAGTCCAGATAAATTCAACTTTGAAGGAATTAACTCCAAGCTGATTGAAACTTTTATCTTTTTAACCTGCCCCTTTGCTTTTTTTCATAGAAACATAGATTTTTTTTTTCTCGCTCCGTGTCGCAGTTGTGTCACCGCTGTTGGCTCTCCACAGAATCACAGGCCCAAAACTGCCAGGTGACAAGAGAAGGCCGAGTGCGGGTGCATCGCCCACCAGGGGGACAAGAGTTTGGGGCAGCACCGTGCTCCACCCGCCAAGAAGCCCAGGAAGTGCCGGCCGGGGGTTGAGGGAGGGGAGAGGAGGGGGCACGCAGGCGAGCGCGAGTCTTCAGCCCACCCTCCCCCATGTCGAGAAGACTTATCAGGAATTCCTCCACCTAAACCCACGTGAGGTCCAAGTGAACACTGCCCACTGGAGGGTCGGCATGAGTTCTGTTCACGGTAGCCTTCTGGACATAGGCTTTTGCTCCCTTAGATGCAGAAGGCCAAATTAGCAGCCTGACCCTGTTCCCAGCTTCAATATCAGGACCTCCAGCACAGAAGGAGGTCATTCCATCCGTCATTTCTATTCGACTTGTGTCAACTGTGGCTCAGTTGGTAGCACCTCTGAACGTCAGAAAGGGACTTGGGCCCATAAAGCTAGGCTGACACTCCAGTGCAGTGCTGAGGGAGTGCTGCACTGTCGGAGGTGCCGTCTTTTGGATGAGACGTTAAACCGAGGCCCCGTCTGCTCTCTCAGGTGGATGTAAAAGACCCCATGGCACTATTTCGAAGAAGAGCAGCGAAGTTCTCCCCGGTGTACTGGCCAATATTTATCCCTCAACCAACATAACAAAAACAGATTATCTGGTCATTATTACATTGCTGTTTGTGGGACCTTGCTGTGCGCAAATTGGCTGCTGTGTATACCACATTACAACAGTGACTGTACTTCATTGGCTGCAAAGCGTTGAGATGTCTGGTGGTCATGAAAGGCGCTATATAAATGCAAGCCTTTATTTTACCTCTCTGAGAGAGCTATCCACTTAGTCCCATTCCCCTGTCCTTTCTCCATACCATTTGAAATTTTTCTTTTTCAAATATTTATCCACTTCCTTTCAAAAGCTGTTGTAGATTATGCGTCCATCACTGTTTCTGATCAGGCATTCCATGTCCTAACCACTGTCTGATCTCTCCTTACGTTCTTTTGGTGATGATCTTAGATTGAAGCCCTCTAGTTACCAACTCATCGACCAGTGGACATAGTCTTTCCTGATTCATCTTATCAAAGCTCTTCATTGGCATAAGCTCTATGGTTTAAAAAAGATTGGCCCATGTCCATGTTTGCACTGGCGTGTTGAGCTTTGAACCAATGTCAACAGGCCACGGTTACATTGTGTTCCAAGTTGGACGCCAAGTTATTTAAGAGGAATCACTTCAAATATTCAGTAACCCAACATGAACAGGAATGTCAACTGTGGCTCTCCCGATGACCAAGTCATACAGACCAGTAAGGTTCTAGGTTTGATCCCTGGGCTGTGGGAAGTTGGTTGATCCCATGTGGGAGGTGGGGGGTCCAAGCTGCACTACAACTGGTCTTAAAACCTTTGACTGAGAGAGATGAAAATCAACATATTTCAAAATCTATTAAATTCTGGCTCAGAGCTTAGCAGTTAAGGGGAAAGCACCATAGTCCACTAAAATTCCCCACAACTCTTTGTGTTATAAATAGAAACAATTGTGTCAGCCGTGTCTCAGTGCGTACCACTCTTGCCCTCCTGAGTCAGAAAAGTTGTAGGTTCAAGTCCCACTCCAGCAGCACATAATCTAGGTTGAATACTCCAGTGCAGTGCTGAGGGAGTGCTGCACTGGTGGTGGTGCTGTCTCTCGGATGGTGTTGTCTTTCCTCCTTTAACACGTTCCTTAAAACCTACCTCTTTGACCAAGCTTTTGGTCACCTGCCCTAATTTATCCTTATGTGGCTCGGTGTCAAATTTTTTTTGTCTTAAAATACTCCTGTGCAGCGCCTTGGGACGTTTTACTACGTTAAAGGCGCTATATAAATACAAGTTGTTGTTGTTATTGAGACGTAAAACTGAGGCCTCCCTCTGCCCTCTCTAGTCCCATGGCACTATTTCAAAGACGAGCAGGGGGACCAAAATTTATCCCTCAACCAACATCACTAAAACAGACCACCTGGTCATTATCACATTGCTGTCTGCGGGAGCTTGCTGTGCGCCAATTGGCTGCCGCGTTTCCCACATTACAACAGTGACTGCACTTCAAAAAGTACTTCATTGGCTGTAAAGCGCTTTGGGACGTCCTGAGGTCGTGAAAGGCGCTGTTTAAATACAAGTCTTTCTTTTTGTTCACCTACTGGGTATCTTTCAGTCGCCCCTGTTTCACTGAGCATTGGATGGAGAATACAGGAACAGTTATTGTCAAAATCCACATTAGTTGTACAATTAAATGATTTGTTTTCCCTCAGAGTGTTCATACTGAAATATGTTATTGCAGTAGGAGTTCCATAAATAGCAATAACCAAAGTAACCACAATACATGCACAGAAACTAATGTTGGCCTTGAAAGAATTGTGGCGCTGAGTACACGAGGAGTGTCTGATAAGCCTGCAGTCTGGCGTGTGTTGTCTTCACAGTAATAGGTAGCAATCAGCGACCGTCAAAATTTATTACTTATTTTTACCCCCTTTACCTTAATTTTTCAAACCCCTCCATGGCCTCGCCCCTCCCTTTCTCTGTAACCTCTTCCAGCCCTGCAACCCTCCGAGATCTCAGCCGCTCCTCCAATTCTGGCCGCTTGCCTATCCCCCAATTCCCATCGCTCCACTGTTGGCGGCCGTGCCTTCAGCTGCCCGGGCCCTAAGCTCTGGAAACCCCTCCCTAAACCTCCCCGCTTCTCTACCCCTCCTCTCCTCCTTTAAGACGGTCCGTAATACCTACCTCTTTGACCAAGGTTTTGGTCACCTGTCCTAATATCTCCTTATGTGACTCGGTGTCAAATTTTGTTTGATAATCGCTCCTGTGAAGTGCCCTAGGACGTAGAAATACAAGTTGTACTTGTTGTAAGCAGCAATCAGCAGCGGTCAATATTTATAAGTTATTTTTCCACACATCCTGAGCCCATCCCCTTTGCCTTAATTTGTTCATTTGATATGGAAGTCAGCGAAGGCATCACACTTAATATAAGTGCCGAACTCTTTCTTTCCCCCAAGTATTATTTCTTTTGCTTGTAACTAGGGATGGGCAATGAACATAACAGTGCCAATGTCACCCATGTCCCAAGAGGGAATAAACTAGAACCTAAGGGAAGGCGGATATCTGCAGGTATATCAATGCTGTGCGACAACACCGAGGGCATATCATTATGCAAATATTTGTTTTGTACTTTGACTATGCTGGCCTCGTTGCTGCGGTAACCATTGTCAACATGAATAATGCAAAATCGCTCAGCATCCTTGGAACTCTGAAGCTATTCATACAGCTTTTTACAGGATTTTCTTAGGCAGTCCCTCGGAACCGAGGATGACTTGCTTCCACATTAAGAATGAGTTTGCAGGCGACTGATGAGTCCAATGCGAGTCCTACAGTCTCTGTCACAGGTGGGGCAGATGGTGGTTGAAGGGGCAGGTGGAGTGGGGTGCTTGGGTTGACGTGCGCTCCTTCCGCTGTTTGCGCTTGACTTCCGCTTGCTCCCGGCGAAGAGACGCGAGGTGTTCGGCGCCTTCCCGGATGCTTCTCCTCCACTTTGTGCGGTCTCGGGCCACAGATTCCCAGGTGTCGGTGGGGATGTTGCATTTTTTCAAGGAGGCTTTGAGGGTGTCCTTGAAGCGTTTCCTCTTCCCACCTGACGCTCTCTTGCCGTGTCGGAGCTCCGAGTAGAGCGCTTGTTTTGGGAGTCTCGTATCGGGCATGTGGATGATGTGGCCCGTCCAAGGATCTTGCGGAGGCAGCGTTTGTGGTATCTCTCCAGTGCTTTGAGGTGCCTGCTGTACATGGTCCATGTCTCTGAAGCATACAGGAGGGTGGGTATCACTGCTGCTCTGTAGACCATGAGCTTGGTGCTGGGTTTGAGGTCCTGGTCTTCAAACACTCTCTTCCTCTGCTGACCGAAGGCTGCACTGGCACACTGAAGGCAGTGTTGGACTTCGTCATCAACATCTGCCCTTGTTGACAGTAGACTCCCGAGGTATGGAAAGTGGCCCACATTGCCCAAGGCCTCGTCATGGATTTTGATAATCGGGGAGCAGTACTGTGTGGCGGGGGCAGGTTGGTTGAGGACCTTTGTCTTACGGATGTTTAGTGTAAGGCCCATGCTCTCGTATGCTTCGGTGAAGGTGTTGACGATGGTACAGGATTTACCAATAATATGTAGAAGGCCCAAAGACCAGAGCTTTAATTTGAAATCATCTGGAGCAGAAATTGCATTGAATTATATCGAATTTACAGAAACAGGCCATTTGGCCCAAAAGGTCTACGCCATGTTGATGCTCCACACAAGCCTCCTCCCACCCTACTTCATCCATATCCTTCTATTCCTGGCAGTCGCAGTGGTGCCCGTGGCGTATGGTGGAGGTTTGCAGCTGCCTCCCTGCTAAACCTGAGCCTGCGGAGGGCAGCTTTTCTCCATCATCACCCAGGTGTGCGTGGGCCCCACATATATAGTTGGTGGCATAATGGTGAGTATGGGCAGTCAACCACTAGTGCCATCTGATCGCCCTGGCACACCGCCTTTGATCCTTTGCGTTGTGGGTTCAAGTCCCACTCCAGAGACTTGAGCACAAAATCTAGGCTGACACTCCAGTGCAGTGCTGAGGGAGTGCTGCGCTGTCGGAGGTGCCGTCTTTCAGGTGAGACGTTAAACCAAGGCCCCGTCTGCCCTCTTATGTGGACGTAAAAGATCCCATGGTACTATTTCGAAGAGGAGTAGGGGAGTTTTCCCCGGTGTCCCAGACAATAGTTATCCCTCGACCCAACATTACTAAAACTGGTCATTATCACATTGCTGTTTTTGGGAGCTTGCTGTGCACAAATTAGCTGTGATGTTTCCTACATTACAACAGTGACTACGCTTCAAAATGTACTTCATTTGCTGTAAAGCGCTTTGGGACATCCTGGAGTCATGAAAGACGCTACAGAAATAATACTCCAGCTTTTGTTTCTTTCTTTGGATCCTCTTGCATGACATTCTGTGATGGGACAGGTTGAGTAAAACAATGGCCTTTAAGATCCTTTCCCAAACAGGGGGTAACCTTGCAGACTTTTAGTGCCCATTTTAAATGGATGAGCTTCATGCTGAGCTGAACGAACCTTCAGACTCAGAGGCGGAAGCTCTACCACCGAGCCACGGAGGCAGGCGCTCACCGGGCAACCGTCCCGGCACTGTGCGGCCACGCCATCATGACTGGCACAATAGAAATGCCACAAGTATCTGTGCCAAGCAACACCTGGGTTTTAAAAACATGTCTCTCATCAAAGTTTACTAGGGGGAAGCACCACAAAACAGGAAATGGGCCATACTGAGTGCTTGGCTGGATGTCTGCCATTGGATATCAGGATAAATCGCCATGGCAACAGGTCGAACATTTTGCAAGCTGGGCAAAGAGGGGGGTATGTTCATTATTAATTCTTGGGTTCTCAGGTGACTGATGAATCCAGTGCAGCCTCTGTCACAGGTGGGGCAGACGGTGGTTGAAGGGGCGGGTGGGTGGGGTGCTTGGGTTGACGTGCGCTCCTTGCGCTGCCTGCACTCGGCTTCCGCTTGCTCCCGGCGAAGAGACTCGAGGTGTTCGGCGCCTTCCCGGATGCTCCTCATTTTTAATTAGCGTTAACAGTCAATAACTCGAACAGCTCATCGAATGTGTTACTGAGCACAGCTTTTGTTTTCAGACCTGGTACAGTAATATATCCTGTAGCAGGGTCAGTGCCCCTTTAATAGGGAGCAGCAAGCACAGCTGAAAAACAAGGTCCGCACGGAGCCTTCCAGCTCTTGAAGAACTCCAACAGGGAACAGCTGGTGTACGGCATGAGTCATAAATTAATTGATAGTTTAAATAACAAGACATGATCCTGCCTGAAAATCCCTACCAGAGGGTAATGCAACATTAACAAGCAGTATAAGGACTGCCTTAAAGCTGCACGGCCCACAGTTATTGTCATTCAGATTCAACAGTGCCTCAAAATAAGGAGCTCCAGCAAATATTACAATTTAAATCAGGAATTAAATTACGAGAGGAGCCATTTTTAAAATTTACATCCTCCGACTCCAGCCTCTTGAACATCCCCTCCCCCCCCCCAATCCCTCCCTTTATTCCAACAGTGGCGGCAGTGCCTTCAGCCTCCTGGGCCCCGCGCTCGGGAATTCCCTCCCTCCAGCTCTTCACTTCCCTCTCCTCCTGCAGGATAGTTAGAAATCTATCGACTTCTGTTTTGAATATACCCAATGACTGAGCCTCCACAGCCCTCTGGGGTAGAGAATTCCAAAGATTCCCCACCCTCTGAGTGAAGAAATTTCTTCTCATCTCAGTCCTGAATGGCCGACCCTTTATCCTGAGGCTGTGGCCCCTGGTTCTAGACTCCCCAGCCAAGGGAAACATTCTCCCAGTATCCATCCTATCAAGCCCTGTAATAATTTTGTATGCTTCAATGAGATCCCCTCTCACTCTTCTGAATTCAAGAGAATACAGGCCTAGTCTACTCAATCTATTGCTTTCAGTTCACTTTGTGGATATATGAGCAGACCCTCAAATTCCAATCCTGGGAGTCAGTAATGAGCTTCTTTTAATGTTGCCAACTCCTACCTCTTTAACCAAGCCCTTGGCCACTCCTCCTAATGTTTCCTCCTTGGCTTGGAGCCCATGTCCATGTCCTTGCTGCCTGCAATTTTAAAGGGAAGGCGGTCAGATCAGGGCGGGAACAAAGAGAGCAAGTCCCTCGCTCCATTTTAACTGCCGCCCGCACCCACCTGATTTCCGCCAGGCGGGAGGTTGGCGGAGTTCAAATTGTCTTTTCTGCTCCATGTTGGACAATTATTTAAGGCATCCACAGGCAGAAGGGGCGGGGTCTGCAGGAATAGGAAATTGCCGACCTCAGAAGCGAAGGAGGCAGAAGAGCTGTGGATCATTTTGGCCATGATGATCTTACGCCCAAGTGATGCAATGATGGGTTACGTCGAGAAAACAACGAGGCACTTGGTCTGAGTATTAAACAAGGCTTTAATCAACTGTTTTTCAACATGGAGATCTAGTTGTGTCCTTCACTAGTTCCTGTTAAAGAATGTCCTGAGCAAGCTGCGCCCGCGCCCGAGTATTTATACTCTCCCTGGACAGCGCCACCAGCAGGCCGCCCAGTATTATTACATAAGTCATTTCCACATGAATGGCAAGATTCATGTCAGTCGTGACTTACGCCATTGTGTCAGGTGAAGCCCAGCGAATGGACAAAAGATTAGGTGACCATTTTTCCATGAAGCCGGAGGCCCTTATAACTGAGAGGAAAGCCGGGATACTTCCCTTCAGTGTTCCTTGTGCACACCGAGGCCCTGTGTCAGGAAATTGAACAACCCCTTGGCTATTTTTCCGCCATTAAAATTAATGGTTGGAAAAGCACAGATTGAGGGAGGTGGTGAGCAAGGAGTGCAGCAGTGAGATGTCCCGGCTTCCGCCTATGAAAATCCCTCAAATGTCCATTGGTGGACGTCTGGAATCTGTGGCAATTGTCCGTATTACAGTTCCAGTATAAGTCTCAGTCACGTTACCGATTCTGTGCGCTGAAGGTAAATCTGAATTGTCAGCCTGGGTAACTTGCCAAACAATGTACCCATTCATACACTGCGTAGCCAAGCATAATCTCCGAGTGCATTCGCACACCACCTTCAATGCTCTTTCTGCTTCACTGCAACACTAAAATCCTTGCGTAACCAAGGAGTTGGCTAAGGAACACCAAAGGAGCAATGGAAGTGGAACCAAACCAAACCGCACATTCCAGGCCTCAGTGTAGATGTGGTCTTCTGCGGTTTGGGTCGAAAATGTCATGGAACATAGGAATATAGGAACAGGAGTAGGTCCTTCAGCCCCTCGAGCCTGTTCCATCTAGTGTTGTAGATGGAGTTTTCGCTTCCCATTGTACACGCGGCAGAAACGCATCACTAACCCGCTGTCAAACTGATGCACAATTGGAATAACGGCAGATGAACACTCTTGTTTTAATCATAATTATTTTGCTGTATGTGGCCATTATGTTGATGTCAGAATAGGAATGGCAACTGATTTCTACACCAGGATTTGATACGGAATAGCTGTTGTAAATCGATTTGCTTTCAGTTCACTTTGTGGATGTGTAAGCAGACCCTTAAATTCCAATTCTGGGAGTCAGTAATGAGCTTCTTTTAATGTTGTCCTCTTTTTGGTGGGTCCAAGTCACATATGGTCCTTGGCAAAGCAGAATGTGCCTCATCCCCAGTCGGTGAACTAGTCGCCACTGATACACCGGGTTACCGTCCAAGGCCAGGAGCAGCAAGTCCCGACTTGAAGGCTGACACTCCAGTGTAGTACTGAGGGAGCGCTGCACTATTGGAGATGCCGTCTTTCGGATGAGACATTAAACCAAGGCCCTGTCTGCCTCTCAGCTCATAGTCATAGAGTCATAGTTATAGAGTCATAATGGCACAGAAGGAGTCCGTGCCGGCTCTCTGTAGAGCAATCCAGTCAGTCCCATTCCCCCGCTCTATCCCCGTAGCCCTGCAAGTTTATTTCCCTCAAGTGCCTATCCAGTCTTCCCTTGAAAACATTGAGGGGTAAAAATTGGGTAGCGCCACCTTTGGGGCACTACCTTCGCCGGGGTGCCAATTTTAGCACCCCAACTAAGTTAGCGCCCCCGCGGCCGATTTTCCCAGGCAGCGCCCCGAGAGGGAGGAGGGGCGCTACTGGAAGCACCCCATGTCCTGCTTGGGGCGCTGCGAGCCAAAAACCGCGGCGCTATGTGCTGAGGTACTGCAGGCCTTCCTTCCCCTTATTAAAGTGGTGGGGCCTGGCGCAGTGCGTCCTGGCGACCAGCTGGGCCACCAGGGATCGGAATGCCGGCAAACGAGTCCGTCACTCCTCTTGAGTGCCGGGCTCACGGAGAGCAGCCGGCATCCCGCGGGGGGGGGGGGGGGCTTCACGGGGGGCTAGGGACAGCAACGGGGGCAGGTGCTGGCAGGTGGCCAGCAACAACAATGGCCGCCTGCCACCTCCCCTTTATCTAGCGCCGACCCGGCCGCAGGTAGGCCTCCCTGACCCCGGCGGATATAGCGTTCGGCGGTAAGTCGGGGGGGGCGGCACCCAATATTACAGCCGGGGCGCAAGCGGGGCGCTGCGCACAGCGATGACGTCATCGCCGGCGGTGCAGCGCTGCGCGGCGCTAACGATTAGCACCGCCGCTAACCTCCAGCTGAATTTCGCGGGAGACGTTAGCAGCGCCGCGCCCAGGCACTAGTTGATTTACGCCCCATTAGTGCCCTCTTAGGGCACTAACGGGAGGCGCTAACATGAGTTCCAGATCATCACCACTCGCTGCGTAAAAAAGTGGATATAAAGGATTGTACAGGGCTATTTAGAAGAGCAGGCATGTTCTTCCCGGTATCCTGACTAATATCTATCCCTCAACCAACATCACTAAAATAGATTATCTGGACATTATCACATTGCTGTTTATGGGATCATGCTGTGTACAAATTGGCTGCTGTGTTTTCTACATTACAACAGACATAGGAGCAGGAGTAGGCCATTTAGCCCCTCGAGCCAGTTCCGCCATTCAGTAAGATCATGGCTGATCTTCTACCTCATCTCCACTTTCCGGCACTATCCCCATATCCCTTGATTCCCTTAATATTGAAAAATCTATCGATCTCTGCCTTGAATATACTCAACGACTGAGCCTCCACAGCCCTCTGGGGTAGAGAATTCCAAAGATTCACCACCCTCTGAGTGAAGAAATTTCTCCTCATCTCAGTCTTAAATGGCCGACCCCTTATTCTGAGACTGTGACCCCTGGTTCTAGACTCCCCAGCCAGGAGGAACATCCTCCCTGCATCTACCCTGTCAAGCCCTGTAAGAATTTTGTATGTTTCAATGAGATCACCTCTCATTCTTCTAAACTCTAGAGAATATAGGCCTAGTCTACTCAATCTCTCCTCATAGGACAATCCCCCCATCCCAGGAACGAGTCTGGTGAACCTTCGTTGCACTCCCACTATAGCAAGTATATCCTTCCTCAGGTAAGGAGAGCAAAATTGTACACAATACTCCAGGTATGGTCTCACCAGGGCCCTATATAATTGCAGTAAGACGTCTTTACTCTTATACTCAAATCCTCTTGAAGGTGAGGCCGGCCTCCCCCGGTCCATTGCTGCTGTCTCCTATTATGCGCCAGCTTGCCCTGCAAGAAAAAGAACGGGGTCTGAGTAAAGATGCAGCCATGATCTTGGCTGAAATGCCTCCCATGGTGGAATAGCCCTTCCTGTGTGCAGCCATAATCTTGGCTGAAATGCCTCCCATGGTTGAATAGCCCTTACTGTGTGCAGCCATGATCTTGGCTGAAATGCCTCCCATGGTTGAATAGCCCTTACTGTATGCAAAGTGCTGAATCTGCATGTGAGTTTCCTGAAAGGGCCAAAGGTGTTGGAGGAGTGCTGGGCATTGGGGCTTTCAAGACCCTTTGGCCATAAAGCGAGGGCGAGATGGAGGGATGAAGAGGTTTCTGAAAAAGGCACTCACCCTGACGACCCGAGTGAGGTCGTTGAACTTCTTCCTGCATTGCACAGGGGTCCTAGGCACCATGCTGCTGGAGGTCACTCTGTGAGCCACCTCCCTCCAAGCTTTTCGGTACTCGCTGGGCAGAGGCCTCCTGCCACTCTCCGGGTACAGGAGAGATCGCCTGCGCTCCACCGCGCCAACCAGACCCTCCAAGGCCCCCTCGCTGACACACTGCGCTCGGTCCCTGGCCCTCTCCATGGTCCTTGGCTGCAGGATTTGGCAACAGGTCTGTCCAGGCCGAGATTCCGGGCTCCGATGCGCAGGGTGCGGCTGCAAATCAAGATCGACCCTCCCCTTTAAGAGCTGACTGGCACCAGCGTGTCTGTGGGCAATCGCTAACTGACAGCCCCTGCGCTGCGCCCGCCCTCTGAGTTAGCGCCTCGCTCCTCCAGCTTAGCGCCTTAAGAGAGTCGTGCAGTGCCTGATTTAGCGCTGCAATCGGCTCCAGGGGCGAAACAGACCAATTTCGCAGTAGGTGGCGATAATTTGCGCCGGCCGAGAATTGCGCCCCAAATGGGGCGATACCGAATTTCTCCCCCTTTGTGTTTAGAAGTGTTTCCTAACTTCACTCCTGAAAGGCCTGGCTGTAATTTTTAGGCTATGTCGCGTTTCCCACATTACAACAGTGACTACACTTCAAAAAGTACTTCATTGGCTGTAAAGCGCTTTGGGACGTCCTGAGGTGGGGAAAGTTCTTTCTTTATTTTGCTGGCTAGCTCTCGGCTTGGTCAGGCGGACGCTCTCAGAACAAGCCTACCGGTGGAGTGCTGTGATGTTCTCTCTCAATTGCTTTTTTTTGTCAATAACTGAGATCTCCTTTGATTTAGCTAAGGATTTACATTCCCATTCGTATTTCAGCTACACTGACGTAATAGTTTTATTCAAAACTAGAACTGTCAAGAGGTGTTGATGTAATATAACTTATTCATGATTAACGTCCCACCAATTTGCTCTGTAAATGTTTGCCTTCACTGACCTTTTACAGGTATGGACCTTGATATTGCACCAACGGCGATCCTGCCAGCTGTACAGCTAATTTGCCCTCTAGTGCCCTCCAACCCTGACCCGGGCTGGTGTAGCAGATTCGGCGCGAGGGCATCTCATTCACATGGGGGCTGATGGGCCGAAATGCATCTTTTGCACCCACCTGACCCATGTCAGTGGAAAAAAGACTTGCATTTATACAGCGCCTTTCACGACCTCAGGACATCCCATACAGTCAATGAAGTGCTTTTTTGAAGTGTAGGATTGTAGGAAATGCAGCAGCCAATGAGCGCACAGCAAGGTCCCTCAAACAGCAATGTGATAAACGACCAGATAATTGGTTTTAATGATGTTGGTTGAGAATTAATAATGTTCAGGACACCGGGGAGAACTCCACTGCTCTTCATCGAAATAGCATCATGGGATCTTTTACGTCCACCTGAGAGAGCAGACGGGGCCTCAGTTCAAAGTGTCACCTGAAAAATATCACCTCCGACAGTGCAGCGCTCCCTCAGTACTGCACTGGAGTGTCAGCCTAGATTTTTGTGCTTAGATCTCTGGAGTGGGACTCGAACCCACAACTTTTTGACTCAAAGGTGGGAGTGCTTCCCACTGGGCCACGGCTGGCACTGAAGCTTGGTTTGATTCCAGAGAACTCCTGAACATGCAATTGACAGGTAGTGACAAAATGGAGGAGAGCTGGCCATAGAGGCAACACATTGAGCTCATTCAACAGATCTGTAGACAGACCTGAAAACACACTAGCCAGCCACACGTGCCACCCTCACTTTATGTAAGAAGTCACACAACACCAGGTTATAGTCCAACAGCTTTATTTGAAATCGCAAGCTTTCGGAGCGCTGCTCCTTCGTCAGGTGAAGTGGAAAAATGCATAAAGACACAGCTTATATAGTCAGAGAATAATGTCAGATGTTTACAGGTAATCTTTCCAACTGCCATTTATCACACCTCGGCAGAGAGATAATCACAGCAATCAAAGGTGTAAATGGTGTCCAAACAGGTCAGTCAGGAAAACATTACATCAAAGAACAATGAGGTGGGGTCACAAGGGATCAAATATTGCAGATGCTGGGGTCTGTATGAAAAACAAAAAAACAGACAAAAAACATTTTTTTTTGGCTGGAAATCACAGCAGGTCCGGCCGCATCTGTGTAGAGAGAACAAGCCAATGTCGACTCGAGTCTGGATGACCCTGCGTCAGGTGGGGTTACATGTAGCGTGACATGAACCCAAGATCTCGGTTGAGGCCGTCCTCATGGGTGCAGAACTTGGCTATCAGTTTCTGCTCGACGATTTTGCGTTGTCGTGTGTCTCGAAGGCCGCCTTGGAGAATGCTTACCCGAAGATCGGAGGCTGAATGTCCTTGACTGCTGAAGTGTTCCCCGACTGGGAGGGAACACTCCTGCCTGGTGATCGTTGCGCGGTGTCCATTCATCCGTTGTCGCAGTGTCTGCATGGTCTCGCCGATGTACCATGCTCCGGGGCATCCTTTCCTGCAACGTATGAGGTAGACAACGTTGGCCGAGTCACATGAGTATGTACCATGTACCTGGTGGGTGGTGTCCTCACGTGTGATGATGGTATCTGTGTTGATGATCTGGCATGTCTTGCAGAGGTTGCTGTGGCAGGGTTGTGTGGTGTCGTGGTCGCTGTTCTCCTGAAAGCTGGGTAATTTGCTGCGAACAATGGTCTGTTTGAGGTTAGGCGGCTGTTTGAAAGCGAGTAGTGGAGGCGTGGGGATGGCCTTAGCGAGGTGTTCATCGTCATCAATGACATGTTGAAGGCTGTGAAGAACATGGCGTAGTTTCTCCGCTCCGGGGAAGTACTGGATGATGAAGGGTACTCTGTTGGTTGTGTCCATGTTCTTCGCAGCCTTCAACATGTCATTGACGACGACAAACACCTCGCTAAGGCCATCCCCACGCCTCCACTACTCGCTTTCAAACAGCCGCCTAACCTCAAACAGACCATCGTTCGCAGCAAATTACCCAGCTTTCAGGAGAACAGCGACCACGACACCACACAACCCTGCCACAGCAACCTCTGCAAGACATGCCAGACCATCAACACAGATATCATCATCACACGTGAGGACACCACCCACCAGGTACATGGTACATACTGATGTGACTCAGCCAACGTTGTCTACCTCATACGTTGCAGGAAAGGATGCCCCGGAGCATGGTACCTCGGCGAGACCATGCAGACACTGCGACAACGGATGAACGGACACCGCGCAACAATCACCAGGCAGGAGTGTTCCCTCCCAGTCGGGGAACACTTCAGCAGTCAAGGACATTCAGCCTCCGATCTTCGGGTAAGCATTCTCCAAGGCGGCCTTCGAGACACACGACAACGCAAAATCGTCGAGCAGAAACTGATAGCCAAGTTCCGCACCCATGAGGACGGCCTCAACCGAGATCTTGGGTTCATGTCACGCTACATGTAACCCCACCTGATGCAGGGTCATCCAGACTCGAGTCGACATTGGCTTGTTCTCTCTACACAGATGCGGCCGGACCTGCTGTGATTTCCAGCAAAAAAAAATAAATGTTTTTTGTCTGTTTTTTTGTTTTTCATACAGACCCCAGCATCTGCAATATTTGATCCCTTGTGACCCCACCTCATTGTTCTTTGATGTAATGTTTTCCTGACTGACCTGTTTGGACACCATTCACACCTGTGATTATCTCTCTGCCGAGGTGTGATAAATGGCAGTTGGAAACATTACCTGTAAACATCTGACATGATTCTCTGACTATATAAGTTGTGTCTTTATGCATTTCTCCACTTCACCTGACGAAGGAGCAGCGCTCCGAAAGCTTGTGATTTCAAATAAAGCTGTTGGACTATAACCTGGTGTTGTGTGACTTCTTACATTTGTCCACCCCAGTCCAACTCCGGCATCTCCACACCACACCTTCACTTTAGTCACACATCTCTATCTGTCACCACCTTTTGAATGGAAACCCATGAATGTTTTTTTGCTTGCTGGAGTCAGAGCAATGACGCATGTTGGTGTCAACACTACATAATGCAAAGCGGCAGTTTTGTGTAACTGATAAGCTGGTATGCGTGGTGTCCATGGTGCTTCTGTCAACATGGAATTCAGCTGTGGATTACTTTGAAAATAATTACAAGGGAAGATGCCCATCCGCTTTACAATTACTATTGTGAATGTAAATTATCGAGACAGAAAAATGGACAACATTATTTAAGTATAAGGAACATAAAGGCCAGAAATTCGGGTCGGGGGCTTCCCGCGGGTGCAAGCCCCCGACCTGCACTTACCTAGCGCCGGCCGTTGAGCTGTGGGCCCACGTGGGATTCCGATCCTGGGCCTCCTCCAACTGCTGGCACGCAGTGCTTGTGTATCCCGGGGCGCAGTTAGTTCGATGCATCCCCTGGGATCACGTGGACCATGGAGAGCCAATGGTAGCAGGCAATCTGTATTCATAGATTTGACAGGAAGAGCATGCGCAGTGCATGCACAAAACCGGCACTTTCGTTGGGCTTACGGGTGAGTACCCCGTGCATGCTCACCCGTGGGGACCCGAAGTTCTGGCCCAATATTAATAATTATTGTCTCAGGCCCGACATTCTAGGATCGGGCTCTGCCACCGAACTGCCCCGGGACAGGGCGCTCTGGAGGACGTTGACCCTCTCCCAAATCTCCAGGTGCAACAGATGTGTCCACCTCGGGTTGCCAACTCTGGTTGGACGTATGCCTGGAGGTATCGTCACCTGACCCTCCAATCGCCCCGCCCACACGCTCCCACCATTGGTCGCCCAACACGCCCGTCCTTCTTGGTGCCCCGCCTTCCCATCACAATCGGCAAGTGAACAGACCCAATTGGATGATTCTTGACTGTCAGTCAAACACCCTTTCCCCCGCCCCCATCTCTTAATATTTTTATAATAACTAATAACAAAAGTGTTCAAAAAAAATGAAAAAAGAAGCACATTCTTTTTTTTAACATCCCTATCTTTTTCTCATGGGTTGCTGGAAACAGTGTCCAGGAGATTAATCTTTTATTCCTGGAAACTCCAGGACAATCCTGGAGGATTGGCAACCCTGTGCCCACTCCAAGTGCCCGGTGAAAAATCGGAGTGGCTCTGGTGAGGGGTGGGGCGGGGCGGTGGAGGATAGGCAGAGGTCCTTAACAGGCTAAAGAAAACGTTTAAAGAATTGTCAATTTTCCTCCAGAAAAAGCCTTCACTCTAAGATGGAAAATTCAAACCATTCCCATTTGTAAGGTTTAGGGTTGAGGTGCATTGTTAGGGCAGGGGAGAGGCAGCTTTACTCTGCATCGAGCCATACTATACATTGTCTGGAAGTCCATGATGCTGGTGTTGAATGCTCAAAGTGGAATATAACAAGGAGTCACAGTAGAAAATAATAATGTCTAGAAGATTAATTGTAGTTTTGCATAATAGCGAATATTATCAAATGTAATAATTTAACAACTGCTCCTTTTAATTCGAAGTCTGTTGTGATCTGGAACGCGCTGCCTGAAAGGTTGGTGGAAGCAGATTCAATAGTAACGTTCAAAAGTGAATCGGATAAATACTTGAAAAGGAAAAATTTGCAGGTTTATGGGGAAAGAGCAGGGAAGTGGGACTAATTGGAGAGCTCTTTCAAAGAGCCGACGCAGACATGATGGGCCGAATGTATCATTCTATGATTCTGTGTTTCAAATTGAAATTACTGCCTAATTCAGTCATTTGAATATTTTTCACGTCAAAAATTACTTTGAATAACCAGGAGGAGGTTAATTTAAATAAGCCTTCGTAAAATTTTTAATGCCATGGGAAAAATTTTCCAAAGTATGCTGACCTTGTTCTTTGGAAAGTGTTTCTCATTGGGTGACGTGGGAATTTGAACACTCGTGAGGGAACCTGACCACACAGGGCAATTAAGGCTGGAATTTTTCGGGGGGTCAGGGGACGCGTTTGGTGATGGGTCAGCTGGGAAAATGTTTTTTTTGGACAGCCGGTAGGGAGCCCACTGTCAACCTGCCTCCGCGCTAGTCTCCCAGGCGTCGGGTCTGTCATCGCAGAACAGGCCTGACACCGAGCGGCGGGGGAGGCAATTTAGATCATTAGCTGGATTGTTAAGAGGCAATTAAGTATTATTTTAAGCTTACCTTTAGATTTTTAGAGTTCGCCAACAGCTTCCTCGCTGCTCAGGGATCACGTCAGGTAAGGAGGTCGGGTGTTGTGTCAGCATGGGATAATTTCTAAACATGACAGCTCCAAATGGCCTATAAAAGCTCCCATTTCATAGGTCTTCACTTTCCAAGGTTAGAAGCTGTTACTGCATTTGGAAGACAGATTGAGCTTTATGCAGTTTGCAAGTGTTTGGAGTAAATTCTCTATCCAGTGTCACCTCATTGGAACAACCTCTCTCACCATTGACAGTTCGCTTCTGTCATCTCAACCTCACCTGCCATCTATTCCATCAGCATCGGTGCCCTTGAATAAATCTCACCTTGGCCCTCAGAATCTCACCACGATCAGCCCCAACACCAGCAGCACCACGCACACCAGCATCACCAACAACAACAACAACCTTCTACGCAATCAACTGATGCTGCACAGGACACAGGGCATCAGCACCCGACCACACTGCTGCCCGGGACACCAGGGATGGCCTCACCATGGCCAGATTTACTTCACTTGATGCTGTACACCCTGGCTGCCACATGATGCGCCAGGTTGGCACCACCCCACACCAACACCACAAAGCATCCCTACAATGCCCAAGCCATTCCTTTCACACTCACCACCATTGCGGGGGGTACCGTTATGTCTCACCAGTTACTGCAACTCACTAAGCCACTTCCAAAGGTGCACACAAATCTGTCCCAGAATGCAAAGTGTTCAAAATAAAGATTTCAATGTTGGACAACACATTAACAGAAAATTAACATGAACAGTGGCTAAAACATCCAAGTGCCTACCCTTGTGTGTTGTTAGTTGGTATGCTTGGACTAGGATGAGGTTGGCATTCCTGTAACCTAACCCTCGGAGCCCTGGTAACACTCTCTCCAGCACAGATTCATCAGAATGTTACCAGGGCGCCACGAAAATTCTAATGTACATCTCAGTTGCTTGGCTCAGGGAATGATAAACATGGCGATGGATTCCCGTGCAGGGCTGACCAAAAATAAAAAAGATTTACGACTTTAACTTTTTTATCAACCGAAGATGCTACAAGCCTAAATCCCCCGAGTGGAATTTTAATCCAGTAACGCTTCAATAAACAAGGCCGCAGACGCACGTATGAGAAAACCATTAGCAGCGTCTCTGTTATGTATCCCTTCTTAGGAGCAACTAGGGATGGGCAATAAATGCCGGCCTTGCCAGCAACGCCCACATCCCATAAAAAGGAATTTTTTTTAAACGTGTTGCAGTCCAAACCAAACAGCTACACTGAAGCTTGACCGTATTTATTCAGCTGTAACGTACATACGGGAGAGGATTCAGCTTCACAGTGGCAATGAAAGTTCTCGGCTGCCTGAGCTGAGGAACTTGGCCAGGAAATATCTACAGACCCCAGCAACACCAACGGCAGCTGAACAAGCAGGGCTAGTCTTCAGCGAAGAGGGCAAGACTGCGACAAAGGATTAAGGAGCTGCTGATTCCGAACAGGATTTTTTTTCAGGGGCCGAGATCAGCGATGCTGAAATGCGAAATGTAAAAAGTTTCACTCTGGGAGTGTTTCCGTTTTGCTTTTTTTCTCTCACCGGTTTCCATTCCCCCCGGCACACGATTCGAAGGCAGTGCCAAATGTGGTCTTCGGTCTATTTTGATGGCACAATCCAAAAATTTGGTCTAACTTTGGAACAGAGGAGGCTGAGGGGAGACTAAATTGAGGTGTTTTGAATTATGAGGGGCCTAGATAGAGTGGATAGGAAGGGCCTATTTCCCTCAGCAGAGAGGTCAATAACCAGGGGGCATAGATTTAAAGTACAGGAAATTCTCGATTTACCGGCACCTAAATAACCAGAAATCTCTGTTAACCGGCAAAATTCAGGAGTAGGTTCAGGTAAGTTTTACTTCATATTAGTGGCAGTTCCTGGATCTGTGGCTGTGTAACTGGGGCTCCTACACTTGTTGCTAAGCAACAGGGACGCTTGGTCTGTGGCCGGGGTTCCTGCACATGTTGCTAAGCAACAGGGAAGCCTGGATTTGTTGCTGTGTACGGAGCTCTCGTACATTTTAACTATACCTCTCTGTAATCCGGACTTTTTGATAAACCGGCACCACGCCGGTCCCGTCGGTGCTGGATACCAAAGAGTTTCCTGTAATTGGTAAGATTAGAGGGGAGTTGAGAATATTTTTCACCCAGAGGGTGGTGGGGTCTGGAACTCACTGCCTGAAAGGGTGGTAGAGGCAGAAACCCTCTGGAAACTGGTGGGGGTGATGATTCCTCTGGGGAGAGCAGCCAGAGCCAAGGCCACGGCACCACGGGTGGCTCAGCTGCACAGGGGGGAGGAAGAAGAATGGAAGAGCAATAGTGATAGGGGATTCATTGGTTAGGGGAACAGATAGGCGTTTCTGTGGACGCAGGCGTGACTCCAGGATGGTATGTTGCCTCCCTGGTGCCAGGGTCAAGGATGTCACTGAGCGGCTGCAGGACACTCTGAGGGGGGAGGGTGAACAGCCAGAGGTCGTTGTCCATATCGGTACCAACGACATAGGCAGAAAGTGGGATGAGGTCCTGCAGGCAGACTATAGGGAGCTAGGCAAGAGATTAAAAAGCAGGACCTCAAAGGTAGTAATCTCCAGATTACTCCCGGTGCCACAGGCACTTTGTTAAGTCTGTGAGTTGTTCAAGTAATTAATACTCAGACTTAATCAGTAACAATAAAACAGGTCTTTACTGGTTGGAGGTAGGGACTACACTGAATACAAGATTACTGCACAGTGCTTATATACCGGTGTGTTCACCCCCGGTATTACGTCTACAGCAGCCTGAGAAAGTAGTACATCTCTTAAGGTGGAACAGGCTTAAGCTCTCTTAAGGTGGAACAGGTTACATACACAACACTCCTCCCTTCTTAGCTTTATAGTCATCCCCCCATTTAACATAACGTAATAACATATATACATATATAACTTCATGTTAACGTAACATATCACAGATTCAGTCTCTGCGGAAAACAGTTCACAGATTCAATCTCTGTGGTGTAGTCGGTTCACGTTACTCATTCAATAGTCCTTTCATGGATTTAACAGCTTGAACTTCCGAACTGGTTTGGCTCCGTTCGGAGGGACCACGTGTGTGATCTGGTAGAGGTGATAATGGTTCAGATGGGTCATCTTCTGTTTTTACTTTTCCTTTTCTGCTTCTTGGAGACTCTCTGGGCTCCATTGTCAGCTGCCACAGCTGCCAGCTGCATGCGCAGTTCCTCCTTCTCTTCCTCCTGTTTCCGTCGTATAGCCAGCTTCTCCCGATGTTCCGTAGACTTTTGGTGCTCCTCCATGATTTCTGCACTTTGGGAGTTGAAGTTACAAGCTGGGCAGGACAGGACATCGTAATATTCGGTGTCGTCCACCAGGTCATGGTAATATTCGGTGTCGTCCTGAGCTAGACCAGTGAGAGGGTCGTCTATTTCCTCCATACCCAGCTGGACGTTAGCCAGCTCTTGTTCCAAATCCAGACATCTTTCCTGAAGAGACTTCTTCATGTGTACCTCTGCATCCAGCTTTTTCTGGGCTTTCAGCAAGTCGTTTACTAGTGACCTCATTTGTGATTTTGCTACTTCAACTTCTTTTGGAGATTGATTGATCGGACTATTCAATCTCTCTACCGGAGCAGCTGTTTCAGCGGTCTGTTGTTCTACGTTGACGTGAGTCAGCGTACTTTTGGCATCCAAGGGCTGCTCTGTTGCAGTCATCTCAGTCTGTGTTGCCACCTCAGCTCTTCCAATAACCTTTGAGAGCTCCGAACCCCTTTCGTTTGAATATTGAAGTTCGTGTTCAAGTTTTTCCCATTTCAGAGTCCTGTCCTTCAGCATATGCAGGAGTTGGCTGACCGTTAACTCCTCTGACATCAGACGTTTTGTGTGCTCCTGCTCCATTTGCTCCAGCAGCTGCTTCTGTTGTCTTTCCAGATGTTCCCACTCTATATCAAAGAACTCTTTCGTCGCATTCATCTCTTGCTCAAAACGGCGAATCATTTGTTCTAATTGCTGTTGCAGTTTGAAATGGAGTTGAGTTCGAGCCCGGTGTCCCTCAGAAATGTGCATGTCAGTAGACTGGACAGACTCAGAATTCTCTATCTCAGTGGAATTCTGTGCTGAAACTTTGTCTTTTGCACACGGGTTGGTCTTACCATCATCAGTTCCAGAGTCTGGGCTGATTATCTGCACCGAGTTCTCACTCTTTATGGCTTTTAGCGAATGCCAGTCCATATTTATGTTTCTAAACCACTCCCGGCCTAGTAGTGGTGGACCTCCTTCCGGTAGCACATATAAGTCCATTATTTGACTTCCTTCGCCCTTGTTGGCCACTGCAACCTTTATTGTCCCGATGGGGTACACTCTCTGCCCCGTGTAGGTTGTCAATATAATCTCCGTATCCTGTAGGGGAATATGTTGGAATAACCTTCTGTAATCTTTCTTATTCATGACCGACAATGCCGATCCAGTGTCCAATTCCATTTTTACTTGGGCTCCTTCTATTTGAAGAGTAACCCAAATTGTCTGGAGGTCTGCACCCTTACCAACGTTGAGTACCCTTAAGCTAGCCAGTTCAATACTGCTTAAGCCAGCCAGTTCATTACTGCTAGCGTCTGAATCGGACTCCTGTTCGGCCACCTTGTGTACTTTTGCGTATTTTCCTTGCGGTGACTTCTTGTTGCTGGTCTTCTTCCCTGACCTGCATACTCTAGCTATGTGTCCAAGCCTACCACAAGTTCTACATTCTTGGTTTTTAAACCAACACTGGTTCTGATCATGCGTTGTCTTTCCACAACGATAACATTTGCCAGAACTCACACCCAATTTGTGTGCACTGAGCTCCGGTGACCGTAGCTGCATTACTGCCGTGCCTCTCGCTGCGGCTTCGTGTGCTGCTGCCATAGTGACCGCCTTCTCAAGCGTCAGCTCATTCTCCTCGAGCAGTCGCTTTTGTGTATCCTGTTTAAATAAACCACACACAAATTTGTCTCGTAGTGCATCTGTCAGTCCTGTTCCAAACTGGCAATATTTCGCTAATTTACGCAATTCCAGCAAGTATTCAGCATTGCTTTCATGCTGTAGCTGCCTTCTGTTGTAAAATTTAAATCGTTCCGCTAGCATCAGCGGCGTGGGGTTTAGATGATCTTTCAGGACAGTAACAATCTCATCGAACGTCTTATCCGCCGGTTCATCTGGTGATAACAGGTGTTTCAATTGCCCGTATGTCTTCGCACCCATTAAATTTAATAATGTTAGAGCTTTATCTTGGTCACGAATTTTATTGGCCTTACAATAATTTTTTACTCTTTCAACATATATGGCCCAATCTTCGAGGTCACTATCAAAGGTGCTAATATTCCCATGTTTAGGCATTGTAGATTTGCAATTTCTCAGATTTTATTTTCTTTACTTGTTATCAAAGATGGCGGCTTCCCGCTCTTGCCGTCGTCCTCCGCCCACAAAATGGCGGTTTTCCCGCGCTTGGCGGTCTTCACCCGTCCCCCGACGCCGTCTCCCTTCAGCCCCCGAGTGCGGCCCTTATCTTCGCCGCGATCGCCCGAGTGCGGCCCTTATCAGCGGATGCGATCGCTGGATCGCGAAGTGGCTCCCGACCGAAGCGGCTCTCGGCCCTTATCTTCTGTGCGATCGATAGCCCGCGCTGTGCACCGCGGCTCTCGCACCTTGAGCTTCTGCAGCCGCCGCGCCTTTCAGTCCGAGTGCGGCCCTTATCTCCTCCAACTTCCCCAGCCCTGTCTTTGCAGCCAACGCTGCTCGGCTTACCCACCACCGAGGTTGAAAAAGAAGCTGCAGGATGTCTTCTGTCCTCCAGTTTTCAGTCGCTGATGGAGGCTTCAGGGTCCTAATGCCTGTCGCTTCCAGTGGGGTGGTGAGATTTGAAACCTCTCTTCAACGTCCTGTCTGTGGACGAAGCCGCCGTGGAATAACTGCCGCAGGGTAAGAATCTGACTCGTCGCCAGTGTTAAGTCTGTGAGTTGTTCAAGTAATTAATACTCAGACTTAATCAGTAACAATAAAACAGGTCTTTACTGGTTGGAGGTAGGGACTACACTGAATACAAGATTACTGCACAGTGCTTATATACCGGTGTGTTCACCCCCGGTATTACGTCTACAGCAGCCTGAGAAAGTAGTACATCTCTTAAGGTGGAACAGGCTTAAGCTCTCTTAAGGTGGAACAGGTTACATACACAACACACTTGGAGAGGTTTAAGTTAATTAAGGAGAGCCAACACAGATTTGTAAAAGGCAGATCATGTTTGACTAATCTAATTGAATTTTTTGATGAAGTAACAGGGAGGATTGATAAAGGGAATGCAATGGATGTTGTCTACATGGATTTTCGGAAGGCGTTTGACAAAGTACCACATAGAAGGCTGGTTAACAAAATTGAGGCTCATGGAATAGGTGGGTCAGTGGCAGCTTGGATAAGGAATTGGCTTAAGGACAGAAAACAGCTAGTTGTGGAAAATGGCTGTTTTTCAGACTGGAGGATGGTAGACAGTGGTGTTTCCCAAGGGTCAGTGCTGGGGCCACTGCTTTTTTTGATATATATAAATGACCTGGATATTGGAATATAGAGCAGAATTTCTAAATTTGCTGATGACACCAAACTTGGGGGTGCGGCAAAGAGTGAGGATGATACCAATCAACTGCAACAGGACATAGAAATGGGCAGACAAGTGGCAGATGGAATTTAATACAGAGAAGTGTGAGGTGATGCATTTTGGCAGAAGGAACAGGGAGAGGCAATATACACTTAATGGCACAGTTTTAAAGAGTGTGCAGGAACAGAGGGACCTGGGAGTTAATGTGCATAGGTCCCTGAGGTGGCAGGACGTATTGAGAGAGTGGTTAGCAAAGCATATGGGATCTTGGGCTTCATAAAGAGAGGTATTGAGTACAAAAGTAGAGAAGGTATGCTGAACCTTTGTAAAGTGCTGGTTGAGCCACAACTGGAGTATTGCATCCAGTTCTGGTCACCACACTTTAGGGAGGATGTGAAGGCACTTGAGAGGGTGCAGAGGAGATTTACCAGAATGGTTCCGGGGATGGGGGATCTTACCTACAAGGACAGGTTGGAGAAGCTGGATTTGTTTTCATTAGAGCAAAGGAGGTTGAGGGGTGATTTGATAGAGGTGTACAAGGTTATGACGGGTTTGGATAGGCTAGACGGGGAAAGGCTGTTCGCACTAGTTGATGGTACAAGGACTAGGGGGCACAGATTTAAGGTTTTGGGCAAGAGATACAGGGGGGATGTGAGGAAAAACTTTTTAACGCAGCGAGTGGTGAGGATCTGGAACTCGCTGCCAACGGAAGTGGTGGAAGTGGAGACACTCAATGTTTTCTAGGGGAGACTGGATAGACACTTGAGGGAAATAAACTTGCAGGGCTACGGGGATAGAGCGGGGGAATGGGACTGACTGGATTGCTCTACAGAGAACCGGCACGGACTCGATGGGCCGAATGGCCTCCTTCTGTGCTGTTATGATTCTATGGGGGAAAAATTCAGTTGGTTGCACCTCCCGTTAGCGCCTTAAGAGGGCGCTATCGGGACGCAAACCAACTAGTGCCCGGGCGCGGCACTGCCCACGCCTCCCGCAAAATTCAGCGGGAGGTTAGTGGTGACACTAACCGGTAGCACCCTGCGGCGCTGCGCCACTGGCAATGATGTCATTGGCGTGTGCAGCGCCCCGCTCACGCGCCGGCCACGATTTTCGGGAGCGCCCCCTGGCTTACCGCCAGACGCTATGTCCGACAGGGTCAGGGGGGCGTACCTGCGGCCGGGGAGGTGCAATTTAAAGGCGAGGTGCGGGGCGGCCATTTTTGTTGCTGGCCGCCTGCCAGCACCTGCCTGCGCTCCCATCCCAGACCTCCTGAAAGCCCCCCCCCCGCGGAGTGCTGGCTGCGCTCCAAGAGTCCGGCACTTCTCTTGAGTGCCGGGCTCTTTTGCCTGCACTCCCGATCCCCGGGGGCCCAGCTGGGCCCCAGGTCGCGCTGCACGAGGCCCCTCCCCTTTAAGAAGGGGAGGAAGGCCTGCAATACCGCGGCGCGACGTGCCGCAGCATGTGGCGCTGCGGCACATAACGCCGCAATATTGACTCGTAGCGCCCCAAGAGGGATGCAGGGCGCTTCCGGTAGCGCCCCGCTTCCCCCTTGGGGCGCAACCACTCAAGTTCCAGCGCGGGGGTGCTAATTTTTCTGGGGCGCTAAAAGTAGCAATACGCACTTGAAATACTATAATCGACAGGACTACGGACCAAGAGCTGGAAAGTGGGATTAGGCTGGATAGCTCTTTTTCTGGATAGCCGGCAAAGATACAATGGGCTGAATGGCCTCCTTCTATGTCGTAAATTTCTCTGGGCTGGATTTTACCAACCTCGGCAGGTCCGTGGCGTGCGATGTCGGTGGCAGGTCCCGGCCCCGCTGCTTGTTCCAGCCCACTCTGTAGAATGATTTTCCCCTGATTGGGCTTGCTAAGCCCCGCCCAGCGCGTTTCCCGGCCAATTGACAGAAGCTGGTCCGATTACATCATTTGATGATGCGTCATCAGCCGGTTTCCTTAAAGGGACCATGCGCAAATTTATTTTGACAGTTGTGCTGTCAGTGTTCTGCAGCATTGAGGTGCTGCAAACACTGACAATCACTGTACAGGGGTGCAAGGCTGCACCCACCCAGGCTCTCCCATGACTCCCTCCATATGCTTATGGAGGGAGTCACAGCATGCAGGGAGGTCCCCTTCCCTTCCCATGGGTGGAAGAGACCTCCCCAGGAGACCAACACAGCCTGGTTGCACATTGCACAGGAGGGCACAAGCAGGGATGTGGTCAGGAGGACCAGGCTGCAGTGGCGCAAACCTTTCAATGATCTCAGTAGATCATGAAACATTAGTACAAAGACACACTCAACCTCATCCTGCTGTGCCTCTCATCGCATCCCCATCACTCTGCCTTCCCTACCCTACTCCTGCACATCCTTACTCACACCAACTTACCTTGCACCTCCACCCATCCCTGTCTATCTACATTATCACTCCCCCATCTCACTAGCCACCCCTCACACTCACCCTCATCTTTCTTTCTTTCTTTTTTCTCCCATTCTTGCTTTCTTTCCTATCTTCCTGCTCAGGCGGATGTGAAAGATCCCACCGAGCTGTTTGAAGAAGAGCCGAGGGTTTTGGTGGAAAGGCTTGCTGAGTATTTCCAGCATTCTCTGTTTATATTGGTGTCCTGGCCAACATTCCTCCCTCCGAACTCCACGCGCATTCAATCATTCGTTGTTTATGGGCCCTTGCTGTGTGCAAATTGGCTGCTGCACTTGACTACAGAGCGGTAACGGCACTAAAAAAAGTAATCCATTGGTTGTAAAGGACTTTGGGGCATCCCGCGGATGTGATAAGTTGCCACACAAATGCAGAATGATGTTTACTATCTCCCCTATTATCAACAAAATGACTGCGATAAAGGCAACCTTTGGTATGATGAATTCATGACAGGTAAGTGCTCAGGTTGCTGAAGGAGTCCAAAAGATTATCCAGTCTCATTCTACTTCAGATCCTTAATATTTAACAGCCACGGGGATAAATCATTCCTCCAACAATCTACAGGCTTACAAAAGTCAAGCTTAGCGTCACTTAATCACTACCTTTTCTCACCCCCCAATCACTCCATTGCCCTTGTAAAACTGGTGGAGTCACGCCCCACTGGGCTTTGTGCGTCATCTCGCGTGATCAAATCATTTTTTAAATCGTTTTTAGATTGGTGCCTCTTTGTTACTTTTGGTTCGAAAAACAGGAGGACTGGCAGCTCGCTGCTTCTAAACGAAAGCCAGCCACTCGCCCTGTGCCTGTGCTTAGCGTCAGCTGACGATCATTCGTAAATGATTTTCCATCCTTCGGTTCATGTTTTACCTGAGGGGTTTATCGAGTTTCCAATTATAAGCCTTGTATGGTGTCTCGTTACCCTGCTTGTCAACAATTGGAAACTATCCAGCTATTCACCGTGATTTCTCGACAAGGTTGAATTTTTTCTACTCCCAGTTTAGACGATGGAGATTTTTCTGCATGGAAAATCCTCTAATAACCCATGTCGTAAGTGTTACCAAAGTGGGAATATCTACAATTAGTAAATAGTAAGAAGTGGGATCTAGCAACTCACTGATTTATTTTTGTCCTTTGGCCTTATCTGACTTTCAGTCGGTGCCCCCAAGGGTGCAGTTTTAGGGGGTAATATTGAAGCTCACACTAGCCGCGGGGGACTTTGCAAATTAATGCTCGGAGAATTGCGCACTGCGAACGCCTGACTTTCCGATGAGCAATACCAGGGGGGGATGGCGAGTGAGCGCACTGCCACTAATGCAAAGTGGAAAAAGTGCCCTGATATTCTAGGGTTGCCGACGCTCCAGGATTGGCCTGCAGTCTCCAGGAATTGAAGATTCATCTCCGGGACAACTGCAGCCAGCAACACCCGGGAGAAACATCATAGGGGCAATAAAAGAAAATGGTGGTTGTTTTCATTTACTTTGAATACTTTAATTTATCAGTTACGGAAGTATTGAAGATGGGGGGGGGGGCGCGGAATAAGGCAGTTTGACAGTAAAGAATCAATCATTCAGGTAATGAAGAGTCTGTACCCTTTTTAATTAGCATGGGGAGGCAGTGCCTGTGAAGATTGACATGTCATAGAAACATAGAAGATAGGAGCAGGAGTAGGCCATTCGGCCCCTCGAGCCCGCTCCGCCATTCAATGAGATCATGGCTGATCATCCAAATTCAGTACCCTGTCCCTGCTTTCTCCCCATATCCCTTGATCCCTTTAGCCTCAAGAAATATATCCAGCTCCTTCATGAATATATTTAATGAATTGGCCTCAACTGCCTTCTGTGGTAGAGAATTTCACAGGTTCACCACTCCCTGGGTGATGAAATTCCTCCTCATCTCAATCTTAAATGGCTTACCCCCTTATCCTTAGACTGTGACCCCTGGTTCTGAACTCCCCCGCCATCGGGAGCATCCTTCCTGCATCTAGTCTGTCTAGTCCTGTTAGAATTTTATAAGTGTCAATGAGATCCCCTCTCATTCTTCTAAACTCCAGTGAATATAAGCCTAATCGACCCAATCTCTCCTCATTCCTGCCATCCCAGGTATCTGTCTGGTGAATCTTCGCTGCACTCCCTCCATGGCAAGAACATCCTTCCTCAGGTAAGGCGACCAATGGCGGAAATGTGGGGGCGGGGCGGTTGAAGGTGGGAGATCATGTGATGAAATCTCCAGGAATACATCCAACCAGAGTTGGCGACCCCATGACACAACTACCTTTGTGCCGACGCAATGCTGCTTTGGGGACATGGACCAGTACAAGAGTGGCAGTACCCGGGCTGCCAGGATGGAGCATCGCTAGCGGTGGTTGGTGTCAGGGCTGACAGCTGCAGAGCCAATCGTGAGATGACCCGTTGTAACTCAATAATCACAGGGCCCAGGAGTAGGCCATTCAGGCCCTCTAGCCTGTTCCGCTAAACGTAGTGCAGTGTACAGTGAATTAAAGCAGGTTACTCGACTTGGGTTTACCAGCTGGATACCACATTGGAGAGGGTGCAGAGGAGATTCACCAGGATGTTACCTGGGCTGCAGTGTTTCAGCTATGAAGAGAGACTGGACAGGCTGGGGTTGTTTTCCTTAGAGCAGAGAAGGCTGAGGGGGGACCTGATTGAGGTGTACAAAATTATGAGGGGCATAGATAGGGTAGATAGAAAGGAACTTTTCCCCTTAGTAGAGGGGTCAATAACCAGGGGGCATAGTTTCAAGGTAAGGGGCAGGAGGTTTAGTGGGGATTTGAGGAAAAACTTTTTCACCCAGAGGGTGGTTGGAATCTGGAACTCACTGCCTGAAAGGATTGTAGAGGCAGGAACCCTCACAACATTCAAGAAGCATTTAGATGAGCACTTGAAACGCCATAGCATACAAGGCTACGGACCAAGTGCTGGAAAATGGGATTAGAATAGACAGGGCTTGATGGCCAGCGCGGACACGATGGTTATTTCTGTGCTGTATAACTCTATGACTCTATGACACACTATAGTTACCAGCCTGAAACTATACCTACAGTATAAAAGTGAACATCTTTGCACAGGATTCGTTTTTTCTATATACGTTTTCCAAAAAAATGTATATTTTTCTTTGCAGTTTTATATTAACATACTTGAATAATTTCAACAGACTAAAACCATTAATCACAGCCTCTCTTCCTCTCACTAAATTCATCCGCTTGTTACTGTAGAATTACATAGGATATACGGCACAGAAACAGGCAATTCGGCCCAACCAGTCCATGCCGGCGTTTATGCTCCGCTCGAGCCTCCTCCCATCTTTCCTCATCTAAATCCATAACCCTCTATTCCCTTCTCCCTCATATGCTGTCTAGCCTCCCCTTAAATGCATCGATACTATTTGCCTCAATCACTCCCTGTGGTAGCGAGTTCCACATTCTCACCACTCTCTGGGTAAAGAAGTTTCTTCTGAATTCCCTATTGGATTTCTTGGTGACTATCTTATATTGATGGCCTCTAGTTATGCTCTTCCCCACAAGTGGAAACATTCACTCTCTATCCACTCGATCAAAACCTTTCATCGTTTTAAAGACCTCTATTAGGTCACCCCTCAGCCTTCTTTTTTCAAGAGAGAAGAGACCCAGCCTGTTCATCCTTTCCTGATATGTATACCCTCGCATTTCTGATATCATTCTTGTAAATCTTTTCTGCACCCTCTCCAGTGCCTCTATATCCTTTTTATAATATGGCGACCAGAACTGTACACAGTTAAGTGTGGTCTAACCAAGGTTCGATACAGGTTTAGCATAACTTCCCTACTTTTCAATTCTATCCCTCTAGAAATAAACCCTTTTTTTATGGCCTTGCTAACCTGTGTCACAACTTTTAGTGATACATAGAAACATAGAAACATAGAAGATAGGGGCAGGAGTAGGCCATTCGGCCCCTTGAGCCTGCTCCGCCATTCAATGCGATCATGGCTGATCATCCAAATTCAGTACCCTGTCCCTGCCTTCTCCCCATACCCCTTGATCCCTTTAGCCTTACCGCGAGGCCCGGCCCGAGTGAGCCGAACTTACCTGCCGCTCCAGCGGGGCGGGAGCGGGATCGGGAGCCGCAATGTGGGGGTTTCTTTTTGGTGCTGTCGCTGTGGGGATGAAAAAAATGGCGGCAAAATTTCGGGTGGCTGGAGGATTAGGACCCGCCCGTGATGCACTGATTGGTCAACCATCAGGTGAGTGAACTGTAGGATTGGTCAAGCAGCACGTCACTCAACGCTAATGAGAGGTAGGATTGGTCAACAGCTAATGAGTGGATTTTTGAGGTTTTTGAATGTTTTTTGTATACTGTGCGAACAATTTTTGTGGGACCAAAAAGTAAATATGCCTATGAGAGTGCCCTAATGATAAGCTTTCTTTTGATATAACATATGTGTAGGTACGCTCTATAACTTTTGATTGTATAGCCGGACAGACAGACAGAAAGACGGAAAGACAGACGGAAAGAGAGATGGACCGTTTTATATATATAGATAGATAGATGTATTGGCCTCTACTGCCTTCTGTGGTAGAGAATTCCACAGGTTCACCACTCTCTGGGTGAAGAAATTCCTCCTCATCTCTGTCCTAAATGGCCTACCACTTATCCTTAGACTGTGACCCCTGGTTCTGGACTCCCTGACCATCGGGAACATCCTTCCCGCATCTAGTCTGTCCAGTCCTGTCAGAATTTTATAAGTTTCAATGAGATCCCCTCTCATTCTTCTAAACTCCAGTGAGTACAAGCGAATACCACACAGCTGATGTAATATGCTACCTTGACATCACAATGGGAAGAACACATTCAATGGTGAGGGGGGCGACTCCTAGAACATTATCTTGAAAATAAGACGATTTGTGGAGAGCCTGAAATGGATTGGAAGCAGCAATCGTTTCCAGAGTGAGGAAAAATCGGGTAAATGGAATGAAGCTCTGGAAGTTTCATTCGTTTTATACGCATCTTTACTAAGTGGCACTTGCTCAAAATCTCTCTCGGAAAACTAAGTGGATCTAGTCCTGGCTCACGACCTGATTATTGGTAATCTTGTACACCCCACAGACCAACCAACCCATCGAACAGGTCACCTTAGCACAATAAGGAAGATGTTCAGTTTTAAAATTAATACCTGTCTTTGCCGAAGCTCTCCTGTAACATTTCGTTTTCTCTCTTCATGGTCTGCTATAAGTAAAAAAATCACTTTTGTTGTGTCTCTATCTATCGAAATGTGTCACCCTATCTGTTTACTTTTTTTTTAATTCATTGATGGGATGTGGGCATCGCTGGCTAGGCCTGCATTTAGTGCCCATCCCTAATTGCCCTTGAGAAGATGGTGGTGAGCCGCCTTCTTGAACCGCTGCAGTCCATATGGTGATGCCGGGTGGTCCGCCCGGTTTTATTCTTATTGTTTTTTGTAGCGGTTGTTTATAACTGAGTGGCTTGCTAGGCCATTTCAGAGGGCATTAAGAGTCAACCGCATTGCTGTGGGTCTGGAGTCACATGTAGGCCAGACCAGGTAAGGACAGCCGATTTCCTTCCCTAAAGGACATTAGTGAACCAGATGGGTTTTTGCAACAATCGACAATGGTATCATGGTCGCCATTACTAAGACTAACATTTAATTCCAGAATTAAATTTAAATTCCACCAGCTGCCATGGTGGGATTTGAACCCATATACCTCAGAGCATTTGACTGAGCCTCTGGCCTATTAATCTAGTGATGTAACCACTACGCCACCACCTCCCCTGTCCTAGGATACACTGCAGGAAGGGTTCAAATATAAAGCTGAAAAAAAAACACTTGCTCAATCTCTAATGCAGAGTAACCGGTGTCAGCTGTGGCTCAGTGGGTAGCACCCTCGCCTTCTGAGTCAAGGAAGTTGTGGAGTCAAGTCCTGCTCCAGAGACTTGAACACAAAAACCTAAGTTGACACTCCAGTGCAGTGCTGAGGGAGTGCTGCACTGTCGAAGGTGCCGTCTTTCGGATGAACCATTAAACCAAGGCCCCTGTCTGGCCTCTCAGGTGGATGTAAAAGTTCCCATGGCACTATGTCGAAGAAGAGCAGTGGAGTTATCCCAGGTGTCCTGGCCAATATTTATCCCTCAATCAACATCGCTAAAACACAGATTATCCGGTCATTATCACATTGCTGTTTGTGGGATCTTGCCGTGCACAAATTGGCTGCCGCGTTTCCTACATTACAACAGTGACGACACTTCAAAAAGTACTTCATTGGCTGTAAAGCACTTTGAGACATCCTGAGGTCATGAAATGAAAGTCTTTTTATTTTTCACTCCGCGATTCCAAATGTGGTAACAGAACCAGACCTCGAATCCTTCCGGGTGATCCTTATATAAACGTTATTCTGCAAATGACCTTCTTGTTTCACAGCAAGCTACACCGCTCAAGACCAATGCATTATTCACTCAAGCTGGGTTTAATTTCTTCTTTTGAAATATTCATTTTCTGCCATTTATCTTTGACAACTGTCCTCACAAAAGGCACCACAAACTTTATTAGGTTTACTGGATCAGGTTTTAATTGTGGTTTCAGGGCTTCATTGCTTTGTGTGTCGGGAGGGGGGGGGGCTGCTGCTTATCAAGGTGGAGGTGAGCGTGCTAGGGAATAGAACTTCTTCTCCTAACTCTGTACTCAGTGTACTTTCAAGTCAAACAACAGCATCAGTCAATGTAAAGCTGAGTTCGCCGTCCATCATCTCGACAATGTACCTCAACTCTTGACTAGGACACCACCACTGCACCAGTGCAACACTCAAGAAGCTCAACACCATCCAGGACAAAGCAGCCCGCTTGATTGGCACCCCATCCACCACCTTAAACATTCACTCCCTCCACCACCGGCGCACCGTGGCTGCAGTGTGTACCATCTACAAGATGCACTGCAGCAACTCGCCAAGGCTTCTTCGGCAGCACCTCCCAAACCTGTGACCTCTTCCACCTAGAAGGACAAGGGCAGCAGGCGCATGGGAATACCACTACCTCCAAGTTCCCCTCCAAGTCTCACACCATCCTGACTTGGAAATATATCGCCGATCCTTCATCGTCGCTGGGTCAAAATCCTGGAACTCCCTCCCTAACAACACTGTGGAAGTACCTTCACCACATGGACTGCAGCGGTTGAAGAAGGTGGCTTACCATCACCTATTCAAGGTCAATTAGGGATGGGCAATAAATGCTGGCTTTGCCAGCAATGCCCACTGATGCGCTATCAATTACTCATAAAAGACTGAGAGTTAAGAGAGTAACTAAAGGCTTTTATTAACAAAAGAATGAAGGTCTGCCTCGAGTGGTCGACCGGTCCAGAATACAAAGGGGCTGGGGAGCAGTTACCTTTATACTAGGACTTGTGGGAGGAGTCAGCCGAGGCATGTCCAGGCATGTACACAGTGGAATACAAACAGTGGTTTACCACATTCACCCCTTGTTTAAAATTGAGTCCGGCGGGGTGAAGTGTATTAAAAGTTAGTGTATTGGAGTCTCTCCGGAGGTCTTGTCTGCCGCTGTGATCGGCGTGGCGACGGCAGGTGTAGTGGAGCTTCCGGCGTCGAGTCCCGCGTAGGCTGTGGCACAGGCGTGTCGTCCTCGTAGATGTCGAGCGGGTCGCTGGGCCCAGGCCTGCCGTCTGCCGGGGCTGGATATCGGATCGTGGGGGGGGGTGGTAGTGAGTAGTGGGTTACTGCGGCCCCCGAGGGTGCAAGGTCTCTTATGGAGACTGTGTCCTCCTGCCCGTCCGGGTATGCAATGTAAGCATACTGGGGGTTGGCGTGGAGGAGGTCGACCCTCTCGACCAGGGGGTCCATTTTATGGGTCCTCACGTGCCTTCTCAGTAGGACCGGCCCTGGGGACGTCAGCCATGGCGGTAGCGATGTCCCCGATGTGGACTTCCTTGGGAAGACAAACATTTTCTCATGAGGGGTGGCGTTAGTGGCAGTGCAGAGCAGTGACCGAATAGAGTGGAGCGCATCGGGGAGCACATCCTGCCAGCGGGAGGTTGGAAGGCCCCTAGACTTTAAGGCTAGCAGGGCGGCCTTCCAAACTGTCGCATTTTCTCTTTCCACCTGTCCGTTCCCCCGGGGGTTGTAACTGGTGGTCCTGCTTGTGGCAATACCCCCAGTTAGCAGGTACTGACGGAGTTCGTCACTCATAAACGATGAGCCCCGGTCGCTATGGATATAGCTGGGGAAACCGAACAGGGTGAAGAGGTCGTTCAGACATTTAATGACCGTGGCACTGGTCATGTCCGGGCAGGGGATGGCGAACGGGAAACGGGAGTACTCATCAATAATATTGAGGAAGTACACATTGCGGTCGGAGGAGGGGAGAGGCCCTTTAAAATCAACGCTCAGGCGCTCGAAGGGGCGAGTGGCTTTTATCAGGTGGGCCCTGTCTGGTCTATAAAAGTGCAGTTTGCACTCAGCGCAGACTTGGCAGTTCCTGGTCATGGTCCTGACCTCCTCAATAGAGTAAGGCAGGTTGCGGGCCTTGATGAAGTGGAAGAACCTGGTGACCCCCGGGTGGCAGAGGTCATTGTGGAGGGCCCGCAGTCTATCGATCTGCGCGCTGGCGCAGGTGCCACGCGATAGCGCATCCGGGGGTTCATTGAGCTTCCCGGGCCGGTACAAGTTCTCGTAATTGTAGGTGGAAAGTTCGATTCTCCACCTCAAGATCTTGTCATTTTTGATTTTGCCCCTCTGCTTGTTGTTAAACATGAAAGCAACTGAACGTTGGTCAGTGAGCAGGGTAAATCGTTTTCCGGCCAGGTAGTGCCTCCAATGACGCACAGCCTCCACAATCGCCTGGGCCTCCTTCTCAACAGCGGAGTGTCTGGTCTCCGGGCCTTGGAGGGTTCGTGAAAAGAAGGCCACGGGTCTCCCCGCCTGATTGAGGGTAGCGGCCAGGGCAAAGTCGGACGCGTCGCTTTCCACCTGGAAGGGGATGGATTCGTCCACTGCGTGCATGGTGGCTTTGGCAATGTCTTCCTTGATACGGTGGAAGGCTAAGCGGGCCTCTGCCGTCAAGGGAAAAGAGGTGGACTTGATCAGCGGATGGGCCTTGTCCGCATAGTAGGGGACCCACTGGGCATAATAGGAGAAAAACCCTAGGCACTTCTTCAGGGCCTTGAGGCAGTGGGGCAGTGGGAGTTCCATAAGGGGACGCATCCGGTCGGGGTCGGGGCCGATGACTCCGTGTTCCACAACACAGCCAAGGATGGCGAGGCGGTCCTACCGTGTCCCAGGCTGTCATTCCCCGCGGCGTCCACGGTGCAGAGGAGTAGGCATCCATGCCCCGGTAGGCTGCATCCAATGATAGTGCGAGTTCAGAGGCCTTGTTGAGGTCGAGGTCACTCTGCTCCAACAGTCGCTGTCGGGTGTAATTGGATCTGTGGCCCGCTACAAAAGCGTCCCGGATAAGTTCCTCTGTGTACACGGCGGCCTTTACATCCTTACAACCACAGGCCCGGCCAAGCACAGACAGTGCCTGAAGGTATTCCACAGTCGATTCCCCAGGTTGTTGTTTACGACTCCCCAGAAGGTGCCTGGCATACACTTCGTTCACTGGGCGCGTGTACTGGTCCTTGAGGAGCTTGATAGCGTCCGCGTACGAGGTCGCGTCTTGGATGACCGAGTACACTCGGTGGTTCACTTTGGAGGTCAGGACATCCAGTTTGTCCTCGTCCGATTTGATTGCTGCGGAGGCGGTCAGGAATTTTTCAAAACACTTAAGCCAGTGAGTAAACTTGGTGGATGAGTCCGCCTCCCGATGATCTAAGTCCAGGCATGCTGGTGTGAGGATCTTCTCCATTATAAAAATTTTGTTAATAAAATTGATGCGCTATCAATTACTCATAAAAGACTGAGAGTTAAGAGAGTAACCAAAGGCTTTTATTAACAAAAGAATGAAGGTCTGCCTCGAGTGGTCGACCGGTCCAGAATACAAAGGGGCTGGGGAGCAGTCACCTTTATACTAGGACTTGTGGGAGGAGTCAGCCGAGGCATGTCCAGGCATGTACACCGTGGAATACAAACAGTGGTTTACCACACCCACATCCCATGCTTGACTAATCTACTGGAATTTTTTGAGGATGTAACTGGTAGAATAGATAAGGGAGGACCAGTGGATGTGGTGTATTTGGACTTTCAGAAGGCTTTCGATAAGGTCCCGCATAAGAGATTAGTGTGCAAAGTTAAAGCACACAGGATTGGGGGTAAGGTACTGTCTTGGGTAGAGAACTGGTTGGCATACAGGAAGCAAAGAGTTGGAATAAACGGGTCTTTTTCTGAGTGGCAGGCAGTGACTAGTGGGGTACCGCAGGGATTGGTGCTAGGGCCCCAGCTATTCACAATATATATAAATGATCTAGACGAGGGATCTAGATGTAATATCTCCAAGTTTGCAGACGACACAAAACTGGGTGGGCGTGTGTGCTGTGAGGAGGATGCAGAGAAACGCCAGTATGATTTGGACAGGTTGGGTGATTGGGCAGATGCATGGCAAATGCAGTATAATGTGGATAAATGCGAGGTTATCCACTTCGGTGGCAAAAACAGGAAGACAGATTATTATCTGAACGGCAATAGATTGGGAAAAGGGGAAGTGCAACGAGACCTGGGTATCCTTGTGCACCAGTCGCTGAAGGTAAGCATGCAGGTGCATATAGTGTATGTGCCTTTAAGTCAGAACTACTTTTTACAGCTCCTGTATACTGTAGTACCGGCAGTGACCACACCGGTATATAAGCTTTGCGCATGCCTCTGCACCCCAGTCTAGAGATTACCCTCCTCCAGTAAAGACCTGTTATTTGTTAATGTACAGCATCCGTGTGATTATTTATCCACTCAACCACAGATCTAACAGTGGCGACGAGTGTTGATTCAAATCTACCTGCAACATAAAAAAATATATAGTCGAGGCCAGGAACACGGGCGTCGACCATGAGCAACCGCCCAGCAGTCAGGCAGAGATCCAACTTCGCTGGGGAGGCTGTGGAGAGCCGGGCTTGGTTCCCCAGCCACAACGAGCAGTAAGAGACCGACAACAGGTCCAGAGCAGACCCTTCCCGAGCAGCGGCGGCTGGAGCTGACCGACAGCTGAGAGAGAGCCGAGCAGCGTCGAGGGGGTAAGAAGAGGGTGAAGAGCACAGGGCGCAGCCGGGGGTTGAACACCGAGCAGCGTCGAGGAAAAATACTGCAAACCGGAGAGAGGGAGTGTAAGAAACAGCCGTGTTCTAGACTGAGCGGCGTCGACAAATATCAAGAGAAGAACGCGCAGAGCACAGCCAGGGATCACGGGCTGATCAGGGTCCGCGGGGCGAAGCAAGGGGAGACGCCATTGAGCCGCAGAGAAGCAGGGAGACCGCGGGAGATGCCATTGAGCCGCGGAGAAGCAGGGAGAGCGCGGGAGACGCCATTGAGCCGCGGAGAAGAAGGAAGAGCGCGGGAGACGCCATTTTGCGAAGCCGCAGCGGAGAAGAAGGGCGAGCGCGGGAAGGAAGGAAAGCGCTGGAGACGCCATTTCGTGCCAGCGGAGAAGAAGGGGAAGCGCGGGAGACGCCATTGGTGATAGTTAACGCACAACCAAGGATGCCAAAGAGTGGCAGTATCTCTACGTTCGACAATGAAGTCGAAGATTGGGCGACATATGTGGAACGTATTGAGGTGTACTGCAGGGCGAATGAAGTGCCAGATGCTAATAAAGCACTGGTTCTGTTAAATACCATGGGTGCAAAAACTTATGGGTTACTGCGAAATCTAATAACCCCAGAGAAGCCGGTAAACAAGAATTTTGAAAGCATAGTAAAAATCCTACAGGACCACTTAAACCCCACACCACTGCTGATAGCAGAACGATTTAAGTTCCATAAAAGGAACCAACACAAAGACGAAAGCAATGCTGAGTACCTAACGGAACTGCGCAAGCTATCGAAATACTGCCAGTTTGGAGCGGGACTAGCAGACACGTTAAGGGACAAGTTTGTGTGTGGGCTACAAAGTGAAGGAACCCAGAAATGGCTTCTATCAGAAACGGACCTTACGCTGGACAAAGCTTTCAATATGGCAGTATCACACAAAGCAGCCGCAAGGGGCGCTGCAGAGGTACAACGGAGACTGCAAGAATACGGCACCAACGAAATGACCTATGGAATAGGGAAGTGCTATCGCTGCGGCAGAACAACACATGACCAGAAAGATTGTTGGTTCAAGGACCAAGTGTGCAGACAGTGTGGGAAAGCACGACACATTGCAAGAGTCTGCAGGTCTGGGAAGAAAACCAACAGTAAGAAATCTCCACAGGAGAAGTACAAAAAGGTACACCAGGTGATGGACAGTGGTTCAGACGAACAGAAAAGTGACACAGACTCCGGAAGCAAGGAGCTGGGTTGTCTGAAACTACATAATGTAACTGAAATGGAGGATCACCAGACTATCTGGGTTACACTCAAGATAGACGGAGTCCAAGTGGAAATGGAATTGGACACAGGGTCAGCTCTAACAGTTATAAATCAAAGAGACTACAAGCGGCTATTTTCACACATACCCTTGAAAGCTACAGAGATTGTCTTAAAGACGTATACGGGGCAAAAAGTCTACCCCAAAGGAAAAATAAGGGTGAAAGTGACATATAAAGGTCAGGAAATACCTAAAATGGATATATATGTATTGCCTAATGGAGGACCACCACTGCTAGGACGTGAATGGATCCGGAAGATACAATTAGATTGGCATTCCATACAGGCACTGAAGGTTGAGGCCAAAAAGGATGACGACGTCACACCTGGACGACTGTCAAAAATGCTAACTGACGCAAAAGAAGTGTTCCAGGAGGGACTAGGAACAGTAAAAGGAATAACAGCAACAATTAAAATAGAGGAAAATGCAAGCCCAAACTTTCTGAAGGCCAGACCAGTGCCTTATGCGATCAGACCAGCGGTTGAAGCAGAGCTGGAAGGGTTGGAACGTTCAGGAGTACTGTCCAAAGTGGACTGGAGCGAGTGGGCTACACCCATCGTTCCTGTAAGGAAGAGGTCATTGAGTAATACGCCTGGGGAACCAAAGAAGGTCCGCATCTGTGGGGATTTTAAGGTGACAGTGAACCCAGTCCTTCACACGGTGCAATATCCGCTTCCATGAATTGAGGATATTTTCGCCTCGCTATCTGGTGGTAAACGCTTCACCAAAATTGATCTAGCCCAGGCGTACTTGCAAATGGAGGTAGAAGAAGCTTCGAAATATTACCTTACGATCAACACTCATAAAGGTCTCTATCAATACAACCGGCTGGTGTTTGGAGTAGCCTCGGCTCTGGCTATCTGGCAAAGGGCGATGGATCAGGTCCTGCAAGGGATTCCAGGGACCCAGTGTTATTTGGACGACATCTTGGTCACGGGCGAAAATGACGGTGAGCACCTCGCTAACTTGGAGAAGGTGCTCGCCAGATTAAAGGAGTATGGGCTACGAGCTAATCGCCACAAGTGTGAGTTTTTCCAGAAACAGATCTCGTATTGCGGCCATGTCATCGATGAAGAGGGGTTACATAAGTCCCCTGACAAGATTGAGGCAGTAGTCAAGGCTCCAGCACCGGAAAATGTGTCACAACTGAGGTCGTTCCTCGGGCTGGTAAACTATTACCACAAGTTCTTACCAGATTTGTCTACGGTATTACACCCGCTGAACACCCTTCTGCAAACAGGGGTACCATGGAAGTGGGATGACGAACGTAGACGAGCTTTCCAGAAGTGTAAAGAATTGATCACATCAAAAGAGGTGTTGGCCCATTTCAATCCAGCACTACCAATTTGTTTGGCATGTGATGCATCACCCTACGGCATTGGAGCGGTGCTGTCGCACAAATTCCCAGACGGGTTGGAGAGGCCAGTAGCCTTTGCATCTCGGTCACTAACCTCAGCCGAGCGCAACTACACCCAGATTGACAGGGAGGCCCTCAGCCTAGTATGGGGAGTAAAAAAATTCAACCACTATCTGCATGGGCAGAAGTTCACCTTGCTGACTGACCACCAACCACTTGTCTCCATCTTTAATCCTAAGAAGGGCGTGCCAGTAATGACTGCACAGCGGTTACAAAGATGGTCCCTGTTTCTATGGGCAAATCAATATGAAATCAAATATAAAGGCACGAAACAGCATGGGAACGCTGATGGGCTATCGCGCCTGCCACTGCCTACTGTGGAGGAAGCACCAGCAGTGGACCCTATCGAGATATTTTATTCATCGATAATTGAACGATTGCCAGTAACAAACTCGGATATAGAGAAGGAGACCCGCAATGATCCGACGCTGTCACGGGTATATGAATTGACGGTGAGGGGATGGCCAACACATGGCGACTCACTGTTGCCAGCATTCTCATCCAGAAGAGAACAGCTGTCAGTATGCCAGGGGACAGTGATGTGTGGATCCAGAGTGGTGATTCCACCAAAGTTAAGGGAGAGAGTGCTAAATGAGCTACATGAAGGTCATCTGGGGGGAGTGAAAATGAAAAGCCTTGCTAGGGCTTATGTGTGGTGGCCGGGAATCGATCAACAAATCGAAGACCTAACTAAGAGCTGCTTAGGATGCCAGAAGGTCCAAAATGCACCACCACATGCCCCTCTACACCCATGGGAGTGTCCCTCCTCTCCATGGCAATGGGTGCACATTGATTTTGCTGGTCCATTCATGGACTCAATGTTCTTAATAGCAGTGGATGCTCATTCAAAGTGGCCTGAGGTGATAAAGATGTCTTCAACCACTACAGAGAAAACGATTGCAGTCCTACGGACCATATTTGCCAGAAATGGTTTGCCAGAGCAGATCTGCTCTGATAATGGACCACAGTTTGTGTCCGACGAGTTCCAAAAATTCATGATAAGGAATGGGGTAAGGCATTACACATCCGCCCCGTATCATCCAGCCACCAATGGATTGGCTGAGAGGTTCGTACAAACCTTTAAGAAGGCGATAAAGGCCATGTGCGATGAGAAAATTCCACTACAGCATAAGATGGACAATTTCTTATTAGCCTACCGAAACGCGACACATGCAGTTACCAACCAGACCCCGGCCATGATGTTCTTTAACCGAAGGTTGAGATCTCGTCTGGACTTGCTCAGACCAAATGTGTGAAGAAATGTTGAGGACAAACAATTCCAGCACATCAACGAGAAGCCGACAAGGAGCTTCAATGTAGGGCAACCAGTCTTGGCCCGTGACTATCGAACAGAGAAGTGGCAACCCGAAACAATATGTACAAGGCAGGGGCCATTAATGTACACAGTGGATGTCGGGGAGAACATTGTGAGACGCCACGTCGATCAGATCTTAGCGTCACAGGAATGCGTCAACCCCATGTCTCGAGTACCTGGGGATGAACCCAACATACCAGTAGCATCTACTTCAGACCCAGTAGCAGTGGAACCTGATGAACTACCCGATGAAAAGGGTTCAGAATCACCTCTGCACCAAGAACAAGAACCTCTGGAAAGGCGCTATCCCGAAAGGGTCAGGAAGCCGCCCCAAAGACCGAATCTATAAATGGACTTTTGTTATTGAATGTACATGTAAAAATGTAATTGTTATTTGAATATTAAGGGGGTATTATTAATCTAAAAAGGGAGGAATTGTAGTGTATGTGCCTTTAACTAAGAACTACTTTTTACAGCTCCTGTATACTGTAGTACCGGCAGTGACCACACCGGTATATAAGCTTTGCGCATGCCTCTGTACCCCAGTCTAGAGATTACCCTCCTCCAGTAAAGACCTGTTATTTGTTAATGTACAGCATCCGTGTAATTATTTATCCACTGAACCACGGATCTAACAATGCAGCAGGTGTTTAAGAAGGCAAATGGTATGTTGGCCTTCATAGCGAGAGGGTTCGAGTGCAGGAGCAAGGATGTCTTGCTGCAGTTGTACAGGGCCTTGGTGAAACCACACCTTGAGTATTGTGTGCAGTTTTGGTCACCTTATCTGAGGAAGGATGTTCTTGCCATGGAGAGAGTGCAGTGAAGATTCACCAGACTGATACCTGGGATGGCAGGAATGACGTATGAGGAGAGATTGGGTTGATTAGGCTTATATTCGCTAGAGTTTAGAAAAATGAGAGGGGATCTCATTGAAACTTATAAAATTCTAACAGGACTGGACAGACTAGATGCAGGAAGGATGTTCCCGATGGCAGGGGAGTCCAGAACCAGGGGTCACAGTCTAAGGATAAGGGGTAAGCCTAGGACTGAGATGAGGAGGAATTTCTTCACCCAGAGAGTGGTGAACCTGTGGAATTCTCTACCACAGAAGGCAGTTGAGGCCAATTCATTAAATATATTCAAGAAGGAGTTAGATATATTTCTTAAGGCTAAAGGGATCAAGGGATATGGGGAGAAAGCAGGGACAGGGTACTGAATTTGGATGATCAGCCATGATCTCATTGAATGGCGGAGCAGGCTCGAGGGGCCGAATGGCCTACTCCTGCTCCTATCGTCTATGTTTCTACGTTTCTATAAATGAATTTTAAAAAACACGTCCATATACCCAAGAAAATATTTGTGGCCATTTTCAATAAAAATGGTTGGACATAATGATGACACCTTTCGCCATTGGCTGTTCATCCTTCGTTGTGTAATCGAGTAAGTCGCTCTACGTTCATCGCATGACTGACTGCAAATAGCAATGGAATCTGCAAACAATCTCAGTGCATAATCCTAGCCTCCCATCAGGACTGAGTTCATCAGTCACTGGAAACGTGGCTGATGCATTTTTCATTCCAAAGGCCATGACTGTAAGCTCATACAGCTCTCTCCATGTCTGAGCCTGTGTCTATGTGTGTTGAGTTTTGTGTGTGTGTGTGTTGAGTTTGCGTGATGTGTTGTATGTGTGTGCGTGTGTCTGTGCGTGCTGAGTTTTGCGTGTGCTAAATGCCACAAAGGGAAATAGATATCTGCTGGAATGGTGCAGGGAGTGAGCAGGAGAGTGGGATCAGAGAAGCTCATAGAGCGAAACGCCAGCAGGGACCCGATGGGTTGAACGGCCTCTTTCTGGGCTGTAACATTCGATCATTCTGTGCTAGCCCATGGGCTTTGGCTGTGTATTTTCTCGCAACATATTCCTGTCTCAGTGCCGGGGAAAATGGTCTCCCCACCTCCTGGGAGCCCACCCCAAGGATCGAACCAGGTAGTTGGCCTGGGCCCGTTTGCCCAGTGCTCATTCCAGTCCGACCAGCCTCCTCGCAGTGACTCCTCTTCCTTGCTCCGATGCAGAAGAAATAAAAAATGATACGGGAGCAGAGGAAGAACAGCGCCTGACTTTCTAACCACGCTGCAGAAGTCTCATCTTCCTGCTTCAGCGAGGCTCTCACCTCCCCAGCAAAAAAGGCCAGGCGGTCTTTTACAAGTGGGAAATGTTGGCACTTTTAAAATGTCTCAGATTTGAAATTTCTTTGGCACAATTTAGCAGAGAAGTGTGAATCTGAAACACGTGTCCACCCCTGACTCTTCTCAGCCTCCACCAGTGTCCGCTGTGGCTCAGTGGGTAGCACCCTCGCCTCTTGAGTCATTGAAGGTTGTGGGTTCAAGTCCCACTCCACAGACTTGAGCACATAAATCTAGGCTGACACTTCAGTGCAGTACTGAGGGAGTGCTGCACTGTTGGAGGTGCCGTCTTTCGGATGAGACGTTAAACCGAAGCCCCGCCTGCTCTTTCAGGTGGACGTAAAAGATCCCAAGGCACTATTTTGAAGAAGAGCAGGGGAGTTCTCCCCAGTGTCCGGGCCAATATTTTTATCTTTCATCCAACATAACAAAAACAGATTATCTGGTCATTATCACATTGCTGCTTGTGAGACCTTGCTGTGCGCAAATTGGCTGCTGTGTTTCCCACATTACAACAGTGACTACACTTCAAAAATACTTCATTGGCTGTAAAGTGCTTTGAGGTGTCCGGTGGTCGTGAAAGGTGCTATATAAATGCAAGTCTTTCTTTTTTTTCTGTCAGGAATATTACTCTAGCTTGGGTTTTGCTCCAAAGGTGCAGGCCCAGATTTGGGTGTCTGGGACTTCACTTCGTCCAGCAACAACTCATTTCCCACTCCTCGGGCCCAGTGTCAGACAGCAACTTGGCACCCAGTTAAAGCAGGTTGTTCACTGTAGTAACCTGGGAGGTTATGAGTAACCTGATCCACCAGGTGGTGCTGTGGCAATTGGTCTCCTGAGTTAAGTCTGGTCTGTGCTGGTTGTACTCTTTGTTTTTGCTGCCTCATGGCAGAAGCTTTTATGTGCAAGTGTTGATTAAACCATGTTACGGAGTTAACCTGTGTCCGTCTCCATCTATGGCCACCTCAAGATACCACATATGGCGACGAGAATAAAGGACGGAAAAGTTTTGGTGGATCAGTCATAGTTATGGAGTATTCGGAAGAGGTGCTCGGGTTGGTTGGCAAACTAGTCGGAAAAGCACGAGGCTAGGCCGCGGGAGTCGAAACGGAGTTTGATTTTTTGGCTGAAGTGACCGGACTCCAAGGATGGCAGGAACGGTAGGCTCCGTGGCACCTTTTGACAGCAAGTCGCAGTCTTGGGAGGAGTATTGTGAAATACTGAGCTATTTCTTTATGGCAAACGAGGTGGACAGTGCTGAAAAGAAAAGGGCCATTTTACTGAGTTGTGTGGGAGCGCAAACCTATACACGGATGAGGAATCTGCTGAGCCCGGAGCGGCCAGGAGAAAAATCTTTTGACGAGTTGGTGAGTCTACTAAAGAATCATTTCAATCTGAAACCTAGTGAAATAGTACAGAGATGGAAATTCAATTCGAGGATTAGGAGGCCGGAAGAAAGCGTTACTGAGTATGTGGAGGAGCTTCGGAAGCTCACACAGGACTGTAATTTTGGAAATACGCTCACAGTCATGTTAAGGGACAGACTAGTATGCGGAGTTGACGACAGTATACAGCAAAGGTTGCTGTCAGAAGAAGGATTAATGTTTGAGACGGCACTTAAAAAAGCACAAGCCATGGAGACGGCTAACAAGGACATTAAGGACTTAAACAGTATGAGCAAGGAGAAATGGAGTAAACCAGTGGGAGGAGCTGTTTTCAAGATGGAAGCTGGCGCGAAAAGTCCACCAGTCGGGGTTGAGGATTGCTACCGATGTGGCAGGACGAGCCATTATGCAAAGGACTGCAGGTTTGCAAAGGCAAAGTGCCACAATTGTGGAAAAATAGGGCACTTAAAGAAAGTCTGTAAAAGGGCAGTGAGTGAGAGAAGCAGTGCTAAAGGGGCAAAGCATGCTAAAGGGGGGAGGGAGAAGTATACAAAGCGGGCAAATTACATACAAGAGGAGGAAGAGTCTAGTGAGTCTAGTGAGGAGGTTTTCACTATATACAGTATAGACACTTCAAGGCCCAACGTACCCCCTCTCACTCAGTATTTGATAGTGAACGGAGGTCAAGTAAAGTTTGAGATTGACACCGGATGTAGTGTAACCATAATGTCGCAGACTGAGTACGCCAAGCTATGGGGGGAAGCAAAAGTACCAGAGCTAGGTACATGCCCCATTAGTCTCAAAACCTACACAGGACAGAAGGTGGACGTTTTGGGGGCGGCCGAAGTACAAGTGGAACACAAAGGAGTCACCAAAGAGCTTACGGTGGTAGTGGTAGCAGGGTCAGGACCAAACCTGTTAGGGCGAGGGTGGATCAGTGAGTTGAGTGTGGACTGGCAGGCAATGAATAAAATGGAGGACAGTACAGAGGCACTGCAAGAAGTGCTGATGAAGCATGAGTTAGTGTTCAAGGACGAACTGGGCACCTTAAGGGGAGCCACAGCCAAGATTCATGTAGCCAGTGATGCCACGCCTCGTTTCTTTAAACCAAGGTCGGTACCTTTTGCAATGAAAACCAAGGTTGAGGCGGAACTAGATCGCCTGCTAAAGGACAAAGTAATAGAACCAGTGAAATTTTCAGACTGGGCGGCACCAATAGTCCCGGTATTGAAGCCCGACGGTAACATAAGGGTGTGTGGTGACTATAAGTTAACAGTGAACAGAGTATCATCACTGGAACAGTACCCCATTCCGAGAATGGAGGACATGTTAACATCGCTCGCTCGGGGAGAAAGATTCAGCAAACTGGGCATGAGTCATGCGTATCAGCAGATATTGCTATATGAAGAATCAAAAAAGTTTGTCACGGTGAACACGCACAAAGGGCTGTTCACGTATGCCAGGTTACCATTTGGTGTCAGTTCTAGCCCAGCAATATGCCAACGGACTATGGAGGGCATTCTGCAGGGCATTCCAAAGGTGGCCGTGTACTTAGATGATATTCTGCTAACAGGAAGTGATGATCAGGATCACGTAAAAACACTGGACAAAGTGCTACAGCGGCTGGAAGAGGCGGGGCTACGCCTGAAACGGAGTAAGTGTAGTTTCATGGAGAAGGAAGTTACATTCCTGGGACATCGGGTGGATGCCACAGGCCTCCATCCATTACCAGGGAAAGTGCGGGCAGTGCAGGATGCACCTGCACCCACCTCAGTGACTGAACTGAAAGCCTATCTAGGGCTCCTGGATTATTATAACCGGTTTCTTCCAAACTTATCGATGCTGCTGGCTCCCCTGCACAAACTGCTGAGAAAGGAGGAGCCATGGCGTTGGGGGCCAGAGCAAGTGAAAGCGTTTCAGCAGTCAAAGGAGCTACTTCAGTCCAGCAGGGTGTTAGTGCATTACGACGAGAAGGAGCTGATAATGTCCTGCGACGCATCACCCTATGGAGTGGGGGCAGTGTTGGCCCACCGCATGCCAGATGGAGCGGAAAGGCCCATCGGGTTTGTTTCACGCACGCTCACAGCTGCGGAAAAGAACTATTCACAGCTTGATAAAGAGGGGTTAGCCATTATATTTGGAGTAAAGAAATTCCATAAATACATATATGGGAGGAAGATTGTAATCAGTACTGACCACAAGCCTCTTATTAGCTTACTGAATGAGATGAAAGCGGTGCCTCAAATGGCATCAGAGAATAATGAGATGGGCAGTAATACTAAGAACCTATGAATATGTGATCACGTACAGAGCCGGCAAGGAAAACGGGAACGCTGATGCTGTCAGCCACCTGCCCCTTTCAAAATCTCCTCGCAGTACTTCCCCTGAGGAGCACGTCCTGATGCTGGATCAGGAGATCAGTCCCCTGATGACTTCAGCGCAAATCCAGGGCTGGACAGCCAAGGACCCCGTTCTGTCAAGGGTCCATGAGTATGTGTTGAAAGGCTGGCCAGATCACCGTGAGGGACCGGAGTTCGCGCCGTACAGACAGAGACAGCACGAGCTCAGTGTCCAAGATGGATGTGTGCTATGGGGAGCACGCATCATAGTCCCAGAGCGGGGACGCTCTACTTTGATGGAACAGTTGCATCAATCGCACCCAGGAATGACTAGAATGAAAGGACTGGCTAGGAGCTACCTGTGGTGGCCTAAATTGGATGCTGAAATTGAATCAAAGGTAAAGTCATGCACTGTATGTCAGGAACAGAGGAAAGCACCTGCCGGGGCACCACTCCATCCCTGGGAGTGGCCCAGCAAACCCTGGAGGAGAATTCACATAGACTATGCGGGACCTTTTATGGGCAAAATGTTTTTGGTGCTGGTAGACGCTCACTCAAAGTGGATCGACATTTATCCAGTGAGCTCTGCAACGACTGATGCCACACTGGATTGTCTCAGGAACAGCTTCAGCACGCATGGTATTCCAGAAATGATTGTATCCGACAATGCACAGTGTTTTGTTAGTGAAGGGAGCAAAGAATTCATGGTAAGGAATGGAATCACACATGTCACCTCGGCTCCATATCACCCAGCCTCAAATGGGTTAGCCGAGCAAGCCGTGCAGACTTTTAAGGAGCTCATGAGGAAGAGCTCAGGTGACACCCTGGAGACCAAGCTCAATAGAGCCTTGTTTAGTTATCGTATAACACCCCAAGCTACCACGGGGCTTTCTCCGGCTGAGTTGATGATGGGGAGAAAGTTGCGGTGCACGTTAGACCTGATACACCCAGATCTCAAAAGCAAGGTTGAGACAAAACAAACAAACCAAAAAGTGTACCATGACAAACATACTAAAGCTCGCCATTTCGCCATAGGGGACTCTGTGTACACCCGGAACTTCGGCTATGGACCTAAATGGATACCAGAACTAATCCAGGACATTACAGGACCTGTGTCGTACTCCGTGTTACTAGGGGATGGTCGAGGGGTTTGTCGGCATGTGGATCAGCTTTTCAGCCGGCAGCAGGGGGAACTGCCTCAGATGGAACAAAGGGCAGTAGAGGAGGCTGTTCCAGGACCCAGCACAGCTTATAAGGTGCCAGTGGACACTGGTACTGCCAGGCCACAGCGGAACAGAGTAAAACCAACATCAGAGACTACTCCAATATCAAGTGCGAGTGAACCTGAGAATCCACCACAAGTGGAATTAAGACGTTTGTAGTGTCCGTGTGTAGATAAAGACACTGAAGACAGGAGTTGGTTCATAGGTATTTACTAAGCAAGTCTGGGGGGGGGGGGGGGGTTCTAAAGGATATACACAATACACAGGCTTATATAGCCCAAGTGGCAATTACCGGCATTACAGCACACCTGGGGCTCTTAAAGGCACATACACCACAATTCCTCCCCTTTTAGCTAACCAGTACATCATATTTTAAGTAATTATTAATTACATGTTATATGCAAAATAATATACATTGCTGTAATTAATTAATTATAAGTTAGTCTCTCAGGAGGCTTCCTGACTCGGTCCAGATAACGCCTCGGGGGTGTAGTAGTTTCTGGTGGTGTAGTAGGTTCTTCTGGCAAGGCTGATTCGGCTTGAATGCCAGTGTCGGGTTCATCGGGTTCCAGTATCACCGGATCGGAGGTAGATATGGGTATCTCTACTTCATCGTTAGATGTATGGAGTGGTGGTGTAGGTTGTCCCTTTTCGGATGACTTTATGATTTGGTCAGCATGGCGCCTTATTATGCTTTCTCCGATGTCCACGGTATACATCAGTGGTCCTAGTCGTGTGCAGATAGTTCCAGGCTGCCATTTCTCGGTACGGTAGTCCCGGGCCAAAACCTGTTGGCCTATCTGGAAGGCCCTAGTTGGCCTTTCATTCATGCCTTGAAACTGCCGGTTCTCCACGTCCCTTCGGATGTTGGGCTTGACCAAATCCAGCCGGCATCTTAGGTTTCTATTGAAGAACATCATGGCGGGAGTTTGGTTGGTAACCATATGTGTTGCATTCCTGTATGCGAATAAGAAGTTATCCACCTTGTGCTGAAGTTTTATGTCTTCATTACCCATGGCCTTTATGGCCTTCTTGAAGGTCTGGACAAACCTTTCAGCCAATCCATTGGTGGCGGGATGGTATGGGGCGGACGTGTAGTGCTTTACCCCATTGTTTTTTTAAGAACTTTCTGAATTCTTCGGACACAAATTGCGGTCCATTATCAGAATATATCTGTTCCGGCAGCCCATTCCTGGCAAATATGGTCCTTAATACTGTGATGGTTTTTTCCGTGGTGGTGGAGGACATCTTTATTACCTCCGGCCACTTGGAGTGTGCATCAACCGCGATTAAGAACATTGAGTCCATAAATGGACCAGCAAAGTCGATGTGCACCCTTTGCCAGGGAGATGAGGGCCACTCCCATGGATGTAGAGGGGCCTGTGGTGGAGCGTTTTGGACCTTCTGGCATCCTAGGCAGCTCTTGGTCATGTCTTCGATGTCTCCATCGATACCTGGCCACCATACAAACGCCCTAGCTAGGTTCTTCATTTTCACTCCACCCAGATGCCCCTCGTGAAGCTCCTTTAGCACTTTATCCTGGAGTTTGGGTGGAATCACCACTCTGGATCCACACATCAAGGTTCCTCGGCACACTGACAGCTGTTTTCTTCTTTGCGAGAATGCTGGCAACAGTGGTTCGCCATGTGCTGGCCATCCCTTCACTGTTAAATCGTAGACCCATGAGAGAGTCGGGTCATTTCTTGTCTCCCTTTCAATGGCAGAATTTGTCACTGGTAGACATTCCACTATGGTAGAGTGGAATATCTCTACTGGGTCTACTGTAGTGCCTCTTCTATCGTTGGCAACGGTAGGCGCGATAAACCGTCAGCATTCCCATGCTGTTTTGACCCTTTGTATTCTATGTTGTATTGGTGTGCCCCTAGAAAAAGGGACCACCTCTGTAGCCTTTGTGCTGTCATAATGGGAACACCTTTTTTTAAGGTTGAATATGGAGATGAGGGGTTGATGGTCAGTCAACAAGGTAAATTTTTGTCCGTGTAGGTAATGGTTGAATTTCTTCACTCCCCATACCAGGCTGAGTGCTTCCCTGTCTATTTGGGCATAGTTACGCTCAGCTGAATTTAATGAGCGTGACGCAAAAGCTATCGGCCGTTCTGAGCCATCAGGGAATTTATGGGATAATACTGCTCCTATGCCGTAAGGGGATGCATCGCACGCCAGTCTGATTGGTAGTGATGGGTTGTAATGAGCCAAAACTTCTTCGGATGTGATTAAGTCTTTACATTTATGGAAGGCACGTTTACAGTCTTCGTTCCATTTCCAAATCACTCCTGTCTGTAGAAGTTCATTAAGAGGGTGTAGAAGAGTTGATAAGTTCGGTAAAAATTTATGATAGTAATTTATTAATCCCAGGAATGACCTTAATTGTGAAACATTTTCAGGTGCTGGGGCTTTTATAACTGCTTCAATTTTTTCAGGTGACTTATGCAACCCTTCCTTATCATATTGTGGCCACATAATTAATATCTGATTTTGGAAAAATTCGCACTTGGGGCGATTTGCTCGTAGGCCCCGTTCTTTCAGCCTAGTGAGCACCTGCTCCAAATTGGCAAGGTGCTCGTTGTCGTTTTCTCCTGTTATAAGGATGTCGTCTAGGTAGCATTGAGTCTCCGGAATCCCTTGCAGGACTTGCTCCACAGCTCTTTGCCAGATAGCTGGAGCTGATGCTACTCCAAAAGCCAGTCGATTGTACTGGTACAGGCCTTTGTGTGTGTTTATTGTGAGATACTTTTTAGAGGCGTCCTCAACCTCCATCTGTAGATATGCCTGTGACAAGTCAATTTTGGTGAAACGTTTCCCTCCGGATAGTGAGGCGAAAATATCTTCTATCCTCGGAAGAGGATACTGTACTGTGTGAAGGACCGGGTTTACAGTCACCTTGAAGTCACCACAGATGCGAATTTTTTCTCTGTTCTTCAGAGTTATTTTTCAATGCTTTTTTCATGACTGGAACGATGGTTGTTGCCCATTCGCTCCAATCTATTTTGGATAATACGCCTGCTTTTTCCAAATTCTCCAGCTCTGCCTCGACTGCTGGACGTATTGCGTATGGCACCGGTCTTGCCTTAAAAAATTTGGGAATTGCTGCATCTTCCACTTTTATTGAGGCGGTGATGCCTTTCAAGGTTCCTAGTTTCTCTTGAAACACTTCTTTGGCGTTGGCCAAGATGTCTTTTAATCGTTCAGGTATGATGTCATCATTGTTTTTTTCCTTACTGGTCACCGTCAGTGCCTGAATGGAGTGCCAGTCTAAACGTATCTTCCTGATCCATTCACGTCCCAACAACGGTGGACCACCATCTTGTAGAATGTATAAATACAACTTTTGTATTTCTTTGCCGTTGTATACAACAGGCACCCTTATTTTTCCTTTGGGGTATACTTTCTGCCCCGTATATGTTTTTAAGATAATGGATGTGTCTTTTAGAGGTATATGCGAAAATAGCCTCTCGTAATCTCGTCGATTTATTACGGTTAGAGCTGATCCTGTATCTAGCTCCATTTTAACTGGGGACCCTGCTATTGTGAGGGTAACCCAAATGGTTTGGTAATCCTCTTTGGCAAGTACATTATGTAATTTGAGACAGCTTAGTCTCTTGTTTCCAGAGTCACTATCGCTCTTCTGGTCTTCGGAGCTACTGTCCGTCATCATTTGTACCTTCCTGTACTTTTCTTTATTGATTTTTTGTTTTCTGTCAGTGGATTTATTTTGTCCAGATTGGCATACCCGTGCAATGTGTCCAATCTTCCCGCATTGCCTGCATGCTTTGTCCTTGAACCAGCAGTCCCTCTGGTTATGGGTGGATCTGCCGCAGCGATAACATCTTCCGAACCCCTGTGTCATTTCATGGGTGCCGAAGTCCTGTGTCTTTTGTTGTATCTCTGCAGCTCCTTTTGCTGCTGCTTCATATGATACAGCCATACTGAAAGCTTTGTCCAATGTTAAATCTTTTTCAGAAAGCAGTCTTTTTTGTGTTCCTTCACTTAAGAGACCGCAAACAAATTTGTCTCGAAGATAATCCGATAGTCCTGCCCCGAATTGGCAGTACTTTGATAGCTTTCTTAATTCGGTTAGGTAATCAGCGTTACTTTCATTCTTGTGTTGATTTCTCTTGAAGAACTTGAATCGTTCCACTATCAGCAGCGGTGTTGGGTTTAAGTGCTCCTGCAGGGTATCAACAATTTCTTTAAAATTCTTGTCCTTTGGTTTGGCTGGAGTGATTAAGTTTCGTAACAGCCCGTATGTCTTCGCGCCCATTAAGTTCAGAAGTACTGAAGCTTTTTTTTCATCTTCTATTCCATTTGCAGTGCAATATACCTCTACTCTTTCCACGTATGTGGTCCAATCCTCTATTTCGCTATCAAAAGCATCAATATTACCAGATTTAGGCATTTCAGAAAAGATATGGCGCTTCCCGCGCTTTTTTTTTCTGTAGCAAAGATATGGCGCTTCCCGCGCTTTCCCGCCGCTGCTGCCGATAACAACGCTGTTTTACTGCGGTTTCCGTTTATTCACCGTTGGAGACTCGTTCCCGCCGGAGGTCTGAACGCTGACCTGCTTGCCGCGCCGGCCGTCTCCCGAGTGCTCCCTCCCAGTCCGTTATTGCTTGCCTCCGATTTCGTTGCCTGTTTCAGCTGTACAGCCCGCCGCTGGAGCCCCAGCCTGATGCCCAGGAAGGATTAGCGCAGTACCTGCCACCAGCTTGGCCAGCTGGTGAAACCATAGTTTCTCTTACTTCCTTGAGTCTTCTGGACGCCGGAGGAATCGATGTTCTTGAGGTGCTGCCAAATTGCAGGTAAGTCCGTTTCCACTTTGTCGCCACTGTAGTGTCCGTGTGTAGATAAAGACACTGAAGACAGGAGTTGGTTCATAGGTATTTACTAAGCAAGTCTGGGGGGGGGGGTTCTAAAGGATATACACAATACACAGGCTTATATAGCCCAAGTGGCAATTACCGGCATTACGCACACCTGGGGCTCTTAAAGGCACATACACCACAACGTTCACAAAGGATTCGCAAGCAACCAGAAAGACTTATACAAACCTGTTAAATTAGTCAGGGGTTAACCATGGTTAGAGCATACTGGTTAATTAAAACGTAGTACCTAGTAAGGGTTATTGTTTAAGAATTGCATACGGCAATCTTAAGGGGGGAGGAGTGTAGTAACCTGGGAGGTTATGAGTAACCTGATCCACCAGGTGGTGCTGTGACAATTGGTCTCCTGAGTTAAGTCTGGTCTGTACTGGTTGTACTCTTTATTTTTGCTGCCTCATGGCAGAAGCTTTTATGTGCAAGTGTTGATTAAACCATGTTACGGAGTTAACCTGTGTCCGTCTCCATCTATGGCCACCTCAAGATACCACATTCACCATGGCCCAATTATCTCGGGCCCTTTGCTGCACTAATTTGGGCTCCTTGCAGTCTTCTTTGCCCACCTGATCTTCCTCTCCCCCCGGCCACCCCCCACCCTCCATCCTCCCGGATTATGCCAGTTTACATCGAACAACAATAACAACTTTCATTTATAGAGTGCCTTTAACGTAGTAAAATGTTCCGAAGTGCTTCACAGGAGCGAATATCAAACAAAATCTGACACCGAGCCACATATAAGGAGATATTAGGGCAGGGGACCAAAAGCTTGGTCAAAGAGATAGGTTTTAAGGAGCGTCTTAAAGGAGGAGAGAGGTAGAGAGGTGGAGAGGTTTAGGGAGGGAATTCCAGAGCTTAGGGCCCAGGCAGCTGAAGGCACGGGAGTGATTAAAATCGGGGATGCGCAAGGGGCCAGAACTGGAGGAGCGCAGAGATCTCAGAGGGTTGTAGGGCTGGAGGAGGTTACAGAGATAGGGAGGGGGCGAGTCCATAGATGGATTTGAAAATAAGGAAGAGAATTTTAAAGTTGAGGCGTTGCCGGACCGGGTGCCAATGTGGGTCAGCGAGCACAGGGGTGATGGGTGAACGGGACTTGGTGCGAGTTAGGACACGGGGCAGTGAGCACAGGGGTGATGGGTGAATGGGACGGTGTGAGTTAGGACACGGGGCAGTGAGCACAGGGGGTGATGGGTGAACGGGACTTGGTGCGAGTTAGGACACGGGGCAGTGAGCACAGGGGGTGATGGGTGAATGGGACTTGGTGCGAGTTAGGACACGGGGCAGTGAGCACAGGGGGTGATGGGTGAACGGGACTTGGTGCGAGTTAGGACACGGGGCAGTGAGCACAGGGGTGATGGGTGAACGGGACGGTGTGAGTTAGGACACGGGGCAGTGAGCACAGGGGGTGATGGGTGAACGGGACTTGGTGCGAGTTAGGACATGGGGCAGTGAGCACAGGGGGTGATGGGTGAACGGGACTGGGTGTGAGTTAGGACACGGGGCAGTGAGCACAGGGGTGATGGGTGAACGGGACTTGGAGCGAGTTAGGACACGGGGCAGTGAGCACAGGGGGTGATGGGTGAACGGGACTTGGAGCGAGTTAGGACACGGGGCAGTGAGCACAGGGGGTGATGGGTGAATGGGACTTGGTGCGAGTTAGGACACGGGGCAGTGAGCACAGGGGTGATGGGTGAACGGGACGGTGTGAGTTAGGACACGGGGCAGCAGAGCTTTGGATGAGCTCAAGTTTATGGAGGGTGAAGATGGGGTGCTGGCCAGGAGAGCGTGGAATAGTCAAGTCTAAAGGTAGCAAAGGCCTGAATGAGGGTTTCAGCAGCAGATGAGCTGAGGCGGGGACGGAGACGGACGATGTTACGGAGGCGGAAGTAGGCGGTCTTGGTGAAGGAGAGTACATGTGGTCGGAAGCTCATCTCGGGGTCAAATACAATACCAAGGTTGCGAATGGTTTGGTTCAGCCTCAGACAGTTGCCAGGGAGAGGGATGGAGTTGGTGGCTAGGGAACGGAGTTTGTGGCGGGGACCGAAAACAACGGCTTCGGTCTTCCCAATATTTAGTTGGAGGACATTTCTGCTCAGCCAGGGCTGGATGTCGGACAAACAGTCTGACAATTTAGTATAATCAGTGAGAAAGTTTTAGCATCAGTCTCTCAAATGAAACATTTCAAAACAAGAATCCATCCTTTGGAGTTTTCTAATAATTATGTTTAAAGTCTGCTTTAACTAGCAACGACAGAGAGCATCACTGGGGAAACTAATAGCAGGAGATATTAAATTTGGCAATGAAAGGGAGATGAATTGTCATCAGCAAAGAAATCGTTATTAAGCCAGGATGATTTAGGAAGTACCATGTCATTGAACACTGTGTCTTAAATTCGTGCCTGACACACAGTGCAGCTCAGTAACGTTTTTTCCCCTTGTTCTACTGTCCTTAAAACGCCGACTCTTTGCAGGCATAAGGTTCCACAGACACTGGTTGCCCTCCATTACCCGGCCTAAGTGGCCATGATGCATCTTTGAAGCCTTGACAACGTGTGTCGGCAGGCAGGCTATTTGACTGATGATGCTGTCGCCTGACCTCCAGCAGATATCCACTTTGATAGTGATCAGGCGTGAAAAAAACCCCAGTCCGTTTGCCCATCTGTAACCGAGGGGCACTGAGCCCAAGTGCAGCGACACCACAGCTGCCCCGGCAGAAAGCAGTAACCATGCACAGGCCGGGGATCAAGCCTGAGGCCTTCCTGGTCTGTGTGGGCTCAGCTCCTCACTGGATTAGGTTACCATAGCGACCCCAGCGATTCCTCTAAGCCCTGTTCCCCTCCCGATGATACTCTCAGCACCTAACCCAGAAATGAAGACTTCCAAACATCAAAAAGGGACATGTCAATTAAATCCTGCTTCTTGATGAGGTTTTGACTTTTACAAGAGATATAACGAGGATTCCCACTCCTACATTCAGTTGAGTTTTTAAAACTTTGCATAATTTATACTCATCCGACAGAATTTAAATTATTTTTGACCATTTTGAAACAATTGGACAGATGTTTTGCTATTTGTTCTCGGTCCAGAATTAAAGTAGGAAACTTCGCCTTTGTTATAGCGAATTCCTTTAAGCTCTCATCAACAGATGTGAATTGCATTGTACATTGTCGTGTTACTCGGCAAATTCTATAGGGAATGTTATGTACAAAACAACTGACATGCACACACACAGACATGCAGACACACAGACACACACACAGACACGCAGACACACACACAGACACAGACGCAGACACACACATAGACACACAGACACACAGACACGCAGACACACAGACACAGACACACACACGCAGACACACACAAGCAGACACACAGACACAGACACGCAGATAGACACGCAGACACACACACAGACACACACCGACACACACACAGACACGCAGACATACACACAGACACACACAAGCAGACACAGATACAGACACACACACAGACATGCAGACAGACACGCAGACACACACACAGACACACACACACGCAGACACACAAACAGACACAAACAGACACAGACACACACACACGCAGACACACACACAGACACACACACAGACACGCACACAGACACGCAGACACTCAGACAGACACTCAGACACACAGACAGACATGCAGACACATACACAGACACGCAGTCACACACACAGACATGCAGACACACACACAGACACACACACAGACATGCAGACACACACACAGACACTCACACAGACACACACGCAGGCACACACACAGGCTTGCAGACACGCAGACACACACACAGACACGCAGACACACAAACACACAGACAACACACACACACAGACACACACAAAGAGACACACAGACACGCCTCGTCCTGTCTTGTGTGGAGGACAGTCACAGGCGCTGTGAGGATAGTTGATTGACGATGATGATGATCTTCATTGAATCATAGAGTGATACAGCACAGAAGGAGGCCATTCGGTCCATCGTGCCTGTGCCGGCTCTTTGAAAGAGTTCTCCAATTAGTCCCACTCCCCCGCTCTTTCCCCACAGCCCTGCAAATGTTTTCCCTTCAAGTATCCATCCAATTCCCATTTGAAAGCTACTATTGGATCTGCTCCCACCGCCCTTTCAGGCAGCGCATTCCCGATCACAACAACTCGCTGAGTAAAAAAATGTTTCCTCCTGCGGTCTCTGCTTCTTTTACCAATCACCTTAAATCTGTGGCCGCTGGTTACTGCCTCTGGAAACAGTTCCTCAGTTGCTCCTTACTTGGCTCGACTGGAGCGTAAATGCTAGCATGGGCTGGTTGGGCTGAAAGGCCTGTTTCTGTGCTGTATAGTCTTTGTAATTCTATGTAAAAAACGGTTCGTGATTTTGAACAGCTCTATCAAACCTCCTCTTAACCTTAAATAACAACAGAAAATGCTGGAAATACTCAGCAGGCCAGGCAGCATCCGTGGAGAGAGAAACAGAGTTAACGTTTCAGGTCTGGGACCCTTCACCAGAACTGGAAAAAGCTGGCGATGTAACAGATATTAAGCAGGTGCAGAGACAGGGAGCGGGGTGGGGGTGGGGGGGGGGCGGGAATTGAAGGAATATACTGTGCTTGTGTAAGAGGCAGGGAAGATAAAATGTTGCAAATGGGAATGGCAAAAATCATACAGCATGAAAAATGGGGGCAGGGGTTATAGTTTGAAATTGTTGAACTCAATGTTAAGTCCAGAAGGCTGTAAAGTGCCTAATCGAAAGATGAGGTGCTGTTCCTCGAGCTTACGTTCAGCTTCATTGGAACAATGTAATAGGCCGACGACACAGAGAACAACCCCAGCTTCTCCAGTCTCTCCACATAACTGAAGTCCATCATCCCTGATGGTGGTGATCTGTTAACAGTGTTGCAGTGGTTCAGTTGGCACTTGCCTCTATTTCAGAAGGTTCTGGGTTTGTGTCCATTGGAGTACTGCGTCCCGTGGGGTGTACTGCACTCCGGTCTGGGCACCACACCCCGGGAAGGATATATTGGCCTTGGAGGGGGTGCAGCGCAGATTCAGCAGAATGTTCCCAGGACTTAAAGGGTTAAATTATGAGCATGGGCCACGTAAGATTGTATTCCCTGGGTCTAATCAAGGCATTTAAAATGATAAAAGGTTTCGATAAGGTAGATAAAGAAAATCTATTGCCTCTGGTGGGGGAATCTAGAACAAGAGGGCATAATCTTAAAGTTAGAGCCAGGAGATTCAGGAGTGAAATCAGGAAGCACCTCTTCATACAAAGGGTAGTAGAAATCTGGAACACTCTCCCCCCCAAAAGGCTGTGGATGCAGGTCAGTTGATGATTTCAAGACTGAGATTTTTGTTCGGTAAAGGGCATCAAGAAAACATAGAAACATAGAAGATAGGAGCAGGAGTAGGCCATTCGGCCCTTCGAGCCTGCTCCGCCATTCAACGAGATCATGGCTGATCATCCAAACCCTAGCATCCGGTCCCTACACCGACAGCCATCCCACCCAAGCCCTATCCCCGTAACCCCGTAACCCCACGTATTTAATCCCCCCTAACACTAAGGGCCAATTTTTTTATCATGGCCAATCAACCTAACCCGCACATCTTTGGAGCTATGGAGCAAAGAAGAAATAAAGAAAGACTTGCATTTATATAGCGCCTTTCACGACCACCGGATGTCTCAAAGCGCTTTACAGCCAATGAAGTACTTTTGAAGTGTAGTCACAATTTACGCACAGCAAGCTCCCACAAACAGCAATGTGATAATGACCAGATAATCTGTCTTTGTTATGTTGATTGAGGGATAAATATTGGCCCAGGACACCAGGGAGAACTCCCCTGCTCTTCGAAATGGTTGTCATGGGATCTTTTACGTCCACCTGAGAGAGCAGACGGGACCTCGGTTTTTATTGGCCTTGATTTTGCGGTCAGAGGCTTCCCGCGGGGAAATGCCTCCGATCCGCAATTACAATCCGCGCCTACCTGGGGCCTCGGCATCCACGGCGACTCGCGCTCCTGGACCTCTCCGGGTACCTGCGGGTAGAGGCCCACGTAACCCAGGGGTGCACGCGGTTCGCAAAGGCCCCGGGGATCATGTGGGCTGGCCCAACCAATGAAAGGGGATCCTTATTCATGTTTATGGGGATTTTGTACGTATGGAATCCCCATAATCATGAATAGGGATCACATAAAAAAGCACATTTATGCACCGATTAAATAAAAAAAATTACATATTTAAAATTTAATTAAACATTGAAAACTAAAATTTTATTTTTTGAAAAATAAATGTAAATGTCTTACGCCTGCTTTTACCAGGCTCAAGAATTTCACGGGCATTCGCCGGGCATTAGATAGCCCAACTCTCCGCACGCGGATGCCCTTTTCTCGGGGATGTGTTGGATCTGTCAAGAATATTCTTGACAGATTGTAAGTTCAGGGTTTTCACGCGTGGAAAACCGGAACTTGCGCAGCCCTTGCGGGTGCGTACGTACCACATATGCACCCGTAGAGGCCGCAAAATACGGGCCAATGTCTCATCCAAAAGACGGCACCTCCGACAGTGCAGCACTCCCTTAGCACTGCACTGGGAGTGTCAGCCTAGATTTTTCTGCTCGAGTCCCTGGAGTGGGACTTGAACCCACAACCTTCTGACTCAGAGACGAGGGGTGCTACCCACTGACAAATGTGGACAAATGGAGTTGAAGTGAAGAGCGGTCACCATATGACAGCCTTTCTCTGTCTTATGCATGCGACATTAAACCAAGGCCCCGTCTACCTGTTCTAGTGAATGTAAAAGATCTCAAGATACCAATCAACGAACAAAGAGTCCCCCGGGTCAATCTTCCTCCTTTAAGCAACACCACCAAAATAGATCAACTGGCCACTCGTCTCATTTAATCTTTGTGGAGCTTTTTGCTGTGTGCAAAATTGCTGCAGCATTTGCCTGCATCAGTGTGACTGCTGTGAAAAAGGTCATGCATTTTGGCTGTGAATCATTTTGGGATGCTCTGAGGATGGGCTGTACAAATGCAAGTGCTTTCCTTGAAGATCTTTCCACAGCCAACATTCACTGTGCAAACCCATGCATAGTTAGAAAAAAAAACAGCCCCTGTAATACAAATGCACAAAGGATAAAAGCAGCATTTAGCCCCAGTTTCCTCATAATGGCACAGAGGCCCCGCCCCCCTCATCTGTCAATCATCCGCTCGACGTCACGCGCATAACAAAACAAACACACATCAGTGAGAATTCAGACCGGAAAACTATGACAAAAATATATCATTACTAAAGCAAGTCTTGTGCCCGTGTTGATAGGTGAAATAATTTGGCGGTTGTTTTGCTGGTCTGGTGACGCGGCCCATGGTGCTCGGCGCCAGTATTTAAGCGGGCGGCGGCGGGCGCTGAAGGTTCTGGAAGGCGGGTGGGCGGAGTGGATGGGTGATCGTTGGCAGGAGCTGCGGCAGGGACACAGATACAGCGCTCATCCCGAGCCAGCATAACCCAGCGAGCGGCCTCCGTCTGCGGCCGGATGCTCAGGAGCTCCGTGGAACGGATACTAAACAGCCACTACTTCGGGAAAGAAAGAGGAAAGAGTTGCCCCAGCACCAGCACCATGATCAATGCACAGGAGAGGTGAGGGCTGGGGAGGAGAGAGAGACTGGGCTATAGGAGGCATCTGGGACACCATGGGGGCACTGAGCATCGGGGCATCTGGGACACCATGGGGGCACTGAGCATCGGGGCATCTGGGACACCATGGGGGCACTGGGCATCTGGGACACCATGGGGGCATTGGGCATCTGGGCTACAGGGGGCATCTGGGCTATAGGGGGCACTGGGCATCTGGGACACCATGGGGGCACTGGGCATCTGGGACACCATTGGGGCATCTGGGCTACAGGGGGTATCTGGGCTATAGGGGGCACTGGGCATCTGGGACACCATGGGGGCACTGGGCATCTGGGACACCATGGGGGCATTGGGCATCTGGGCTACAGGGGGCATCTGGGACACCATGGGGGCACTGGGCATCTGGGCTACAGGGGGCATCTGGGCTATAGGGGACACTGGGCATCTGGGACACCATGGGGGCACTGGGCATCTGGGACACCATTGGGGCATCTGGGCTATAGGGGGCACTGGGCATCTGGGACACCATTGGGGCATCTGGGCTATAGGGGGCATCTGGGGCAGCATGGGGGCACTGGACATCTGGGCTATAGGGGGGCACCTGGGACACCATGGGGGCACTGGGCATCTGGGACACCATGGGGGCACTGGGCTATCTGGGTTATAGGGGGCACTAGGCATCTGGGCTATAGGGGGCACTGGGCATCTGGGGCACCATGGGGGTGGGGCCCTGGGCATCTGGGCTATAAGTGGTACTGGGCATCTGGGGCACCATGGGGGATCTGGGCTATAGGGGCATCTGGGCTATAGGGGGCACTGGGCTATAGGGGCACTGGGCATCTGGGCTATAGGGGGCATGGCATCTGGGGCACTGGGCACCTGAGACACCATGGAGGCATCTGGGCTACAGGGGAAGGCACTGGGCATCTGGGCTATGGGGGGGGGGGCACTGGGCATTGGGGGGCACCTGGTCTAAAGGCGTTGGGACCTGGAATGTGGGTGGGGGGAAGATACTGGGCATCTGGACTACAGGTGGGTGAATTAATGGGTAGCTTGGCTACAGCCTGAGCCTGGGGGGGTTGGAGTGGGAGACAATGGGCAGCTGATGGAGATGCTCAGCTGACGTGAATTGGGAACAATTTAGTTCCATGGCTGGTGAGTCGGCGCGATCCAGAGGGCACAGGTTCATGGTTGTCACTTCAAGAGCATAGCGGTTGCGGAATTAAAAACAAATTATCCAGGAGACATGTTTGGACATGGAATACCCTATTCGGAACAGTGGAGAAAGTAGAATCAGTAATAGTTTTTAAAAGGGAAAGGGATAAATAATTGAAAAAGAAAAGATGTAAAATGGTTTGGGACAAGGCCAGTGGAACGGGACACTATGCTGCAGGTGGCATGGGCTAAATGGCTGCCTCTTGTTCTGTTAAAATTCTGTGATATAATGTGTATGTAGTGCTGCATCATATATTGTGACATTATTTGTCATGTGCGGTGCTTTAATGTACACTACCTGTAATGTACAAGCATACTGTACAGATGCCTCCCTACATTATCGACTCTAAGCAGTACTTAATGAATTCTGTATTACTGGTATTTCCTGTTCTTTCAGTTGTACATTTTAAACAGTGGTGGTCTGTGTTCAGTAGTTCTATGTATGCCTCAGCAGTGCCTGCACATCCTTTTATATGTACAATTTCTGTGTTGCATCAGTAATGAATGATACAGCTAGATGCTATAGATAACTGGTGTGTGTATACAAGAATGTGGGTTCTACTTTTTAAAAGCTTTTTTGAGCTTTTTGTATGTATAATTTTTTTCCTGCTAAATGATTGCTGCTTGCCTGCTTTGTGCACTCGTCTGTAGGACCCAAGATGTGATGGATAATGACAGTGTTTCAAATGTCTTTTTTCCAGTGAAGTGTAGCTAGTACAGGATTGTAATTTATGGTGAATGAATTGATTTGAGTATATTGTATTTTGGGGTGTAGTTCTGATTTGGATTGAAAATGATAGAATAGAACTGTAAGTTCGGGTGAACTATTGATGCGATGAGTGTTCTGTTGCTATGGACTATCAAGTTGGTATGGAGTATGCAGTTGCTTCACATTCTAAAGCCTGTGATTGTCATGGACCTTAGTGGCTTACTGGGAATAATTGATAGCAGTGCCTGATGGTGCGGTGAACTAGTAGATGTTTTACAAAACTGATTTACATTAATGTTACTTTGTAGGAAACTTTGTACTTTTTTATTGGCTTCCATCCACATTTGAGAAGAGATGCAATATGTGGGAAGGAAAGCCACATGTAAAATTCCAATGGCAGTTACTTATTTTGCTCAGTTTTGTAATTTTATATTCATTCCACTAACAGTTGAAGTACTTCTCCATGTTTAGCTTTGCAAGACAAGAATTGATGTGTAAAACTTGAAAGCCTAAAAGGAAAATGTTTGCAATACACAGCATGTCCGTCTCTGAGGAGAGAAACAGCCGCTTGATATTTTGGGTGTAGACTCCATATCAGAGCTTGAAGATAATTATCTTCGACCTGAAATGTTAACTCTGTTTCTCTCCACGGATGCTGCCTGGCCTGTTGAGTTTTTCCAGCGTTTTCTGTTATTTAAAGAGGAGTTAGGTCAGGTTAATATTGACTCCATGGCAGACAACTAATTAGCCTGTCAAAAGGTTTTTAAAAGCTGGAAAAGTGAATGTGAAGAGATCATAGCACGAGTGAATACAGCTAAGTAAGGGAGTGATGCCACAGGAGAAACACACGCACAATCCACTGGTGGGGATTGTGAAGAGGATGATGAATTGGGGAGACCGCCAAGTTCCTAAAGTTAAGAGGACTGTAAACTGCTTTGGAGAAAAACATGACTGTTCCTTCTCTGCTCGACACAAACTTTAGGAACAGTGGGAGGCCAAAGATTGAAAGATGCTCAGTGAAATGGGAGAGGGTGTTGAATTGAGAGTCACAGGGAGGTCAGGGTCCAGTAAAATGCCAGGGAAAATATTCAGTTACTGTCTTGAAAGTTGTCTGTGCACACTTTGCCAGCCTTTTGCATTATAAATGCCTATGTCCACGTTTATAATGGAAGCTGTATGTCACGCTGTCATTGCACCCTTCTGCCAGCGGAAATATACAAAACAGTGTGTGACTTTCGAATAGGAACTCCATTACCTCGGCACATTCTGGTCAAAATAACCAGCCCACTAACCCCACTTCACCTGAAGATTACACAAGGTCTTTGTGCAGCGCTGAGCGAGTTTGCAAAACACAAACACAGTGCTGTTTGTACATTCACAGTAAATTGATACTGTGGAATACATTTCTGGAGGAGTTCACACAGTAATGAACTATGGGAATGAAGTTTGATATTGGAGTGCTTCAGTCCTGAAAATGCAGCTGGATTGCTTAGATGGCTTTTGCAAGGTTGAAGTAATCAGCTGTTTGAGCTTGGATATTTCTGATGTGATGAACTTGGATTCATAAGACTTTGGAAGCATTGACTTTAAAGTATTGTATAATACAGATCTGAGCTGTGCAATGCCTCAGTTAGAGACTATATTGATCTTTTCTGCTGATTAAGATTATACATTGTAGATAATAGTTGAGAACTGTAGGTTGCTTCATGTAAGAAATTGATCTAGCTCGCCCGATGAAGGAAACCTGTGTAGCTCAAAGCTAAAGTGCTGCCTGCACCTTGTAATTTAGGATAGCCCCAACTGAATATCAAAAACCACTGCGTATTACAGCACTGAAACACATCGAGCACAGTTACTACACAAACTACAGCAGTGATCTGATCTATATTTCACTGATAATGAATTGAATTCTGAAATGTTAGCGGATATTTCACACTTTCCCATTCGTGTCAATCACTGCATCCTTTGCTTGAAGTAGTTGATGTTGCTCAGCCTTTGAAGCTAGCATAATGGGGAAATTCCTATTTGTCTGAGAAGTGATTATTGGCACAGTGTAGTGGCTAAACATTTGGAGTGACAGCTGAGCAGCAACATCATGGCAATGTTTTGTGCGCACATTCCAAAAGCTCAGTTTTCCCCATTAGACTTAATTGCACACATACACGTACTTTTAATAAATTCCCATTTTTTTTCCTGTAGATTGAGTTGATCAAAGGGAAATCGATCCAAATCTAGGAAACTCAGCTAAAACAGTAGTAAATTAGTAATTTGCTGAGGTTCCCTTGGAGTGCAAAAATGCCTTCAATATTACACCTGAAGCATGTATAAAAGTTGTGCAGTTTATGATCTAGTATTGCAACTGGGGGCATTTGATATCAAACTGTCAATGTTGGTTAGTACGGGTAATCAGTTTCTCTCAATGAATGTACTGAACACGCTCCTTACCTACAGTCTGACTTGTTTAGTACAATTGGTTTGAAACTATTTTAAATGACATTTGCAGCCGGATCTCTGACCAGCTGCGAGAATTGACTTGTCATTTTTGGCACAACAGTTCATCGCCAGTTAGCATCAGTCTAGTTTTGCTTTAAGAATACTTGTGTTTATACATGCAGTTATGTTGCTGTTTCAATACATTTGTTCCACATTTGAGTTGGCGGGAAGGGATATAACTTGGTCACACGCAAGCATGCAAATTTGCTTGAAATGGTGGTAATAGAATAATCTCTCATTTTGGTGAAATGACGTGTTTTTGTTCAGCTGCTGCAGGCATTTCTTAGCGTGCGCACATACTTGTAACATAATCGTTTTCTTTCATTCAGCACAAGTTTGAAACCTGTTGTAGTCATGGTCTTTCTGTTCAAGCAAAACTATTGAGTTATAGTAATATTTTCTCCAGTTCTGTAGTCATGCCTGTATTACTGTAGTCTGTTTGTTTTTTTTCTACTAAAGGTTCTTAGCAGATCCAGATCTCCTGGGTTGACTTTTTACAGCTTGTGCATTATGATGCACAAAATACAAATTGCAGTATTAAAGCTTCTCAGATGAGTGAAAGCTTTGTTACTGGAATATTGTCCCTAGACTAAAATACCTACCTGGCAAGGGAGAGGCCATGGTTACGAAGGTGGTTCTCACAGAAGGAGGCCTATTCTATTGTACTTTGGGTGTGCTGATGCCAGCCATATGCAGGATATTCGACTGCATAATTTGTGGTCGTGGGGTGCTGCATTTACACTTTCCACAAAGCTTGAATTCTGCTTTCCCTTGTCCTCCCTAATTTCAGTTTATTCCACTTCCATTTCCCAATTTTATTTTTCAAACTAATCTAGCTCCTCTGCAGCACCGAGTTAAGTTAATGCTTGCCTGTGGGCTTGTACTGCACAAGGATCATTCCTACGTGTAAATGAGCAGTTTGGCTTCAAGCAACAAAGCGTTCATTAAATAGGAAATTTCCAACACCGAGCAGCAATCTCTCGCTTGTTCTGCCACCTTTGCAGTGAGTCTGCAACTAAAGAGACACTTGCAAACTACGCAAAGCACAACAAAGGTAGAATGGATACACTGAGCAGTGGGATTTGTTTGCATTACAACTCTTCCAAACATTCTAGTAAGCTTTGCCTCTTCTAACTAAAAGGTTTCAGGGGTTTGGCAGCGGATACTGCAACAACAACAACTTGTATTTATAGGTATGCTTTAATTAGAATGCTGAGCAGGAAGAGTGTGGGTTTTTAGAAGCCAGAATCTGCATTTACCGTTCAACTATAGACACAAATAAATGGGATGGTTGGGGGGAGGTGTGGACAGGTTTATTAAATCAATAATAATGCAATGCCAAATGAGGAAACATTGCAAAAGAGAGGATAAGAATTCATTTAACAGTTTAAAAACCAAAAACATGGAGCCCTGTATCTGTAAGCTTGTAGCATTATTGACTTCCTGTTTTCAATCTTGATCTCTTTACTGGGGGAAGCATCTGAGTAAGCAGGTTTCAAATTGCTGAAAGCGTACTGCGTTGCATAGTAATGGTGCTGCATTAACCTAGTTACTTTGAAATCTAAAATGCCATCAGCAGTTCACAGGATCTTTGTTTGTTTGTCGGCACTCGCCACTTTGCGTTAAAATCATGACATTGATGAGTGAGATTGCTGCTATTTAAGTTTATTAAATTTTGAGCACTGCTATCTCTAAACTAACATTGTAGCCCTCTGTATCTGACTGGTATATAGGAATAAAAGTGTTTATGCACTGCTTATGGTTTCCCACTCTTGCTTAATATATGCTCTAAACAGGCCATTGCTGTAGTATATTTTACACAGTAAATGTCATCGAATGGCTATACTAAAGGCCTTCAGAGGTAAATCTAATTATTGTGTGAGATTTGGCTTGACAGTCTTGTTTGACAAATGTTGATAGTACTGTAATAACAACAGAAAATGCTGGAAAAACTCAGCAGGTCAGGCAACATCCGTGGAGAGAAATTTGAGTTGACGTTTCGGGTTGGACCCTTCTTCAAAATTTCCAACATCTGCAGTATTTTGCTATCGTTGATAGTACTGTATGTTGACTTAAAATGTTAAGTTTGAGAAAGTTGCAGCATCGTGTCTGCAAATTATGCAACTCACCAGATACATCACTGCTGCTGTATTGCAGGAAGATGTGTTGCTGGTTGATGGTCATCTTCATTGTTCTGTCACAGCATCCACTGACTGGTTGTGATCTTTGCACCTCACTGCTGATTGATTGTTTGTTTATAGATGCCTCAAAGTTCATTAGGCAGCTTTCTAAAGCATTCCGAGGTGTTCAGGGTCAGAAATGCAAACAGCTAGTTTCTCTAACTCTGCAAATTGTAGTCTTTGTGGATGCCTGTGGCATAGATCTGTTGAATGACCATGGACCTCTATTTTAAAGTCCAATTTTGTGTCTCAGTGGACACTAAGCCACCTAGAAGCATTTGAGATGGCTGATAACCATGCCATAAAATTTCTCATGACAAGATTGTCCGTTTGAGGTACTATGGATGCGGGGGAAAAAAGGACACGTGCAAGCTGGCTATCTCGTGAGTAAGCAGTCCAACATCTTGCCTTTTTATTCATTCTTGGGATGTGGGCGTTGCTGACAAGGGCAGCATTTATTGCCCATCCCTAATTGCCCTTGAGAAAGGTGGTGGTGAGCTGCTGCCTTGAACTGCTGCAGTCAGTGTGGTGAAGGTGCTGCCACAGTGCTGTTAGGGGGTAGCTTCAGGAGTTTGACCCAGTCGGGATGGTGTGGTGCTGCTCTTGATCTTCTAGGTGGTAGAGATCATGGGTTTGAGAGGTGCTGTTGAAGTCTTGCAGATGATGGCGGGAATGAATGTTTAAGGTGGTGGATGGGGTGCTGATCAAGCGGGCTGCTTTGACCTGTGGTGTTGAGGTTCTTGAGTGTTGGAGCTGCACTTATCCAGGCAAGTGGAGAGTATTCCCTCACAATCCTGACTTGTCCCTTGTAGATGGTGGAAATGATTTGGGGAGTTGGGAAGCGAGTCACTCATGGCAGAATACCCAGCCTTTGACCTGCTCTTGTAGCCACAGTATTTATGTGGCTGGTTCAGTTAAGTTTCATGTCAGGGGTGACCTCTAGGATGTTGATGTTGGGGGATTCGACGATGGTAATGCCATTGAATGTCATGGGGCGGTGGTTCAGCTCTCTTGTTGGAGATGGCCATTGCCTGGCCACTTGTTTCTTGCCACTTATCAGCCCAAGTCTGGATATTGTCCAGGTTTTGTTGCATATGGACACGGACTGTTTCATTATCTAAGGAATTGCAAATGGAACGGAACACTGTGCAATCATCTGCGAACATCACCAATTTTGACCTTATCACGGATGAAACAGCTGAAGATGGCTGGGCCTAGGACACTGCCCTAAGAAGCTCCTGCAGTGATGTCCTGTGGCTGAGATTTTTAAAAATTCATTCATGGTTGGCAAGGCCAACATTTATTGCCCATCCCAGATTGCCCTTTAATTGGTACAACTGATTGGCTAGGCCATTTCAGAGGACAATTAAGAGTCAACCACATGGTATGGGTCTGGACTCTCATAGGCCAGACTGGGTGGGGACAGCAGATTTCCTTCCCTAAAGGACATTGGTGAACCAGATGGGTTTTTAGGGCAATCTGGTAGTTGCATAGTCATTACTGATACAAGCTTTTTATTCCAGATTTATTTAATTAACTGAATTTAAATTACTGCCGTGGTGGGATTTGCACTCGTATTTCCGGATCATTGGTCCTCTGGATTACTAGTCCAGTAACATAACCACTATGCTACCTGTGACAACATCCCCATCTTCCTTTGTGCTAGCTATGACTCCAGTCAATGCAGAGTTTTCTCGTGCATCTTGCTGTCCTCATGCTTCACCCAGTGCTCAGTCTGAGGTTATTGTACTGTCTTTTTCGCATCATAGCACATGGGACAGTGTGGCACAGAACTGAAACATTGTGGCTTTGTGACTTCCGTACAAAGTATATGATCTTGTTGCGGTCATCCATGTTGTCACCATACCACCTTCACTCTCTACATAGTTGCCCTGTCAACTGTGTATATGTTTTGAGCGAAGCGTAAGATCTGTTTCATCAAAGCGAAGACTATGTGGGACTATCTTCTCCACCAGCTGTCTGCAGTACTTGAATCTGGCACTTGCTTCACTGCAGATGTTGCCCTTTGATGTTGTAGTGGATTAATTAGACCCACTGCGACTAGCCTCGTCTCAACCTCCACAACTGAAAGCTCCAGCCCAGCATTGCCTCTGACCTTTATCATCTGCTACTGTGGAAACTTCTTAAATGAAATTGTAGTTTAAAAAGTCGCATTGATTATAGTGTGGAACTGTTCCCTGACTCAGTAGCTGTGACCTGGCAGACCCTGTACCACTAGTTTGCTTTGGTTAAACTTGACAATAGGTTCTGATGCATCAAGCTGTGCAACTTGACCCCAGTGCTATTTTTGCATCAGAATATACATCTAGTAAAATGGATAGCAAGAAATGATTAAAACATCAGCAAAGTGATGGAAGGTGTCATCAACGGTGCTATCAAGCAGTACTTACCAATAACCAGCTCACTGATGCCCAGTTTGGGTTCCGCCAAGACCACTCCGCTCCCGACCTCATTACAGCTTTGGTCCAAACATGGGCAAAGGAGCTGATTTCCAGAGAGTGACTGCCCTTGACATCAAGGCAGCATTTGACCGAGTGTGGCATCAAGGAGCCCTAGTAAAACTGAAGTCAATGGGAATCAGTGGGAAACCGCTCCATTGGCTGGAGTCATACCTAGCACAAAGGAAGATGGTTGTGGTGATTGATGGTCAATCATCACAGCCCCAGGACATCGCTGCAGGAGTTCCTCAGGGCTTCATCAATGACCTTCCTTCCAACATAAAGTCAGAAATGGGGATGTTCACTGATGACTGCAGTGTTCAGCACCATTCACAACTCCTCAGCATGACGTTCAGGCTTGGGCTGATAAGTGGCAGGTAACATTCGTGCCACAAGTGCCAAGCAATGACCATCTCCAACAAGCGAGAGTCTAACCACCTCCCCTTGACGTTCAACAGCATTAGCATTGCCGAATCCCCCAGCATCAACATCCTGGGGGGGGTCACCATTGACCAGAAATTTACTGGACCAACCACAAATGCTGTGGCAACAAGAGCAGGTGAGAGGCTGGGTATTCTGCAGTGAGTGTCTCACCTCTTGACTCCCCAAAGCCATTCCACCATCTACAAGGCACAAGTAAGGAGTGTGATGGAATACTCTCCACTTGCCTGGATGAGTGCAGCTCCAACAACACTCAAAGCTCAACACCATCCAGGACAAAGCAGCCTGTTTGATTGGCACCCGCATCCACCACCTTAAATATTCACTCCCTCCACCACCGGCGTACAGTGGCTGCAGTGTGTACCATCTACAAGATGCAGTGCAACAACTCCCCAGGGTGGCTTCAGCAGCACCTCCCAAACCCGTGACCTCTTCCACCCAGAAGGACAAGGGCAGCAGGCGCATGGGAACACCACCACCTCCAAGTCACACACCATCCTGACTTAGAAGTATATCGCCGATCCTTCATCGTCACTGGGTCAAAATCCTGGAACTCCTCCCTAACGGCACTGTGGGAGTACCTTCACACGGACTGCAGCGGTTCAAGAAGGTGGCTCACCACCACCTTCTCGAGGGCAATTAGGGATGGGCAATAAATGCTGGCCTTGCCAGCAATGCCCAGATCCCATAAGCGAATATTAAAAAAATCAGTGAAAGTGTTGTATTCATGCCAGTTATGGAGTATAATTGAAGGTGGATGTAAAAGATCCCATGGCACCTTTCCTGCAGAGGAGCAGGGATGTCTTGTGTCCTGTCCAAAAATGGATTAACTGGACATTAACCTCGTTGGTGTTTGTAGATTTTGCTGTGTGGAAATAATTTGTTTGCCCAGTGTCTACAATTCAAAAGTACTTCTATCTTGTTACAAATGCAAGAGACCCTAGAAAGATGAAGAGTTGATTGTACAAATAGAAATAAATGGGTATGATCTGATAGCCATTAGAGATGTGGTTGCAAGGTGACCAAGGCTGGGAACTGAATATTCAAGGCTATTTGACATCTTGAAGAATAGGCAGAAAGGAAAAGGAGGTGGTATAGCTCTGTCAATAAAAAATGAGATCAGTGCAGTGGTGAGAAATGATATTGGCTCAGACAATCAAGATGTAGAATCAGTTTGGGTGGAGATAAATAGTAAGGGAAAGAAGTCACTGGTGGGAGTAGTCTATAGACCCACTAACAGTAGCTACACTGTAGGACAGAGTATAAATCAAGAAATAATGGGGGCTTGTAAGAAAGGTACTGCAATAATCATGGGTGATTTTAATCTTCATATAGATTGGACAAATCAAATTGGCAAGGGTAGCCTTGAGGAGGAGTTCATAGTGTATTCGGGATGGTTTCTTAGAATAATATGTTGTGGAACCAACCAGGGAGCAGGCTATTTTAGATCTGGTAATGAGACTGGAATAATTAATGATCTCCATAGTAAAGGATCCTCTAGGGAAGAGTGATCATAGCATGATAGAATTTCAAATTCAGTGAGTGAGAAACTTGGATCTGAAACGAGTGTCCTAAATTTAAATGAAGGCAATTACAAAGGTATGAAGACAGAGTTGGCTAAAATGGACTGGGAAAATAGATTAAAGGGTAAAATGGTTGATGAGCATTGGCAGACATTTAAGGAGCTATTTCATAACTCAGCAAAGATTTATTCCAGTGAGAAAGAGACTCTACGAGAAGGATGAACCATCTGTGGCTAACTAAGGAAGTTAAGGATGGTATCAAATTGAAAGAAAAGGCATACAATGTTGTGAAGATTAGTGGTAGGCCAGAGGATTGGGAAATTTTTAGAAACCAGCAAAGGATGGCAAAAAATAATAGAAGATAGATTGAGAGTAAACTACCAAAAAATATAAAAACAGATAGTAAGAGCTTCTACAGGTATATAAAAAGGAAGAGTAGCTAAAGTAAACATTGGTCCCTTAAGAGGATGAAACTGGAATTAATAATGGGAAAGCAGGAAATGGCAGACTTTGAACAAATATTTTGTATTGGTTTTCATGATTGTCAATTATTATTGGAATGCTTTTAGTGTCTATCAAGGGGCTATAGGGAGAGAGGAACTTCAAACTATCACTAGAGGGAAAAGTACTAGGCAAACTAATGGGACTCCCCTGGACCTGATGGCCAGCATCCTAGGGTCTTAAAAGAAGTGGCTGCTGAGATAGTAACTACCAAAATTCCCTGTATTCTGGAGAGGTCCCAGCGGATTGGAAAACCGCAAATGTAACGCCCTTATTCAAGAAATGAGGGACAGAAAGCAGGAAACTATAGGCCGGTTAGCCTAACCTCTGCCATTGGGAAAATGCTGGAATCCATTATTAAGGAAGTAATAGCAGGACATTTAGAAAATCCTAATACAATCAAGCAGAGGTCATGATTTTATGAAAGGGGAATCGTGTTTAACAGATTTACTAGAGTTTTTTGAGGATGTAACAAGCAAGATGGATAAAGGGGAACCAGTAGATGTAGTGTTTTTGGATTTTCAGTAGGCATTCGATAAGGTGCTACAAAAGGTTACTGCACAAGATAAGAGCTCACAGGGTTGGGGGTAATATATTAGCATGGATAGAGGATTGGCTAACTAACAAAACAGTCAGGATAAATGGGTCATTTTCAGCTTGGCAAACTAACTAGTGGCGTGCCGCAGGGATCAGTGCTGGGGCCTCAACTATTTACAATCTATATTAATGACTTGGATGAAGGGACCGAGTGTACTGTAGCCAAATTTTCTGATGCAAAGATAGGTGGGAAAGCAAGTTGTGAGGAGGACACAGTCTGCAAAGGGATATAGATAGGTTAAGTGAGTGGGCAAAAATTTGGCAGATGTAGTATAATGTGGGAAAATGTGAGGTTATCCACTTTGGTAGGAAGAATAAAGAAGCAAATTATTTTAAATGGAGACTACACAATGCTGCGGTGCAGAGGGATCTGGGGGTCCTCGTACATGAAACAAAGTTAGCATGCAGGTACAGCAAGTAATTAGGAAGGCAAATGGAATGTCGTCCTTTATTGCAAGGGGGATGGAGCATAAAAGTAGGGCAATCTTGCTACAACTGTACCGGGTATTGGTGAGACCACATCTGGAGTACTGCATGCAGTTTTGGTCTCCTTATTTAAAGAGGGATATACAGGAAACTTTGGTTTATCCGGAGGTTATATGTCTGGAATACTCGATCTAACGGCAAAAATCAGGAGCTGTTTTTTTAGTTCTCGCTGCTTTTTTTTCCCCCAGTCAGACACTGCTAGGTCTGTAGCTATAACAACAGCTTCAGCTAGAGATGCTTGCAGCTGCAGCCGACTGTTTTGAAGCTGTTGCTAAGCAACAGGGTTTGTTGATTCACACGGAGCTTTTCAGTTCTGTATGTTTCAACATTAACGCTGGTATGTCCGGCACTTTTGATGGTACGGCACCAGCTCGGTCCCGTCAGTGCCGGGTATCAAAGTTTCCTGTACTTACATTGGAGGCAGTTCAGAGAAGGTTCACTAGTTTGATTCCTGAAATGAAGGGTTTGTCTTATGAAAAAGATTGAGCAGGTTGGGCCTATACTCATTGGAGTTTAGAAGAATGAGAGGTGATCTTCTTGAAACATATAAGATCCTGAGGGGGATTGACAGGGTAGATGCAGAGAGGATGTTTCCCCTAGTGGGGGTATCTAGAACTAGGGGGCATAGTTTCAGAATAAGGGGTCGCCCATTTAAGACGGAGATGAGGAGGAATTTCTTCTGAGGGTCGTGAATCTTTGGAATTCTCTACCCCAGCGAGCTGTGGAGGCGAAGTCATTGAATATATTCAAGGCGGAGATTGACAGATATTTGAGCGACAGGAGTCGAGGGGTATGGGAAGTGGGTGGGAAAGTGGAGTTGAGGCAAAGATCAGATCAGCCATGATACTGAATTGCGGAGTGGGCTCGAGGGGCCGAATGGCCTACTTTATCTCCTATTTCTTATGTTCTAGCAGGAGTCAATTGGTTGTGATCAGGAGTGACCCCCACCCCCTCCTTTGCACCCTAGTCCATGGTGCTACGGGTAAAATGTTTTCAGTCACTTGGTGTACATTGAGAAATATTTACATTTCAAGTTGATTTATAGCATATTATGCATGTTTTGTGGGTGAACTTGCTGTTCCAGTAGTCGCATGCTAGTTATTGATGCGTTCTGGCATCAATAGGTGAATTTCTGCATGGTTACTGAGCGATTTGCCAATTGCATTAAGGGTTGGGGATAACGTCATAAGACCAGCTGGTAGACTGTTTGGCCCAATAGTTCCATAAACTTAATATATACACTAACCATTGAGCAAATAAACATGGTTTTACTGCACTAGTGAGCGGCCAGTTTTACCATCCAAGGCCCTATAAATTGATAACCCTAATATTTAGATGCTGTCAACTTGTTTTGTATTTCTATTGATACAACATCTTGCATTTATATAGCTCCTTTAATGTAATAAGAATATCTCCAGGTGCTTCACAGGAGTGTTTATACCTCCAAATTCAATTAGCCAGTGATTGGATACTAATTAGTCATTTAAGTGTTAATGCCCTTTTGGCCTCACTATAGTTGTCCAAAGAAAGTGCTGAATAGTTTGAAGTATTACTTAGACTGGCTAACCTTGGAATCTGTTTTAGGTGGAATGAGTACTTTATAGCAGGGGTCACTGGATAGTGATCAGGATGGGAATCACTGTCGCAATTGTTCCTTGTCTGCAGCCAGGAGGCAATAATTCCATTTGTAACATCCCTAACAAACTGACTTTGTAATTGTGAACTACAATTTTAGGAGTCCATGGATTATTTGAAGTGATTGAAATACTGTATTTGGCTAATGTTGCTTAAACATGTATTTATATCAGGCCTTGTTTTACAAACATCCCAAAACTGAGTGCAGTCAGTTATGTAGGCAGCCATTTTGTGTACAGTATTATCCCACAAACCGCAATGAGACAAGTACCTAATCTGTATTGTGCTGGTGTTGGCTGAGGGTGCAAATAGTCTTCTTCGCAATCAAAGTTTGTGACCTCCAAGTAACTTCACTGTCTCGTGCTAGCTGAGTAAAGCTGTTGACAGTTTACCTATAGTTAGTACGTGACCTTTTTTTTAAAGGAGATTGGACTGTTTGCCTATTTGCCAGAGGTTTACTCTTTTACTTGTTTAATCACCCAGGGGATGCAGTTTAATCACCATGGGGATGCAGTTTAACGTTAAGGGTGTAAAAAGAAGGTAGGAAATTTTAGTCAAGTTTTTAGTAAGTATGAAAGTATAGTGCGACAGATGGGGGATGTCAGAGACAGCTTTTATTTTTTTTTTAAAAAGGTAGAATTTCTCTTAGAAATAGGCATACAGAGTCAGGGTAAGATAACTTGGTGGGTTGGAAGGTGGGCCACTGATCTTCTGCCAAAACATTACTATTACAGGTAGACTATCCTTTATCCGAAAACCTCGGGACCAGCCGTGTTTCGGTTTTAGGAAAATTTCGCATTTCGGAAGGTGTGCGAAAACACTTCGGTTTTCAGAGTAATTCGGTTTGCGGGAGTGCGGATAAAGGATGCACTATCCCTTATCCGAAAGGCGGGGGGTTGGCGGGGGTGGGGTTCGGCGGGGGGTCGGGGTCGTGCGCACGACTTACGCTGAGCGATTTCGGTTTTCAGAAGTCATGCTTTGCGCCACTTTCGGCTTTCAGGGGTTTTCTGGTTTTGGATGTGCGGATAAAGGCTGGTACACTTACGCTGAGCGATTTCGGTTTTCAGAAGTGCGGAAAAATGCTACACTATCCCTTATCCGGCTAGGCCTGTAAGTCGTGCGCCACTCTGGTCATGCCGTGCGCACGACTTACGCTGACCGAAAAAACCTTCGGTTTTTAGAGGGTTTCGGTTTTCGGAAGTCCGAATAAAGGGTAGCCTACCTGTACTATCTTTCTCTGATTTGTTTCGAACTATAACTTCCTCCAAGCCCTAACGTTATTTTGTTTTGTTCTGTTGCAGTAGTATTCCTTCCTTGTGTGGTACCTCTCAGCAACAGTACTGCAGGCACCTCGGTCCAGGGCCTCTGTGGTGCTCCTGATGCCCCTCACCCATCAGTGAAGATCCCAGGTGGGCGAGGGAACGGAAGGGATCACACTCTTACAGCTCTCTTACACGCGGTGAGTATATTTTTTTTATTATCTCTTGTGCAGAGGAAATATCCTGAATAGTGCTGATAATGGATGCAGAACAGACTTGATCAGTGATCTAGGAACACCAAACCATTCTTGGCTGGCTGTTCCTATAGAATTGAAACAAGTTATAATATAGAACGTAAATGGATTGGATTCCAAAAGTGGTAGTTTGCAACAACAAAAAATTCCAGCTCGTGCACGTTGCAGCATTGATGATCATTTGATAACTTCCACGCACTAAGTCGAGTTCATACTGAAGTGCAGAATGCATGGCTGGTTGTCAAATGCTGTCACTCTTTGGGGTATTGGGGGTGGGGAGTGGAAAGCAGGAGGGAAGAACCCAATGAAGGCCCAACTTGCTCTAATGCAGTCCTGTCTGCTTTTCCAAAACTGCACTGACTGTAGCCGTGGAGAATGTCATTTCTCTGGAAATGAGAAGGCAGGGAATTGGGTGCCGAGTGATTGTAGTTCAGCTGCAGTGCATCCAGCCACACGGGATAGAAAGGTATTGATTCAGTACGACATTTGAGGTTGCTGCTGTTTACGAAGCAGGATACCTTGAGCCCAGGAAGTTGGTGCTTTTACATTCCTTTTATAAAGAGTGCCGTGCTGTAAATAAAACCAGTCATTGTTGCCTGCAGAAATGATGGAGTATTAGGTTCTAAGTTTATTTCACCTCAAATTGTCATTTCAGCAATGTGAAGTTTAAAGCAGTCTGATGTTCAAAGCAGTTAATGTATATTTAATTTCTTCTGCCATCCACAGATCTTTTTTCTTCTTTCCTCTCCTCCCCCTTTCCCTGCCTCTGTACTTGCTTAAAACCCGTTACATCGCTAACTTTTTCCAGTTCTGACAAAAGGTCATCGACCTGAAACGTTAACTCTGTTCCTCTCGTCATAGATGCTGCCTGACCTGCTGAGTGTTTCCAGCATTTTCTGTTTTTATTTCTGATTTCCAGCATCTGCAGTACGTTGCTTTTGTAAATGTGTGCTAGTATGAATTGGGTAATACAGACGTACTCAACAGGATGTGGTGTTTCTTTCCCTGAACTGTGTGTATTCTACTGTCATTTTACGTGTAGAGGTTATCTTGGCCTTGAATAACCAAAGCTGGGAAGTGTTGTACCTGCTGCAGCAGCTTTTCTTGTGTGTGAGGGGGCAGGCGTGGGGGGGGGGGGTTGCAGTTAATAGCTAGTGGAAATGTACAGGAAGATGCTACGGTTGCTGAGTTTAAATAGCCATTTTTGTTTTTAAAATATTTTGAAAGTTTATTTCACGAGATTAAAATCCTGTAACTTCAAATGTCCTGTATCTTCTATCTATGGTCTTTAATTATACACTGAGAATCAAAGCTTCTGTATTTAAATCTTGCAGCAGTGTTCCTTTTTGATAAGTGACTGCCCTTGACACCAAGGCAGCATTTGACCGAGTCTGGCATCAAGGAGCCTTAGTACAACTGAAGTCAATGGGAATCAGGGGGAAAACGCTCCACTGGCTAGAGTCATACCTAGTACAAAGGAAGATAGTTGTGGTTGAAGGTCAATCATCTCAGCCCCAGGACATTGCTGCAGGAGTTCCTCAGGGCAGTGTCCTAGGCCCAACCATCTGCAGCTGCTTCATCAATGACCTTCCCTCCAACATAAGGTCAGAAATGTGGATATTCACTGATGACGGTAGTGTTCAGCGCCATTCACAACTCCTCAGATAATGAAGCAGTCCATGCCCACATGCAACAAGACAACGTTCTGGCTTGAGCTGATAAGTGGCAGGTAACATTCGCCCCACACAAGTGCTAGGCAATGACTATCTCCAACAAGCGAGAGTCTAACCACCTCCCCTTGACATTCAACGGCATTACCATTGCCGAATCCCCCACTATCAACATCCTGGGGGTCACCATTAACCAGAAACTTAACTGGACCAGCCACAAATACTGTGGCAACAAGAGCAGGTCTGCGGCGAGTGTCTCACCTCCTGACTCCCCAAAGCCTTTCCACCATCTACAAGGCACAAGTAAGGAGTGTGATGGAATACTCTCCACTTGCCTGGATGAGTGCAGCTCCAACAATACTCGGGAAGCTCGACACCATCCAGAACAAAGCAGCCTGCTTGATTGGCACCCCCTCCACCACCGGCGTACCGTGGCTGCAGTGTGTACTATCTACAAGATACACTGCAGCAACTCGCCAAGGCTTCTTTGGCAGCAGCTCCCAAACCCGCAACCTCTTCCACCTAGAAGGACAAGGGCAGCAGCGCATGTGAACACCACCACCTCCGAGTTCCCCTTCAAGTCACACACACCATCCTGACTTAAAGTATAATGCTGAGCCTTCATTGTTGCTGGGTCAAAATCCTGGAACTCCCTCCCTAACAGCACTGTGGGAGCACCTTCACCACATGGACTGCAGTGGTTCAAGAAGGCGGCTCACCACCACCTTCTTGAGGGCAACTAGGGATGGGCAATAAATGCTGGCCTTGCCAGCGATGCCCTGATCCCATAAACGAATAAAAAAAAATAAGTGTTAATAATTTGAAAGAGTGGGAGATGTGTTCAAATGCAGCAAGAGAGTTAAGTTTTATGTTAGCGCTTTTCTAAAGTTGAGCATTGTTAACACAACAAAAGTAAAATACTGTAGATGAGGAAAATTTAAATTAAAAACCGCAAGTGCTGGAAACACACTCAGCATCTGTGGAAAGAGAAACAGTTAATGCTTCCGGTCGATGATCTTTTGTCAGAACTGGACAGCTTTTAAGCAAGTAAAGAGCCAAGGAAAAGGGGGCAGGGTCTGTGATAGGGTGGAGGGTTGGAGTGAATGACAAAAGTGACAGTGCAAGGCAAAAGGAGGTAATAAGACAAGTATAGAAACAAAAGATGGGTCCAGAGGGGGTGTAAATGGTTACAACAGAACAGCTGAGGCACACATGAAAAATCTGCCAAATGAATACTCCTGTGGCCTGAGAATATGGCAGAAGAAAGGTAGGTAGACCCCAGGGGTAGGGACCATTCCAACAGCCAGGGGCTCCCTACACCTCCACTCCCAGTGGCTATGGTGTAGTCATCCTCCATTACCAACACCTGCTGTCCGAGAGAAAATGCGAGCGGTTAAAATCTAAAGTTGCTGGCCCAGAAATTTGGGTCGGGGGGCTTCCCGCAGGTGCAAGCCCCTGACCTGCACTTACCTTGTGCACCGGCCGTTGAGCTGTGGGCCCCTGTGGAATTCCAATCCTGGGCCTCCTCCAACTGCCGGCGCGCAGTGCTTGCGTATCCCAGGGGCGCAGTTAGTTCGATGCGTCCCCTGGGATCACGTGGGCCATGGAGAGCCAATCGGAGCAGGGAATGCTTCATTAGTTTGACAGGAAAGGCTGTCAAAACTTATAAATACTACGGGCCCCAAAACATCACAATCTTCAAATACATTTTTAAAAAATCACATTTTTTAAATAAACTAAATTACATGAAATAACTATTTTAAACAATTTAAATTTTTGAGAAAAATAATTTTATTTTCTAACGGTTAAAAATAAACTTAGCTTGCTTCAAAGTATATTTAAAAATAATAAACCTGTGGGGGGGGGGAAATGTTTTAATTTTAATTAATTCACCACTTACCTTGTAAAAAGCAGGCCTTGCGACTGCTTTTTACATGTCTAACTCCTGGAGACTTGCCTTCCTGGGGACTTGCCCTCCTGGGTAAACCTGCAAAAAAAACATAAGTTCGATGCGCACGCACTGCCTCTCCTGCGCACGTGTTCGAACTCTGAAGCCCTTCTTTCAGGGGAACAGAAGTGCCGGTTTCCCATGCATGCAGGAAACCGGCACTTCCATTGGGCCTACAGGTGACTACCCCATGCGTACTCACCCGTGGAGACCCAAAGTTCTGGGCCGTTAATCTCAATGTCAAGGCTGTGAAGTGCCTAGTAGAAAGATGAGGTGCGGTTCCTACAGGATTAAGCTCAAAATTGTCAACAGCCAATTGCACTGCACTAGATCCCATTTTGATAATGACTCCTTACTAGCACTGTTGACTTTTTACCTGCATTATATCAAGGTTCCAATTATCAGACTGACCTTCTGCCCTGCTGCCTCTTGGAAATTGATTTCCTCAGCTTTTGTTGCTAAATTTTGTGTTGACTTTAAGCACTATGAAGGTTACCTGGGCTGCTAAGATGACTAAACACCCACTGCTTGACTATTATTTGTATTACGCAATCTATTGAAGTTCCCTGATTTAAACCCTGATCTGTGCTGAGCTAGCTGCCTGGAGGATGATGGGGTACTATAACTGGCAGATTGCTTGGACAATTAGCCGGGTTTCTGCTGATACATGCTGGAAAGTTTGCACCTGTGCTTCTCGGGATCAAACTTGGCAGCCTGTGCCCCAACGATTGAACAACCTGTTGATACTTGCTATTGGGATGAGGTACTGGAAGGCTGCCTAAGCACAATCCCACAGAAATGGTCCTCTGCTCCCTGGCTTGCCCCTTACAGTTGCACCTGGCTCGCAACAGATGTTGCTACACACTGCGCGGGAATTTGAAACCTTGATCGTTTAGTGAAATCTGATTTGGCCCAGTGTGCAGCAGCATCATGTAGAAACTGTGCGTTGGAGAAGACTGGCTTTCATAATATAAATATATATACTGTGGAGCAATGTTCCAACAAATTTTTTTTTTGGCCTGCGTGACCTCTAATGGGCTGTGCAGACCATTCAAAATTCCACGCATGCTCGGATTTTCAATTTAAAAGCCGGCTCACCGACTGCACGGGACCTGCAGAGCGCTGCATGGCCACACAACTTAAAGGGAGCATTGCTGTTGAGTGAGGGGGGAAATGGGCTGAAAGAGTAGTGCTGTGTACTGGGGAGGAAGGAAAGTGTCTCTGGGCTATTAATCAGGTTTAGCAGCAGCATACCATTAAACATCTGCAATAGCCTGCAATTTCTTGAAAAGGAATGAGCGAATCCTTGCAACTTTGCCACAATTTTTTATGTGGCTCTGTTCATATGGTATTTGTGCTGAACAAATATTTAGTTTTAAAACGTTGAAAGTCTGAGTGATTTCTCTCTCCATATAGGCTGCAGTCATTGTGTGATTAAGCAGTTGTTGTGCCCAGGTCCTGTGTTTCTCATCATGGGTTGTTTTCTACTTGGCGATGTTGCTGGCTGATTGGTGCCAGTTTCCAGAGCACCTTTTCCAATGAGCACCTTTCTTGCTTGCAGGACGAGAAGCTAACTGTAACGCAAGAGCTACCAGCGAATGGAAAACAACATATTATCCATTTTCAGTACAAGTTAACCGACTCCAAGATCTCCAAATGGGATGCAGTTTTCTCCAATAAGAGTCTCTTTGTGGAAATTCCTGATGGGATTTTGGCAGAAGGAAGCAAAGAAGGGTGAGTGGTTTGAAACATGTTGGCATGCTCTTCATGCTCTCCTTGTTTTTATATTGAACCGTCAATCTTTTTCCTTTCCAATTTCACTTTCAAAACTAACAAATCCTGTTTCATAAATGTGTAGACTGGGAGGAGGAAGTCACATAACTCGATCAATTATTTTACTACTGAGATGTGAACTAAATCAATTATTTTACTATTGAGATGTGAACTAAACCGCTAAGAGCAAGATGCGTCTTTTGGCTGCCGTATGTAAATTGGCTAGCATGGTGAAATGAGCTGTTGGCTATAAATAGTCTTTCATGTAGCAGAGCAACTTTGGCAAAAGCATACTGTAGTGTACCCGAGGCTTCTCTTGGTAATAACTATTCTGATCGTCACTGAAATAAAAGGTATCGGCATTTCATTTGTGTGGATGGCCTATATTTAATTTACTGTCTATAGCCGAGTGACTTGGATTTTTGCATGAACCTCGAGTTCAAGATACATGCAGCATAGAATAAGTATAGGGGTACGGTAGGGTAGTGGTTATGTTCCTGGACTGGTAATCCAGAGGCCTAGACTAATGATCTGGAGACACTAGTTCAAACCCCACCACGGCAGCTGGGGAATTTAAATTCGATTAAATAAATCTGGAATAAAAAGCTCAGTAATGGTGACCATGAAACTATCGGATTGTCGTAAAAACCCATCTGGTTCATTAATGCCCTTTAGGGAAGGAAATCTGCCGTCCTTACCCAGTGGCCTATATGTGACTCCAGACCCACAGCAATGTGGTTGATTCTTAACTGCCCTCTGAAATGGCAGCTCACCACCACCTTCTCGAGGGCAATTAGGAATGGGCAATAAATGCTAGCCTTGCCAGCGACGCCCACATCCCAGGAACAAATTTTTTTTAAAGTGCAGTATCCTAATGGAATCCAAAGTGTGTAGATTTTGAGCATCTTGACACGGTTAACCAAGTAGTGAATTAGCCCTTGGATTCATTTTCATAGGGGAGTTATCGGTCTTCTAGCTGAAATGAAACTGGACTAGGTGTGGTCCTCTTGAAGCAGTATACAGTTCAAGCAGAACTTTCTCTGACTACTATTTGAGCGAAGTAACTTGAACTTGGGTCTCCAGCTCTTTTCTCACCTCCAGGGTGGCACTGCTACCATCAGTAGAAAAGCATTCAACCATCTTAACACCATACTTGAACACTATCTAATCTTCACTACCTTGGAGCATCTTTCTGTTATCAAAAGCCTCTAAAATCTATTGCTTTAGCCACTTCTCCTAACTTCACTCCTGGTCTTGCTCTAGTACCTTACTAAAATAAGCCAGTGTTAAGTTTTATCTATCACTGTTCTGTTATTTACCTGGGCTGCTGTCTCATTCTTTGGCCCTTACTAGTTTGATATAATCTGCAGGTTTGATTGAATTGTATTGAGCTTCTGAATCAAATTCATTTAAAGTGAAATTAGGAACAGTGGGGTTCCAACAATAACCCTTTCGTATTTTGCCACACCATGGGCCAGTTTGGCTTCCTTCTGCGCCGTAAACTTCTGTGGTTGTGAGATCTCTTTCCTTGTGTTGACCCTTTAAGCTCTAAGTGTGACCTGCAATGAAAGCAGAAATTGCAGAGGCCAAGCCAGATTATTTGTTGTTCCTTTGGACTCACTGCTGTTTCAATTTGACAGGTTAACTGTGCTATTAGAATTTGCTGAGGAGAAGCTGAAGGTGGAATATGTGTTTGTCTGCTTCTACAAAAATAGAGAGGATCGAGGTAAGGGCTTTCTAATACTGGGTTTGTAATCGTAAACACTGGGCTGTGACTGCTGGGAGCTGTGATCACATGCTGGTCATATAGTGAAATCCCAAGTCCTTTAGTTCTGATAACTGGGAAAACATGTGTATGTTCAAACTCTTGTGCCTACCTGCACCATGTGTTTTGCAGTCAAACCTGAGTACAAGTCTCTCCTCACTAAGTCTTTCCCCCAAAAATTGGGCTGAGTATTGAGTGCCTTGGGTTGCTGAAGTAGAATTCTTAGATTGATGATTCGGTTCCAACGGCAACCATCAGTTAAATGAAAGTACTCTCCCTTGCCCCTTTTTTTAAATTGAAGCATTATATTCAGGAGAATCTCTCCTTTTCAAAAACTTGGATTTTGATTGCATGGAGCCCATGAGTCTGGTCTCCCTCTGTGGTAAGCTGCTGTAGTGCCCAACCAAAGGCGTCTTCAGCGCTTGCAGAGCTGCAGAGCATCCGAAACTACGCTACGAACTGAATTCTGTGACTCGCCCTTTTAGTGTCATTTCCCAGGGCCTGGCGGTCGTCGGCTGGTTTGAAGTAGCTGTTTATTGTATAGCCGCTCTAGGGGGACACTCCCAAGTCATTGGTGTCATTACAGCAGCCTAGTGGGGAAAGAGTGAACTGCAAAGCCAGCTATTGACCGATCTTATGTCAAATAAGGAAAGTGATGGTCATACACACGACAGGAATTAAACTCCACTACCAGCAGCAGATTAAACAATCCAAACAGTTGGTGGACAAATAGAAAACAATGAATGGACCATTTTCTCAGTTGCAGAAAAGTGACTTCTTGGAAGAACTTCAGTTTTGATTTTATTTACAAATCCAAATATTTTTAATGTAATCCCCACCAATGTCCCCCATAAGCTGCATTGCCTCCTCAATGTGCGGCCCATTCAGATTTTTGCACATGCGCGGTATCTACAATATAAATGCTGGTGAGCAGCCTGCGCGGGACCTCTGACCACTGAGTGGCCGCGCATCTCAGCAGGAACTCTGATTCCCACATTGTATGGAAATGTAAGGCATACAAAATAATGAGCGCAGTTAGTCATCATTCATAGTGAACTGGGTATGGGTTTACACTGAACTTCCTGTATATTCTGAGGAAACGGCATTTCCCATTTGAATACCACTAGGTGGAAGGGTGAGTGTAATAGGGGTATGTAGAATTGGAACCAATAGAGGGTATGTAGAATTGGAAGTTTTAAATATATAAATAAGTTGCATTTCATACCATGGTGCCACTGATTGACTGCATTGGCTGTCCACTTGGTTAGCTTACTTCATACCAGAACTCTCAAATTGCAGCAAGGTGAACCAAGCAGCAAGAGAAGGATGGAGGCTGTGGTGAAGGAAAGTGACTGCTGGGGGATGTTAAGAGTGGGGATTGCATTGTTTGTACTAGTGAGCAACAAGAAAGGGGATCGATGCATGGTTTGAATTCTGTAAAGTGCCTTGATCTGTAAACCACTTGTAAACTGTTGCCCACTATAATGCTGGATTCTTTTTCCTTTAACAGCCTTGCTTTTGAGGACATTCAGCTTCATTGGCTTTGAGATTGTGAGACCAGGCCATCCCTCGGTTCCAGCTCGGCCTGATGTCCTGTTCATGGTGTACTCCATTGATCAGTCATTTTCTGAGGAGGAGTAGCTGCATAAAGGAACATTATACTGTGTTTTTCCTTTCCCTCTTTTTATCGTAGCTCTATTGGGAGAGGGTAGTCCTTAGTATAAATGCTGTGTAATACCCATAGCTATGGCCTGTAAAAGGTGCAGATTTCTGTTGTCTTTTGCGTAAGCAAAATTTGATCATCTTGCCTAGATGTTCTTTAGGCAGTCTGGGCTGAATTCAGCTTCGTGGATTGATACTGGGCGGTAATAGTTTGTCTCGAATTACAAATTTGTCAAGATTTTTGGGTCATTTGTTTCTTGAACTGTGTGACTATTTGTCATTGCTGTTTACAGAAAATGTTGAAAGCCTGTGCATTCCTTTCACATACTGTGTTTTTATGTACCTTATAGAAAGCTGTTAAAAAAAATTAAAATATTTCAAATTTACCTATACATGTTAAATTGATTTTTTTTTTCCTGTGAGGTTAGTAATGCCTTTTCCCACCAGTTGGTTTCTGTGCCAGATACATCACCCAGAGTCGAAAGGGGTGATCTGCTCCCAAATTTCCATCCAGGAATATATTGAAACCCACCACTTGGAGGTGACTGGCCCTCTGGATAGTCAGAGCATGAGATGTCACCGAATTTTACAGCACGGGAGATGGCCATTTAGCCCATTAGGTCTGTGCTGTTTCTCTGAAAATGCTATTCGCTTGGTCCCTTTCCCCATATCCTTTTTTTAAAAAAATAAAAAATTTCTCTTGCAGATATTTATCCATTTATCTTTTAAACGTGAGTCTTGATTCCACTACCACCACTGTTTCTGGTCGGGCAGTCCATGTCCGAAAAGCCCTCTGCATTTATAAAAAAAAAAAAAGTCCAATCTTTGCTCTCCTTTTGTGGCGATCTTAAATTTGTTGTGTGGCAACTACTGAAAAACCCATAGGTTACTACATTGGAGTGATTTGTTTAACAATACAGCGTGTTAAATTGTGAGGTTGCACTTTGAAATCTGGCATTTGCAATCTTTTATGCAATTTATTCTAACTGGTTACAACAGCTGTATCTCATTTACCTCGCAACTCCGAACAGCCAGCAAAAGAAAAATGGCAATACAGGAAACTTTCGATTTTACCGGCACCTAAATAACCGGAAATCTCGGTTAACCAGCAAAATTCAGGAGTAGGTTTTACTTCATATTGTATTTGCCTTCTTCCATCTGTGCTGTGCAAGGGTGTGGCTGCAGCTGTTGCTAAGCTACAGAGATGCTTGGAACTTGTGGCCATTGTTCTACGGTTGGGTTTGTTGCTTTATACGGAGCTGTCAGCTCTCCCTATCTTTTACTATAGCTTTCCATTATCCGGAATTTTTGACGAACCGGCACCACGTCGGTCCTGTTCGTGCCGGATTTTTAAAAAAATTCCTGTACATCCATTGTTTTAAGTATAGAGGTTCTGAATTTGTGTTTGTTTAAGCAGAAACTTTTTAGTAACACCAAGTACTGTTGCAGACATATTTGATGAGGAAGGAAAGTTACAATAAAGTTCTAAACTACAGTTATATATTGGCTCCTGTTATGAAACCAATTCTTTGAAGAAATGGGCAGCTAACACTACCTTTTTCAAAGCATTTTCTCCCAGTGCGGAGTCTTGCTCGGGACAATCAGAAAATTAGACCTTCAGGCTGAGCGCTCAAGGTACAGGCTGCTGCATTTTGTAGCACTGCCCTTTGATGTTGGGCAAGACTGCAATAACCTCAAGCGTGAGCATTTTTTAAAGGCTTAAATTATGCAAATAGATCACTAGCTAGCCTTGAGTTCTAGCACTTGCTCACAGAATGGATGCATGACTAATTATTCTGCCCTGCTGAGTTGCATTCTGTATTGTGGTGTACTGTTTTTGCATTAGTTTCCCTTGTCCATTTCCACCCCCAATGCATTTCTTGCAGCAAACAGAGGCAACCCCTTTTGAGGGTTACTGGACATGTCTGGGCCACTGCTTCGCAAGGGCTGCCTATAGCTATCCCGTCTCTTGGAGGCCAACTTGCACACAACTTTATACCATGGGGTCAGTGCTTCCCATGGACATGCATGAATAGATTTTAAAATGGGAGATGGATATTAATATTTCCCCCAGAGTATAAGAGCATAAGAAAAACATTGCAAAGAAGAGGTCTTTCAATCTTCAAGCTCATTTCTCCAATATTTCAACTCTCCCATATCCGCATCTTGCTTAATATCTTTATCGCTCGTACCCTTAGATCATTCCAAATGTTTGTCACCCTTTTGAGCAAAAACATTTTTAATAGTTCTAAATTTACTTATCACTGATGTAAATGTCTCTCTTCACTAACCTGGATTCAGCTTATCTATCCCATTTCATGCATAACTAAGGTAAAGCTTGTAAAATCTACAACAAATGCAGCATGCAAATTTTAATGCTTTGCCAGACTTTTATTCTTGGGATGTGGGCAACATGGGCAAGGGTGCCTTTAGTGGCCATTTCCAGTTACTGAGCAAAGGTGGTGGTGGGTTGTTTTGAACCACTGCAGACCTTGTGATGCTGCTGCCAAAATGGTGCTAGGTAGGGAATTCCAGGATTTGGACACAGCGACAATGAAGGATGATTATATGTCCAAATCTGGATAGTGTGAGACTTGGAGACAACAGTGTATCCACAGCATAGCTGCTCCTGTTCTTCGTGGTGAAAATCACAGGGGAGGGAGTTGCTGCAGTGTATCCTGTACATACTGCAGCCACAGTGTGCGAAGGAGTGAATATTGAGTCCAATGGCAAGGGCACCATTCAACAGAGCTGTTCCTAACTGGATGATGTCGTGCTTCTTGATTGTTGTGGCTGCATGTAACCAGGGGAATGGTGAATATTCAATCACACTCCTGACTTGAGTCTTGTAGATGGTAGAAAGGCATTGAGGGGTTAGACGTGGCCACCTATTGCTCAGTACCTAGACTCTTGGACCAGCCATCTCAACAGTGGCCACAAGTCTGCTTCTGGTGACCCCCAAGGGTGTTAATGGTAGGTGTCTGCAGTGGTGGTGCCGTTGATGTTCAAGGGCAGGTGACTGGGCTTTCTGCTGTTCGAGGTGGTCATTATCTGCACTTGCGTGCTATGAATGTTACCTTCCACTCATTAGCCCAAGTCTGAATTTTACGCAGGGGCTGTTGTAGTCTGGCACAAGTTACTTCATTATAGGAGGAATTGTGAATGGAGCTGATCACTGGAAGTGACAGACTTGTGACCATGGGATACAATTGTACAAACACTCAACACCGCACTATTTTAATGGAGGCATTAACATTTTAAATGAATGGTGGAGGGAGGAATTCATTAAGCGTTCAATTCCCATGTTGAATTTCAGGACCATTTTACATTGAGAAACCGAGGTATAAACCCCATAATATTTACATTTTAAATCCCTCGAAGGGGAGTTGAATTGATCGCCAGACAATTGATACAATTCCTAGCCATGCCATTTTCAAGATTGTCTCTTTTTTACTCTTTCCAACCAACCCCCCCCCCCCCCCCCCCCCCCCGACTTCTCCAGAGTCTCCCAGCCTCCGAGACCCCATACCACAGCCCATCTCCGTTCACCTGCCCTGGCAAATCGGAGAATTGGCCAGTGTCTGGAAACTATTCCACACTCCTACCAGTGTAACGGGCAGGGTGAAAATCTAGGCCCAAGTGTGTGGATGTAAACTGACCGAATTGTGAATATAATGATGAAACTAGACCGAATGAACTCTTCCATATTCAGAAGCTGCAACTATGCGCAAACAGTAGTGATTAGCATTCAGCTGCTTATGTGTGTTAGTCGCCTACTTAATCAGGGCTCATTTTGACCTCCAGTTATGGCACTCCTGCCGCTATGTTGCATATCTAATACGCTTCTCCCTTTTTGGGATTTGCTTCAATTTTGTTTTTCTGCTTCAACCTGCAGCCTGCAAGCTTAACCTGTTAATAGTCGATGGATTAAGTAAGAATAATGGATTGTAACTTTGCTAATAAGGGCGATGCCTGCAGACCCCTCTCTCAGAAGTAGAGGTCAGTGTCTCATTACCGTATTGGATGGTGTGAAACAGATTATGCAATGTAATGAAATTGCATTTGATCCCTGTCACTGCAGTCGGTTCCAAATAAATCAAATCTCGCAGGATAAAGCTGCGCTTGGCTGACATCACCTGGGACTACATTGCAAAAAAAAATCAACTGTACAGAATATAAGATATATTTTTGTTACTTTCTCAGAGCATTCACATTTTATGAAGCTATTATAAATTCACACATCTGAAGTAAAATATATTTCTAAATTAAAAGTTCTTTGCTTTTGGTGGAGTACTGGGAGGTGCTGGGAGCAAAGCGTAAGTGAAACCTTGGAAACAAAGATGGCAAACCTACTTATCTACACACACCTTATTAAAATTATGTCTGCATATGTGGATTCCACAATCCCCTGCCACCTAAACTTCAACTTAAAATAAAATGGAAGAAAGATTTGCAAACCTCAGGATGTCCCAAAGTGCTTTACATGCTGATAAAGTACTTTTTGGAGTGTGGTCAGTTGTTAATGTAGGAAACATGGCAGCCAATTTGCACACGGCAAGGTCCCACAAACTAATGTGCATAGGATATACGGCACAGAAACAGGCCATTCGGCCCAACCAGTCCATGCTGGCGTTTATGCTCCACTCGAGCCTCCTCCCATCTTACCTCATCTAACTCTATCAGCGTAACCCTCTATTCCTTTCTACCTCCTATGCTTGTCTAGCCTCCCCTTAAATGCATCGATACTATTCGCTTCAACCACTCCGTGGTAGTGAGTTCCACATTCTCACCACTCTGGGTAAAGAAGTTACTTTTGAATTCCCTATTGGATTTCATGGTGACTATCTTATATTGATGGCCTCTAGTTATGCTCTTCCCCACAAGTGGAAACATTCTCTCTGTATCCACTCTATCAAAACCTTTCATAACTTTAAAGACCTCTATTAGGTCACCCCTCAGCCTTTTTTGAAGAGAAAAGAGACCCAGCCTGTTCATCCTTTCCCGATATGTATACCCTCACATTTCTGGTATCATCCTTGTAAATCGTCTCTGCACCCTCTCCAGTGCCTCTATATCCTTTTTATAATATGGCGACCAGAACTGTATGCAGTTCTCCAAGTGTGGTCTAACCAAGGTTCGATACAGGTTTAGCATAACTTCCCTACTTTTCAATTCTATCCCTCTAGAAATAAACCCTAGTGCTTGGTTTGCTTTTTTTATGGCCTTGCTAACCTATGTCGCAACTTTTAGTGATTTGTGTATTTGTACTCCGAGATCCCTTTGTTCCTCTACCCCACCTAGACTCACACCCTCCAAGTAATAAGTGACCTCCCTATTCTTCCTACCAAAATGTAATACCTCACATTTATCTGTGTTGAACTTAATTTACCAATTATATGCCCATTCTGCAAGTTTATTTATGTTCTCCTGTAATTTGTTGCAGTCATCCTCAGTATTGACTATCCCCCACAATTTGGTGTCATCCGCAAATTTAGAAATTGTGTTTTTGATTCCAAAGTCTAAATTGTTAATGTAAATTGTGAACAGCAGCGGTCCCAGCACTGATCTTTGTGGAACACCACTACCCACCTTCTGCCACTGAACAGCTACCCTTTACCCCATCTTTCTGCCTTGAAGCCAGCTTGCTATCCATTCTGCTACTTGTCCCGACTCCACATTCTCTGACCTTGTTCATCAGTCTATTATGGAGTACCTTAATAAAAGACCTTTTGAAAATCTAGATAAATTACATCTACTGCATTACCCTTGTCTACTCTCTCTGTTACCTCTTCAAAAAATTCAATGAGGTTGGTCAAGCAAGACTTTCCCTTTTGAAATCCACGCTGACTATTCATTACTATATTTTTTGGTTTCTAGATGTTCTTCTATTTTCTCCTTTAGTAGAGATTCTATTATTTTTCCTACCACCGATGTTAAGCTGACTGGTCTATAATTCCCTGGACATGTTCTATTCCCCCTTCTTAAATATAGGTATTACGTTAGCTATCCGCCAGTCCTTTGGCACTATACCTTTTTCTAATGAATTATTGAATATGCCTAGTAATGCCTCCACTATCTCTTCCCTAGATTCTTTTAAAATGCGTGGATGCAATCCATCCGGACATGGGGTTTTATCCTCTTTGAGTTTGATCAGTTTATTTAATATATCCCCTCTTTATTTTAAATGCACTTATCTCATTACTAATCTCATCATCCAATGTCATGTCCACCTGTTCTAGCTCCCTGGTAAATACTGAAGCAAAATAATTATTTAATATTTCTGCCATCTCTCTAATAATGACCAGATAATCTGTTTTAGTGATTTTGGTTGAGGGATATATATTGGCCAGGACACTGGGGATAAACCCCCCTACTCTTCTTCGAAATAGTGCCATGGGATCTTTTACATCCTGAGTGGGCAGACTCGGTCTGCCAAACAGGTCTTTAGAGAATTTCTTCCTTCAATTCCAGTCCTCTAGCGCACAAAAAATCCTCTCACCGTTTCAATGGAAGGGATTACCCCTGTTTCTCAGGAATGATTCCCTCCCAATATCAATTTTTGTTCCCCATAACATTATCCGAATGAGCTACATTGGTTACCAGGGCTTGCTGTGATGTTACAAGGTTGGCTCTATATTTGAAGTTTTAATCAGCTCCCTATCCATTAAGTTGTTAATGTCCAGACCTGGTATTGAGAGATGCAGCTTTGAGAATAAGGCAAGATTCCTGTATCCTTTTCCTTTTGAGTGCCCAGGCATATTAGAGCAAGTAATGATTTAACCTGTTCCTTTAGCTTCAACCTTCTGTGCATCCCTCCCCTTTCCTTCATTCCATCATTGTAGGAAAGCGTTCAGCTGCTTCCATCATATTCTTTGGAACAGCTCACTAAACCTCTCCACCTCTCCATCTTCAAATACCAAATCAGAGCCCATGTCTTTGACCAACTTTTCAGCCATCCCTTCTCCTCTCAACCTTCCTGCTTTTGGTGTCCATTTCCTTCTGCCTATTTGTGAAATGCTGTGGGATGTTTCTTTACGCTCAAGGCTCTTTTGAAATGCAAGTTGTTGGATGATGGCTGATGGAGCCAGCAGAGTTCGGACAGAAGGTGGACGTCGCAGTTTCTGTTGTCACTGCAGGTCTCCAAAAATTGTTCTTAACCATTACTTCCATTATAATGAAGAGAAATTATTTTGCACATGAACTCCATGTTAAAAAGGGCTCAATCCTATTTCATTCAATCTTAAATGCAATTCAACATGTTATTCTGTGAAATAAAAACTGTAATGGGGAGATGGTACAATACTTTTTTCCTCAGAGACAGCTGGACAGTTCAAAGGGTGAATCTACTACATACTGTATCGCTTAACCAAGCTGGCCATTGTTTTTGAACGCCAATGCCAAGTCTATCATAATACTGGCTGCATAATAACAGTTGCCCTACTGATAGACTGAACATATGTGGGGGATATGCGCCAACTGCCTATGAACGTTTCACTGGATCAGAGAATTACAGACTACTCGAGCACAGGATCATTAAAGGCTGCTGCAGTTAAGCTAATGCTTTATCTTCCGGTGGAAAATGATTTAATGTGTCGGCAAATAGCCAGACGTCCCAGCTCATTCTCATTGTGAAGCCGTCATCCAAATGCTCTTCCAACCCTCAGTAACACCTCATTAATATCAGCAAATCAAACGGGAAATGACGCAGAATGCAATTAGAGAATGGCACGTTTTTTTTTAAAGGAATTTTTCAGGTTAAAACCCTACAAGCATACAAATATTATTGCAAAAATACCAATATTTAAAAAAAATTGCTAGGTTTTAAGTTTGAAAAGATATTCATCAGTCTCCTGTGGCATTGCACTCAGGAAGCCCAGACTAGGCGTCAACCATGGCTCAGTGGGCAGCATTCTCGCCTCGAGTCAGAAGGTTGTGGGCTCAAGTCTCACTCCAGAAACTGTAGCACAAAAATCTAGGCTGACACTCAAGTGCAGCACTGAAGGAATGTTGCACTGTCGGAGATGCTGTCTTTCAGATGCGACGTGAAACAGCAAGTCTTTTTCTTTTTGCCGTGCCTGTCTCCTAGTGAACTGACCCTGCTTTATCATGGAGACCAACTCATCCTGAGGTTATGAAAGGCACTATATAATTAGAACTTCTTCCTCTCACTTTGGTAACTCCTCCTATAGAAAAGACACATCCTTGACTAGATAGTAGACCCAAGAAAGACAATAAGCCATGATATTTTGGCCTGTATTGGCTTAAATTTCAATCTGAGGCGCTGGTATGGACCTGTGGATTTGGGACTTCAGCCTCTGTCCTCTTTGGTGAGGGAAGGGTGGGGGGTTAGTGATATTTTCCGTGGCAGTGCTTGTTTTTCATCTTTCAGGACGAGTGGGGTTCTTCGTCAGTTTGAATTCACCCACCTGGTGTGGTTTATTAATAATCTTGACATTAAGTTATCAACATGGTTATGTAACACTTAGCAGTAACTGCAGGGAATTCACATCGCAAGAGGATGCAAGGATAATGGTGAGAACCTGACCATAGCAAGCTGCTTGTATCTCGCTTCTGGGATTGTAGATGTGATGCAGGAAGCAAACACCATTCGAGAAGGCCATCTGCTCTATATAGGAATAGATCTGCCCTTCCCTAGGATAGAATTGGAAGTTACCTCATTCAATGTTGCAGAGGTATCAAGCCTTTAGTTTTATTCCTTCCTGCAAAAGACTTGCCTTAGATCCTTGAAACATAATAACCCATCAGGGGTGGGGAATTCATACCTCCCATTCCTCCCTGCAACAACTGATTGAATGATATTGTGTACTATGGAGACCTCCATCGCATTACAAGACACGGTTGCGAATGACGTTAGCCACTATCTTACTTTCCTTGAATGTGCTCCGAACGCTCACTCCCCAACGTGTGGCTATTAATATTAATGGTTCTAACACTAAGGAGCAACCTTCATTGTGCACTACAGCCTTGAGGGGACAAGCTTGCAAACAGTTTCTTTTCCCAACACCCCTTTGCAACTGCCACGACATGGATGGCCAAGACCACGACAGCCCTCAATTCTGATCTTCACCTCTTGAATGTTTGGACCAAATGTCAGCTGACAGCCATCGATTTCATATTTTTGCTTGCATCCCCATTGGATTGACTTGTCTGATCAAATAGAGCTTCAGTTGTGTCGGTGCAGACAATGCTCAAGTGCTTCTACAGCACTGGAGTCAATCGTGCAGTCCAAAACTTGGAAGCTGAATGTGTTTGTCCAGGATGATCTTTCGTTTCCTTCATATCTCATGAGGCTATTTAAAGAGAATTTACTGAAGAATCAAGGTCTGGGTGACATTTTATTCACTTTGGGAAGAAAGCAGAGGTTTTTGATTGTTGGAAAAATGCCTGGACGATTGAATCAAGGCTTTGAGCACAAAGTAAGCTAGGCCCTTACCCTAGGTTAGGAACATCGAGCAATTTGGTTTACGGATTCAAGATATTTCGAGTACAGGGGAGACATAAAACAAGAAGAAAGAAAGACTTGCATTTATATAGCGCCTTTCACGACCACCAGACGTCTCAAGCGCTTTACAGCCAATGAAGTACTTTTGGAGTGTAGTCACTGTTGTAATGAAAAGAAAGCAGATAGAAATAGTGACTGATGTTCAAATGTGATTGGCTGTAAAATGCTTGGAGACAACTTAAGGATGTGATAAGGTGCTACATAAATGCAAGTTCTTTTTCTTATAAACTGAAATATAGGTGGCCTTTCAGGTGGACTAATATTGGTTTCAAATCTCTTAAAAGAACTAGATTTTATTTAGCACCTTTCATATCTTCAAAATATCCCAAGACGATTCACAGTCAATGAATTTCTTTTGAAGCCTAGTCACTATTTCTTGTAGTAGTGTTAATCTGTTTTTGGTGTTGATCGAGGGGTAAATATTGGCCCCGACACCAGGAGATGTCCATTCCCATTGCATATTCCATAAGATGATCATTCCTCAGACAAGAGGCGGTGCAACGAAGGTTCACTAGATTGATTCCTGGGATGAGAGGGCTGTCCTATGATGAGAGATTGTGTAGAATGGGCCTATACTCTCTGGAGTTTAGAAGAATGAGAGGTGATCTCATTCAAACATACAAGATTCAGTGGGGGGATTGACAGGGTAGATGCTGAGAGGTTGTTTCCCCTGGCTGGAGTACCTAGAACACAGGGGCATAGTCTCAGGATAAGGGGTTGGTCATTTAAGACCGAGATGAGGAGGAATTTCTTCACTCAGAGGGTTGTGAATCTTTGGAATTCTCTGCCCCAGAGAGCTGTGGATGTTGAGTCTTTGAGTGTATTCAAGGCTGAGATCGATAGATTTTTGGACTAGGGGAATCAAGGGATATGGGATCGGGCAGGAAAGTGGAGTTGAGGTGATTGATCAGCCATGATCTTATTGAATGGCGGAGCAGGCTCGAGGGGCCGTATGGCCTACTCTTATTTCTTACGTTCTTAAGAAGGCCCACAGATTGCTTGCTCCTTAACAAAGCTGGGGCCTTTTATTTACACCGACATTTAGTCATTCTTTCATCAGTAAACACAGTACATCAAGAGAAGCTTGTGGGAGCAGAATTTCTGAAGAGGAATGAGAGAAAGAAAGACTTCCACTTATATAGCAGCTTTCACAATCTCGGGACATCCCAAAGCACTTTACAGCCAATGAAGTGTAGTCACTGTTGGAAGCACGGCAGCCAATGTGCACACAGCAAGGTCCCACACACAACGTTGAGATAAATGAACAGAAAATCTGTTTTTGTTATGTGGGTTGAGGGATAAATGTCGGCCAGGGCATCAGGGAGAACTTCCCTGGTCTTCACAGAATCTACAGTGCAGATAGAGGCCATTTCGGCCCATCGAGCCTGCACCGACACATATCCCACCCTATCCCCGTAACCCCACGTATTTAATCCCCTAACACTAAGGGTCAATTTATCATAGCCAAATCAACCTAACCTGCACATCTTTGGACTGTGGGAGGAAACCGGAGCACCCGGAGGAAACCCACGCAGACACAGGGAGAATGTGCAAACTCCACACAGACAGTTGCCCGAGGCCAGATTTGAACCCGGGTCCCTGGCGCTGTGAGGCAACAGTGCTAACCACTATGCCACCGTGCCCCCCCTTCTTCGAAATAGTGCCACGGGATCTTTTACATCCACCTGAGAGGGCAGACGGGGCCTCGGTTTAACGTCTCATCTAAAAGGCAACACCTCCGACAGTGCAGCGCTCTCTCAGCACTGCACTGGAGTGTCAAACGAGGATTCTGTGCTGACGTCTCAGGAGTGGGACTTGAACTGCTCAACCTTCTTGACTCAGGAGTGAGAGTGCTACCCACTGAGCCAAGGCTCGCTCTGCACCAGCACAGGTTACTGCAAGCAAGCAGCTGAAGGAGAACAGTAGATAGGCCTCACCCAATAGCAAAATACTGCGGATGCTGGAAATCTGAACTAACAACAGAAAATGCTGGAAACACTCAGCAGGTCAGGCAGCATCCGCGGAGAGAGAGAAACAGAGTTAACGTTTCGGGTCGAGAAGTTCTGACGAAGGGTCCGCCACCCGAAACGTTAACTGTTTCTCTCCTCGATGCTGCCTGACCCGCTGAGTGTTTCCAGCATTTTCTGTTGTTATAGTAGATAGGCCTCAGAGCCTAAAGAGGTTGCTCCGCCTTGGCAGTCAAGGCTGCAGTTATCACCAACACTGTGAGGCCGGTGCGCCTCTTTAATCTGAGTACAGAACAATGACATGCTTATTTTACTTCATTACAGCATAATTTGCAAGTCAAACGACATCGTACGGTTATACAGACACACCCATCGTCAGAGGATCTTGTGCTGGGGAATTTGTAAAATAAACATCCTTTAGCATCTTCATGCCATGTAGCCATTGTACAAAGGTCTTGGACATAGGCCAGTAACAGGTTTGGGAAGATTAACGGGTTATTCAGATTACCTAGATGTACACTGCTCATCAGGGGCAACTAGAAATGACAACTTGCCAGTGTCACGACATTCAGTACAAAGTATTGCACAGTATTTACAGCACAGAAACAGGCCATTCGGCCCAACTGGTCTATGCCGGTGTTTATGCTCCACACGAGTCTTCTCCTACCCCACTTCATCTAACCCCAGCAACATTACCTTCTATTCCTTTCTCCCTCATGTGCTTATCCAGCTTCCCCTTGAATGCATCTGTGCTATTCGCCGCAACCACTCCCTGTGGTAGCGAGTTCCACATTCTCACCACTCTCTGAGTTAAGAAGTTTCTTCTGAATTACCCGATTTACAAAAGGATGTTGCCTTCCTCTGTTGTACTGCCTGTCAACCTGCAATGTACGTCTCCGGATACTACAGTAGATCATCCTGTCCGAGGAGGTACTAGATGGCTGGACCTGGGTTGGCTGCACAATAGATTCCGGATACGTCGAACTGGTTAACATGAAGGGAAAAGATACAGCAGTAAACATACTACGTTAGCTACGTTTATCACGAACACAATGGCGTTACCACAGTCTTGTAGCCATTGCCACTCAGCTGTTACTTTCACCGTCCTGTGTGGTATAATCTTTGTATGTCAGCCGTGGCTCAGTGGGCAGCACTCTCGCCTCTGCGTCAGAAAGTCGTGGGTTTAAGTCCCACTCCAGAGACTTGAGTGCATAATCTAGGCTGACACTCCAGTGCAGTATTAACGCTAATCCGAGGTCCTGTCTGCTCTCTCAGGTGGATGTAAAAGATCCCAGGGCACTATTTCGAAGAAGAGCAGGGGAGTTCTCCCCGGTGTCCTGGGGCCAATATTTATCCCCCAATCAGCATCACTAAAACAGATTATCCGGTCATTATCACATTGCTGTTTGTGGGAGCTTGCTGTGCACAAATTGGCTGCTGCGTTTCCGACATTACAACAGTGACCACACTTCAAAAAGTACTTCATTGGCTGTAAAGTGCTTTGGGGCATCCTGAGGTCATGTAAGGCGCTATAGAAATGCAAGTCTTTTATCTTCCAGGGGGGGCAATCTTTGTATGATATCCAGCATTGACCATCGCTGCTGTATTCTTTACAACTGATCACTAATATCTGTCATTCTAACATTTATCTTTATGCTTTAACCCATGCTTTAACCTGTGCTTTCTTCAAGCAAAAAACACAAAAGAATCACTTGATGTAACAGCAACCTACATTAATATAGTGACTGTAACATACAAACCATCCCAAGGAACGTCACAGAGCACATGCACAAGTGATGCAATGCCACAATTCAATATAGATTGCATCATCCTGTAAAAGTAACACTGCAGGAGTGCTGCACTGTCAGAAGTGCGGTCTTTTGGATAGAATGTTAAACCGAGGCCCCATCTACCAGCTCAGGTAGATGTCCATGACACTATTCGAAGAAGAGCAGAAGGCAGAAGTGTCCTAGCCAACATTCCCCCCTCAGCCAGCACCACCGTATTAACTGGCCATTCGTTTGTGGGAGCTTGCTGTGCACAAACTGGCTGCCACGTTTAGTTACATAACAACATTGGCTGCACTTCAAAGGTAAAGCATTTTGGGGAGTCCCGAGGGTCTGATAGGTGCTATATGAATGCATCTCATTAAAAAAAAGATTAACCAATTTTTTTTCATAAAGGCACCGCCCCTTTTTAAAAAGCAGCTGATACGTGAGCAACACTGAGACTTTGTGTCGAGCTTCACACTCATCAATTCCACCAATGATCACTGTTTCTCAGTTGAATGAAGGTTTTCTGTTGTTTGGCCAGGAAAGGTTTATCCAAACTGCGCACATTCGGTGGTCATCAGTGAGAAGCTGATCCGGTAGGGTGGGAGATAGAACAGGAGGAAGCGCTGATCCTAAAATCGAGCGAAATGCAGAGGAAAAACTAGTTGCGAGAGGCTCGTCCCTTCATCAACTTAACCTCGGCGTCAGCTACAGCTGTCGGGGCTCTTTAACCTCGCCTGGCAACAGCTCTATAAATAACACAGCAGCTGAGTGGCAGCAAGGCCGGAAGGCCTGTCTGTGCAATGCTTGTTAAACCACAGAGATAGATGTACATCACATCTAGATTGGGGTTTACAGTCCACTGACTCATTAATTTTGTTCTCTCGCTTGCACACAAGAAAATAGATTACAAGCGAAGTGGCACAGAGTGATCATGCTGCTCTTGAGCATCATTGCCTCTGAGTTATGTAATGTGCATGTGCCCTGTCCGAGTGTTGTGAGGGATTGGATGCCAAAACCATAGGGGCACCTCTTCAAAAGGGGCATCGTGGGGACCCTGACCCCAACCCCAAGACTAACCCCTAACCTTGACCTCAACCCGAACCCGAACTACTACCGGAACACTACCCACAAGCCTAACCCTAATGACCCAGATCATATCGACTTCTATAATCCTGACTGCCCCGGACCCTGACCTGTAACCCTAACCCTAACCCTGACCTGTAACCCTAACCCTAACCCTGACCTGTAACCCGAGCCATAACACTGACCTGTAACCCTAACCCTAACCCTGACCTGTAACCCTAACCATGACCTGTAACCCTAACCCTGACCTGTAACCCTAGCCCTAACCCTGACTTGTAACCCTAACCCTGACCTGTAACCCGAGCCCGAACCCTGTCCTGTAACCCGAGCCCGAACCCTGTCCTGTAGCCCTAGCCCTAACCCTGACCTGTAACCCTAGCCCTAACCCTGACCTGTAACCCTAACCCTGACTTGTAACCCTAGCCCTAACCCTGACCTGTAACCCTAGCCCTAACCCTGACCTGTAACCCTAACCCTGACTTGTAACCCTAGCCCTAACCCTGACCTGTAACCCTAACCCTGACTTGTAACCCTAACCCTGACCTGTAACCCTAATCCTAGCCCTAACCCTAACCCTGACTTGTAACCCTAACCCTGACCTGTAACCCTAATCCTAGCCCTAACCCTAACCCTAACTGTAAACATAATGTAAACAGAACGGGTCTGAAAGTGTGAGCCAAACAAAAGTGGCAGGCACCAGTGAAACAAAAAAACTCGAGAAATGAGAATACAAACACAAGAGGGAAAAACCACCCTCCTGTATGCCCCCGCAAACCTAATCCTAACCCTAGCCCTAATACCTTACCCTAACCCTAAACCCTTACCCTAACCCTAAATCTAATCCTAACCCTATCCCTAATCCGATCTCTAACCCGAAACCTATCCTTAACCCTATAATTAACCCTATCCGCAATACGATCTCTACCCCTAACATTAACCCTAACCTTAGCCCTATCCATAACCCTATCTCTAACCCTAATCTTCCTAACCCTATGCCTAAAACTAATCATAGCCCTATCCCTAACCCTAACCCTATACCTATCCCTAACACTAACCCTAACCTTACACTTGAAAAGGAGAAATCTGCAGGGCTACGAGGAAAGAGCCCGACTAATTGGACCGCTCTTTCAAAGGGCCGGCACAGGCAAGATGGGCCGAATGGCCTCCTTCTGTGCTGTAAGATTCTATGATTCACCAGTGACTTTAGGATTGGAGGGAAATGAAATCCATAAAAACAAGAGTGGTGAGCAACCAGAGGCGGCCCACTGGAACTGAAGCTCCGAATTAGGCTCGAAGATTTCGCCCTCCAAATAGTTGGGCCAAAATATGTGCAGGCAATGGCCAAGGGTCACGCACACAAAATGAGAGGCTGGGATGTCTCACCAACATCAACGTAATGTTGGAGCCTTTAATGAGGTTGTGCTGCACTGTCATTGAGACCTTTGAACGGCAGCAAAGCCACCAAACAATGCATCAGAGACTGTCCTTTAGGGAAGGAAACCTGCCGTCCTTAACCAGTCCGGCCTATGTTTAAACTAACTTAGCAGGGCGATGGGATATGGAGTGGAGCTATAGTAGGGGGTGATGCACAGACAAATATACAGGAAAAAACAAGTCAGCCTGGAAGGCAGAGCAACTATGTAACGGCACAAGGGAGTATGGCAAGGCTGGATGACATTTATTTTTAATGCAAGGAGTCTTGCGAGTGAGGCAGATGAATTGAAGGTGTTGATGAACACATGGGAGTATGATATTGTTGCTATCACAGAGACATGGTTGAGGGAGGGGCAGGACTGGCAGCTCAATATTCCGGGGTATAGAATCTTCAGGCGAGACAGAGGGGGGTGTAAAAGAGGAGTGGGTGTTGCAATATTAATCAAGGAGTCAATTACTGCTGTAAGGAGGGATGATATCTTAACAGGTTCCTCTAATGAGGCCATATATTGGGTAGAACTTAAAAACAAAAAGGGAGCAAGCACATTGCTGGGAGTGTACTATAGGCCCCCAAACAGTCAGGGGGAGATAGAGGAACAGATATGTAGGCAAATCTCAGAGAAGTGTAGAAATAATAGGGTAATAATAGTAGGGGATTTCAACTTCCCCAATATTAACTGGGATAGTCAGAGTGTGAAAGGCTTAGAGGGTGCGGAATTCTTAAAGTGCATCCAGGAGAGCTTTTTGAGCCAGCATGTAGAAAGTCCTACAAGAGAGGGGGCGGTACTGGACCTAATTCTAGGGAATGTGGCTGGGCAAGTGGTAGAAGTGTCAGTAGGAGAGCATTTTGGTGACAGTGACCATAATTCAGTGAGATTTAAGGTAGTCATGGAAAAGGACAAAGATGGACTGGAAATAAAGGTTCTAAATTGGGGGAAGGCCGATTATAATATGATAAGGCAGGATCTGGCCAAAGTGGACTGGGATCAGCTAATTGTAGGAAAATCCACATCAGAACAGTGGGAGTCTTTCAGAAAGGAAATAGAGTACAACACCAACATGTAAAGATCAAGGGTGGGACCAACAAACCCAGGGAACCCTGGATGTCAAGGGATATACAAGAATGGATTAGGAAAAAAAGGGAGGCTTTTGGCAGATACAATGGACTAAAAACATTGGAAGCCCTAGAAGAGTATAGAAAGTGCAGGGGGCTACTTAAAAAAGAAATTAGGAGAGCGAAGAGGGGGCATGAAAAAACATTGGCGGGCAAAATAAAGGAAAATCCCAAGGTGTTTTATAAGTATATTAAGGGCAAGAGGATAACCAGGGAAAGAGTAGGGCCCATTAGGGACCAAAGTGGCAATCTGTGTGTACAGCCAGAAGATGTAGGTGAGGTTTTAAATGAATATTTTGCATCTGTGTTCACTATGGAGAAGGACGATGTAGGCATAGAAATCAGGCAGGGGGATTGTGATATACTTGAACAAATTAGTATTGAGAGGGAGGAGGTACTAGCGGTTTTAACGGGCTTAAAAGTGGATAATCCCCAGGCCCTGACGAGATGTATCCCAGGCTGCTGTGTGAGGCAAGGGAGGAGATTGCAGGGGCACTGACACAAATTTTCAGAACCTGTCTGTCCACAGGGGAGGTGCCAGAGGACTGGAGGACAGCTAACGTAGTACCATTATTCAAGAAGGGTAGTAGGGATAAACCAGGGAATTACAGGCCAGTGAGCCTAACATCAGTGGTAGGGAAATTATTGGATAAAATTCTGAGGGACAGAATTAGTCTCCACATGGAGAGGCAAGGATTAATCAAGGATAGTCAGCATGGCTTTGTCAGGGGGAGATCATGTCTAGCCAATTTGATTGAATTTTTCGAGGGGGCGACTAGGTGCATGGATGAGGGTAGTGCAGTTGATGTAGTCTACATGGACTTCAGTAAGGCATTTGACAAAGTCCCGCATGGGAGACTGGTCAAGAAGGTAAGAGCCCATGGGATCCAGAGCAATTTGGCACATTGGATCCAAAATTAGCTTAGTGGCAGGAGGCAGAGGGTGATGGTCGAAGGTTGTTTTTGTGACTGGAAGCCTGTGTCCAGTGGTATACTGCAGGGATCGGTGCTGGGGCCTTTGCTGTTTGTAGTGTATATTAATGATTTAGATATGAATGTATGAAGTATGATCAGTAAGTTCGCAGAATACATGAAAATTGGTGGAGTGGTAAATAGCGAGGAGGGAAACCGCAGGCTACAGGATGATATAGACGGGTTGGTCAGATGGGCAGAACAGTGGCAAATGGAATTTAACCCTGAAAAGTGTGAGGTGATGCATTTTGGGAGGACTAACAAGGCAAGGGAATACACAATGAATGGTAGGACCCGAGGAAGGACAAAGGATCAGAGGGACCTTGGTGTGCATGTACATAGATCCCTGAAGGCAGCAGGACAGGTGGATAAGGTGGTTAAAAAGGCATATGGGATACTTGCCTTCATTAGCCGAGGCATAGAATATAAGAGCAGGGAGGTTATGATGGAGCTGTACAAAATGCTAGTTAGGCCACAGCTGGAATACTGTGTGCAGTTCTGGTCGCCACACTATAGGAAGGATGTGATTGCATTGGAGAGGGTGCAGAGGAGATTCACCAGGATGTTACCTGGGCTGGAGTGCTTCAGCTATGAAGAGAGACTGGACAGGCTGGGATTGTTTTCCTTAGAGCAGAGAAGGCTGAGGGGGGACCTGATTGAAGTGTACAAAATTATGAGGGGCATAGATAGGGTAGATAGAAAGGAACTTTTCCCCTTAGTAGAGGGGTCAATAACCAGGGGGCATAGTTTCAAGGTAAGGGGCAGGAGGTTTAGAGGGGATTTGAGGGGAAACTGTTTCACCCAGAGGGTGGTTGGAATCTGGAACTCACTGCCTGAAAGGGTGGTAGAGGCAGGAACCCTCACAACATTCAAGAAGCATTTAGACGAGCACTTGAAACGCCATAGCACACAAGGCTACGGACCAAGTGCTGGAAAATGGGATTAGAATAGACAGTGCTTGATGGCCGGCGATGGGCCGAAGGGCCTCTTTCTGTGCTGTGTAACTCTATGACTCTATGAGTGAGTCTTAGGGTCGCCAATTCTGGCTGGAGGTAGTCCAGGAGGTTTCATTATACGACCTGGAACTCGTTGCCGATGGAAGTGGTGGAGGCGGACACACTCAATGTTTTCAAGGGGAGACTGGATAGGCACTTGAGGGAAATAAACTTGCAGGGCTATGGGGATAGAGCAGGGGAATGGGACTGACTGGATTGCTCTGCAGAGAGCCGGCATGGACTTGATGGGCCGAATGGCCTCCTTCTGTGCCGTTATGACTCTATAGAACATAGAAAAATAGGAGCAGGAGTCGGCCATTCGGCCCTTCGAGCCTGCTCCACCATTCAATATGATCATGGTTGATCCTCTATCTCAATACCATATTCCTGCCCTCTCCCCATACCCCGTGACGCCTTTTGCGTCTAGAAATCTATCTGTCTCCATAAAATCTATCTATCTCCATAAGGATAAATTAGGGCAGGTGGCCAAAAGCTTGGTCAAAGAGGTAGGTTTACAACAGATTACAACAGTTCAAAAGGTACTTCAATGGCTGTAAAGTGCTTCGGACCACCCTGAGGTCATGAGAAGTGCTATGTAAATGAATTTTCTTTCTTTCCTGTTCTGATTGCGTCCTCTAATATCTGCTCTCATAGTCCAAGTTGAGACAATATTGGGCCGGAGTCAAGTGCGGAAGCTCTGATTATTTATACTTCAGGTCCTGAGGGTTCAAAGGACTTGTTAACAATCAGATTTTGCCTTTGTTTGGACACCGAGGGCAGACAACAGTCCACACACTCTGATATGTAGAAGGGAAGTTCTCCTCACGGTCAGGTCACGCTGTTGCAGGATATCGTTATAACAGCCAGGAACGGATGCTCGTTTTTCACAACAGTGCCTGTGAAGACTCTTTCTGCCGTCTCTTGATCTGTGTGTCTTTGTCCTGGGGCTGATGGGTGGCTCACGGCCTTGATGCCCCTTGTGTCTAGAAATCTATCTATCTCCTTCTTAAATATATTCAGTGACTTGGCCTCCACAGCCTTCTGTGGTAGAGAATTCCACAGATTCACCACCCTCTGAGTGAAGAAATTTCTCCTCGTCTCAGTCCTAAATGTCCTACCCCGTATCCTGAGACTGTGACCCCTCGTTCTAGACCCCACCAGCCAGGGGAAACATCCTCCCTGCATCCAGTCTGTCTAGCCCTGTCAGAATTTTATACGTTTCAATGAGATTCCCCTCTCATTCTCCTAAGCTCTAGTGACTACAGGCCTAGTCGACCCAATCTCTCCTCATACGACAGTCCTGCCATCCCAGGAATCAGTCTGGTGAACCTTCGCTGCACTCCCTCCATGGCAAGTATTTCCTTTCTTAGGTAAGGAGACCAAAACTGCACAGAGTGACCTCCCGCCCCCAACCACTCAGCCCCCCACACTCCTGCCATTGGCGCACTGCTTTCCTCGGCCAATCAGAAAGCGAACAGACTCTTTGCTATCTCATTGGATGATTCTGGACTGGTTCCCCCCCCCTCCCCCCGCCCCACCACCTCCAATATTGTTTACAACTAATAAACAAAAGTGTGCAAAGAAAATGAACAAACACCCTTTTTCTCAAAACCCCAATGATTTTTCTCCCAGGTGTTGCTGGCTGCAGTGTCCAGGAGCTTAATCTTCAAATCCTGGAGACCCCAGGCCATTTCTAGGAGGGTTGGCGACCCTGGAAATGAGTCTTAACCAGCCTGCCCTGCAGAAGCACCAGTCTGAGCTAAAGCTTTCATGCTCCTATGTGTCATCTATTTTCTTACGTGCAAGCATAGAAAAAAAAATCCCTCGGTGTTAGCAAACAGCCCCTTGCGATGATATCAGCACCGCCCCCATCGCCAGATCCCGCACTCTGATACTTGAGCTGCCTGTTCTGGTTTGCTATCCATTTAAATGTGGCTGTGAAGTTGCTGGGTTGCTTGCATGACTCAATGCAGAAACACTTGGCTGTGAGCCACCCATCAGCCCCAGGACAAAGACACACAGATCAAGAGACGGCAGAAAGAGTCTTCACAGGCACTGTTGTGAAAAACGAGCATCCGTTCCTGGCTGTTATAACAATATCCTGCAACAGCATGACCTGACCGTGGGGAGAACTTCCCTTCTACATATCAGAGTGTGTGGACTGTTGTCTGCCCTCGGTGTCCAAACAAAGGCAAAATCCGATTGTTAACAAGTCCTTTGAACCCTCAGGACCTGAAGTATAAATAATCAGAGCTTCCGCACTTGACTCCAGCCCAATATTGTCTCAACTTGGACAGTGAGAGCAGATATTAGAGGACGCAATCAGAACAGGAAAGAAAGAAAATTCATTTACATAGCACCTCTCACGACCTCAGGGTGGTCCGAAGCTCTTCACAGCCATTGAAGTACCTTTTGAAATGCAGTCACTGTGGTAATCTGTTGTAAACCTACCTCTTTGACCAAGCTTTTGGTCACCTGCCCTAATTTATCCTTATGGAGATAGATAAATTCTATCGAGATAGGTAGATTTCTAGACGCAAAAGGCGTCAAGGGGTATGGGGAGAGAGGGGGAATATGGTATTGAGATAGAGGATCAGCCATGATCATGTTGAATGGTGGAGCAGGCTTGAAGGGCCGAATGGCCGACTCCTGCTCCTATGTTTCTATGCGGCTCGGCGTCAAATTGTTTTGTCTTAAAATACTCCTGTGCAGCGCCTTGGGACGTTTTGCTACGTTGAAGGCGCTATATAAATACAAGTTGTTGTTGTTGTGATGCAGGGAACGCGGCAGCCATTTTGTGCACAGCAAGTTCCCACAAACAGCAACGCGATACTGAGCAGATGATTGGTTTTAGTGATGTTGGTTGAGGGATAAATATTCGGCAGTGACACCGGGGTGAACTCCCCTACATTACACGCAGTGACTGTATTCAAAAGTACCTCATTGACTGCAAAGCACTTGGAAACACCCAAGTTTGCGAAAGGAGCTTTATAAATGTTCGTTTTCTTGCACTGTATATGCCTTACTGGCTTGGCTTCATTATATGGGCCATTTATCTCGCTATTGGAAATCACGTGGAAGACCGAGTAGCCCACGTTTACTTAGCTGACTGCTTTTTGATCTACACACGTACCTAATTACTTTGTACATTATTCCCCAAGAGATCTGCAGATGAATTTAGCTGCAACGCCCACATAAACATCTAAATTGCAAAAATGGGGAGGGGGCGGAGGATTTCCAACTGCAAAGAATCATCAGCCATCCCACTCTTCCCCCAAACACAAAGGGTAAGGTGTCAATGCCTGTCAATCATGAGGGGTGCCCACCCCCAACAGCTCAAAGGTCTCTGGCTCTGCTGCTCCCCTCCCTCTGCCGTGGTTTCCGGGCCACTTTCCATCATGGTAACCCCCTTCCCCCACCGTATTGGGAATGCAGGGAGGTCCGGTGGTGCAATTAGCCTCGGTACCCTGGGAAGAATCAGCCGGCATTCTTGCCCCATCTAGTGGCCAAATCCCCCCCACCTCCCGGTAGAAAGCCCCCCCCCCTCCCGTCATGCAGGATCCGGCTCAGCTCTGACACCCCGTATGGTCAAATTGCCTGTCGGCGCTCAGTGCCCGGGCTCGCACACGGTGTGGTCACTTTGGGTTTGGCAAGGGACCGGAGGACAGCCCATACCGGTGACACCGTACCCCAGCGTGAGTCAGCACCTTCAGGGCAGGAGAGGTAGAACAGGCAGCAAACTGGGAACAAGAAAATATAAATAGCAAATGAGGACATTTTTAAAAATAAAAATCCTGTACTGCAGCACATGCACAGGTTAACAGCTTTTTAAAATAACACTACAGAACACGGAAATTAACACCATCCAGGACAAAGCAGCCTGCTTGATTGGCACCCCATCCACCACCTTAAACATTCACTCCCTCCACCACCAGCGTACCGTGGCTGCAGTGTGTACCATCTACAAGAAGCACTGCAGCAACTCGCCAAGGCTTCTTCAGCAGCACCTCCCAAACCCGCGACCTCTTCGACCTAGAAGGACAAGGGCAGCAGGCGCATGGGAACACCACCACCTCCAAGTTCCCCTCCAAGTCACACCCCATCCTGACTTGGAAGTATATCAGCTGATCCTTCATCGTCGCTGGGTCAAAATCCTGGAACTCCCTCCTTAACAGCACTGTGGGAGCACCTTCACCACACGGACTGCAGCGGTTCAAGAAGGCGGCTCACCACCACCTTCTTAAGGGCAACTAGGGATGGGCAATAAATGCTGGCCTTGCCAGGCCTATATCCCAAGAATTAATTTTTTTAAGAAATGTACAGGAGCAACAAAGACCAGGACAGTCCACCTGGCTAGTCCCAGTGTCCTCTCAGACCCTTCCATCAACTTTTTCTCCAGATACTTATCCAACTCTCTCTTAATTTTGCTGATGCAAGACCCCCACACCACCCCCCCCCCACCCCGAGTAATCCATTTCCCTGATGTTATCTTACCATCAAGTAAATGGATTACTCAAGGGAAAATAAAAATAAGTCAAAGCTAAAGAAGGCACTATATCTGAATGTGCGAAGCATTCGCAACAAAATTGATGAATTAATAGTGCAGATAGAAATTAATAGGTTTGATCTAATAGCCATAACGGAGACGTGGTTGCAATGTGGCCAAGGTTGGGAACTAAATAATCCAGGATACTTAACTTTTAGAAGGGATAGGCAAAATGGAAAAGGAGGAGGGGTAGCCCTGATAATAAAGGACAGGATAAAGACAGTAGAGAGAAAGGATCTTAGCTCCGAAAATCAAGAAGTAGAATCAGTTTGGGTGGAGGTATGAAACAGCAAGGGGCAGAAAACATTGGTGGGAGTTGTTTATAGGCCCCCAAACAGTAGTTGTAATGTAGGGCAGAGTATAAACCAGGAAATTAGAGGCACATGTAACAAGGGAAATACAATAATCATGGGGGACTTTAATCTACATATAGACTGGGCAAACCAAATTTGCAGTAATAGTGTGGAGGACGAATTCATAGAATGTATACAAGATAGTTTTCTAGATCAGTGTGTTGAGGAACCAACTCGGGAACAGGCTATTTTAGATTTAGTATTGTGCAACAAGAAAGGGTTCATTAAAAACCTTGTAGTAAAGGGGCCTTTAGGGAAGAGTGACCATAATATGATAGAATTTTACATTGAGTTTGAAAGTGATTAGTTAAATCCGAAACTAGGGTCTTAAATCTAAACAAAGCAAGCTACATAGGTATGAGGGGCAAGTTGGCTAAGGTAGATTGGGAAAATACATTAAAAGGTATGATGGTAGTGAAGCAATGGCTAACATGTAAAGAATAAATACATAATTTACAACAAATATACATTCCTTTAAGGCACAATAACCCCACAGGAAAAGTAGTCCAACGTGGCTAACAAGAGAAGTTGAAGATAGTATTAGATCAAAGGAAGAGGCTTATAATATTGCCAAAAAGAGCAGTAAGCCTGAGGATTGGAAGGATTTAGAATTCAGCAAAGGAGGACCAAAAAATTGATAAAGAAAGGGAAAATAGAATATGAGAGTAAATTAGCGAGAGACATAAAAACAGACTGTAAAAACTTCTATCGGTATTTAAAAAGGAAAAGATTAGCGAAAGTAAATGTGGGTCCCTTACAGGCTGAGACAGGAGAAATTATAATGGGGAATAAGGAAATGGCAGAGAAATTAAACAGATACTTTGGGCTGGATTTTCATTGAGGAGGCGGGTAGGAGGCGGGGCTACAACTTTCGGGGTTGTAGCCCCGCCTCCATCGAGTTGTGGCCAACCTACACGATCTTCACTTGATTGACCTTGTTGAGCCCGCCCAGCGGGCTCAGCAGGCCAATTAAGGACCACCCGGCAACAGGTGACGTCACAGATTGACATTTCATCTGTCAAGACCTTTTGATAGATTAAATATCAGCGTTTCACAGCTGTTTGAAGCTGTCAAACACTGACAATCTGTACTCTAAGTTAATTCCTTCCTCTCAGGATGATTTAGAGATCTCTCCGGAACAGAAAGCTGAATGCTGCAAATTTTGTCAGATTGCGGCCATTCTGCTTTCTGTGCCGGTGAGCTGAGGGACTCGCGAGACCTGAAGGAAGGAAGCCTGTAAAGGTAAGTACATGTAAGTAAAACTTCTTTAAACACTTTACACACACCAAACACACTTACCTCTGCACTCATGCACCCATCACTCACCTGAATACCGGACATCTCGACCCCTCCAAGACCTTCATCCCGACGGCCCGCCTTGCTAACTTGGCATGGTTTGGAGCCGTCGGGAATACCACACTTCACCAATAAAAATAGGGATTAGGCTAAAAACCGCCTGTTAACAACCTGTTAACAGGTAGTTAATTGGCACTAATCCCCTTCCTGCCTCAGGGAGGCGGCTCCCAGCACAGGTCGGGTACCCGCCTCCTTTGAAACTGGCATGGAGGCAGGTTAGGGGCGGGATGGGTTCGTGCCCCCCGATTTCCAGATTTTAACCCCCCACACGCCTCCAATCCTGCCTCCACGGCTCAATGAAAATCCAGCCCCTTTGTGTCTGTCTTCATGGAAGAAGACGCAAAAAACTTCCCAGAAATAGTGGACAACCAAGAGTCTAGTGAGAATAAAGAACTGAAAGGTATTAGTATTAGTAAAAAAAAAGTACTGGAGAAATTAATGGGACTGAAAGACAATGGCCCCGATTTTCGGCTTGTGTGGGGAATGGTCGGATTTCCCTGAATGTGGGGTTTCTGACACACAAGAAAAAGTGTCACCCAGCTCCACGCAATTTTCCCTCAAGTGGCCAATTAATTCCCAGCATGTGGGAAGCCTTGCTAATTGTCCAATTTGAGTCAGAAATCCCCACAGTATGATGTCATAATTTGTGGTGCTTTCAAGGTCCATAGCAAGCACTGCATCCTCTGAAGGCTTCCAAACGAACCATACAGGATGGCAGAGGAGCCTGCAGCAGCTGTGGGCAGTGCCAGACCCCGAGCTGCCTCCAAATTCAACGAGGCTTCACTGCAGGCATTATTGGATGGGGTTAGGGCCCACAGGGAGGTCCTCTTCCCTAGGTCAGGGAGGAAGAGGCCTCCCACTGAGACCAATGCTGCATGGATGCAGGTGTCAGCAGGTGCCAACTCGCTGGGAGTCACCAGAAGAACCTTGGCATTACATCTGTAACTCCTTCCTTTACTCCCCTACAGTACCATCCAGAGCCCCCATCCTCACTGTGGAGGAGGAAGAGGCTGTGCAGCCAGACTCCTCAGAGGAAGCTCCAACCTCTGAGGGCGCAGCGTCAGCAGAAGTAAGCGCACCCAGCACCGACACTCACACCTCGGGGGGACCTTCAGGACATAGAGTAGTGTTGTCACCTGGTGTTTCACAGCTCACAAGTGAGCCTCAGCAGATTCTGGCGACAGGGACAGCAGTGGAGAGTCCTTGTCGGAGGGCGCAGGACTCTGCCAGCTCAGCTCAGCTGTGCTGCATGTCAACCCTCTGCCTCTGGGTCCATCTGCAAGAGAAGAGGTGATGGATCTCCATGCACAGATGCAGGAGTCTCTGGCAGGTTTTGTCTCCAGGGTCGCTGCGAGTGTGGAGCGAATGGAGGAGTCCATAGCGACCATGAGCAGAGCCTTTGTGGAGTCATTGGCGCATGAACGCATCACCATGGAAAGGTTGGCAATCTCCATGGAGGAGATAACTCGCCAGGGTACAGAAAACATGGTGAGTGCTCATAAGAGAATGACATCTCTTGAGGAGCATTGGCCATCAGTTGAAAAGAGAAAACAGATCTTCATGGAAGTCCTTCTGAGTAGGACTGCCAGTGCTGAAACGGGTCCCCATGGCCCCCTAAAGCGCAGCAAGGTGCTCTCAAGCCACTTCCAAGCGCTGGCCCCTTCTGGCCTGTGCAGCTTCAGGTGAGTGAGCAGCAGCCTGGTGCTCCTGGTGCTCATCATGCTGTTCCTGGTTCTGCTGCTGCCGCCTCTGCTGCTGGAGATCCTCTAATGGCAAGAAGGGAAGGAAAAAAAGGCGTCCCATGTGTCTCGTAGATGCCTCCGCTGAGGAAGCGCTCAGTGAGGGTGGCGAGAGGGGCTTCCCAGGAGATCACATTGGAGAAGTGTGTGAGGCTCCAACCTTCCACAGCTGTGCCTAAGCCTTGAAGAAGTAGCCCCAAGCCTTCAGCAACAAGGTCCTTCAACATACAAGTGCTGTCCCCTTAAATCGCAGCTTCTCCATTGACCTGCAGCTGACAGCTAGCAAGCTTCACGCCAGCTCTCAGCAGCGGGGTTCCCCGCAGGCGGGTTTCATATGGGGAAAGCCCCAAAGTCGCAACGGCCCCGGAAAAACTACCTCAACGAGGTAATTATTGGTAATTAGTGTGCTGACGACCAGTCCCGCCAGCAGCGGCCGGGACTGAAGTGGGGTGCGGGGAAACGGCGGTCCGAAAGTCGGACGGGGCGGGGAATCAGGCGGGGGGGGGTCCCGACCCACTTTTTCGCTGATTTTCGGCCCCCGGCCACATGAAAAGAATGTGAGGAGGATGCAAGGAGACTTCAAGGGGATATAGACAGACTAAATGAGTGGGCAAGAACATGGCAAATGGAATATAATGTGGAGAAATGTGAAGTTATCCACTTTGGTAGGAAAAATAGAAAAGCAGAGTATTTTTGAATGGTGAGAGATTGGGAAATGTTGGTGTTCAGAGGGACCTGGGTGTCCTTGTACACAAATCACTGAAAGTTAACATACAGGTACAGCAAGCAATTAGGAAAGCAAATGGTATGTTGGCCTTTATTACAAGCGGATTTTAGTATAAGAGTAAAGACGTCTTACTGCAATTATATAGGGCCCTGGTGAGACCACACCTGGAGTATTGTGCACAGTTTTGGTCTCCTTACCTAAGGAAGGATATACTTGCCATAGAGGGAGTGCAACGAATGGCGGAGCAGGCTCGAGGGGCTGAATGGCCGACTCCTGCTCCTATTTCTTATGTTCTTATGTCTCCCTTACTGCCCCGTTATCAGCTCACACTTTCAGCAACTTAGTGGGCAAAAATGTTTTGAGCTGCTGGGTGCAGGGGCAAATCTAACAATGGCAAATGCCGTTAGATGCCCTGCTGCAGCAACTTCTGGCCCAATGTGTTGCACGGTTTCAAAGATGCATCTACTTTATAGTCAACTAACTGTTGCAATGCTAGTTACAGGCTCCAGGGCTTTGAATCTGATAAGCCTTGACAAAGAAAGCTCACCTATAAAGCGTGTCTCACAGAAATAATGAAGCTCCACAAAACCCCATTGACTTTAATGTCTCCTTAGTAACTATCAACGGAGCTCGCTCAGCATTGGCTGCTGCCTAGCAACACTTTGTGCTAATTGCAGGCTCTTCCATATTTACCTTTGAGGGACACTCATCAATGGAAGGAACTTGTTCACCAGCTGGAAACATGTTTTAAATCATTCCTGGGACGTGGGCGTCGCTGGCAAGGCCAGCATTTATTGCCCATCCCTAATTGCCCTTGAGAAGGTGGTGGTGAGCCTTCTAGAAGGTCAGGCTGTCCCCTTGTGTTTGTGCCGTGTCTTTTTTGTGCCAAACAATATTTAACAACCGTCGAATACAAGCTGACGTTGCACAGGGCGTAGAGGGTTTGTGCACAGGAATTCACACTGAGATATACACGGCCGTGCCTAGCAGTGTATTGCTTGTGTACGTCTCAGTGTCAACTCCTACACATACCCTCTATAATGGGTGGGGTGTGTCTCCTCGGCTTGTAGGTTGGCACATTGTCTTCGTTCCCTAGCCACCGACTCCATCCCTCTCCCTGGCATCTGTCTGAGGCTGAACCACACTGTTCGCAACCTTGGTGTCATATTTGACCCTGAAATGAGCTTCCGACCACATATCCGTGCCATCACAAAGACCGCCTATTTCCACCTCTGTAACATCGCCCGTCTCCGCCCCTGCCTCAGCTCATCTGCTGCTGAAACCCTCACCCATGCCTTTGTTACCTCTAGACTTGACTATTCCAACGCACTCCTGGCTGGCCTCCCACATTCCACCCTACGTAAACTTGAGGTCATCCAAAACTCGGCTGCCCGTGTCCTAACTCGCACCAAGTCCCGTTCGCCCATCACCCCTGTGCTCGCTGATCTACATTGGCTCCCGGTTAAGCAGCGCCTCGATTTCAAAATTCTCATCCTTGTTTTCAAATCCCTCCACGGCCTCGCAACTCCCTATCTCTGTAACCTCCTCAAGCCCCACAGATATCTGCGCTCCTCTAATTCTGCCCTCTTGAGCATCCCGGACTATAGTCGATCAACCATCGGCGACCGTGCCTTCCGTTGTCTAGGCCCCAAGCTCTGGAATTCCCTCCCTAAACTTCTCCGCCTCTCGCTCCACCTTTAATACGCTCCTTCAAACCTACCTCCTTGACCAAGTCTGTCCTAATCTCTCCCTATGTGGCTCGGTGTCAAAAAATTGTTTGATAATCGCTCCTGTGAAGCACCTTGGGATGATTTACTATGGTAAAGGCGCTATATAAATGCAGGTTGTTGTTGAGCCAGGTTCTTCATTATTCCCAGGGTTTGAGTTTAATTAATAGCCTTTCACGTGGAACTTTGCCAAAAACCTTTTGGAGGTCGAAGTGCACCATTTCAGAGGGCTTCCCACAGTCACTTCCTCAAAGAAATCAGGGGGGTAAATCTTGACTTTGTGTGAAAGTGTAAAATGGGTGCTAGCGAATCGGCTGCCTGTTTTGCATCGCTCCCCATTTTTATTTCCATTGACTTCAATGGGGAGAGACGTAAAACGGGCAGCCGACTCGCTATCGCTCGCTTTACACTATCGCCCGGAGTCAAACTCTATCCTAAAGGGTTTTGGTGAAGCAGAATCGTCCCCGCCTGAATCTGCGCTGGTTGCTGTTTCTTAGGTTGTTACTGTACTCCTGATGTGAGGAAGAACTGGGGAGATGACCTGGCCAAACATTTTTCCCTCCACCAAAAAACCACTAACTGCTCATTCATGTTATCGCTGGACATCCAATCAATGATGGTCTAGCCCTGGACATCCAATCAATGATGGTCTAGCCCTGGACATCCAATCAATGATGGTCTAGCCCTGGACATCCAATCAATGATGGTCTAGCCCTGGACATCCAATCAATGATGGTCTGGCCCTGGACATCCAATTTAATGATGGTCCAGTCCTGGACATCCAATCAATGATGGTCTGGTAGAGAATATCCAATTGGTGGTGATGTACATACAACCTATACTGGTAGTCTCTGGGAGGCGAGGAACTGCTCGGGCTGGGGAGAGCCCGTCTGATCTCCGCTGCTTTCCTCGCTGCTCCTGCAGGGGTGGCGTTGTGGTCCTCACTGGGTTAAGGAACTTGCAATGCTGGACTGTGGGACCGAGGCTTTTGGTCCAAAAAAACAACCACAAACGTTATTTTCACTCTGAAACCGAAGCCGATCCTTTCCAAAAATAGAACCAGCGCCAAGTCCACGGCCAAGGGTTAAAGCAGTAAGAGAACGGGAGGCGACATTTCCAAAGTAAGTCATTTCCTCTTTTGATTCCTCAAAAGCCTCTGAGCACAAAATGAAAGGTCGTGATAAAACAGCATTCAATAAAATTCATAGTTAGCTGCCACTTAGGGTCATCAAGCTGGAGATATTGCGGTAAAGCAAAGGAGCAAGCTGTGTTAAATAACTCATTAGTGCTATAACCTTAGGAGCAGTGGTATAGCAAGCAAGCTATCGTCCTCAGGGCAATGAGTCAGTGTCTGGCCTGGCTGTTTGAAACCAAGGGATTATTACATCCGTCTATCTATAGGTCATCATGCAAGGAGCCACAGTCTCACCAGGATCCATCGAAGGACAATAGCCTTTCTATTAGCACGGAGGGGTTGGGTTTGAAAACTTTCCACAGACTCCTGAGTCACTCAGTGAGGTTGTTCGCTGAGCAATACGTAGCATTAATAGAAATGACGACACAGTAACTGGCCGCCCAGTGAGTCTGTGTTGTGTTTATCCCCCACACAAGCAGTCTTCCTAATCCCAAGTGCTGGCCCTGTTCCCATATCCCTTTATTCACTTTTCCTTCCACCACCTATCTAACCTATTCTTAAATGTTGATGTGGGCGGGTGATTTTCCATAGGGATTCTCCTGCTCATCCGTTGTAATTTCAGCGAAGGAGCTGCGGGAAGCCTGGGAACCCTCCATGGCCTCGCCCCCTCCCTATCTCTGTAATCTCCTCCAGCCCCACAACCCCCCGGAGATATCTGCGCTCCTCTAATTCTGCCCTCTTGAGCCTCCCTGATTATAATCGTTCAACCTTTGGTGGCCGTGCCTTCAGCTGCCTGGGCCCTAAGCTCTGGAATTCCCTTCCTAAACCTCTCCGCCTCGCTACCTCTCTCTCCTTTAAGACGCTCCTTAAAACCTCCCTCTTTGACCAAGCTTTTGGTCACCTGCCCTAATTTTTCCTTATGTGGTTTGGTGTCAAATTTTTTGTCTTATAATACTCCTGTGCAGCACCTTGGGACGTTTTACTACGTTAAAGGCGCTATATAAATACAAGTTGTTGTTGTTGAAATGGGGTAAATAGTGTTTATACCGCTTCTTGGAGGGATTTTGTGGCTCTTTTGTCAAAGTTACAGCGGATGAGTGGGAGAATCCCCATGGGAATTCTCCCCGTGGTCTCTGTTTGAGTCACTAACTCTGGTAGTACATTGCACAGCCTCACAAACCCACTGTGTGAGGAAATGTTTCTCAGACCCAGGTTCGACCCATTGTCTATCCTGAGATAGCTGGTCACATGGTTGGGGGGGGGTGGGGGTGTCAGTGACTGGGGGGGGGGCGCTACAATCGGTCTCAATACAGCTGGGCCAGGGAGGGGGGAAACCAGCCAATGTCAAGTGAGGACCAGACCAAGGTGATGCCCACCACCTTTGAGCAGCTTGCTGATGTTCAATCAAGGCTCACAGGTGAAGAAAGGGTCTTTGGCCGAGATACTGTAGGGTGACCATCGTCTGTGGAATTGGTCCTCAGACCGGGGGAGGAGGGGTGTCCAGTGCCACCGAGAGGTGGGGGGATGGGAGATAATTGACAGCAAAGAAGGACTAAATCCCTCAGTAATCAAACTCTTCCGTAGAATATCCACATTTGCATGTCTGGCCAAGTCTCAGTTTTCATAAAAAGTATTAAAAGGGACTATCACCATTACAGAGCCATCAGCAGAACTTCCTGTCTATGAAGATGATGAAAGAAATTGTGTTGCCGATCTGTCATCAGGCCCCACTCCAGAGACTTGAGCACAAATATCTAGGCTGATGCTCCAGTGCAGTGCTGAGGGAGTGCTGCACTGCCGGAGGGGCCGTCTTTCAGATGAGACGTTAAACCGAGGCCCCGTCTGTTCTCTCAGGTGGACGTAAAAGATCCCACGGCACTATTTCGAAGAGGAGCAGGGGAGTTCTGCCCAGTGTTCTGGCCAATATTTATCCCTCAATCAACATCACAAAAACAGATTATCTGGTCATAATCATAATCAACTTTATTGTCATTGTTAGTGCACAAGTGCAGTACAACGAAATGTAGGCTTGCGGCTCCTGAGAGAGTACATTTAGATTAAGACATTTAAACATTCAACATTCATTTGGCTTGTAATACATTAACATAAACATAATAAAGTGCATTGGCAGATGTGCAGGCTTTAGAGTTTATTTGTGGAGTTCAGTAGGATGACAGCCCTGGGATTGATGTTTGCGGGAGCTTGCTGTGCGCAAATTGGCTGCCGCATTTTTTTTTTATTCGTTCATGGGATGTGGGCGTCGCTGACAAGGCCGGCATTTATTGCCCATCCCTAATTGCCCTTGAGAAGGTGGTGGTGAGCCGCCTTCTTGAACCGCTGCAGTCGGTGTGGTGACCCCCCAGGATGTTGTTGGTGGGGGATTCAGCGATGGTAACACCGTTGAATGTCATGGGGCGGTGGTTAGACTCTCGCTTGTTGGAGATGGTCATTGCCTGGCACTTGTGTGGCGCGAATGTTACCTGCCACTTATCAGCCCAAGCCTGAATGAAGTTGCATGCGGGCATGAACTGCTTCATTATCTGTGGAGTTGTGAATGGCGCTGAACACTGTGCAGTCATCAGCGAACATCCCCACTTCTGACCTTATGTTGGAGGGAAATTCGTTGATGAAGCAGCTGAAGATGGTTGGGCCTAGGACACTGCCCTGAGGAACTCCTGCAGCGATGTCCTGGGGCTGTGATGATTGACCTCCAACAACTACAACCATCTTCCTTAGCGCTACCTCTCTCTCCTCCTTTAAGACGCTCCTTAAAACCCACCTCTTTGACCAAGCTTTTGTCTTCATAGCTGCTTGTGTGGCTCGGTGTCAAATCTTGTTTGGTAACCCCGCTCTGAAGCGCCTTAGGACGTTTTACTACATTAAAGGGACTCTATAAATGAGAGCTGTTGTTGGTGCTTTCTCCTGTACACCTGCTCAAGTCCCAAGTTTTTCTGCTGTTCCTGAGATGATGTGAGCATGCACTGCCACCCAGTGCTGGCCCATGGTATTGCAGATTCACGGCCACTGAGGCCTGATCCCTGATGAGATCATCAGCAAGGCTCAATGGCCGAACAAGGCTGCTCTCTGTTTCCCGGTCGAGTGCAATGTCTCTTTTCTCACACGTGAACCTATTTATTTGTAGTGGGGCTGGAATCACATTTCTCTTTCTCACCACACACTGGGAGATGGTTTCCAGTTCAAAAATTGGGAAAATGAGAGTGGCAATTTTGTCGGAGACGCGTCCCTCTAGCCAACCATGAACATCAAACTTTAGGGAGAAGAATTTGCCTCCGTGGTTCCAGGCCATTCAGGAGAGACGTTAGGAAACACGCCTTCATGCAAAGGGTGGTCGAAGTGTGGAACCGTCTCCCGCAAAAAGCAGTAGATGCTGGGGCTCAATTAACAATTCTAAATAGAAACATAGAAGATAGGAGCAGGAGTAGGCCATTCGGCCCCTCGAGCCTGCTCCGACATTCAATGCCATCATGGCTGATCATCCAAACTCAGTACCCTGTCCCTGCCTTCTCTCCATATCCCTTGATCCCTTTAGCCTTAAGAAATATATCTAACTCCTTCTTGAATATATTTAATGAATTGGCCTCTACTGCCTTCTGTGGTAGAGAATTCCACAGGTTCACCACTCTCTGGGTGAAGAAATTCCTCCTCATCTCTGTCCTAAATGGCTTATCCCTTATCCTTAGACTGTGACCCCTGGTTCTGGACTCCCCCGCCATCGGGAACATCCTCCCTGCATCTAGTCTGTCTAGTCCTGTTAGAATTTTATAAGTTTCAATGAGATCTCCTCTCATTCTTCTAAACTCCAGCGAGTACAAGCCCAATCGTCCCAAACTCTCCTTATACGTCATTCCTGCCATCCCAGGTATCAGCCTGGTGATTCTTCGCTGAACTCCCTCCATGGTAAGAACATCCTTCCTCGGATAAGGCGACCAAAACTGCACACAATACTCAAGATGTGGTCTCACCAAGGCCCTGTACAACTGCAGCAAGACATCCTTGCTCCTGTACTCAAACCCTCTCGCTACGAAGGCCAACATACCATTTGCCTTCTTAACCGCCTGCTGCACCTGCATGCTTACCTTCAGCGACTGGTGCACAAGGACACCCAGGTCTCGTTGCACTTCCCCTTCTCCCAATCTATTGCCGTTCAGATAATAATCTGCCTTCCTGTTTTTGCCACCGAAGTGGATAACCTCACATTTATCCACGTTATATTGCATCTGCCATGCCTCTGCCCAATCACCCAACCTGTCCAAATCATACTGGAGTTTCTCGGCATCCTCCTCACAGCACACATGCCTACCCAGCTTTGTGTCGTCTGCAAACTTGGAGATATTACATCTAGTTCCCTCATCTAGATCATTAATATATATTGTGAATAGCTGGGTCTGAGAGTGATTGTTTTTTTGCTGGCCTAGGGTATCGAGGGATGTGGAGCCAAGGCAGGTAGATGGGGTTATCACAGATCAGCCATGTTCCCATTGAAAAATCAGAGAGGTGTCAATAAATATCGCGTGAATTCTTTCCTTTTCCTTTGAACACTTTTGTTTACTCGTTCTAAAAATATTGCAGATGGGACATGAAGGCTGTTTGACGGGTGGAGTGGTTGGAGAGCGGTGGAAGGACTGGATGTTTAAGGTGGTGGATGGGCTGCTGATTGAGAAATATTATTTCTTGATTAATGGACGTCGCTGGCAAGGCCAGCATTTATTGCCCATCCCTAGTTGCCCCTGAGAAGGTGGTGGTGAGCCGCCTTCTTGAACCGCTGCAGTCCGTGTGGTGAAGGTGCTCCCACAGTGCTGTTAGGGAGGGAGTTCCAGGATTTTGACCCAGCAACGATGAAGGATCGGCAATGTATTTCCAAGCCAGGATGGTGTGTAACTTGGAGGGGAACTTGGAGGTGGTGGTGTTCTCATGCGCCTGCTGCCCTTGTCCTTCTAGGTGGAAGAGGTCGTGAGTTTGGGAGGTGCTGCTGAAGAAGCCTTGGCGAGTTGCTGCAGTGCATCTTGTAGATGGTACACACTGCAGCCACGGTGCGCCGGTGGTGGAGGGAGTGAATGTTTAAGGTGGTGGATGGGGTGCTGAACAAGCGGGCTGCTTTGTCCTGGATGGTGTCAATAAAATCCGATGGGACCAAAAATAAACACTGAAAATGGATACAATAAAAAGCAGAAACCTTAACTAAAAGTAATAAGTGGCTGAGAGAAGCAGTTAGTAAACGCCAATGTGCGAACAAGGTGCATGTTATCAGAACCTGTATGTTTAATTATTGCCCTGTATCTCACTGCTTGATACCCACTGACCTGTCTGTTTTGTTTAAATTGTCCCATTTGTGCAGGGATAATTTTAAAATATCTATTTACAATCTGCAAGTTAAAAATGAATTACAAGATGATAGTTCATTTAAATGTTTATTTTTCGGAGGCAGTAATCGGTGAGATTGGTGTTACTGCTGCAGAGGGAGCATCACTGTGATGGGGGTCAGGGCACTGGATTTTAAAAGTTCCAAAACTCACAAAACCTGTGACCAGTTCAATTCTTTTGGGATTCTGGCACTGCTGATTAATAACCACTGGGGGGCAGAATAGTTTGTAAAACTGGCCCCGAGTCTCAGCCTCATCGCCGGTCGGCGCGTCTCGCAGCTTCACTGGTTACCAGCAGAGGGCGCAGCTTTATCATTTGCGAAAGAACTCACATTTCTGTAGCGCTTTTCATGGCCACCGGGCGCCCCACAGCGCTTTACAGCCAATCAGCTACTTTTTTTGAAGTGTAGTCGCTGTTGCACTGTGGGAAACGCGGCAGCCAAATTGCGCACAGCAAGCTCCCACAAACAGCAGTGAAATAAATGACCATTCCCCAGTCTCTCTCCCCTCGGAGCCCCCATTCCCCAGTCTCCCTCTCTCCCCGAAGCCCCCATTCCCCAGTCTCCCTCTCTCCCCCGAGCCCCCATTCCCCAGTCTCCCTCTTTCCTCCCGAGCCCCCATTCCCCAGTCTCCCTCTCTCCCCAAGCCCACATTCCCCAGTCTCCCTCTCCCCATTCCCCAGTCTCCCTCTCCCCGAGCCCCCATTCCCATCTCCCTCTCTCTCCCCGAGCCCCCATTTCCCAGTCTCCCTCTCTCCCCTGAGCCCCCATTCCCCAGTCTCTCTCTCCCCCCGAGCCCACATTCCCCAGTCTCTCGCTCCCCCCGAGCCCCCATTCCCCAGTCTCCCTCTCTCCCCCGAGCCCCCATTCCCCAGTCTCCCTCCCCCGAGCCCCCATTCCCCAGTCTCTCTCCCCCGAGCCCCCATTCCCCAGTCTCTCCCCATGAGCCCCCATTCCCCAGTCTCCCTCTCTCCCACCGAGCCCCCATTCCCCAGTCTCCCTCTCTCCCACCGAGCCCCCATTCCCCAGTCTCCCTCTCCCCATGAGCCCCCATTCCCCAGTCTCTCTCCCCCGAACCCCCATTCCCCAGTCTCTCTCCCCCCGAGCCCCCATTCCCCAGTCTCCCTCTCTCCCCGAGTCCCCATTCCCCAGTCTCTCCCTCTCTCTCCCCGAGCCCCCATTCCCCAGTCTCTATCTCTCCCCGAGCCCCCATTCCCCAGTCTCTCTCTCTCTCTCCCCGAGCCCCCCTTCCTCAGTCTCCCCCTCTCCCCCCCAATCCCCCATTCCACAGTTTCCCTCTCCCCCGAGCCCCCATTCCCCAGTCTCTCTCTCTCCCCCAAGCCCCCATTACCCAGTTTCCCTCTCTCCCCCGAGCCCCCATTCCCCAGTCTCTCTCCCCAAGCTCCCATTCCCCAGTCTCTCTCCCACCGAGCCCCCATTTCCCAGTCTCTCTCTCTCTCCCCCGAGCCCCCATTCCCCAGTCTCCCTCTCTCCCCCGAGCCCCCATTCCCCAGTCTCCCCCTCTCCCCCGAGCCCCTATTCCCCAGTCTCCCTCTCTCCCCCAAGCCTCCATTCCCCAGACTCCCACTCTCTCCCCGAGCCCCCATTCCCCAGTCTCCCCCTCTCTCCCCCAAGCCCCCATTCCCCAGTTTCCCTCTCTCCCCCAAGCCCCCATTCCCCAGTTTCCCTCTCTCCCCCAAGCCCCCATTCCCCAGTCTCTCTCTCCCCGAGCCCCCATTTCCCAGTCTCCCCCTCTCTCCCCCAAGCCCCCATTCCCCAGCTTCCCTCTCTCCCCTGAGCCCCCATTTCCCAGTCTCTCTCTCTCCCCGAGCCCCCATTCCCCAGTTTCCCTCTCTCCCCCGAGCCCCCATTCCCCAGTCTCTCTCTCTCTCCCCGAGCCCCCATTCCCCAGTCTCTCTCACCCCCCCGAGCCCCCATTCCCCAGTCTCCCTCTCTCTCCCCGAGCCCCCATTCCCCAGTCTCCCCCTCTCTCCCCCAAGCCCCCATTCCCCAGTTTCCCTTTTTCCTCACGAGCCCCCATTCCCCAGTCTCCCTCTCTCTCCCCGAGCCCCCATTCTCCAGTCTCCCTCTCTCTCCCCGAGCCCCCATTCCCCAGTCTCTCTCTCTCCCCGAGCCCCCATTGCCCAGTCTCTCTCTCCCCCCGAGCCCCTTTTCCCCAGTCTCCCTCTCTCACCCAAGACCCCATTAGTATTGCGAGGGAGGAGGTACTAGCGGTTTTAGTGGGCTTAAAAGTGGATAAATCCCCAGGCCCAGACGAGATGTATCCCAGGCTGCTGTGTGAGGCAAGGGAGGAGATTGCAGGGGCTCTCACACAAATATTCAGAACCTCTCTGGCCACAGGGGAGGTGTCAGAGGACTGGAGGACAGCTAACGTAGTACCATTATTCAAGAAGGGTAGTAGGGATAAACCAGGGAATTACAGACCAGTGAGCCTAACATCAGTGGTAGGGAAATTATTGGAAAAATTCTGAGGGACAGAATTAGTCTCCACATGGAGAGGCAAAGATTAATCAAGGATAGTCAGCATAGCTTTGTCAGGGGGAGATCATGTCTAACCAATTTGACTGAATTTTTCGAGGGGTGACTAGGTGTGTGGATGAGGGTAGTGCAGTTGATGTAGTCTACATGGACTTCAGTAAGACTTTTGACAAAGTCCCACATGAGAGACTAGTCAAGAAGGTAAGAGCCCATGGGATCCAGGGCAATTTGGCACATTGGATCCAAAATTGGCTTAGTGGCAGGAGGCAGAGGGTGATGGTCGAAGGTTGTTTTTGTGACTGGAAGCCTGTGTCCAGTGGTGTACCGCAGGGATTGGTGCTGGGTCCTTTGCTGTTTGTAGTGTACATTAATGATTTAGATATTGAATATAGGAGGTATGATCAGTAAGTTCACAGATGACATGAAAATTGGTGGAGTGGTAAATAGCGAGGAGGGAAGCCTCAGGCTACAGGATGGTATAGACGGGTTGGTCAGATGGGCAGAACAGTGGCAAATGGAATTTAACCCTGAAAAGTGTGAGGTGATGCATTTTGGGAGGACTAACTAGGCAAGGGAATACACAATGAATGGTAGGACCCTAGGAAGGACAGAGGATCAGAGGGACCTTGGTGTGCATGTACATAGATCCCTGAAGGCAGCAGGACAGGTAGATAAGGTGGTTAAAAAGGCATATGGGATACTTGCCTTCATTAGCCGAGGCATAGAATATAAGAGCAGGGAGGTTATGATGGAGCTGTACAAAACCCTAGTTAGGCCACAGCTGGAATAATGTGTGCTGTTCTGGTCGCCACACTATAGGAAGGATGTGATTGCATTGGAGAGGGTGCAGAGGAGATTCACCAGGATGTTACCGGGGCTGGAGCGCTTCAGCTATGAAGAGAGACTGGACAGGCTGGGGTTGTTTTCCTTAGAGCAGAGAAGGCTGAGGGGGGACCTGATTGAGGTGTACAAAATTATGAGGGGTATAGATAGGGTAGATAGAAAGGAACTTTTCCCCTTAGTAGAGGGGTCAATAACCAGGGGGCATAGTTTCAAGGTAAGGGGCAGGAGGTTTAGAGGGGATTTGAGGAAAAACTTTTTCTCCCAGAGGGTGGTTGGAATCTGGAACTCACTGCCTGAAAGGGTGGTAGAGGCAGGAACCCTCACAACATTCAAGAAGCATTTAGATGAGCACTTGAAACGCCATAGCCTACAAGGCTATGGACCAAGTGCTGGAAAATGGGATTAGAATAGACAGGGCTTGATGGCCGGCGTGGACACGATGGGCCGAAGGGCCTCTTTCTGTGCTGTATAACTCTATGGCTCTATGATAAACATACACTGTAAACCCATCTTAGACAACCCTGTATTCTCTCTTAGTTGGACCCCCACCTAATACCTTACTATTTCTTACTTTAGTGCTCTCTGCTTCTCCCAATCCTTTGAGCACTTTATTTCCTCTTTCTAATGTTACATCCTGGTGCCCATCCCCCTGCCAAATTCGTTTAAACCCTCCCCAACAGCACTATCTCTCTCTCTTAATCCCAGTTTTCTTTCCCTCTCTTTATTTCGCTTTCTGGACATGATTTTACATCAAATTAAAAATTCTAATTTACACTTCCTGGTTTAGACTCTGTGTGGCTCAGTAAGGATTCTTCAATCTGATTGGTTGGAGAGACACGCTGATGCCGACCCTGTTCACGCAGGTCCCAGATCCCCTGGAGAGGGTGCTCCCCGGAAATGACTCTCCAATTACCCTAAACTGCCAAGCAAAAGCCTGCTAAAAGTCTGTGGGCAGTTGTAAGCCTAATGAACAGCGAGCGCCGTTCGATCACCGCTGACCGCAAAATCCAGGCCAATATTCTAGAAGGTCAGAACTGAGAGGTTATAACTATCAGGAAAGACTGAACAGGCTGCGGCTTTTTTCTCTAGAAAATGGACGACTGAAGGTTGACCTGAATGAGGTCTTTAAAATTATGAAGGGGTTCCATAGGGTAAACATAGAAACATAGAAGATAGGAGCAGGAGTAGGCCATTCAGCCCCTCGAGCCTGCTCCGCCATTTAATGAGATCATGGCTGATCATCCAAACTCAGTACCCTGTCCCTGCTTTCTCCCCATATCCCTTGATCCCTTTAGCCTTAAGAAATATATCCAACTCCTTCTTGAATATATTTAATGAATTGGCCTCCACTGCCCTCTGTGGTAGAGAATTCCACAGGTTCACCACTCTCTGGGTAAAGAAATTCCTCCTCATTTCTGTCCTAAATGGCTTACCCCTTATCCTTAGACTGTGACCCCTGGTTCTGGATTCCCCGACCATCGGGAACATCCTCCCTGCATCTAGTCTGTCTAGTCCTGCCAGAATTTTATAAGTTTCAATGAGATCCCCTCTCATTCTTCTAAACTCCAGCGAGTACAAGCCCAATCGACCCAATCTCTCCTCATACGTCATTCCTGCCATCCCAGGTATCAGCCTGGTGAATCTTCGCTGAACTCCTTCCATGGCAAGAATATCCTTCCTCAGATAAGGCGACCAAAACTGCACACAATACTCAAGATGTGGTCTCACCAAGGCCCTGTACAACTGCAGCAAGACATCCTTGTTCCTGTACTCAAACCCTCTCGCTATGAAGGCCAACATACCATTTGCCTTCTTAACCGCCTGCTGCACCTGCATGCTTACCTTCAGCGACTGGTGCACAAGGACACCCAGGTCTCGTTGCACTTCCCCTTCTCCCAATCTATTGCCATTCAGATAATAATCTGCCTTCCTGTTTTTGCCACCAAAGTGGATAACCTCACATTTATCCACGTTATATTGCATCTGCCATGTTTCTGCCGAATCACCCAACCTGTCCAAATCATCCTGTAGTTTCTCGACATCCTCCTCACAGCACACACGCCCACCCAGCTTTGTGTCGTCTGCAAACTTGGAGATATTACATCTAGTTCCCTTGTCTAGATCATTAATATATATTGTGAACAGCTGGGGTCCAAGGACCGATCCCTGCGGTACCCCACTAGTCACAGTGGACGTAGAGATGTTTCCACTTGTTGGGGGAGTCCCAAACTAGGGGTCATAAATCTAAAGTAATCACTAATAAATCCAATAGGGAATTCAGGAGAAACTTCTTTATCCAGAGAGTGGTTAGAACGTGGAACTCGCTACCACAGGGAGTGGTTGAAGCGAATCGCAGAACGCATTTAAGGGAACGTTAGATAAACACACGAGGGAGAAAGGAATAGCAGGATATGCTGATGGCGTTAGATGAGGTAGGGGTGGGTGGAGACTCGTGTGGAGCATAAACACCGGCATCGACCACTTGGACCGAATGGCCTGTTTCTGTGCTGTACATACTAAGTAATTCTATTTAAAAAGGAACAATGCCATGGCTGGATGGTCAACTGTAAACACCAACAGAGAGGAGTATTGTACAGATTGCATATCTGCTTTTGTCAAGTGCGGTCCTATAATATTTGAGGTATAGTGTAGTAGTCCTCTGCCCCCTCCGAGCTCCTCTTTGCCCCCCGGATCTCCTCCCCCTTCCTAGTTCCTGAGTCAGCATCCTGGATGTGGCCCACAGCCAGCAGCAAAGAGCATCGCTGCACTTCCTGGAGAATACAGCCCTTCCAGTGTGGACAACAGCCGCGGTGCAGCACCGCCCCCGAGTGAGTGAGTGAGTATAGGCGCCGCCTCCCTGGTGCTCCGGCTCAGTCTCCAATCTCTCTCTCACACTATGGCTGCGCTCGGATTCTTGTTCTTGCTGTTGCCCAGCTGCATTGCGGCCAGATCTTCACCCCGACTCAAACTGGACCTGAAAGGTGAGCTGGGGGTCCTGAGGGGTCTGTGTCCTGGGGGGGTTTAAGAGGGGACTGGGCAGCTCCGGCTGTCAGTGAGGAGCGATCCCTTGTTCCCAGGGCAGGCACAGGGTCGCCGCAGATTCTCAGACCTCGGTTTAATATTTTGTCCTTGTTATTTGTGGAGCGATGGGGCACCGAGCCTGGGGTCCGGGTCACCATTCAATCCCTGAATCCACATCTCTGATTATCTCTTCTATCTATCGATCTCTATATCTGTCGATTCCATCTATATACATCTATATATATATTTCTATCCCAGAACCACGATGGAGTTCCCCTTGTCCTCACCTTTCACCCCACCAGCCTCCACATTCAACAGATCATCCTCCGCCATTTCCATCACCTCCAGCGTGATCCCACCACCAAACACATCTTCCCCTCACCTCCCCTTTCAGCATTCTGAAGGGACCGCTCCCTCCGCGACACCCTGGTCCACTCTTCAATCACCCCCAGCAGCCCTTCTCCTTCGCCTGGCACCTTCCCGTGCAAGTGCAGTGTGGTAAACCACTGTATTGTATATTGCCACCTCTGGGTGGCGCTGTGTATGGAGGCATGCCTCAGCTGACTCCACCCACCACTGTGTGGGTTTCGTTCAGACTTGTTCAGTCACTCACGAAGAAGCATGGTCTCTTCTTAGCTAATAAAAGCCTTATTCATCTCTTCTTTCGACTCGTCATCTCTTCTTCGACTCATCACCTTTTATGAAGTAATTGATAAGCGTATCAATTTTATTAGCTAAAAGTTAAATGGCGACACCTGAGGAGCAACAACAGCAACGGATACAGCAGACATTGCTGAGAGCCCTCAGACCACCACGCCTGGACCTCGACCCTCAAGAGGTGGGTGCATCAGCCAAGTTTGAACACTGGCTGAGCTGCTTTGAATCCTTCCTCGCAATCTCACAGGTTACAGAGGAGGATCACAAACTGAAAATTTTGACCGCCCAGGTGAGCCATCAAGTATATATGCTAATCCGGGACTCTAATACGTACGTGGCGGCCCTCGAGCTACTAAAAGGGCAATATACGCGCCCAGTGAACACAATTTACGCCCGACACCTCTTGGGATCCCGCAGGCAGCAACCAGGAGAATCGGTAGGGGCATTTGCACGGGCGCTACTGGCACTCTGCAGAGACTGCGATTGTAAAGCGGTAACGGCTGTGGAGCACGCGCAGGGACTCGCCTGTGATGCCTTCGTCAGGGGCCTCCAGTCAGACCACACCCGGCAGAGACTGCTAGAAAGCAAGGAACCCGACCTGAAGACGGCCATTGCCCTTGCGCTCTCGTTAGAGGAGGCCCACCGAAACCTCGAGGCATACCCCCGTAACGGCGCCGAGACATGGCAATCGAAACCGTGGGACACGGGACCGCCGCCCCCGGCACCAACCGCTGCAGCGACCCAACCGAGACAGCAGCCTCCGGTAAGAACTGCTTCGATGCCCAGTAACCAGGCCCAAAAATGCTATTTCTGTGGCCAGTTAAAACATCCCAGAGCGCACTGCCCAGCTAAGACAGCTACCTGCTCGGGCTGCGGGAAGAAAGGCCATTACGCTAACGCCTGCAAGGGGAAGCCAGCCAGCAGCGCAGCGTGCGGGCCGTGGGAGCAGCCATCTTATCCGCCATTTTGTGTACCCCCGGCCGCATGGCATCCGCCGCCATCGTATCCAACGCACTCAACCGCCATTTCGTCACCGGAACCGACCACCGTCTCGGCGGATGACTATAGTGACTCACTAAGCCACATACTGGCCTCCGTGACGCTGGATCAAGCCCTCCCTCACCATCTATCCAGCTCCATGATGGATATCGCGGTAAACGGCCGCGCCACCAGTTGCCTGATCGACAGCGGGAGCACAGAGAGTTTCGTCCACCCCGACACGGTACGTAGCCACTCCCTCACGATTCTGCCAACGCACCATCGCATTTCTATGGCGTCCAAGTCCCAGTCAATGGACATCAGCGGCTACTGTGTGGTGACCCTGTCAGTAGGGGGCACTGAATATAAAAAATTTAAACTGCTAGTCCTGCCCCGTCTTTGCGCTGCCGTCCTGCTAGGGTTGGATTTTCAGTGCCACCTTAAGAGTGTCACACTAGCATACGGTGGACCCCTCCCCCCACTCACAGTCTGCAACCAACAACTTTTAAATCGCCCGCTGCAAACCACCTGCAGCCTTTCCACATTAAAAGTCCCCCCCCCTCCCCTGTTCGCTAACCTCACCCGCGACTGTAAACCCATCGCTACCAAAAGCAGGCGGTACAGTGCCGGGGACAGAGCTTTTATCAGCTCTGAGGTGGAGCGGCTATTGAAGGAGGGCATTATCGAAGGTAGCACTAGCCCCTGGCGAGCCCAGGTTGTAGTCGTTAAAACCACTGCAAAACGCCGCATGGTAATCGACTACAGCCAAACCATAAACCGGTACACCCAGCTGGACGCGTACCCCCTCCCTCGCATATCTGATATGGTCAATCAGATTGCGCAATACAAAGTATTCTCCACCATCGACCTTAAGTCAGCGTACCACCAGCTGCCCATCCGCCATGAGGACCGCCAGTATACTGCCTTCGAGGCAAACGGCCGCCTCTACCACTTCCTTAGGGTCCCCTTCGGCGTCACCAACGGGGTTTCGGTCTTCCAAAGGGAGATGGACCGAATGGTTGACCAGAACGCGCTGCGGGCAACCTTCCCCTATTTGGATAACGTCACCATCTGCGGCCACGACCAGCAGGACCACGACGTTAATCTAGCAAATTTCCTCCGTACGGCCCAACGGCTGAACCTAACGTACAATAAGGAAAAATGTATGTTTCACACCAAGCGCCTGGCCATCCTCGGCTGCGTGGTGGAGAACGGAGTCATCGGGCCCGACCCCGACAGAATGCGCCCCCTAATGGAGCTACCCCTTCCCCACTGCCAAAAAGCACTGAAGAGATGCCTGGGGTTTTTCTCCTACTACGCCCAGTGGGTGCCCCTCTATGCAGACAAAGCCAGGCCCCTCATCAAAGCCACCTCCTTCCCCCTGACACCAGAGGCGTGTGCAGCCTTCACTCTTATCAAGAACGATATCGCGAAGGCCGCAATGCACGCGGTGGATGAGTCCATCCCCTTCCAAGTGGAGAGCGATGCCTCCAACTTCGCCCTAGCCGCGACCCTTAACCAGGCGGGCAGACCCGTGGCCTTTTTCTCAAGGACCCTCCAGGGCCCTGAGACGAGACACTCCTCCGTCGAAAAGGAGGCCCAGGCTATTGTAGAAGCGGTGCGTCACTGGAGGCATTACCTGGCCGGGAAACGATTTACCCTGCTCACTGACCAGCGTTCAGTAGCTTTTATGTTTAATAATAAGCAGAGGGGTAAAATCAAGAACGACAAGATCTTGAGGTGGAGAATCGAACTCTCCACCTACAATTATGATATCTTGTATCGGCCAGGGAAACTCAATGAGCCCCCAGATGCCCTATCACGTGGTACATGCGCCAACGCGCAGAGTGATAGGCTGCAGTCCCTCCACAATGACCTCTGCCACCCGGGGGTCACCAGGTTTTTCCATTTTATCAAATCCCGTAACCTGCCCTACTCCATCGAGGAGGTCAGGACCATGACCAAGAGCTGCCAAATCTGCGCCGAGTGCAAACCGCACTTCTATAGGCCGGACAGAGCAAGCCTGATCAAGGCCACCCGCCCCTTCGAACGCCTGAGCGTCGATTTTAAAGGGCCCCTCCCCTCCGCTGACCGCAATGTGTACTTCCTCAACATAGTTGATGAGTACTCCCGTTTCCCCTTTGCCATCCCTTGCCCAGACATGACCAGTACCACGGTCATCAAGTGTCTGAATGACATCTTCGCTCTGTTCGGGTTCCCCAGCTATATACATAGCGACAGGGGCTCATCGTTCATGAGCGACGAACTTCGGCAGTACCTGCTAACAAGAGGTATCGCCACGAGCAGGACCACCAGTTACAACCCCCGGGGGAACGGCCAGGTGGAAAGGGAGAACGCGACGGTTTGGAAGGCAGTCCTCTTAGCACTAAAATCTAAGGGCCTTCCGACCTCCCGCTGGCAGGAGGTCCTCCCTGCAGCGCTCCACTCCATTCGGTCACTGCTTTGTACTGCCACTAATGCGACCCCTCATGAGAAAATGTTCGTTTTCCCCCGGAAGTCTACATCGGGAACCTCGCTACCGGCATGGTTGACTTCTCCTGGGCCCGTCCTACTGCGGAGGCACGTGAGGACGCATAAAACGGACCCCCTGGTCGAGCGGGTGCACCTCCTACACGCCAACCCCCAGTATGCCTGGGTGACATACCCAGACGGGCGGGAGGACACGGTCTCCATACGAGATCTCGCACCCTCGGGTACCCCTGAATTACCACCGTTATCCCCCTTACGACCGTTATCCCCCTTACCACTGTTATCCCCCACCACCCCTCCCAACCCAACCCCTGCAGACGGCATGCCAAAGCCCCAGGAATCTTCGCCAACCACCCAGACACCAGACCCGACGTCGGATGCTGCAACACCGCCGCCACCACGACGATCAGGACGTCAGACAAGGCCTCCTGATAGACTTAACTTGTAGTACCCTTCACCCCGCCGGACTTCACATTAAACAAGGGGTGAATGTGGTAAACCACTGTATTGTATATTGCCACCTCTGGGTGGCGCTGTGTATGGAGGCATGCCTCAGCTGACTCCACCCACCACTGTGTGGGTTTCGTTCAGACTTGTTCAGTCACTCACGAAGAAGCATGGTCTCTTCTTAGCTAATAAAAGCCTTATTCATCTCTTCTTTCGACTCGTCATCTCTTCTTCGACTCATCACCTTTTATGAAGTAATTGATAAGCGTATCATGCAGGAGGTGCTACACCTGCCCTTTTACCTCCTCCCTTCCCACTGTCCAGGGCCCCAAACACCCCTTCCAGGTGAAACAGCGATTTACTTGTACTTCTCGCAATCTAGTATACTGTATTCGCTGCTCACGATGCGGTCTCCTCTACATTGGGGAGACCAAACGCAGATTGGGCGACCGCTTTGCGGAACACCTCCGTTCAGTCCGTAAGGTTGACCCTGAGCTTTCGGTCGCCTGTCACTTTAATTCTCCGCTTCACTCCCGCTCTGATCTCTCTGTCCTCGGCCTATTGCATTGTTCCAATGAAGCTCAACGTAAGCTCGAGGAACAGCACCTCCTCTTTCGATTGGGCACTTTGCAGCCTGCCGGACTCAACATCGAGTTCAACAATTTCAGATAATTATCCCTGCCCCCATTTTTCATGCTGTATAATTTTGCCATTCCCATTTACAACATTTTATCTTTCCTGCCTCTTACATAAACACAATATGTTCTTTCAATTACTTCCTCCCCTCCTAAATCCCCCCCCCCCTCTGCACCTGCTTAATATCCGTTACATCTCCAGCTTTTTCCAGTTCTGGTGAAGGGTCCCAGACCTGAAACGTTAACTCTGTTTCTCTCTCCACGGATGCTGCCTGGCCTGCTGAGTGTTTCCAGCATTTTTTGTTGTTATTTTATATATTTCTATTTGTCTCTATCTATATCTGTCCATTTATAGCTATCTATATCTCTATCGATTTATCTATATATTAATCTATCTATATCGCTCTAACAATCTATCTTATCCATCTATACCTATACTATCTATATCTCTATCTATATATTGATCAATCTATATCTTTATTAATACATGTGTATATCTCTATCGATCTCTCTATCAAACTATATCTATTGATCTATATCTCTATCAATCTCTATCTCTATCAAGCCATCTCTGTCTATGTATTGATCTATATTTCTATTGATCTATCTATTCCTCTATTGACCTATATCTCTAACTGCCTCTCTATTATCTATATTTATCATCTCTCTCTATCTATATCTCTCTTTATCTCTATCGATGTATATTGATCTATATTTCACTATCTATATCTAACTATTGCTCTGTTTCTCTATTGACCTATATCTCTCTGTCATCTATATTTATCATCTCTCTCTATCTTCGTAGCGAGAGGGTTCGAGTACAGGAACAAGGATGTCTTGCTACAGTTGTACAGGGCCTTGGTGAGACTGCACCTTGAGTATTGTGTGCAGTTTTGGTCGCCTTACCTGAGGAAGGACGTTCTTGCCATGGAAGGAGTGCAGCGAAGATTCACCAGGCTGATACCTGGGATGGCAGGAATGACGTATGAGGAGAGATTGTGTCGATTGGGCTTATACTCACTGGAGTTTAGAAGATTGAGAGGGGATCTCATCGAAACCTATAAAATTCTGTCAGGCCTGGACAGACTAGATGCAGGAAGGATATTTCTGATGGCCGGGAAGTCCAGAACCAGGGGTCATAGTCTAAGGATAAGGGGTAAGCCATTTAGGACTGAAATGAGGAGGAATTTCTTCACCCAGAGAGTGGTGAACCTGTGGAATTCTCGCCACAGAGGGCGGTGGAGGCCAGTTCATTAAATATATTCAAGAAAGAGTTGGATATATTTCTTAAGGCTAAAGGGATCAAGGGATATGGGGAGAAGGCAGGGACAGGGTACTGAATTTGGATGATCAGCCATGATCTCATTGAATGGCGGAGCAGGCTCGAGGGGCCGAATGGCCTACTCCTGCTTCTATCTTCTATGTTTCTATATCTCTCTTTATCTCTATCGATGTATATTGATCTATATTTCACTATCTATATCTATTGATCTATTCCTCTATTGATCTATCTCTCTATCTTAGTGTAGTTGCTAATGTTTTTGTAGCACTTGATTTGCACACAGCAACGTCCCACAAACAGCAGTGAGATGATCGGATTTTAGTGGTGGTGTTTGGGGGGCGAATCTTGGCCGGGACACTGGGAGAACTCCTCTGTTCTGCTTGGAGTAACACCCTGGGATCTTTTACACAATCGATGCCTCTTGTTTAAATAGTTTTAAGTAAAACTGATATGCTTTGGACAAAGCACATTTACCACTGATGATCACATCTTGTGACCGCGGAGGTGATCTGTTGTAATACCGACGTTACATTGTATCACTGCATGTGGTCTTACCAGACACATTCTGCAAATAGCTCTAGAATAAAGAATAGTTCAGAAATAGGAGGAATCAGCCAAGGGGGCAAATGTGAGGAGTGCATGTACGTAAATGCCTGGAGCATGGTAAATAAGGTTGGTGAGCTGCAGGCACGTGGGACTAAGATATAAGAACATAAGAAATAGGAGCAGGAGTCGGCCATTCAGCCCCTCGAGCCTGCTCCGCCATTCAATGAGATCATGGCTGATCTTCTGCCTCAACTCCATTCACCGGCCCTATCGCCATATCCCTTGATGCCCTTACTAGTCAGAAATCTATCGACTTCTGTTTTGAATATACCCAACGACTCAGCATCCACAGCCCTTTGGGATAGAGAATTCCAAAGATTCACAACCCTCTGCGTAAAGAAATTCCTCCTCATCTTAGTCTTAAATGGTCGACCCCTTATCCTGAGACTATACCCCCTAGCTCTAGACACTCCAGCCAGGTGAAACAACCTCTCTGCATCTACCCTGTCAATCCCCTTCAGAATCTTGTATGTTCTTATATAGAACGAGATAATTGCAATTGTTACACCCCTGATTAAAAAAGGGGAGAGGGATAAACCCGGCAATATAGGCTGGTCAGCCTAATGTCAGTGGTGGGTAAACTTTTAGAAATAATATTCTGGGACAAAATGAAGTCATTTGAAAACGTATGAGCTAATAAATGAAAGTCAGCATTGGTTTGTTAAAGGTAAATCATGTTTGAGTAATTTGACTGGGTTCATTGATGAAGTAACAGTGAGGGTTGTTGAGGGTTTGATATGGACTTTCAAAAGGTGTTTGACAAAGAACTACATAATAGATTTGTTAGCAAAATTAAAGCCCATGGGATTTAGGGGGCATTGGCAGCGTGGATACAAAATTGGGTAAGGGACAGAAAGCAGAGAGTAGTGTGAATGGTCGGTTGTTTTTCAGACTGGAGGGAAGTATACAGTGGTGTCACCAGGGATCGGTATTAGGATCACTGCTCTTTTTGATATATATGAATGACCTGGACTTGGATATACTTCACCTGAAGAAGGAGCAGCGCTCCGAAAGCTTGTGATTTCAAATAAAGCTGTTGGACTATAACCTGGTGTTGTGTGACTTCTTACATTTGGATATACAGGGCACAGTTTCAAAGTTTTCAGATGATACAAAACTTGCTAATGTAGTGAGCAATGAGGAGGACAGTAACAGACTTCAGGAGGAAAAGGCAGGCTGGTGAAATGGGCAGACAGGTGGCAGATGAAGTTTAACGCAGCGAAGTGTGAAGTGATACATTTTGGTAGGAAGAACGAGGAGAAGCAATATGAACGAAATGGTACAATTTTAAAGGGGGTGCAGGATCAGAGAGACCTGGGAGTGTACGTACACAAGTCTTTGAAGGTGGCAGGGCAAGTTGAGAAGGCTGATGTATGGGACCCTGGGCTTTATTACCAGAGGAATAGAGTACTAAAACAAATAAAACACTTCTGGGCACCACACTTTCAGAAGGATGTCAAGGCTTTGGAGAGGGTGCAGCAGAGATTTACCAGAATGGTACCAGGAATGAGGGACTTCAGTTATGTGGAGAGACTGGAGAAGTTGGAATTGTTCTCCTTGGAGCAGAGAAGGTTAAAGGGGAGATTTAATAGAGGTGTTCAAAATTATGAGGGGTTTTGATAGAGTAAATAAGGAGAAATTGTTTATATTGGCAGGAAGGTCGGTAACCAGAGGACACAGATTTAAGGTAATTGGTAAAAGAACCAGAGGGGAGATCAGGAGAAATTATTTAACGCAACGAATTGTTATGATCGGGAATGCGCTGCCTGAAAGGGTAGAGGAATTAGATTCAATACTTTCAAAAGGGAATTGGATATATACTTGAAAAGGAAACATTTACAGAGCTATGGGGAAGGAGCAGGGAATGGGATTAATTGGAGAGCTCTTTCAAGGAGGCTTGATGGGCCGAATGGCCTCCTTCAGTGCTGTATAATTCAATGGTTCTATATTCATTATCAGGTAGAGGAAGGAATCACAGTAACTGAAGCAGAAGAAACTGCCATACAATTTCTTTTAGACTGTATTATGTGTGTAAAAGTCCTGCTCGCGATAATTTTGCCAAACTGAGTATGAGCTGAAAATGGGATTTTCGTCCCAACAGGAGGAGCTTTACCCCCAAGGGTCCAGGAAATCATAAAATGCTGAATTGCTATTGTTTCATGATAGCACACTGTCCTTTAATGTTACCTGAGATCAGCAAATTCAGCACATGCCAGGGAGTGATCCTATCACCTTGAATTGGCTACTTAAGTGCTGGATAAATAGACTAAACGATCCAGACAGCCATCGTCTATGTTTAAGTGTAAGTGAATATTCATAACCTGTTTTAGTTGTAGGAGTGCATAAGTTGAGGACAGTTGAGTAAATGCTGAGATTGTGTGCAATTCTCCCAACCAATCATTGCTGTGCACCTTGCCTTGTGGAAGTATCTCAATCAGGGCTTCTCCAAAGATGGTGAGCTGACCTACATTAGTGAGCTGGCTCCAGTCTCAGGCAGTCGCTCACCCACCACTTGCTATCCCAGTGGAGAAAATATAACGGCTGAGCACATACAGAGAATAATCTCATCCTCCTGTGCTTGCATATTGTGTTTACATAGTGTCACAGTCATGAGAAACTGGGTCACTTCAGTGAATCCTTGATTTCCATCACCGTGAATGCCATTTCTTTCAATTGTTCCTTTCCTTGTCTATTGTGCTCATCATTAATCAGTAAAGCCCTGCTCTTTTATATCTTTACAGATGAAATTGAAGGTCGAGTCAAATTTGACCTAATTGAAGTCTACACGACCACTCTTCGTAATGGAAACACCATTTATGTTGGTGGAAAAGCAGTTCTTTATCAGATAAACTTTGAAGAATCTCCTAGATCAGTAGTAAAGGTACGGTAGTATCAACCTGCTCCTGGTGTGTTAATAGGTTGCAGCATCTTGACCAGTATTCGTTACTTGTTGAATTACGGATGGACCATAGACATATCTAAATGGCAATAGATTGGGAGATGGGGAAGTGCAGAGGGACCTGGGTGTTCTTGTGCACCAGTCACTGAAGGAGAGCATGCAGGTGCAACAGGCGATTAAGAAGGCAAATGGTATGTTGGCCTTCATATCAAGGGGGTTCGAGTATAGGAATAGGGATACCTTACTACAGCTGTACAAGGTGCTGGTGAGACCGCATCTGGAGTATTGTGTACAGTTTTGGTCGCCCCATCTGCGGAAGGATGTTCTTGCCATGGAAAGAGTGCAACGGCGATTCACCAGGCTGATACCTGGAATGGCGGGAATGACCTACGAAGAGAGATTAAATAGTTTGGGCTTGTACTCACTGGAGTTTAGAAGATTGAGAGGGGATCTCATCGAAACATATAAAATTATGGCAGGCCTGGACAGGCTGAATTCAGAGAGAATGTTTCCAATGGCCGGGGAGCACAGAACCAGGGGCCACAGTCTAAAAATAGCGGGCAAATCATTTAAAACAGAGATGAGGAAGAATTTCTTCACTCAAAGAGTGGTGAGCCTGTGGAATTCCCTGCCACAGAGGGCTGTGAAGGCTAATTCAATAAATATTTTCAAGAGAGAATTGGATATATTTCTGAAGGCTAAGGGGATTAAGGGTTACGGAGAAAAGGCGGGGACGGGGTACTGAACTGGTAAGATCAGCTATGATCTCAGACGAAGATCAGCCATGATCTCATTGAATGGCGGAGCAGGCTCGAAGGGCCGAATGGCCTACTCCTGTTCCTACCTCTATGTTTCTATGTTTCTATCTGTGGAGGCGCGTGCATTTTCCAGGCCTGTTTTGTCACATCGAGTGTGGCAACTACCCAGGGACATTTGTTTTGTTATCCGCTGTTCTTGCTTGCACATATTAAGGCCCATTTCTAGGATTGTGCTGCATGCCCAAGAGACTCGGTTTGCATTGGGGAAAGGAATTAAAGATGGATGAGAACTTGGCTCAGATTTATTTAGGAAATTCACAAATGTAGAATTAACAAATTGGTCTGCCCGTCCAGTGACTCAGTGGGAAAATGCACAGCAAGGGCCGGTACTGAGCCACTCCAGTCACGCCTATGCTGCATTAGTTGACCTCAGTCACTATTGCATTTGTATAGCGCCTTTAATGTAAAGAAACACAGAAACATAGAAAATAGGAGCAGGAGTAGGCCATTCGGCCCCTCGAGCCTGCTCCGCCATTCGATGAGATCATGGCTGATCATCCAAATTCAGTACCCTGTCCCTGCCTTCTCCCTTGATCCCTTTAGCCTTAAGAAATATATCTAACTCCTTCTTGAATATATTTAATGACTGGCCTGAACTGCCTTCTGTGGTAGAGAATTCCACAGGTTCACCATTCTCTGGGTGAAGAAATTCCTCCTCATCTCTGTCCTAAATGGCTTACCCCTTATCTTTGGACTGTGACCCCTGGTTCTGGACTCCCCGGCCATCGGGAACATCCTTTCTGCATCTAGTCTGTCTAGTCCTGCCAGAATTTTATAAGTTTCAATGAGATCTTCTCTCATTCTTCTAAACTCCAGCGAGTATAAGCCCAATCGACCCAATCTCTCCTCATACGTCATTCCTGCCATCCCAGGTATCAGTCTGGTGAATCTTCGCTGCACTCCCTCCATGGCAAGAACATCCTTCCTCAGATAAGGCGACCAAAACTGCACACAATACTCAAGATGTGGTCTCACCAAGGCCCTGTACAACTGCAGCAAGACATCCTTGTTCCTGTACTCAAACCCTCTCGCTACGAAGGCCAACATACCATTTGCTTTCTTAACCGCCTGCTGCACCTGCATGCTTACCTTCAGCGACTGGTGCACAAGGACACCCAGGTCTCGTTGCACTTCCCCTTCTCCCAATGTACTGCCGTTCAGATAATAATCTGCCTTCCTGTTTTTGCCACCAAAGTGGATAACCTCGCATTTGTCCACATTATACTGCATCTGCCATTCTTCTGCCCAGTCACCCAACCTGTCCAAATCATACTGGAGTTTCTTGGCATCCTTTTCACAGCACACACGCCCACCCAGCTTTGTGTCGTCTGCAAACTGGGAGATATTACATCTAGTTCCCTCGTCTAGATCATCATTTATATATATTGTGAATAGCTGGGGTCCTAGGACCGATCCCTGCGATACCCCACTAGTCACTGCCTGCCACTCAGAAAAAGACCCGTTTATCCCAACTCTTTGCTTCCTGTATGCCAACCAGTTCTCTATCCAAGTCAATCCCTTGCCCCCAATCCCATGTGCCTTAACCTTACACGCTAATCTCTTATGCGGGACCTTATCGAAAGCCTTCTGAAAGTCCAAATACACCACATCCACTGGTTCTCCCTTATCTATTCTAAGACTGCATAGGACAGCATCGTCATTTTTCTACATAAAAAAGATCTAGGTAAAAATCAGGGAAATATTTCACCTCACGGACAGGACAGAAAGGGACTCTAAGATTGCGCCTGTTGTTTTGAGCCATGTCAGCGGACGGTGAAACCACGCGATTGATTATCAAGGGAGAATCAGACGCAAGCGCTCTGCGTCTCCAGCTCTGTACTCCATTCCCCAAACCCAGCACAGATCAGGAATCAAACTCGGGCCCGTCCTGGTCCGCGGGGCTCAGTGCCAACTGCACGAACTCGTATTTATGTTGTGTGTCTTGGACGTCAAGGAAATGTCACGGAACGCTTAACGTGAAGCTGCGACTTGCTTCATTATGCATCGTTGGCTATTATGTGTGGTTGCCAGCAACGTTTTGAATTACATTCAGTTCAATGGCCTCTTTCTGTGCTGTATTATTCTATAAATCTATAACAGCCACACAACAACGTGCATTTATATAGCGTCATTGTAGAAAAAAATGTCCCAACCTGCTTCATGGAGGTGTGAGGAAAACGGAAACTGACCCAGAGGAGGGGTGATTGAAAGATTGGTCAAAGAGTTGTGTTTTAAAGAGGGTCTTAAAAGAAGAGAAGGAGGTAGAGAGGTCGAGGGGTTTAGGGAAGGAATTCTAGAGAATGAGACTTGGGTGGTTGAAGGCATGGCCACTGATGTGGTGAAGGAAGGGGGTGATGCACAATAGTTCAGAGTCAGAGGTACAAAGAGTTTGTGGGGGGTTGCAAGCCTGCCGGCGATTACAGAGATAAATTTAAGACACGTGAGCCAATGTGGGTCAGCAAGGACGAGTGTGATGGGTGAGTGGGACTTGGTGCAGGATAGGATATGGGCATGGGAGCTGAAGTTAAGGGAGGATGGGGGGGCCGACCAGGAGAAGGATGGTGTAACTGAATCGGAAGGTGGTGAAGTCACCTATGAGGGTTTTAGCAGCAGATGGGCTGAGGGTAGGAGCGGAGGTGGGCGATGTTACTGAGGTGGAAACGCTGATCTTTGTGAGGTTGAGTTGTGGAAACTCAGCTCTGAGCCAAACAGGAAACTGGAACAATACAAATGTTGGGAGTAGCAGTTCCTGACCAGTGTCTCCGCTATGCAGAGAATACCAGTGGCGTACGTCCAACAATGGCTTTATCTAACTAGTGTTCGGTGATGGTGGAACAGAAAGAAACAGATTTTTCAAAAAGACTACAGCAGCAAAAATCAAGTATTTTTCAATCTGCTGAATTCATCGGGAACAACCAATGAGTTTCATTATGTCTGTTTCTCGAACACAGCGTCCATCCCCGCCCTGACACGGTGAGACCGTGCTGGCAACCTTTGGTAAAGCCGGTGATCCGGTACATTGGGGTTCAGCAGAACGCAGTGTCTCTGTAATTTGCTTGCGCCCCGTCTGCCCCCTCAGGTAGACGTAAAAGATCTCATGGCACTATTTGAAGAGGAACACGGGAGCTCGTCCTGGTGTTCCGGTTAATATTTATCCCTCCGCCAGCACCTTAAAACACATGGGGCCAGAAATTCGGGTCGGGGGCTTCCCGCGGGTGCAAGCCCCCGACCTGCACTTACCTAGCGCGCCGGCCGTTGAGCTGTGGGCCCGCGTGGAATTGCGATCCTGGACCTGCTCCAACTGCCAGCGCGCAGTGCTTGCGTATCCCAGGGGCGCAGTTAGTTCGATGCGTCCCCTGGGATCACGTGGGCCATGGAGAGCCAATGGTAGCAGGGAATCTGTATGATTAGGTTTGACAGGAAGACCTGTCAAATTTATGAATAGAGTTCAGCCCCAAAACATAACTAAAACTTCAAATAAATTTTTTTTTTAAATCACATTTTTAAAATAACTATAAATTACATAAAATAACTATTTTAAACAATAATTTAATATTTTGAAAAAATTAATTACAGTTTCTAACGGGGCTAAGAATAAACTTACCTTTCTTTAAAGTATTTAAAAATAATAAACCTGTGCAAAAAATGTTTTAATTTTACTTAATTCACCACTTACCTTGTTAAAAGCAGGCCTTGCGACTGCTTTTTATAAGCGTAGCTGCTGGAGACTTACCCTCCTGGAGAAACCTGCAAAAAAAACGGAAGTTCCAGGCGTACGCGCTGCCTCTCCGGCGCACGCGTTTGACCTGCGAACCCCTTTCTTCAAGGGAACGGAAGTCCCGGTTTCCCATGCATGCACAGTGCATGCACGAAACCGGCACTTTCGCTGGGCCCTACGCGTGAGTACCCAGCGCGTACTCACACGTGGGGACCCGAAGTTCTGGCCCATGATCTGTTTGCGGGAGCTTGCTGTGCGCAAATTGGCTGCCGCGTTTCCTACATTACAACAGTGACCAAACTTTAAAAGTATCTCTTGGCTGTAAAGCGCTTTGGGACGTCCTGAGGTTGTGAAAGGCGCTATATAAATACAAGTCTTTCTTCATTACAGCCCCACTGTAAGATACTACAACATTATTAAACTGCTGTATTGGCATCGTAATTGGGGCAGGATTGTGCACAGCCTCACAATGGTGCAACAACGGAGTAAGATCAGCTGTGTTATCTTTTATATTAAAGAGCATTGTCCAACATCAGTCACCACCTTTATCTCTTCACCCTCCAGATTGCAGTGCCTATTGATTCCGATGCCACCACACGATGCAACAATGACAACTTGGTGAGTTCTGCTCTGGAAAACGTGTCAGTCCATTTCATGTTGTTTAAACTCTACAATTAAAGGAATTTCCCAGGAGAAGGCTCGGTAATATGGTCTTCTAATCGAGTACAACTTCCTCCCCAGCTGTTTCTCTCAAACATTTATTTGTTATTATTAAGTGGAAACATTCTCCCGTGGCTAACTAGCTTTCCAATGAGAGCTACCACTTTTTGCACCACTCCTGAACTATAACATGGCTCCCGGCAGACCCCCTCCCCAATGATCCAACGTTGCTCGGCCGTTTCAGAGGCCAGTTAATAACGTGCAGTTTTTATTATCAATGTGGACATGGGAATCACTAACATGTAAAGGTCAGACATAAGCAACGTTCCCCCTGAGCCGCGCAGACGCACAGCTGTCTGCTAGTCCCGCGCAGCCCGCGACCGGCTTTTCCAACGTGAAATTTCAGGCATTGACTGCCCAAGACCTCCAGCATTGTCCCTTTCAGAGTAGGTGGGGTTGGTGGCTGGCACCTCATTTGCATAGGGCTAGTGGGCACATGTGCTACTAGGGATACTGTGTTAAGGATGTGAAGGCCCTTGAGATGATGCAGAGGAGATTTACCAGAATGGTTCCGGGGATGGGGAGTCTTAGCTACAAGGACAGGTTGGAGAAGCTGGATTTGTTTTCATTAGAGCAAAGGAGGCTGAGGGGTGATTTGATAGAGGTGTACAAGATTATGACGGGTTTGGATAGGCTAGACGGGGAAAGGCTGTTCCCACTAGTTGATGGTACAAGGACTAGGGGACACAGATTTAGGGCAAGAGATACAGGGGGGGTGTGAGGAAAAACTTTTTTTATGCAGCGAGTGGTGAGGACCTGGAACTCGCTGCCGACGGAAGTGGTGGAAGCGGAGACACTCAATGTTTTCAAGGGGAGACTGGATAGGCACTTGAGGGAAATAAACTTGCAGGGCTACGGGGATAGAGCGGGGGAATGGGACTGACTGGATTGCTCTACAGAGAGCCGGCGTGGACTCAATGGGCCGAATGGCCTCCTTCTGTGCCGTTATGACTCTATGGATTCATCTCGGGTGCCCGCTAATCAAAGGAAGCTGCAAAATGCCTGTTGGCTTGGGAAGGATGCTGTGTCCTCCCTCCTCCCTCTGAAAAGCTAGACTATATCCCCAGCAACCGTCTTTAAAAAAAAGTTTTTAAAAATTGTTCCATTCCCTCCTCATGGCCCAGAATTAGACCCCCAATTCCGCCATCTCCTTCTTCTCAACATATCAGCCTCCGAGGATTTGTCAGGCCTCAGGGAGTCAGCGTCCGTGGCCTTGTTTGGAGCAAGGCCCTGGCCTCCACTCCAAACAAAAGCTCCTGCAGGTCTCGGCCTATTTCCAGGCCACACACCCGTTGGAGTTGCTGAGGTTGTTGTGCTGGACGGGCTGTGGCATTTTGGGCCTGAGATTTTTCATATATTATATAGAAACCTTCCTAAACACATTTTGAATGATATCTCTTTCAATGGGTATCTGCGGTATTGTGCTGTCCCATTTCTTTAACAAGGTTTAAACATTTATGACCTTTATTTAACTCCAGGGTTACTGTGAGAATTTTGTCATGGTCTTACAAAGATTCAACGCAACTCACATTCTTCTGTGTGGAACCAATGCCAAGGAACCACGATGTTGGCTATTCGTAAGTAATTTTGGATAATTTATTCCTCCTAATTGTGAGTTTCACCTTTAAAGTTGTAGCCAAAGTTGGGTAGAGAGACAGCATGGGAGGGAGCTCAGACACACTGGGGGCAATTCTGACTTTGTTCGATAGTGTACAGCGGGTGATATCGGATCATTCGACCGTTATACACCTCTCCCGATCGGTCAGAGTGTATATTTGGTGGTTAAGCCGTTATTGCCTGTTATACACTATTTCCCAAAGTCAGAATTACCCCCCAATGCGCCACAAACCTGCAACGTAATCGAGGAAATCCCATGGACATTAGTGTGATGCAAATGGTGTTCCTCCTTCTACAAAGCAAATTTCACAAACCCAATTTCATGGCCATGCCTCTAAAATGCCTGACATCATTTCAAAGGAAGGAGTCAAATTGTAATAAACGTATCATGTATCTCGACTACTTTGGTAATTGCACTGTCCCTGAGCATGCTTATTTCTGATGAAATACATTCTGAGACAAGAACATAAGAACGTAAGAAATAGGAGCAGGAGTCGGCCATTCGGCCCCTCGAGCCTGCTCCACCATTCAATAAGATCATGGCTGATCTTCGATCTCAGCCCCACTTTCCCTCCCAATCACCACAACCCATGATTCCCTTAGAGACCAAAAATCTATCAATCTCTGTCTTGAATATACTCAACGACTGAGCCTCCACAGCCCTCTGGGGCAGAGAATTCCAAAGATTCACCACCCTCTGAGTGAAGAAATTCCTCCTCATCTCAGTCCTAAATGGCCGACCCCTTATCCTGAGACTATGCCCCCTAGCTAGACTCTCCAGCCAGGGGAAACAGCCTCTCCACATCTACCCTGACTACCCCTCTCAGAATCTTGTATGTTTCAAATGAGATCACCTCTCATTCTTCTAAACTCCAGAGTGTATAGGCCCAGTCTACTCAATTTCTCCTCCTAGGACAACCCTCTCATCCCAGGAATCAATCTAGTGAACCTTCGTTACACCCCCTTGAAGACATGTATGTCCTTCCTTAGGTACGGAAACCAAAACTGTGCACAGTACTCCAGGTGTGGCCTCACCAAAGCCCTGTACAATTGCAGCAAGACTTCCTTACTCTTGAACTCCAAGCCCCTTGCAATAAAGGCCAACATACCATTTGCCTTCCTAATTGTTTGCTGTACCTGCATGTTAACTTTCTGGCCTCGAAATTCGGTGGGCTGCGCCACCAGTTTGCGCCCAAAGAGGGCACTTAGTGGTTTTAGCGCCACTGGCCACGCCTCCTGTGAAATTTAGCGGGGCGCTAATGGCGGCTTTAGCCTGTAGTGCTGTGCCGCCACCGATGACGTCATCGGTGTGCGCAGCGCCCCGCTACCGCCCCAATCACGATAGTTGGTCGCGCCCCCCGCTGTAACTGCGACCAGTTCAGGGGGGCCTACCTGCGGCGGTAGTGGCGCTAATTAAAGGGGAGGTGCGGGGCGGCCATTTTTTTTGCCCGCCGCCTGCCAGCACCTCCTCGCGCTGCCGTCCCCGGCCTCCTGAGCCCCCCCCCCCGGGCAGTGCCGGCTGTGTCCCAAGAGCCCGGCACTTCTCCTCGGTGCCGGGCTCTTTTGCCGGCACTCGCTGTCTCCTATCGCGCTGGTGCAGGCCCCTCCCCTTTAAGAAGGGGAGGAAGGCCTGCAGTACCGCAGCGCACCGTGCCGCAGCGTGTGGCGCTGCGGCATGTTGCGCTGCGATATTCAGTTGCAGCACCCCAAGAGGGATACGAGGCGCCTCGAGCAGCGCCGCGCTTCCGTTTGGGGCACTGAAACTGAATATCGGGCTGGCGCTCGCGGCTCCTTCCGGGGCGGGACTTCCGGCGCCCAGGCGAGACTGGCGGGCCAAATGGGGCGCCACTGAATTTTTAGCCCTCTGTGTTTTGTGTGGAAGGGCATTTAATAGTTTCTCACCATTTAAAAAATAGTGGCCCAGAAATTCGGGTCGAGGGCTTCCCGCGGGTGCAAGCCCCCGACCTGCACTTACCTTGCGCACCGGCAGTTGAGCTGTAGGGCCCCGTGGAATTCCGCTCCTGGGCCTGGCCCAGCTGCCGGCGCGCTGTGCTTGCGTGTCCCAGGGGCGTAGTTAGTGCGATGTGTCCCCTGGGATCACGTGGTCATGGGCAGCCAATCGGAGGAGGGAAAAGCCCATTCATAGCATTTACAGGAAGACCTGTCTAAACTTATGAATACTACAGGCCTCAAAATAACAGTAAACCTTCAAATAAATTTTTAAAAAACATCACACTTTTTAAATAAACTATAAATTACATTAAATAACTATTTTAAACAATAATTTAAATTTTTGAAAAAAATAATTTTATAAAAAAAGGGACTAAAAATAAACTTACCTTGCTTTAAAGTATTAAAAAATATTAAACCTGTGGAAAAAATGTTTTAATTTTAATTAATTGACCACTTACCTTGTAAAAAGCAGGCCTTCCGCCTGCTTTTTAAATGTGTAAATCCTACAGGCTTAACCTCTCGTGAAAACCTGCAAAAAAAAAACTACGTTCAAAGCGCACGCGCAGCCTCCCCTGCGCGCGCGTTCGACCTCTGAACCTCTGTTCAGAGGATCGGAAGTGCCGGTTTCCCGCGCATGCGCAGTGCATGCAAGAAACCGGCACTTCCACTGGGTCCACGCGTGAGTACCCCGTGCGTACTCACGCGTTGGGACCCGAATTCCTGGGCTAGTCTCTTTTTGTATTCATCCTACCAAAGTGAATAGCCTCACATTTCCCCACATTATACTCCATCGTGCCACATTCTTGTCCACTCACTTAGCCTGTCTATATCCCTTAGCAGACTCTTTGGGGGTGATTTTCCTGGAGCCGTCAGGCAGGCTTTCAGGCGTGTGGGGGGGGGAGGAAATCGCAAAAATAGGGGGGTCGCGACCCCCCCCCCTCCTGATTCCCCGCCCCGTCCAATTTTCACCCCGGCGTTTCTGTCCGACCCAAATCAGTCCTGCCTGCAGCAGGCGGGACTGGTCTTCAGGCACCTTAATCACCAATAATTGGCATCTATAATGCCATTTTAAGGGGCCCTTGCTATTTTCAGCCTTTTCCCACGTTAAACACGCCTGGTGGGAACCCCGCTGATGAAACCTGGTGTGAACAATATCGGATTGCTGACTATCAGCTGCAGGTCAATCAGGAAAGAAGAGATTTAATCAGACATCATTTGTAGGTTGCAGGACCTTGTTGTTTCAGGCTTGGGGCAACTTGTTCCAGGCTTAGGCACAGCTGTGGAAGGTTGGAGCCTCACACACTTCTCCAGTGTGAGCTCCTGGGAAGCCCCTCTCGCCACCCTAACTCAGCGCCTCCTCAACGGAGGCATCTACCAGAAGCATGGGAGGCCTTTTTTTCCTTCCCTTCTTGGCATTAGAGGATCTCCAGCAGCAGATCCAGCAGCAACAGCACCAGCACCAGCAGGAGCGACAGGCTGCGGCTCAGCCACCTGAGGCAGCACAGGCCAGAAGGGGCCAGCGCATGGAAGGCCGTCGACGCAGGAGATACCCCCCAAACAGGGCCTACAGACACAGGGTCAGCTAGCTCAACATGACTGAGCAGCAGTGCCAAAGGCGGCTCCGACTTTCGCGAAAGGTAGTGACTGACATCTGCGCAATGCTGCAGCAAGACCTGGAGCCCAGAGGACCAGGTCGACACTCCTTACCAGTGGCCCTCAAAGTCACCACCGCACTCAACTTTTTTGCCTCAGGCTCCTTCCAGGGATCAGCAGCAGACATCAGCGGCATCTCCCAGGCGGCCGCACACACATGCATCACATAGGTAACCGATGCCCACTTTGCCCTCGCGCACAGTCACATCCATTTCACCAGGGATCGCGCAAGTGTGAGGGCACGAGCGCTTGGATTAGCTCATCTGGCAGACTTTCCAAAGGTGCAGGGCGTCATTGACTGCACACATGTGGCCCTTAGGGCACCCCATCGCAATTCAGGAGTTTTTGTCAACCGCAAGGGCTTCCACTCCCTTAACGTTCAGCTGGTGTATGACCACAAGGAGATTTTGCATGTTTGTGCCAAGTACCCTGGCAGCTGCCATGACTCCTTCATACTGTGCCAGTCTACTGTGCCTCCGCTATTCAGGCCGCCAGACGAACTTCAGGGATGGCTACTTAGAGACAAGGGCTATCCCCTGAGGACTTGGCTAATGACGCCGTTGAGGAGACCAACGAAGCTGAGGAGCGCTACAACTCCAGCCACATTTCCACCAGATGCATTATCGAGCAAACCATCGGATTGCTGAAGATGCGCTTCAGATGCCTGGATAGATCAGGTGGAGCCCTACAGTACTCAGCAGCCAGGGTCTCCAAAATCATCGTGGTTTGCTGTGCACTTCACAACATGGCACAGCGTCGTGGCTTGCAGATTCCTCAGGACCAAGTGGCTCCTCACAGACCCGCCTCGGATGAAGATGATGCTGAGGAGGAGGAGGAGGAGGAGTGCGAAAATGACCATCCTGCAGAGGCCCATCAACCAGCGGCACCATTACGCGAGAACATTGCTGCCCGGGATGCAAGGAACGCACTCATCCTGTCCAGATTTGCTTAGCCTAGTACATCAAACACTGTAGCCTCGCTGCTTCTTACCTGAGCATGAACAATGGCCAAACCCTGTGCATTCTACCTATTTGACCAGCATCCTGACAATGGCAAGCAATCCTAAGGCCTCAATGCGAAATCCCCATTTGCCAAATGACACACGCCACAACTGCAGCAGTTGCCATCAGATTTTTTATAAACAAGATACTGGTGACATAATAACTATATACAAAACTTTTCACCCAAGTGACTACCCTTGTGATTAGTGGTGCTTTATTTTTCTCTTACGCGTGCTCCTACGTAGTGGTTCCCCTGTGGCTTCAGCAGATGTGGAGGCCCCTTGCTGACTTTCCTGCTGCTCCTGTCTCGACACCTTTGGCGGGCGTCCTCTGGGGTGGCGAGCCTGTGAGGGCTCGCAAGCAGTCTGCTGCTCCTGCGGCTGTGCAGGGGTTGAGACACCTCTCTCACTTGGGTGTGGACGCCGGCGGGGCTCTGACCGAGGGCTCTGCAGTGACATGGAAGTGTGAGCGCGTGGAGAGGAGCCCCCACTTCCTTGAGGTGTGCCAACAACCTCCCTCTCATGGATCAGGTCCCCCTCAGCGCCTGCAAGTTGCTGCACATCAGCGGGGCCATGGGGACCCGTATCTACACTGGAAGTCCTACTCAGAAGGACTTCCATGAAGGTCTGGTTTCTGTGTTCAATAGATGCCCATCGCTCCTCAAGAGATGTCATTCTATTCTGAACACTCACCATGTTTTCCATAGCCTGGCGACTAAGCTCCTCCATGGCCGTAGCCCTCCTCTCCTCGGCCGTAGCCCTCCTCTCCTCGGCCGTAGCCCTCCTCTCCTCGGCCGTAGCCCTCCTCTCCTCGGCCGTAGCCCTCCTCTCCTCGGCCGTAGCCCTCCTCTCCTCGGCCTCAGCCCTCCTCTCCTCTACGGTAGCCAGCCTTACCACGGAGGTAGCCATCCTTTCCGTGGTGATGCGTTCATGCGCCAATGACTCCACTAAGGCTCTGCTCATGTACGCTATGGACTCCTCCATTCGCTCCACACTCGCAGCGACCCTGGAAACAAAACCTGCCAGAGACTCCTGCATCTGTGCATGGAGATCCATCACCTCTTCTCTTGCGGATGGACCCAGAGACACAGGGTCGACATGCAGCTGAGCCGAGCTGGCAGAGTCCTGCGCCCTCCGACGAGGACTCCCCACTGCCGTCCCTGTCTCCAGAATCTGCTGAGGCTCACTTGTGAGCTGTGAAACACCAGGTGACAACACTACTCTATGTCCCGAAGGTCCCCCCGAGGTGTGAGTGACTGCGCTGGTGCTGGTTGCGCTTACTTCTGCTGACGCTGCGCCCTCAGAGGTTGGAGCTTCCTCTGAGGAGTCTGGCTGCTCAGCCTCTTCCTCCTCCACAGTGGGGACGGGGGCTCTGGATGGTCCTGTGGGGGAGTAAAGGAAAGAGTTAGAGATGTGATGCCAAGGTTACATGCACATTGGATTTTGCGATGTTCATAAGTCCAAATGATGTAGCTTCAGAATCATAACAGCGACTCATGCTGTGTCAATGAGAGAGATGGAAAACTATTCTGTCACCAGCTTGCAGGCCTGCCCCTGTCTCTCCTTCCCCAGCTTCCGCAGCCACATCAGCCCCGACAATTTCCAGCACTCCTTCCTCCCAGGGGGTCAGGTGGGCTATTGAGGGTGGGCCTCCTCCAGTCCTGGCTCGCACTCTGTTGTTGTGAGCTCTCTTTTCCTGCAATGAGGGAGACAAGTGGAGTTTGAGTGAGAATGAAGGAGTGAGTGTAGAGATTGCATAGCAAAGATACGTAGAGGGATGGTGTGAGGCTGCAAGACCAAGGGCCCTCCCTGTGTGTTGTCAGTTGTGTTCAAAGCATCAGAGTGAGAGGGAGTGTGAGGGCTGCATGGTGGAATAGGTAGGTGAATGTGAGCATAGAGAGAGAGGGAATGGGTAAGGGTGCATGGATGTGACTGTGAAGTGGGATGTGGAGGAAGAGAGTGCTGAAGCTGAGTGCTGGTGAGGAAAGGCAATGGGGATCAGTTTGAGGGTGATGGAAACTTCATACTTACTTTTCCTGTACGGTGAAGGTCATGGAGTCGTTTCCGACACTGTATCCAGGTTCTTCTGGTGACTCCCAGCGAGCTGACATCTGCTGACACCTGCATCCATGCAGCCTTGGTCTCAGTGGGAGGCCTCGTCCTCCCTGACCTAGGGACGAGGACCTCCCTGTGGGCCCTAACCCCATCCAATAATGCCTGGAGTGAAGCCTCGTCGAATTTGGAGGCAGCTCGGGGTCTGGCACTGGCCACAGCTGCTGCAGGCTCCTCTGCCATCCTGTATGGTTCGTTTGGAAGCCTGCAGAGGAAGCAATGCTTGCTGTGGACCTTAAAAGCACCACGAATGGTGACATCATACTGTGTGGCTTTCTGACTGGAAATAGTCAATTAGCAAGGGTTCCCACACGCTGGAAATGAATTGGCCAATTGAGGGAAAATTGCATCAATCTGGCAGACCCATTTAGATTCGTGTGGGAACCCCGACATTCGGGGAACCCGACAATTCCTCACACCTGCAGGAAAATCGAGCCCTTTGTATCCTCCTCACAGCTTACTTTCCCACCTAGCTTTGTATCATCAGCAAACGTGGATGCATTACGCTCGGTCCATTCATCTAAGCCATTAATATAGATTGTAAATAGCTGAGGCCCCAGCACTGATCCCTGCGGCACCCCAAGGAATCCTGGGACAACAACATTGGCCTTTTTAACTTTAACAATTCCTAAGTCCAACTAGATCGTCATCTCCCATCCTGGCAGTCGGGTGATACAACGATAATGGAGTTGCTTCCGCACGCAATATTTTCTTTCCATTTAAGTAATAATCCCTCCTGGACCACTGGTCATCTGTTACATCAGATTAAACCATTCATTTTAGAAAATAAAAATGCTAACCAACCTTTTTTTTTTTTACACAGTTCAACGGTGAATTTAATCTAATTATCAGCGGACAAGGACATTCCTTAGGAATGGGTGTCTGTCCTTACACTCCAAAACAGGCCGTCACTTCATTGGTTGTGGGTAGGTCCCCTTGCAATTCAAGCTAAGAATCCTTTGGACACCAAGGACCAGCTCACTCAGTGTGTGTGTTTACTTCTAATTACAGAAGAACGACTCTATTCCGTAGCACCTTTATATGATAATGGAAACAGTGTGCATCTTCGAGGGTATAGAAGAGCAGGTGCAATGTCATGGTTACATTCTATTGACCAATGGATGGATGGTAAGTGTGAACACAATCGTTTTTCCCACCCTTGTTAAATGTTTCGATCTCCGCGTATCTCTCTCCCATGTCACTGCTGCAGGGTCGTCATATTTTTTTTCCATCTCCAATTTTCTTCCGTGACCCCTCCTCTCTTAATAGCAGTACCTCATGACAGGATCAGTTCCGTGAGTGCCTCCTGAGGTTCACTAACAAGCACCAGAAGTTATAGGCCGGGGAATAGGTCTGGGACTTCCCCTCCTGTCGCACTCGCTGCACATTGGTTCTGAGAGGAGGGCTTCCTCTGCCACAAAAATTGGAGACGCTGCTCATGTAACACATCCAAATCTCCCCCAATGAAGAGGACATTTCTGGCACTTGGCCCTTGGCACTCCATCTTCTTCACCATACCCAGGCAGAACAGTGTGCTACAACAGAAAGAGCAACAGCCCTTTAAGAACTGCTGCATTCTGGAAGGTGGGGGGAGGGATTAAAGTTCACACCGATCCTTTCCTCACCCGACATTCCCAAATGTGCACTTCCAGCAGCAGCCTTTGGATAATGATCGGGATCCCGAGCCGTTATCCCCCCTTGACCTATGGGCAACGAGACCAGTTGTGGCCCCCTCAATAGCCCCCAGCTTTGATCAGTGAACTCAGCACAGACCAGACTGGTCAACTTGACATTTCCTTGGTCTGTGTGGCTCAGCGAGTCATTGGCTAAATTCGCTGAGCCATTCAGGGGGCCAGATGGGATTTGCTCAACTTGTGACATCGAGGGACTCACGAGACAGTTCAGCACAACATCCGTCCCCTTTAGAAGGGTGAGGTGACCACAGAAGAACTGCTGCTTTCCTGTCTACCAATATTAGCGAATGACTGCAGCCGATGCCAGGGATCCTGGATTTCGTTTGCTAAATATCCAGCTGCGATCTTAGCCGGAAGCGCGCATTTGGGGATGTCGGGTGAGGAAAGGATTGGAGTCAACTTTAAGAAAGGAGGGAGAGAGAAAACGAGGAACTACAGACCAGTTAGCCTGACATCAGTAGTAGGGAAAATGCTAGAATCTATTATTAATGACGTGGTAACAGGGCACTTAGAAAATCATAGTAGGATTGGGCAGTCAACATTGATTTATGAAAGGGAAATCAGGTTTGATGAATCTGTTTTTGAGGTTGTAACTAGCAGAATAGATAAGGGGGAACCAATGGATGTGGTGTATTTGGATTTTCAGAAGGCATTCGATAAGGTGCCATAAGGTTCGATAAGGTTATTAAACAAAAGGTTCGATAAGGTTATTAAACAAAATTTGGGCTCATGGGATTGGGGGTAGCATGGATTGAGGATTGGTTAACGGACAGAAAACAGAGAGTAGGAATAAATGGGTAATTTTCAGGTTGGCAAGCTGTAACTAGTGGGATACCGCAAGGATCAGTGCTTGGGCCTTAGCTAGTCACAATCTACATCAATGACTTGGATGAGGGGACCAAATGTAAAATATCCAAGTTTGCTGATGATACAAAGCTGGCTGGGAATGTAAGTTGTGAGGAAGATGCAAAGAGGCTTCAAGGGGATATAAAGTTTTCCACTTTGGTAGGAAAAATAGAAAAGCATGATGAGAGATTGGGAAATGTTGGTGTTCAGCGGGACCTGGGTGTCCTTGTACACGAATCACTGAAAGTCAACATGCAGGTACAGCAAGCAATTAGGAAAGCAAATTATATGTTGGCCTTTATTACAAGAGGATTTCAGTATAAGAGTAAAGACGTCTTATTGTTTTTTGCGGTTGTAATTCGCAGAATAGATAAGGGGGAACCAGTGGATGTGGTGTATTTGGATTTTCAGAAGGCATTCGATAAGGTGCCACACGAGGTTATTAAACAAAATTCGGGCTCATGGGATTGGGGGTAATATACTAGCATGGATTGAGGATTAGTTAACGGACAGAAAACAGAATAGGAATAAACGGGTCACTTTCGGGTTGGCAGGCTGTAACTAGTGGGGTACTGCAAGGATCAGTGTTTGGGCCTCAGCTATTCACAATCCATATCAATGATTTGGATGAGGGGACTAAATGTAATATATCCAAGTTTTTTTTTATTCGTTTATGGGATCTGAGCATCGCTGGCAAGGCCAGCATTTATTGCCCATCCCTAATTGCCCTTGAGAAGGTGGTGGTGAGCCGCCTTCTTGAACTGGAGCAGTCTGTGTGGTGAAGGTGCTCCCACAGCGCTGTTAGGGAGGGAGTTCCAGGATTTTGACCCAGCGACGATGAAGGAACGGCTGATATATTTCTAAGTCAGGATGTTGTGTGCCTTGGAGGGGAACTTGGAGGTGGTGGTGTTCCCATACGCCTGCTGCCCTTGTCCTTCTAGGTGGAAGAGGTCGTGGGTTTGGGAGGTGCTGCCGAAGAAGCCTTGGCGAGTTGCTGCAGTGCATCTTGTAGATGGTACACACTGCAGCCACGGTACGCTGGTGATGGAGAACGTGAATGTTTAAGGTGGTGGATGGGGTGCCCATCAAGCGGGCTGCTTTGTTCTGGATGGTGTCGAGCTTCTTGAATGTTGTTGGAGCTGCACTCATCCAGGCACGTGGAGAGTATTCCATCACACTCCTGACTTGTGCCTTGCAGATGGTGGAAAGGCTTTGGGGAGTCAGGAGGTGAGACACTCGCCGCAGAATACCCAGCCTCTGACCTGCTCTTGTTACCACTGTATTTATGTGGCTGGTCCAGTTAAGTTTCTGGTCAATGGTGACCCCCAGGATGTTGATGGTGGGGGATTCGGTGATGGTAATGCCGTTGAATGTCAAGGGGAGGTGGTTAGACACTCGCTTGTTGGAGATAGTAATTGTTTGGCACTTCTGTGGCACAGAAAGTTAACATGCAGGTATAGCAAGCAATTAGGAAAGCAAATGGTATGTTGGCCTTTATTACAAGAGGATTTAAGAATAAGAGTAAAGACATCTTACTGTGATTATATAGGGCCCTGGTGAGACCACACCTGGAGTATTGTGTACAGTTTTGATCTCCTTACCTAAGGAAGGATATACTTGCCATAGAGGGAGTGCAACGAAGGTTCACCAGACTGATTCCTGGGATGGGGGAGGATTGTCCTATGCCAGATTGAGTAGACTAGGCCTATATTCTCTAGAGTTTAGAAGAATGAGAGGTGATCTCATTGAAACATACAAAATTCTTACAGGGCTTGACAGGGTAGATGCAGGGAGGATGTTTCCCCTGGCTGGGGAGTCTAGAACCAGGGGTCACACTCTCAAGACAGAGATCGATAGATTTTTAAATATTAAGAGAATCGAGGGATATGGGGATAGTGCAGGAAAGTGGAGATGAGGTAGAAGATCAGCCAGGATCTCATTGAATGGTGGAGCAGGCTCAAGGGGCCAAATGGCCGACTCCTGCTCCTATTTCTTATGTTTTTATGTTCTTATCTTGTGCTTCGGGTTTCCTCTCTGTGCAGTGACGCACAGACTGGGTTGCTCAAAAAAACTAAACCCAAGTGACATATTAATGTAGCAGGGACAACGAGTGAAGCAATATCGTGTATTGTGACTGACTCACCGACAAGGAACCCAATATGAGGAAACTGAGGTCTGTGGAGACACTTATAGCAGCAAATAGTTTCTATTCTGTTATGTAGGGTAGCTCTGTTGCAAAGCCTGACCCAAATTGGTTAGCAGGGCTCCACAGTTCAAGGCTTCAGTTGGTTTCACGCCTGCATTAGTGTCTTCAATGGAACCCGTGGGCTTGGGAGATATATACAAGACAGAGAGTTTCACACATTCTGTAATCTCGGTCGAACTCCTTCGTTTTTGACGTGACATAAAGCCACATGGAAAACTCAGCACTTGCACCATCAGTGACGGCATGAATGAGCGCAGACTCACACGGGGAGAAAGGCTGAAGACTTTCCCTGACATTGGGGAGGTGCGTGACAACAGGATATAGAAAAAGCTGGAGCTTCAAATCTTTCAATTGTTTGGAATGTCATCAGGACCCTTAGATAGCATCACGCGGGTTCGAGTCCCACTCCAGAGATTTGAGCACAAACTCTAGGTTGACGCTTCAGTGCAGTACTGAGGGAGTGCTGCACTGTCGGAGGTGCCGTCTTTCGGCTGCCTCTCGGGTAGATGTAAAAGATCCAATGGCACTATTTCTCCCCAGTATCCTGACCAATATTTATTCCTCAACCACCATCAGTGAAAGATGATCTGATCATTTAGCACGGTGCTGTTTGTGGGAGCCTGTTGTCTGCAAATTGGCTGCCGCGTTTTCTACATTACAACAGTGACTACACTTTACAAAGTCGCTTTGGGGCGCCCTGAGATCGTGAAGCGCGCTATATAAATGCAAGTTCTTTCTTTACATCTTGTCACAGACTGCCAGCCATCTTTTATTTACTGTGTCTCCAGTTTCCAGTTTAAGATGTGCTGCCCCTGATCTGCATCAGACTGTTCTCTCCGAGCCTTCATATTATTTATCTATAATCCTGCTTTCTTCCGTTTAGATCCTAAGTTTGTAGGAATGTCACAGATGGACGATCTGGTTTACATGTTCTTCAGAGAAAAGAATTTGCCGGATAACCCGGACATTGACCCCTGGATATCCCGGATTGCTCGTGTATGTAAGGTGGGTGAGCCCAACGTATCATGTCGTGACTTGCTGCCGTTCTCAGCTGGGTGTTTATTACATCACCGCGAAACTTCACTATAATCACTGGAGTTTACAAGAATGAGAGGGGATCTCATTGAAACTTATAAAATTCTAACAGGACTGGACAGACTAGATGCAGGAAGGATGTTCCCGATGGTCGGGGAGTCCAGAACCAGGGGTCACAGTCTAAGGATAAGGGGGTAGGCCAATTAGGACAGAAATGAGGAAGAATTTCTTCACCCAGAGAGAGTGGTGAACCTGTGGAATTCTCTACCACAGAAGGCAGTAGAGGCCAATTCATTAAATATATTCAAGAAGGAGTTAGATATATTTCTTAAGGCTAAAGGGATCAAGGGATATGGGGAGAAGGCAGGGACAGGGTACTGAATTTGGATGATCAGCCATGATCTCATTAAATGGCGGTACAGGCTCGAGGGGCTGAATGGCCTACTCCTGCTCCTATCTTCTATGTTTCTAACCTGTTGTCACACTTTCCTGAGAGATGGGAGTAGAGCGCTCCTGCTGTCTGTTCTCAGTGTTCTGTAGAGCACCTTTAGGGCCCTGTTTAAAATCATATCCCTACACTGGGGTAGGTTTTCAACTTACTGACTGAGTGTACAACTGACGATGCAGATCGGATGCTTGTTACAGAAACCGCCCGAGTTTCATTTCTTTTGATAGCCAGTGGCCGATCCACTTTGTTGATAAAAGCGTTGAATGTATTTAAATCCATCTCTGCATCTTTTGCTCTGACGCTGACCTGTCCCGGTCTCCCTCCTCTTTGGGCTACAAAACGGCCACAGACGAACCCCACGAGCCGTTGTTGGCTTTGAAAGGCAGAACCCGGAGTTACAAGATGATAAAGTTGAGCTCGATCCTGTCCTCGCTCGACCTCCTCCCTTCCAGTCTGAGTCATTGGCTGATTGGGAAGCGGGAACCCCGGCCGATATTCCACTCCTTTAACCTGCAGTCAACAAGGGCCACTCGGAGCAGCCCCATCATCCCAGTTGAGATCATCCAACTCCGCTCAGGCCACAGAGTGAACCTGAGATTTTCTGGGGTTTGTTTGACTCATTGGGCTAAAAATTGGCCTGAGGCGCCACCATTAGGCAAAGTTCGCCTGGGTGCTGGAATTTGCGCCGCGATCGCCGCATTAGCGAGCGCCGCAAATTCAGCTTGAGCGCCCCAAGAGGGACACGGGGCGCGGCTCGAGGCACTCCGCGTCCCTCTTAGGGCGCAGAAACTGAATTTCACAGCGCAACGTGCCGCAGCGATACGACAGGCCTTCCTCCCCCTGTTAAGGGGGAGGGGCCTGCAACAGCATGATCCCCGATTGCGGGTGCCGGCAGAAGAGCCCGGCACCAAGGAGAAGTGCCGGGCTCTCGGGAAACAGCCGGCATTGCCACGGGGGGGGTGCCAGGAGGCCGGCGACGGAGGTGCTGGCAGGCGGCCGCCGAAAAAAGCGGCCGCCCCGCACCTCCACCTTAACTTGCACCTCTGCCGGTGCAGCAAGGCCCTGGGAACCTGGCGCTGTTTGTGATCGGGGCGCTAATGGGGCGCTGCGCACACCAATGACGTCATCGGTGGAGGCGCAGCGCAACAGGCTAACGCCACCATTAGCGCCCCTGCTGAATATCGCAGGAGGCGCAGCCAGTGGCGCTACAGCCACTGACTGCCTCTTTAGGCGCTAAAATGTGGCGCTAGTCACCCAATTTTTAGCCCATTGTTCCTTACTGAGCCATCAGGTGGCCAGATCACTAACTCCACTTACAACATCGAGGGACGCCCTATCTCCGTAACCTCCTACAGCCCTCCAAGATCTCTGCGCCTCTCCAATTCCGGCCTCTTGCGCATCTCCGATTTTAATCACTCCACCATTGGTGGCTGTGACTTCAGCCGTCTAGGCCCTAAGTTCTGGAAATCCCTGCCTAAACCTCTCTACCTTTCACTCTTCCTTTAAGATGCTCCTTAAAACCTACCTCTTTGACCAAGCTTTTGGTCATCTGCCCTAATATCTCCTTATGTGGCTCGGTGTCAAGTTTTGTCTGATAACGCTCCTGTGAAGCCCCCTGGGACATTTTACTATGTTAAAAGCACTATATAAACGCAAGTTGTTGTTGCTGTTGCTTCATGGAGCAATCTAGTAGAACCTAGTGTTGAATCCAATGATCACTATCTGTAACTGGTGCTATTCCTACAGAAAGGTACATTGCAGCAAGGGCAGTCTGTATTCACACATATCTCTGTAAATCCATATCTTATTGTGAAAGCCTTACCTTATACTCACACAATTCCGATCGATACCTTGCATTTGTTTATATCACAGTGCTTGCAAGAGGTGCTCATTGATGTCACAGCATAAGGATTTAAGGTGGCTCTAAGTACTCAGTCATTGGGACCACACATTGTGGTCACCTCATGGTAGACAAGTTTCATTCCACTTCTCCTAATAGGTTTACTGTACATGTGATGCAATATTACAGGCTCTGATCTCTTTTCTCTGAAGGATGACAGTGGCGGTTCCAGGCAGCGCTTGCAAAATAAATGGACGACCTTTCTGAAAGCACGACTGCTGTGTAATATTCCTACCGACAACGTGCATTTCAACAGGATTGAAGACGTCTTCATTGCTAGATCAAGCGATGAGAGTGAAGACAGAGTTTATGGAATTTTTTACAGTAATTGGTGAGTCACATGAATTGCAAACTAGGTCCTCGGACATAGAAACACAACGCAAAATAAAAGCTGGTCCATCAAAGTCTGACCCATCCCGACATGGAAGAACCTGCTCAGGTTATTGACGCAATCCCCCGCCCCGCACAGTCACATCTTCATTGCACGTTAGAAATTGCTTCACTTTTCCCAAGCAGTGAGATTCAATGAACCATGAATAAATATCGCAAAAATGTATGAACTCTTTCTTGGGCATTAGAAGGTCTTTAGAATCCAATCGAGCAAGAGGCATTCAACCCCACTTCATGAAATGTGTGTAAGTGATGTGGGGGTGAGCAGGTTGAGGTCAGAGAGGTTTCTCATCCGAGGAACGTTCTTTGCAGGAAGTACACTTCGGGCCTTGTCCATGGTTAAAGGGGCAGTTTCTCCCAGGGGAAAAAGGTGCAACAAACCATGTGGGGACGGGGGAGAGGGCAATAAAACCTTACCATTTAATGTGCACCTGGGCATTATTGCACTATCGTGGACATGGAGAGAGGGCAGGGTTGGGTTTAGTTGTGATTCCCAGTATGTGGACTCATACACGGAGAAAGGCTGCCTGAGTGAAGTTCCAGAGAGTCCCAGTGCCCATGGAGCTCCACGCAATCCTATTAAGATCCTACACTCTAATATCCATCATAGTCAGATCCTGCACTCTAATACCCATCATATTCAGATCCTACACTCTAATATCCATCATATTCAGATCCTGCACTCTAATATCCATCATATTCAGATCCTAATGTCCATCATATTCAGATCCTACACTCTAATATCCATCATGTTCAGATCCTACACTCTAATATCCATCATATTCAGATCCTACACTCTAATATCCATCATATTCAGATCCTACACTCTAATATCCATCATGTTCAGATCCTACACTCTAATATCCATCATATTCAGATCCTAATGTCCATCATGTTCAGATTCTGCACTCTAATATCCATCATATTCAGATCCTACACTCTAATATCCATCATGTTCAGATCCTACACTCTAATATCCATCATATTCAGATCCTACACTCTAATATCCATCATGTTCAGATCCTACACTCTAATATCCATCAGGTTCAGATTCTGCACTCAGGAGATGAAAGTAGAAAATTAAGAGACAGTTTTTAAACTGTTCCACTGGGTGGAGGACATTTTGTCCAAACCCAGCCAGGAAAACCAAGGTTTGGGTCTTCAGTTTTGGTACCTTGCAGGAGACTCAATACAGTTCGTCTTATTTCTATTTCTTAACCTGAACATGCAATCAAATATCTTGCTTTTTCTCAGGAATGGAACAGCAATATGCGTGTACTCCATGAAGGACATTAGTGACGTGTTTAGAACTTCTGCTTTTAAAGGTTTCACTGAAGGTATTCCTGAGCCCAGACCTGGCACGGTAAGAAACGACTGAGTGTTCATCGATTGGATGCATTGAGTTTTTTGTGATGCAGAAAATATGACTGATATACTTAGGGGTAATTGACTAATTATTCTTTGAAGAGCTGGACTGTCTATATTTTTATTACGTTAGTCACTCTCTCATGGTGTCGCACATGAGCAGTATAGTCTTCAGGTGAAGCAAGCTTAGAGGGTGAGGGATTTTGGACCAGGGCATGTGGATAGCAATTCAGTGACCACTTTATAGACCTACATCCTGTGCTTATTTTTACATGATTCTTCGAATTTTATAGTAATATTTATGGTTAATCATAGAATGATACAGCACAGAAGGAGGCCATTTGGCCCATCGTGCCTATGCCAGCTCTTTGGTAGAGCTGTCCAATTAATCCCACTCCCCTGCTCTTTCCCATTACCCAGAATTCTTTGCATCTTCAAGTTTTTATCCAATTCTCTTTTGAAAGTTACTATTGAATCTGCTTCCACCACACTTTCAGGCAGTGCATTCCCGATCACAACAACTCACTGTGTAAAAAAAAATGTTTTCTCATGTACCCTGTGGTTCTTTTGCCAATCATCTTAAATTTGTGTCCCCTGGTTACCGACCCGTCTGCTACTGGAAACAGTTTCTCCTTATTTACTCTATCAAAACCTTTCATACTTTTAAACACCTCCATCAAAGCGCCTCTTAACCTTCCCTGCTCTAAGGAGAACAACCCCAGCTTCTCCAGTCTCTCCACATAACTTATGTCTGCACCCTCTCCAAGGTTTTGACATCCATCCTAAAGTGTGGTGCCCAGAATTGAACACAATACTCCAGCAGTGTTTTATAAAGGTTTAGCATAAATTCCTTGCTTTTGAACTCTATGGGCAGGATTTTCATTGGGCCTTGGAGGCGGGATTGGCGACGTGCGGGGGATTAAAATCCCGAAATCGGGGGTCCCGAACCCATCCTGCCCCCAACCCGCCTCCATGCCAGTTTCAAAGGAGGTGGGTACCCGCTCCACACTGGGACCCACCTCCCCGAGGCGGGAAGGGGATTAGTGCCAATTAACTGCCTGTTAACAGGTAGTTAACGGACAGTTTTTAGCCTAATCCCTATTTTTAATGTTGAAGTGTGGGATTCCCGATGGCTCCAAACCACGCCAAGTTAGAGGAGGCGGACCGTCGGGATGAAGGGCTTGGAGGGGTCGAGATGCCCGGTGTTCAGGTGAGTGATGGGTGCATGAGAGCAAAGGTAAGTGTGTTTGATGTGTGTAAAGTGTTTAAATAAGTTTTACATACCTTTACTTACCTTTACAGCCTTCCTTCCTTCAGGTCTCGGGAGTCCCTCATCTCACCGGCACAGAAAGCAGAATGGCCATGATCTGTCAAAAATTGCAGCATTCAGCCTTCTGTTCCGGGGAGATCTCTAAATCATCCTGAGAGGAAGGAATTAACTTGGAATACAGATTGCCAGTGTTTGACAGCTTCAAACAGCTGTGAAACGCTGATATTTCATCTGTCAAAAGGTCTTGACAGATGAAATATCAATCTGTGACGTCACCTGTTGCTGGGTGGCCCCTAATTGGCCTGCTGAGCCCGCTGGGCGGGCTCAACAAGGTCAATCAAGTCAAAATCGCGTGGGTTGGCTAGAACTCAATGGAGGCGGGACTACAACCCCGAAAGTTGTAGTCCCGCCTCCTACCTGACTTCTCAATGAAAATCCAGCCCTATGCCTCTATTAATAAAGCCAAGTGTCCCATGTGCTTTTTAAACAACCTTCTCAACTTGTCCTGCCATCTTCAAAGACTTGTTGTACATACACAACAAGGTCTCTCTGTTCCTGCACCCCTTTAAAATTGTACACTGCCTCTCCTCATTCTTCCTACCAAAATTTATCACTTCACACTTCCCTAGTTAAGTAGCAAAATTTGCAGCAATTTAAGAAGCAAAGATTTTGAGTTGGTTGAAGCCTAGGAATTTCTCTGCATTACAAGCTGATTTGCTGGAAAACACAAATCTGAGGCACCACAGTGCCACAGCTGGTGGGAGGGTGTAATTACAGCGTGACATGTTTACATAGATAGTTCTCATTATAAATGTTGATAAAAATTTATAATGGAAAATGTTGACAAAAAGTGTAACAAAAATGTGACGACGTAAGGATTAGTGGACAGGACATAAGATTTTGTCTCCCTTCAACATTCACCAATCATATTACACAAAAGCTTTCGCCTCAATTTCAAATATTTTCCCCTCATCATTGCTACAATTCATACTCTACCAGCAAAAAATATATCCAATCACTTTTCATCAAACAATAGGTCTGTGAGTTGCAGCCGCCATGACAGTTCCTCACACTCCCTGCTATAAACCTTGAATCATAGCATTTATAACATGAAAAGCACATGAAAAGTCGCAACCACAGTCCTGAAAGTGGTTCCAACATCTGCCCCTTCCCCAAGTAGCATGGCACACCTTGCCTCTGCACAACCTGGCCTTCAGGTACCTTCTCCCCACTGGCTGGGTACACAATCTTCTTGGCAAGCAACCAGGCACAATCTGTAGTAAATCACTAAATAACAACAGAAAATGCTGGAATAACTCAGCAGGCCAGGCAACACCCGTGGAGAGAAAATAGAGTCAACGTTTCGAGTCAAACTCTTTGTCAAGACTGGAAAGGCACAGGAAATGAAATAGATTGAGAGGCCAGGCTGGGAGAGAACAAAAGAGAAGTGAAGCGACATTAAGAGGTATTCAAAACAAGACGAGATGGTGATAGGACTAGTGGAGACAAAAGACGGCTCTAGATTAGGTGTGAAATGCGCTGGCAGAATGAGAGACAGCTGCCATGTGGGAGAGAAAAAAAAAAAGGGGGGAGGAAAAGGGCCAAAACAAAGGTGGGGATAAAAAATAAGTAAAAATGTAATGGGGGCCGAGGTTATGATCTGAATTGTTGAACTCGATATTGAGTCCGGAAGGCTGTAAAGTGCCTAATCGGAAGATGAGGTGCTGTTCCTCGAGTTTATGTTGAGCCTCCGTGGAACAATGCAAGAGGCCGCAGACGGTGAGGTCTGAGTGGGAATGGGGCGGTGAATTCAAATGACAGGCAGCCGGAAGCTCGGGGTCATCCTTACGGACTGAACGGAGGTGTTCCGCAAAGCGGTCACCCAATCTGCGTTTGGTCTCCCCAGTGTAGAGGAGACCACATCGTGAGCAGTGAATACAGTATACTAGATTGCAAGAAGTACAAGTAAATCGCTGTTTCACCTGGAAGGGGTGTTTGGGGCCCTGGACAGTGGGAAGGGGGGAGGTATAAGGGCAGGTGTTGCATCTCTTGCGCTTGCACGGGAAGGTGCCGGGCGAAGGGGAAGGGGTGCTGGGGGTGATAGAGGAGTGGACTAGGGTGTCTCGGAGGGAGCGGTCCCTACGGAAAGCTGAAAGGGGAGGGGAAGATGCATTTGGTGGTGGGATCACTTTGAAGGTGGCGGAAATGGCGGAGAATGATCAGTTGAATGTGGAGGCTGGTGGGGTGAAAGGTGAGGACAAGGGGAACCCTATCGTGGTTCCGGGAGGGAGGGGCAGGGGTGAGGGCAGAAGTGCGGGGGATAGAACGGACATGGTCGAGGGCCGTGTCAACCACGGTAGAGGGTAATCCTCAATTGAGGAAAAAGGAAGGCATATCGGAAGCACTGGTGTGGAAGGTGGCATCGTCGGAGCAGATGCGGCGGAGACGGAGAAACTGGGAGAATGGAATAGAGTCCTTACAGGAGGTGGGGTGGGAGGAAGTGTAGTCCAGGTAGCTGTGGGAGTCAGTGGGCTTGTAGTGAATGTTGGTCGATAACCTATCCCCAGAGATGGAGACGGAGAAGTCGAGGAAGGGAAGAGTCGGAGATGGACCATGTGAAGGTGAGGGAAGGGTGGAAATTGGAGGCAAAGTGAATGAAATTGTCTAGTTCAGGGCGAGAGCAGGAAATGGCACCGATGCAGTCATCAATGTACCGGAAAAAGAGGTGAGGGAGGGGACCTGAGTAGGACTGGAACAAAGAGTGTTCCACATATCCCACGAAAAGGCAGGCATAGCTAGGACCCATGCGGGTACCCATAGCAACACCTTTGATTTGGAGGAAATGAGTGGAGTTAAAGGAGAAGTTGTTCAATGTGAGAACAAGTTCAGCCAGGCGGAGGAGGGTGGTGGTGGATGGGGACTGGTCGGGCCTCTGTTCAAGGAAGAAGCGGAGCGCCCTCAGGCCATCCTGGTGGGGGATGGAGGTGTAGAGGGATTATACGTCCATGGTGAAAAGGAGGCGGTGGGGCCAGGAAACTGGAAACTGTTAAAGTGGCGGAGGGCGTCCGAAGAGTTGCGGATGTAGGTGGGAAGAGACTCGACAAGGGGAGAAAAGATAGAGTCGAGATAGGAAGAGATAAGTTCAGTGGGGCAAGAACAGGCTGAAACGATGGGTCTACCAGGGCAGTCCTGTTTGTGGATCTTGGGAAGGAGGTAGAAGCGGGCTGTGCGGGGTTGGGGAACTATGAGGTTGGTGGCCGCAGGGGAAAGATCTCCAGAGGAGATGAGGTCAGTGACAGTCTTGGAAACGGTGGTTTGATGTTCGCTAGTGGGGTCATGGTCCAGGTGGAGGTAGGAGGAGGTGTCGGAGAGTTGGCGTTCAGCTTCCGCTAGGTAGAGGTCAGTGCGCCAAACAACAGCACCACCCTTGTCAGTGGGTTTAATGACAATGTCAGGGTTGGATCTAAGAGAATGGAGTGCTGCAAGTTCAGAGGGAGGTAGGTTGGAGTGAGTGAGGGGAGCAGAGAAATGGAGACGGCCGATGTCACGGCGGCAGTTAGCGATGAAAAGATCTAGAGAGGGTAAGAGACTAGGGGGAGGGGTCCAGGTAGAACGGGAATTCTGAAAGCAGGAGAAAGGGTCAGTCGTGCGGGGGGAAGACTCCTGGCCAGAGAAGTGGGCACGGAGACGAAGGCGGCGGAAAAAGAGCTCAACATCGTGTCAAGCTCGAAATTCATTGAGGTGGGGGTGTAAGGGGATGAAGCTCAGGCCTTTGCTGAGGACTGATCGTTCAGGGTCAGAGAGGGGAAGGTCAGAGGGGCTACTGAAGACGTGGCAGGGGGTGAGATTGGGAGAAGGGGGGTCAGAGGAAAGTGAAGGAGAAGAAGGTTCCGGAGGGGCGTTGGTGTTCAAGAGTTGCTGAAGCTTGCGATCCTTGACATCGGAAAGGAAGAAAAAAAGTTTTTTGTTGAAGCGTCGGATGAGTCGAAGGATGAAATGGAAGTGGACCCGGACAGCTTTGAGACAGAGTGCGTCAGTGCTGCTGAAGAGAGAGGTCGAGCTTCCCCTTCCAGGTGAAACGGCAATTTACTTGTACTTCCTGCAATCTAGTATACTGTATTCGCTGCTCACGATGTGGTCTCCTCTACATTGGGGAGACCAAACGCAGATTGGGTGACCGCTTTGTGGAACACCTCCGTTCAGTCCGTAAGGATGACCCCAAGCTTCCGGTCGCCTGTCATTTTAATTCACCGCCCCATTCCCACTCGGACCTCACTGTACTTGGGCTCTTGCATTGTTCCACGGAAGCCCAGCGTAAACTCGAGGAACAGCACCTCATCTTCCGATTAGGCACTTTACAGCCTTCCGGACTCCATATCGAGTTCAACAATTTCAGATCATAACCTCGGCCCCTGTTACATTTTTACTTATTTTTTATCCACACCTTTGTTTTGGCCCTTTTCCTCTCCCCCCCCCCCCCCTTTTTTTCTCTCCCACATGGCAGCTGTCTCATTCTGCCAGCGCATTTCACACCTAATCTAGAGCCGTCTTTTGTCTCCACTAGTCCTATCACCATCTCGTCTTGTTTTGAATACCTCTTAATGTCTCTTCACTTCTCTTTTGTTCTCTCCCAGCCTGGCCCCTCAATCTATTTCATTTCCTGTGCCTTTCCAGTCTTGACAAAGAGTTTGACTCGAAACGTTGACTCTATTTTCTCTCCACAGATGTTGCCTGGCCCGCTGAGTTATTCCAGCATTTTCTGTTGTTATTTCGGATTTCCAGCATCCGCAGTATTTTGCTATCGTACGTCGTATAGTAAATCACTTATCCGTCAAACACCCCCAGGAGTACAACTGCCAGATCCACCTTTCTTTAGCGCAAGGTAGTCCCAGGAGATGCCTGGGCTGGAGTCATGCACTCATTGCTGGTCATGGAGCTGTTTGGACTGAAGTCTGGGAGTGCAAGGGGCTCTCCGACCTCTTGTCTTGGGTAGGGAACCATGTGGTGCAGAGGGATTTCAAAAGTGCGTCTAATCGGTAAATAACTTACAGGCTCTTATTGTTCCCACATTGTTGCAGTGCGTCAATGACACTCAAAGGCTTCCAGTTAAAATACTGAGCATTGTGGGGATTATCCTGAAATGGAGACTCGGATCCATCCCATCGGAAAAATCCCATTCATGATCCAGAATGGGCATCACTTCAAGAAACTAGTAGTGGATTCCGTTGTTGGCTTCAATGGAAACGTGTCCCGTGTCCTTTTCCTGGCTATGGGTAGGTCCTGCCAGCTAATGGTTTGTTTAGAATATACCTGATTCTGCCATTGTACTTTACTGGATGACCAATACATTGATTGTCAGCTAGGGACCATAAATATAAGATGGTCAGCAATAAATCTAATAAGGAATTCAAGAGCAACTTCTTTACCCAGAGAGTGGGGAGAATGTGGAACTCGCTCCCACAGGGAATACTTCAGACAAATAGCCTTTAAGGGGAAGCTAGATAAGTACATGAGGGAGAAAGCAATAGAAAGATATGCTGATAGAGTTAGATGAAGTAAATAGAGTGGGAGGAGGCTGGTGTGGAGCATAAACACCCTGTGGCAACCCACTAGTTACCATATGCCAACCAGAAAATGACCCATTTATCCCGACTCTCTGCTTTCTATTAGTTAGCCAATTCTCTATCCATGCTAACATATTACCCCCAATTCTGTGAACTCTTATCTTATGCAGTGACCTTTTATGTGGCACCTTATCGAATACCTTCTGGAAATCTAAATACACCACATCCACTGGTTCACCTTTGTCCACCCTGCTCATTACATCCTCAAAGAACACCAGCAAGTTTGTTAAATATGATTTCCCTTTCATAAAACCATGCTGACTCTGCTTGACAGCATTATGATTTTCCAAATGCCCTGCTACTGCTTCCTTAATGAAGGACTCCAGCATTTTCCCAACGACAGATGTTAGGCTAACTGGTCTATAGTTTCCTGCTAATAACAACAGAAAATGCTGGAAAAACTCAGCAGGCCAGGCAACATCCGTGGAGAGAAATTAAAAGTCGCCGTTTCGGGTCGAAACCCTTTTTCAAAACTGGAAAGGAAATAAAATAGATCGAAGGCAGGGCTGCGATAGAACAAAAGAGAAGTAAAGAGACATTAAGAGGTATTCAAAACCAGACGAGATAGTGATAGGACAGAGGAGACAAAAGATCCCTTGTCCTCACCTTTCACCCCACCAGCCTCCACATTCAACGGATCATCCTCCGCCATTTCTGCCACCTCCAAAGTGATCCCATCACCAAACACATCTTCCCCTCCCCTCCCCTTTCAGCATTCCGTAGGGACCACTCCCTCCGTGACACCCTAGTCCACTCCTCTATCACCCCCAACAGCCCTTCCCCTTCGCCTGGTACCTTCCCGTGCAAGCGCAGGAGATATAACACCTGCCCCTATACCTCCCCCCTTCCCACTGTCCAGGGCCCCAAACACCCCTTCCAGGTGAAACAGCGATTACTTATGGGCAGCACGGTGGCATAGTGGTTAGCACTGTTGCCTCACAGCGCCAGGGACCCGGGTTCGAATCCGGCCTCGGGTGACTGTCTGTTGCACATTCTCCCCGTGTTTGCGTGGGTTTCCTCCGGGTGCTCCGGTTTCCTCCCACAGTCCAAAGATGTGCGGGTTAGGTTGATTGGCTATGATAAATTGACCCTTAGTGTTAGGGGGATTAAATACGTGGGGTTACGGGGATAGGGTGGGATATGTGTTGGTGTAGGGGTTACGGGGATCGGGTGGGATATGTGTCGGTGCAGGCTCGATGGGCCGAAATGGCCTCTATCTGCACTGTGGGGTTTCTGTGATTCTGTGATCTGTGACTTGTACCTCTTGCAATCTAGTATACTGTATTCGCTGCTCACGATGCGGTCTCCTCTACATTGGGGAGACCAAACGCAGATTGGGTGACCGCTTTGCGGAACACCTCCGTTCAGTTCGTAAGGGTGACCCCGAGCTTCCAGTCATCTGTCATTTTAATTCACCACTCCATTCCCACTTGGACCTCACCATCCTCGGCCTCTTGCATTGTTCCACAGAATCTCAACGTAAACTCGAGGAACAGCACCTCATCTTCCGATTAGGCACTTTGCAGCCTTCCAGACTCAATATCGAGTTCAACAATTTCAGATCATAACCTCGGCCCCTATTACATTTTTACTTATATTTTTTTTCCACCCCTTTGTTTTGGGTCTTCCCTTCCCCCCCCCCCCCCCCCCCAACCTTTCCTTTTTTTTTCTCTCTCCCACATGGCAGCTGTTTCTCATCCTAATCTGAGCCGTCTTTTGTCTCCTCTGTCCTATCACTATCTCGTCTGGTTTTGAATACCTCTTAATGTCTCTTTACTTCTCTTTTGTTCTATCGCAGCCCTGCCTTCGATCTATTTTATTTCCTTTCCAGTTTTGAAAAAGGGTTCACCTGAAACGTCGACTTTTAATTTCTCTCCACGGATGTTGCCTGGCCTGCTGAGTTTTTCCAGCATTTTCTGTTATTTCGGATTTCCAGCATCTGCAGTATTTTGCTATCGTATAGTTTCCTGCTTTCTGTCTCCCTCCTTTCTTAAATAGGGGTGTTACATTTGCGGTTTTCCAATCCGCTGGGACCTCTCCAGAGTCCAGGGAATTTTGGTAGATTGCAACCAATGCATCCACTATCTCTGCAGCCACTTCTTTCAAGACCCTGGGATGCAGGCCATCTGGTTCAGGGAACTTGTCGTCTTTTAGTCCCATTATTTTACCAAGTACTATTTCCTTAGTGATAGTGATTGTCTTTAGTTCCCCCCTCCCTCTGGCCCCTTGATTATCCATTATTGGGATGTTGTTAGTGTCTTCTACCATGAAGACAGATACAAAATATTTGTTCAGCGTCTCTGCCATTCCCCCGTTCCCATTATTAATTCCCCAGTCTCATCCTCTAAGGGACCAACATTTACTTTAGCTACCCTCTTCCTTTTTATATACCTGTAGAAGCTCTTACTATCTGTTTTAATGTTTCTTGCCAGTTTACTCTCATAATTCATCTTCTCTTTATTTTTTTAGTCATCCTTTGCTGGTTTTTAAAAATTTCCCAATCCTCTGGTCTCCTACCAATCTTGGCAACATTGTATGCCTTCATTTTCAATTTGATACCATCCTTTACTTCCTTAGTTAGCCACGGATGGTGCTCCCTTCTCTTAAAATCTTTCTTTCTCACTGGAATATATTTTTGTTGAGAGTTATAAAATATCTCTTTAAATGTTCGCCACTGCATTTCAATTGTCTTACCCTTTAATTTATTTTTCCAGTCCACTTTAGCCAGTTCTGCCCTCATGCCACTATAATTGCCTTTGTTTAAGATCAGGACACTGGTTTGGGATACAACTTTCTCACCCTCCAACTGAATTTGAAATTCAACCATGCTATGATCACTCTTTCCTAGAGGATCCTTTACTATGAGATCATTTATTAATTCTGTCTCATTACATAGTAACAGATCCAAGATAGCCTGCTCCCTGGTTGGTTCCATTACATACTGTTCTAGGAAACCATCCCAGATGCACTCTATGAACTCCTCCTCAAGGCTACCATGGCCAATTTGATTATCCAATCAATATGGAGATTAAAATCACCCATGATTCTTGGCCCTTCTAGGTTTCAGCTGCCATGCCATAAGGAATGAGAATTTATATTGTTTTCACATTATTGAAACCTTGGGCCTCTTTTCCCTCTCCCTCCGCCCCCCACCCCGCCACAGGAAATGATAAAATCCAGAAGGTTCTTGAGACCGGTCAGTCAGCCTTCACCATATCAGAACTTGAGGTGTTAAAGGAGCCAGGACCGATCTTATCAATGTCTCTCGATTCTGAAACTGTAAGTGCAAAGGTCAAGGGTCATCGTCCTGACCTGGAAATGATAACCTCAATAAGAAATAATTTTTCTCTCTGTTTAAAAAAAATAGACATTGAAAATATATTTTAAAATTTTTCTTTCTAGAAGCTTCTGTACGTTACCACTGCCAAAGAGCTGGTTCGGTTCCCACTGGCGCAGTGTGAAAAATATAACAAAAGTTGTGACAGCTGTGTTATGGCCAGAGACCCTTACTGTGGATGGAATTTTGGAGAAAAGAAATGTGTCCCCTTCACAGCTAATAAGTATGTCTTGAACAGTTTTCTATATTTTAAATCTCTTATGCTAATTTTTTTCAAACCACCTTCTTCCTCCTCTCATAAAGGCACCTAATCTAGGCTGACACTCCAGTGCAGTGCTGAGGGAGTGCTGCACTGTCGGAGGTGCAGTCTTTCGGATGAGACGTTAAACCGAGGCCCCGTCTGCTCTCTCAGGTGGATGTAAAAGATCCCACTGCACTATTTCGAAGAAGAGCAGGGGGAGTTATCCCCGGTATCCTGGGCCCATATTTATCCCTCAACCAACATTACTAAAGCAGATGATCTGGTCATTATCACATTGCTGTTTGTGGGAGCTTGCTGTGTGCAAATTGGCTGCTGCGTTTCCTATGTTACAACAGTGTACTACGTTACTTCAAAAAGTACTTCATTGGCTGTAAAGCACTTTGGGACGTGCTGAAGTCGTATATAAATGCGAGCCTTTCTCTCTAAGTCATCAGTGTGTGTGATTCCACATGAACCCACCTGTGCCTCACTGAAGAGACTGTTCCTCATTCATGACAGTGGGCTCTGTCGAAGTCTCAACTCCCGAGTAAGACTCTTAAACACAAAGTATCATCAAAGACAGGCTTTATTTACTTGCAAGGGAAGGGTTGTGTAGTCAAAGGCTACATCAGACCTCTTCAAAGTAATACAGAAGTTGTAACATATTTATACAGTACAGAAACAAAACAGGCTTTCTATGCCACATGACATAGTATTGAATCATACCTGATTACAAAGGCACAGACCTTGCGAATTACTGAAACAACGTATTCTGGGCTGCGTTAGAATAACGAACAGAAATACCTTGGGATAAGATTAACTAATCCTTTATTATGGGATCCCTCTGTACCTTCTGTTCTCTCACTGTATCAACTGGGCCTGTGGGCCGATGTTTACCTTATCATGTCCTTGGCTATTTGTTTGGTGAATGAGGCTCTTTGTAAGCTTATTACAGATAAGGAGTACGTATGTAGCATTCCTAAATTGTCTAATTCCCTAGAGACCGGTTAGTGAATCATGCTGTCGGCCATTTAAGTTTTTATTCTATGCCCAGGAAGCCATTTTGTGTCTAAGTGAGAAACTGTACTTCCACATTCTTCCCTTTTGTCCTTACAAGGACAACATAACTGAAATTAACCTCTTCCTATCGGTCCTCATACCAAATTTAGATTTTAGCCAAGGATACCGACTTCTTTGCCGTTTTGAACCATCCTCGGGATATACCTGTATTGATGGTTGACCTTATCTAAGATCGTCTTTCTTCTGTTTATTCTTAGTGTTTGGGCGTGTTTTCTTGTAGGGGTTTAATTGTGTTTGATTTGATTTCAGGTTTATGTCTTTGTATATTTCTGCAGCTTATATTAGCCTGCAGTTCTAATTTTCCCTGCAGCTTATATTAGCCTGCAGTGCGGGTGCCACTATGCACTTTCTAAAAGATAGGGAACAGCAGCTTATAGAGGAGGACTAATTCATGGCCCACACAGTTTATAACTAACCTGTGGGGTTCTCCTAAGCACAAGTGCTTCTATGTAAGCCCCCAAAGTGCGGACCAAGTGATATACAAGGTCGACGACACTGGCTTGTTGTTGAAAGGAGTCCTCTCTCTTTTTCCTAGCCTGCAGTTCCCATTTGAGTGGAAAATATGTTTTGCAGAAAGAGGAGAGCATGTGGAGTATATATATATATATATATTTGTCTAAGTTTCTAATCTCTATAATTGTATTTTATTCAATCGTCTCAGTTCCTCATCCAGGGGACCATTCTTTTTCTCTACTGACTTTACTTCTCTCTCTATCATCATATTCATTGCAGGCAAGACTGCCTTGCCTAACCTATTGCAACAACACTTAATCGTTGTGACAAACAGAGCAATGCATACAATCAGGGCTATTACTACTATTAGTCCATGCAATAATATTTGCCCTACTGATCCCAGCCATCCTCCCAATATCCAGTCAGCCCAGCCTTGGTTCTTTGGGTTTTCATACTGACTTACTGCGTCTAGCATATTCGTAAGACATGTACAAAAAAGTATTCACGTGTAATTCTCGTTTCTTTCGGGATCTTTCCCCATCTCCTTGGCATATTAGACTCAGTAGTCCGATTAGTATACAAAATATAAGTAACGTCTTCATTGTTAGAGTCTTTCAAAATTCAATTGTCTCTATTCGGTGCCTTCTTGCAGTGGGATGCGTGAATCCAGGAAGATCTTTCCTTGACTTTTACGGCTGTGTTTGTAGTCAGGAGCACTTGATATGGTCCTTCGAAGCGTGGTTGCAGACCATTCTTCCTTTTAAAAACCTTCACGTAGACGTCATCTCCAGGTTCCAAGTCATGGCACTTTCCCTCTGCTGGACTCGTTTGAGCTTCCTTTACCTGTTGGTGAAAGCTGGAAATACATTTAGTTAATGCAATGCAATAGTTTAGCATAGCCTCGTCCATTTTATGAATGTCCATTTGTTTCACCGTAAATGGTGCTGAGAATGGCAGTCTTAGGGGTCGTCCCATAACAATCTCATGTGGAGACAGTCCATTTGTCCTGTTAGTTGCTGCTCGCATTATCATCAATGCTAAGGGTAATAGTTCGACCCATTTAAGTCCAGTTTCACTGCAAAGTTTAGAAATTTTATTCTTCAGTACTCCGTTATGCCTTTCCACCAGTCCTGCGGATTGTGGATGATAACTGCAGTGAAAATGCTGGTTAATCTGCAAAGCTTTACATAGTTCTTTTATAATTGCTCCAGTGAAGTGCGATCCTCTGTCGCTTGAAAGCTGCATAGGTATTCCAAACCTTGGTATGATTTCTTTTAACAAGCACTTTGCTACTGTTACAGCATCATTCTTTTTACATGGGAAAGCTTCGACCCATCTTGAAAACATATCTATAATTACTAACACATACTTAAATCCTAAACATGGAGGTAATTCAATAAAATCCATTTGTAAATGTACGAAAGGGCCTGATGGATTTGGGTGGGAGGCAGCCTGTACTTTCTCTGTCTTGCCTGGATTCATTTCCTGGCAAATGGTGCACCTTTCACTAATTTGTTTTGCAATTGCCGAAATACCTGGTGCATACCATGTTTGATTAATATAGTCTGCCATCCCCCCTTTGCCCGCATGCGTGAAAACATGAACACATCGGGCAATCCATGGAAGTAAAGACTTTGGAGCCACCATGCGGCCGTCATGGTGAACCCATACCCCTTCAGGCGTTTTAAAGCAAAAATCCCTTGCCCAACTTAACACTTCGTCCGAGTTAGCCTGTGACTGAAAGGCTAAAACATCATTAATAGAAGGTGGGTCATTATCTGATTTTTGTTGACGCAAAACAAAGGCTGAGACCAGTGGCCCTGTGTCCGACAGAGCGGCTGATTTAGCAGCTCTATCTGACCGCTCGTTACCCAGGGATATCTGATCCTGACTACCTGTATGAGCCTGACATTTAATAACTGAAATCTTAGTGGGGCACACTAGAGCCTTCAAAAGATTATTGATTTGCTCAGCATTCTCAATAGTCGATCCTGAGGAAGTTAGAAACCCCCTTAATTTCCAGATCTGTCCATAATCGTGAGCAACTCCAAAAGCATACCTGGAGTCGGTATAAATGTTAACAGTTTGATCAGTAGCCAATATACAAGCTCTGGTAAGAGCGAAGAGTTCTGCTTGTTGCGCTGAAAATGATTGAGGTAGTGAGAGCGCTTCCACAACTGAATGATCATCTGAAACGGCATACCCAGCCCTAGGTGATCCTTTATCATCCCTAAGGGCTGATCCATCTACGTAGAATACCAAGTCACTATTAGGAACAGGAGTTTCAGATAGATCTGTTCGGGGCTTGGTAGCTAACTGGGTAACCGTGTCACAGCAGTGTGGGATTCCATCCTCTTCTGTTGGTAGCAGCGTGGCTGGATTCAAAACTGAACATCTTTGCATTAGGAGATTGGAGTTGGATAACAGTGCAACCTGATATTTGCTGCTACGGGCTGATGTTAGATGCTGAGTGGCGTATTTTGATAACAGAACCTCCACTGACTGTGGTACAAACAAAACAGTTCAGTGATTAAGCGTGATGCCTTGAGCCTGTTGTACAGCGTAATAGGCAGCAGCTAGAATTGGCAGGCATCCAGGCAGGCCGCATGCAACGGGATCCAATTGAGTACTGAAATACGCTAAGGGTCGCTGTTTATCCCCGTGGGATTGAGTCAGGACAGATTGAGCAAAACCCGATTTATGATGGACGAAAAGGTTAAACTGTTTCTGATAGTCTGGTAGCCCTAATGCTGGAGCTGACGTAAGGGCTTGTTTAACATTTTCAAAGGCGTCTTCTGCCTTTTTACTCCAGATGAGAGGATCTTCCCCTGTGGGTGCGGAGATATCTAGCAGTGGGCGTACCAGATCTGAATATCCCATTGATCCATTGCCTACAGTATCCTGACATGCCGAGAAAATGTTTCAATTGCTGTTTAGTAGTAGGCAAGGGTGCCTCACAAATGGCTTTAATTCTTCCTTGCATCAAACGGCGGCTATCACCATGAAGTTCATGTCCCAAATATTGTACTGTCTCTGACACAAATTGCAGCTTAGAACGTGATATCTTATGTCCTTTTGCCGCTAGGGCGCATAGCATGATAAGCGAGTCAGTCTGGCATGACTGTGTGTCAGGTGAAGCTATCAGCAAATCATCGACATATTGAATAAGTGTGGACCCTCCGGTAAAGTGTATGTCTTCTAAATCGCGTTTAAGGCTTTGTGAAAAAATTGTGGGGCTTTCTGTGTAGCCCTGCGGGAGTTTCGTCCAAGTGTACTGTGTTCCTTTAAATGTAAATGCAAACAGGAATTGCGAATCTTGGTGGATAGGGATACTAAAGAAGGCTGAGCAAAGATCAATGACAGTGTAAAACTTTGATCCGGAGGGAATACTGGTCAGGATAGTGGCAGGATTTGGCACAACTGGATAAACGGGTAATACTGATTCGTTCACTGCTCTAAGATCCTGCACCAGTCTCCACCTTCCACTTTCTTTCTTTTCTACCGGCAAAATTGGAGTGTTGCATTGACTCTGGGTTGGAACAATTATTCCTTGCTCCAACAAAGAGTTAATGACAGGCTGAATTCCTTGTTCAGCTGCTGCTGAGATCGGGTACTGCGGTCTACGGGGCAATCGAACGGATGGCTTTAATGTGACTATATGGCTGAGCAGTTAGCATTTTGCCAACTTCATTTGGGTGACTGGACCATACCTGTGGCGGGATCTGATCGAGCAGTTGCTCCGTCTCCCGTGGGATAACTTGAGGGGAACATTTGCGTAAGGGATACATGGTGCATCTGTCAATAGGTATGTACACCTGTATTCCCTTTTCTGAGCAAATTATTGTTGCTTGCATTTTGCACAATAAATCTCTCCCTAAGAGATTCATAGGGGCGTCGTCTGATAACAAAAAAGCATGTTGGCCAGAAAAATTATCTGCTCGTATTTGTAACGGTTGTGACCATGTCAGAGTCTGTGAGACACCAGAAAGTCCTATGCAGGTAACATCCTTGTCAGTGCATGGAATTCCTGTAGCGTATTGTTTTGTCAATAGTGAGGTTGTGGCTCCTGTGTCGACGAGAAAAGGGACTTTCTTGCCTTGCATATTTATGGATAGATATGGCTCATCTCTAGAATTTAGCAATACTAGTGGTAATTGGAGAGTGTGGGTATTGTTCGGGGCCGTTTCTCCGTGTCATGCTGAATAATTTTGCCCTGGGGGTCCGAATTGTCCTTCCATAATCTGACCTCCCCAAGGATCCCCTGTTGTAAAGCCTGCTTGTGGACGAGTGTGAACCTGGGCTTGGGTATTTGTATTTACTGGGGCACCTCCCCAGCCTTGATTTTGCTGTTTGGGGAACGGGCAATTGGACTTCCAGTGTCCGATCTGACCACAGTTAAAACACGGAGAGTTTGTGCCTCTTCCGTTCCACTGGCCTCTGCCAGTCCCTCCTCTACTATTTCCTCTAAATCCGCCTCTGTTATACCCTCTACCTCATCCCCTGTTTTGACCCTGGTATTAAATAGTAGTCTGGGCGGTCGGGGCTGGAGAAGCTGCTTGCTCCATTAACAAGGAAACTTTACTCTTTTGATCTTTATTCCTTTCCAGATTTGTGTCAATTCAGGAATGGTTTTATGTCTCCAGTCAAGGCAAACTAAAGTCAACGGTTCCTTGAGTTCTGTTCTGAGGCCGTTTACAAGGGCGTTAATTAAAGGGATTTGGTAATTTTCTTTTGTCATACCCGAATGCTGTCCCATAACTGCTTCCATTCTTTCTATATAATCCTCAACGTCTTCATCCCTTTTCTGAGTTGTCTCAATTATCTTATCTAGTGTTGATTATATTCTCCTGACTTACAGCACTGGGGTCGGGTGATTCACCACCCGCTGCGCCTTGTTGTTGCACTTCGTATTCAGGAGGCGGGGCTGGTCTTCTGAACCATCCCTGATCCTCGTCATCACTGGAATGAGCCGTGGGCATGGGAGGATATTCACAGGGAGGAGCGGTAGGCTTCGGGTTTTGTCTTAAAGGCATTAGCGTAACCTTTTCTTGTTTAATCAATTTATTCATTAGATCTCTTATTTTTGTTCTCAATTTTACTAGCTAATATGCTGCGTTCCTTACGTTTTTCTGCTTCCCTTTTCCAATCTGAGAAGGCAGACCAATTTACTGACTTTCGTTGTTCATGTACTTGTGCAATGACAATAAAGTTGAATTATTATTATTATTATTATTGGGTCTCTGCCTGCTAGGCAGTTTTCTAGACACGTGATTCTATCTAGATTAAATGTACCATCCACGGGGAAAGGGTGTCTGTCTTTCTTGGTCCATCTAGCCCACTTAGGTAAATCATTTATGGATATCTGACCATAGTAGGTAAAGACATAAGAAGCGGGAGTTCCTTTTTTTTCTGGGATCTTGCTCTGTGCAGCTCCCATCTTAGTTTGTATGGTTTTTTTTTTCACTAGGCTCTTTTCTTCTAGATCGCAAGTTTCACCCCTTACCCCCTTACGACTATTACTGACTGTCCAAAGGACCACAAGTGATGAAAAATAACAAGTAATAACAACAGTCAAAGAAATGACAAGTAATGCAGCCGCCCAAACAGGCAAACAGACCAAATATTCAGACATTTATCTTACACTCTAAACTAAACAAATAGTCAATTCTCAGTTTGCGTTGTACGCCACTACAAGCTGAGTCCTTAACATTTAACTTATACTTTATGTGAGAGTCTTCTGTCTTAACATTGTCAATAATCAACAAACAAAACGGAAAACAATGGTTGCGATAATTCTTAACCTCTATATTCATATAAAATCCTTATGCTTTAATGCGAGGGGCTTGAACCCTCGTAGAAGGTATCTCAACGGAGAATAGTCCCGAGCCTGGTAATACAGGTCATTAAAACACAGTGACAATCCTCAAACGATACTTTCTGCCGTGGGTCTCTCACCCCGGCTCAAGGGACTCACCCTTGATACTGCAGTTTTAACTTGGTACCTTATCTGTCTGGGACTCAGCCCTGTCGACTTTCCTCTTGCCTTCTTTGCCCGATACTTTTTTTTTTTAAAGACTTGAGTTGTCAGTATTCTCCTCCTTTCAGTGGTCAACAATAAAAGAAGCAAAAGTTACAGGATTCAACTCAAGTCCGAAACACAAGTCTTAACTTGATCGCAGTACTCCCGTCGGAAGAAACAGACCACACCAATTCAATATCTAATGAGAAATCCTTTTATGTGATAAAACATCACTGTGGCCATTCAGGATCTGTCATTAGAGATTCACGATGCCCTTGTCCGTGACTTACCGAAAGGCAGCAAGCGATCTCGGTGGGACCTCCAAGTAATACTGTCGAAGTCTCGACTCCCGAGTAAGACTCTTAAACACAAAGTATCGCCAAAGACAGGCTTTATTTACTTGCAAGGGAAGGGTTGTGTAGTCAAAGGCTACATCAGACCTCTTCAAAGTAATACAGAAGTTGTAACATATTTATACAGTACAGAAACAAAACAGGCTTTCTATGCCACATGACATAGTATTGAATCATACCTGATTACAAAGGCACAGACCTTGCGAATTACTGAAACAACGTATTCCGGGCTGCGTTAGAATAACGAACAGAAATACCTTGGGATAAGATTAACTAATCCTTTATTATGGGATCCCTCTGTACCTTCTGTTCTCTCACTGTATCAACTGGGCCTGTGGGCCGATGTTTACCTTATCATGTCCTTGGCTATTTGTTTGGTGAATGAGGCTCTTTGTAAGCTTATTACAGATAAGGAGTACGTATGTAGCATTCCTAAATTGTCTAATTCCCTAGAGACTGGTTAGTGAATCATGCTGTCGGCCATTTAAGTTTTTATTCTATGCCCAGGAAGCCATTTTGTGTCTAAGTGAGAAACTGTACTTCCACAGCACTGAAGGGGAAGTTTTCAAGTCAGAGTGCTTGTTCCTGTCAGTGGAGTGCCCACGATCATTACCCATTACAGTGCCCATTACCCAGTACAAATCCGGGATTGAACTTGGAATGTTGCTGTCTGTAGAGCTCAGTGTTACACCATTTTAAAAAATTCATTCCTGGGATGTGGGCGTCACTGGCAAGGCCGGCATTTATTGCCCATTCCTAATTGCCCTTGAGAAGGTGGTGGTGAGCCGCCTTCTTGAACTGCTGCAGTCCGTGCGGTGAAGGCACTCCCACAGTGCTGTTAGGGAGGGAGTTCCAGGATTTTGACCCAGCGACGATGAAGGAACGGGGATTATATTTCTAAGTCAGGATGGTGTGTGACTTGGAGGGGAACTTGGAGTTGGTGGTGTTCCCATGCGCCTGCTGCCCTTGTTCTTCTAGGTGGAAGAGGTCACGATTTTGGGAGGTGGAGCATTCACTAACTCAGTCTATAGGATCATTAGAGGAGGAATAAAAAATGAAAGACAGTTGAAACCAGTATATCTATATATAATATACACACACAACTTACATTTATATAGCGCCTTTAAAGTAGTAGAACGTCCCAAGGTGCTGCACAGGCATGTAATCAGACAAAAGTTGACACCGAGTCACATGAGGAGATATTAGGACAGGTGACCTAAAGCTTGGTCAAAGAGGCAGGTTTTAAGGAGCGTCATAAAGGAGGAGAGAGAGGTGGAGAGGTTTAGGGAGGGAATTCCAGAGCTTAGACAGCTGAAGGCACAGCCGCCAGTATTGAGACAAAGGAAGTGGGGGATGCACCAGGGGCCAGAGCTGGAGGAACGCAGAGATCTGGGAGGGTTGTAGGGGCTGGAGGAGGCGACTGGGATAGGGAGGGGCGAGGCCGTGGAGGGATTTGAAGACGAGGGGGGTTTGCTGGACTGGGAGCTAGTGTAGGTCAGCGAGCAGATGGGGTGATGGGTGAACGGGACTTGGTGCCCATCAGGATACGGGCAGCAGTTTTCCTCACACCAAAATATTTTGTAAAAGAAGTAACCTATAAAAGCAAGAGGTGTGAGAGCAGAGAATCTGGATAACACGAATTAAAAGGAAAATTATTTTTAAATGGAAGTCTAACACTGCTCTGTCCATATCTTCCTTGTGACCCCTGTAATGAAGTTATTAAATTAGTGCTGTTTAGGGCTGTGAAGGCAGTATTGTACTAGCAACTAACCGCACAGGGAAGGATTGGAAACTGTGCAAATTCATCACCCCAGCACACAGACTCTAAACTTTATATCGTACTTCCTTTTGCAGGTACCTTGTCCAAGATCCTGAAAAAGGTGATTTCAGAAAGTGTGATCACCGAAAAGGTGAGATTGCTTTGAGAAATGATGCGCACATTCATTGCTCTGGTCACAGATTCAGGTCTCAATCCAGTTCAGAGATATATCTCATGGGCACATAAATTATGGAGGTCACTTTATTTTGTGAGTAGATGATTTCTAGGCAAGCAGCTCGAATATAATGGTGCAAAAATAATCAGAAACATTTCTAGCTGAAAGGCTTACACTTTGGTGAGAAATTCTAAGGTAACCTCTCCTATTTTTAAATTTCCAAAAAGTTTCCATTTTTGTTTTTGAGTGATGAGATGACGCCCGACTTTCTTCCCCTTTTAAACATTTGGGCATCAGCCCCAGGTTATAACATTTGCTGGGGGTGAAATTAATCTGGGGTGGGGGTAGCGCAAAACCGGCGAGGGTACATCAGCTACCTGCGTCACACTCCGCCCGATTTTCAAATCCTTCCCCCCTCGGTAAAACCTGGCAAGGAAGAAGAGGAGGTCCTCCAAGGCAAGTCAAGAACTTTACGCAAGAGTGCTTCCCCCCGGGTCCGACAAGGGTTTGGCCTTCTGCTGCCACCGGATCGCCCCCTTCCCACCCAGGAAACAGTCCTGATTTCCACCCCCCCTCCCCCGCACACGACTTACCTTGGTGTTAGTGGGCGGCCTCGAGTTCCCGCGATTTTAACCGGTCCGAAACTGGTCTGTTTCAGGGCGGGGGGCGGGGGGGCGCTAGCCGGTGGGGTGCAAATAGGGCCCAGGGAGTTAAAATGGCCTGGGCCTCAAACAGATGACAGCTGTCCTGCACCTTCGCCAGAAACCCACCTCCCGATAAAATTCCCTCCCAACTGGGGTAGTTTGACCATCTTTCCCTGGGCGGGAAAACTATGGGATCGGGAGTTTGACTCCTCGCCCGAATTTTACTCTCCATCGATGTCAGCAGAGAGTGAGATTGGGCGGGATGTAAAACCAGCGTCGCATCTGATCCCAGGGGTTTCCCGCCCGGGGAGTCAGCTTAAAATGACCCCCAAGCAACAAAAACAAATCATTTGCAAAGCACCAAGTGCCCAAACAACTAAAAATATCTCAGTTGAGATAGGTGTTGACACAGGCCGTGATGAGAAACTAGAGTTAAGAGGAGGGACTTAAGATACTGGAACTACTTACACTGGAACAGAGAAAGTTAAGAGGAGATTTAATAAGAGGTTTTTTAAAATTATGAAGCGTTTTGATGGAGTGAATAGAGAAAGACTATTTCCTCTGGTTAGGGAGTCAGTGACAAGGGGTCTCCGATTTAAAATTGTCACTAGGGGAGTGAGGAGTAATGTTAGGAGAATATTTCTTAATGCAGAGAGTTGTTGGAGCATAGACTGCTTTGTAAAAGGCAGTGGTTGAGGCAAAGATCATTATAGAGCAGTTTGAAGCCAAGGAAAATACAGAGCTCTGGGGAAGGCACAGAGGAGTGGGATCAGTTTGGATTGTTCTAGCAAAGAGCTTGCACGGATACGATGGGCTGAATGGCCTCCTTCTGTGCTGTAAATGTTTAGGGTTCTCTGAGGTGGAAAGTCTGAACTGAAATAATTATAAAAAGCAGTTTAACACCAAAATATGCAGAATCTCAACAGTTCAGAAGTCTGAGTTTGTTGAAGACAGCTTTAACAAGACAGCAAACTAATGATTTCGATTTTCTTCCTCCTAGTTGGATATTTGCGTTCTTCACAGAGAAACAGTGACGAACCGGACCATGATATGCTCCTCTCTCTCCCCCTCGAAGGATATATACCAGTGTACCTGTCCTGTCCAAAGCACTCCCTTCATGCAGATTACTCATGGAAGGTCAATAACTCCAAGAAGCTGGACTGTTCTTCGGATGAAGATGAATGTCTGCTCTTCTTAAACAACCTTTCTGAAGGTGTGGGTGGCTCTTACAAATGTACTTCAAATGAAGGAGGACATGAACAGCTTCATATTTCTTATTTCATTCAGGACAACAGTGGATCTTCAGTATATTTATCCAGATACACTGTTGCTTTGTATTCTGTTTTGATGACAGTCATAGCTCTCTTTTTGCACTGAATTTGAGCAACAATTCATCTTCTTGTACCCTGGGGTTGGTCTCTTTAGAGCAGAGAAGGCTAAGAGGAGATTTGATGGAGGTGTTTAAAACCATGAAAAGTTCAGATAGAGAAAATGAAGAGAAACTGTTTCCAATGGCTGAAGGGTTGATAACCAGAGGGCACAGATTTAAGGGGTGGGATCTTTCCTTCCAGGCCGAGTTCGAGGTGGGACTGCTGGTTTTCGGGTTCTAGTCCCGCCCCCAGCGACGTCTGATGAACAGACGCTCGTTTGCCCTAATTGGCTAGCCAATTAAGGGAAAGCCGGTGTCAGATGACGTCAGTTGCTGACTCTTCATCTGCCGGTTTTCTTAAAGACATATGCACCACACTTGTTTGACAATGTTAAGATTCTAAAAACTGTAATAAAACCGCTGCTACTGTGTGGAGATCGAAATTGCGAACGAATTGAAAGATGATAATAGACGGATTTAAAATATAAGAAATCAGCATGTGTTCTTTGTTTGTGAAGACATAAAATGGTGGTCAGTATGTGTTCTTTGTTTGAGAGGCCACCTGAACAAGAAGGGGAGAACATACATCTCACAGGAACAGGAATGTGTCATGTGGATGGAACCCCAATGAGGGAAGGTTTGGAGTGGAACAGACCTATCCAAGGGAGGCAGAGAGTAATTTACGATCAACGAGGCCTTATAACCCAGTGGCGGGAGTTTTCAGAAATAAGAAGAACAGAGAAGACCAAGCAGGAGGAAGATTGAAGTGAGAAAACTGGCCAGTTTATGTTTCGACTTAGTTTCCTTTAACCGATCACCCATAAATGAAGAAGTATGTATGAAAATTGGACATGGGCTTAGATATTGTTAAAGGAGGTACTTTTATGTACAATTGAATCATTAAAGGGGCATGTTTATATACTTTGAATTAATAAGTTGCCGGCATATTTATTGCCGGGAGTTCTTTGAACTTATTGCCAAGGTGCTTTTATGTACACTTGAATTTTGAACTATAGTCTGATTAAAAGACCAATTTTATTGATCACATCACAGAATCAATCACAGAAACCCCACAGTGCAGATAGAGGCCATTTCGGCCCATCGAGCCTGCACCGACACATATCCCACCCGATCCCCGTAACCCCTATACCAACACATATCCCACCCTATCCCCATCCTTGTCTGTCATTGTTAAGCGAATTCGTAATTCTCGAGGTCTGAACAGTAGTAAGAAAAAGTGCTACAACAGATGATTTGACAGTGTTTGACAGCATTGAGGTGCTGTCAAACACTGACAATCACTGTCCAAAGGTGAGCCCTTGCACCCAGGCTCTCCAATTACTCTCTCCTTAGGATAAAACAGATGGCAGCTGAAGCTGAGATTTGCAGAAGCCATCTGTCACTTCTCCCAATGAGATGAGCCTACACAAACACCTCGCAGCTTGTCACCTGCAGAAACAGCTAACCACATTAAAAATTACTTTCACAACATTTCCTTCGCTCTGATACTAACCTGTGTCCGATTGCATGCTTCACACCACTTCTGCAGCTGTCATCCAAACACCCACATAACAACAGACCCACAGCACGCCTCACTTGCCCTGGCGGGGATCCCCGACATTGGGAAGCCCGCAGCAGCAGTCGAATTGGGAAAAGTCTCTTAGCTGCCTGCGCAAATCGGGGACCCGACTCCCGGGAAGATTGGTTGGAGGCGGGTTGGGAGCGGGTTTGGGACCTGCTCCCATTTCTGGGGATTTTCCCAGCAGTCCTGCCTCCAGACCCGCCTCCTCAGGGCTGGTAAAATCCAGCCCAAGGTGTTCTTATGTTTTAACAAAAATCGATCAATCTCAGTTTTGACATTTTCAGTTGGTCCCCCAGCATCCACAGCTTTTTGGGGGAGAGAGCTCCAGATTTCCACTACCCTTTGTGTGAAGAAATGTTTCCTGACATCACCCCTGAACGGCCTGGCTCTAATTTTAAGGTTCTGCCCCCTTGTTCTGGATTCCCCACTAGAAGAAACAGCTTCTCTCTGTCTCCCCTATCAAATCCTTTAATCATCTTAAACACCTCAATTAATCACCCCTTAATCTTCTAAACTCAAGGGAACACAACCCGGTCTATGCAACCTGTCCTCGTAATTTAACCCTTTTAGTAATCAGATCAGTAATCAGGTCTGCCATGATCTTATTGAATGGCGGAGCAGACTCGAGGGGCCGAGTGTCCTACTCCTGCTCCTAATTCATATGTATGTAGCCCCAGTATCATTCTGTGAGGTGCTGAACATTCTGAGGGGGTTTTGATAAGGAAAAACTATTTCCATTCTTTGGGGAGTGAGTAACCGGAGGGCATAAAGACCAACACCAAACAACAAGGGGAGCAGTTAGGACAATTTTTTCTTAATGCAGAGGGTTGTTAGCACATGGAAACAGTGCTGGAAGCGGAATCCATAATAGCTCTTAAAAGGGAAGTGGGCAAAAATTTGAATGAGAAAAACTTAAATAGAGCAATGGGAAAGGACTAAATGGATAGATTGCCAGCGCCTGTCTGCAGAATGCGCCGTCATTCCATGATTCTGATTTTGCATACCTCTTAAATGAGCCGAAGAGGGGCCAGGGGACGTCCTAGAAACATGTCACCCATTCACCCAGTCTATTCACCCGCGCTAGTTTCTAAATGTTGACCGTTTGTTACTGGAATCTTTCCACATGTTGAACTTTCTGGTAATTACCAGGGCAAAACCGGACAGTTTCTGGGTGTCACCTACGTGAACCTGTCAGCAATTAATCTGAGTTTCCAGTGCAGGAATCCACAAGCAATCAAATATGGAAATTGCAAACAGCTCAGAAAAGTTGTATAACAGGAACCAGAGAGCTCCATATTATGTTTTTAATTGTTTATGGGATGTGGGTGTCGCTGGCAAGGCCAGCATTTATTGCCCATCCCTAATTGTCCTTGAGAAGGTGGTGAGACAACTGAGTGGCTTGCTAGTGGCCATTTCAGAGAGCAGTTAAGGGTCAACCACATTGCTGTGGGTCTGGAGTCACATATAGGCCAGACCGGGTAAGGACAGTAGATTTCCTTCTCTAAAGGACATTAGTGAACCAGATGGGTTTTTACAACAATCCAGTAGTTTCATGGTCACCATTACTGATACTAGCTTTTTATTTCAGATTTATTTTAAATTCCCCCACTGCTGTGGTGGGATTTGAACTCATGTATTGCCAGATCATTAGCCCAGGCTTTGCTGGATTACTAGTCCAGTAACATAACCACTATGCTACCGTTCCCTGTAAATATCAATGTCAATATTTTTCCATACTCTATTCTAAGGCAGAAGGATGATTGAATAAGGAACATGCAAATGGGGAAAAGAGCTAAGATAACTCAAGGTCAGGATCACTTGCCCTTTGTGTGTTTCTTGTACATTTCCTTAACTCAGAGAGTGATGAGGATGTAGAACTCGCTATCAAACAGTGTGATTGAGGCGATTAGCGTAGGTGTATTTAAGGGGAAGCTAGATGAACACATGAGGGAGAAAGGAATAGAAGGATATGTTGATAGGGTGAGATGAAGTAAAGTGTGAAGAGGCTCGTGTGGAGCATAAACATTGGCATGGACCTGTTGGGTCAAATGGCCTGTTTCTGTGCTGTAAATCCTATGTAACAACAGTGTTCTGCTCTAAGGTTGCAGCTCTGGATGTCTTACATTGGCTGTGGGTGTTAAACATGCCCCACTGATGGCCCTTTGAGAGTATGTATCCCAAACTGTGGTTCTCAGCTGTCCAGAGTGGAGGGCCCCAGGTTTCACCCCTGGTCTGTACTGAGCGAGCTGACCTCAGATAAGGTGGTGACCTGGGTTACTAATGTTAGCCTCAGCTTCTGGGCCAGGAATGGGACAATCAGTCAGGATTGCTGTCCAGCCCAGTGACTCTTGCTGGACAGTGTGGACGATGGTTGAGGACCGGCTCGGCTGTGATGCATCCACAGCTGAATAGTCAGTGTGTGGACTCGCGGCTAAAGAATGGTCATCAGTGCACGGTACTAGAGAGCTATTTGCCCCTGTTGGACACCAGGTACTTTCAGAAGAGGGGAAAAAATTGGGAAAACAAAGTGAGTTATAACTGAAACTGTGTAACAAGACTAACATGTGACTGGGTTCCTCTGCGTTAGATTCATTCGACCCACCTTGGTAACCTATCTCTATCTCGTACTAGACCATAGGGAGGTTTTTTTATTCGTTCATGGGATGTGGACGTCGCTGGCAAGGCCGGCATTTATTGCCCATCCCTAATTGCCCTTGAGAAGGAGTTGTTTGTGAAGTGAATCGTTCTCGTGGAGTCCTGAAAGAGCCCATATCAAAGGCCCAATTTGACGCAGTGTAAATCGTTACTTCAGCTCTGAAAATGAACTCATTTAAGAAACAATTAGATAGTCGGGGGAATAGGGCTGTTCTAGGTGGCTGATCTAAGATAAGCATCTTGTGAGAACAACAATTCTCAGTAGTATGGGCACGCTTAGCGTGAAAGATGTTATTTTGGTGTGGATGTTGTGACAAGACAAAGGGTGGAGGGAGAACTGCATGGTTGGAAGTGAAAGCACAAGCGGCACTATGACAACTGATTAGACTCACACAGCGTCAGTTGATCCTTGCTTTGTGACTGGCCTTGTGAAATTGAAACAGAGCACAAAACCTGTGGGGCAGTCTGACGCTGCGCCCTGTCCCGCCTCAGCCATGCCATGGAGTCCTCAAGTGTTTGAAAGGTGGGCTGTGGCCTCCAAGTTGCACGGAGCATTCTAGATCTGAGCGGCAGGGACTGGCCGCTCGTTTCCAATGACGACAGTGATGGGGGGGGGGGGGAGAGCAGGTGACGCCGCCGAAGTGCAGCGATTGGGCAAATGGCATCGTCCTCTTAAATGGCGCCTTCACCTTCAAGCTTTAGGCTTGGTTGTATTTAGCTCGGTGATGTTCGGACGCGTCACCGCAGATGTCGCTTAGTATTATAACGGCTGTGCTTTTCTTGTGGAAGCTCTGGTGGCGTACGTTCCACACGCAGAGTTTATCCGGGCTGCGCGTCCACATAAGAACCGTGTAACAGCTACAGAGCCTCAAGCACAATTGTTTTTTCAAGTGCAGTGTACAGGTGAGCAAGGTCCTGCGTTGGAACTGAACTGGTTCCCTCTACCCACCCAGATTCACTGAGCCAGCACCAGTACTGGAGTCTAGGGCCTTGTTTCACCGCGAGAGCAACAAACTCCGACTCCGAACTGAGCAAGAAGTGTTTCTCGGGGCTGGTTTCATTATACAACAACAACTTGCTGTTTAAATAGCGCTTTCAACATAGTAAAACATCCCGAGGTGCTTCACAGGAGCGATTATCAAACAAAAATTGACACCAAATGCAGCCCCAAGTTCATACAGGTTCTCATTCTCAAATCGGCTCCGCCACTCTCTAAATAACTTTGTATTTCCCCAAACATTTTATCGCAATCATTTTTGCTGAACGAAGAAACTTTAATAAAATTACCATGTACTGAACAATCTATGTTGTTACAATGCAGAAAGATTTGCTTAGAATGCACCTTATGAATGAGAACTACATTTATAATTTGTGGTATTTCCATATTTATTTTGTGATTAGCTGAAATTTTTTAGTGTTTCCAACTTTGATAGAGGTGTTTAAAATCATGAAAGGTTTAGTAAGAGAAAATGAAGAGAAACAGCTGAATAACGAGAGGGCCCAGATTCAAGGTGATTGGCAAAAGAACCAGAGGCGACAGGAGGAAAATCTTTTTTTCACAGCGAGTGGTTAGGATTTGGAATGCGCTGCCTGATAGGGCGGTGGACACAGATTCAATAGCAGCCTTCAAGAGGGAATTGGATAAATACTTGAAGGAGAAAAAATTGCAGGGATGTGGGGAAAGAGCTGGGGAGTGGGACTGACTGGATTGCTCTTCGAAAGAGCCGGCGCAGACTCGATGGGCCGAATGGCCTCCTTCTGTGCTGTAAGATTCTGTGGAAAACAAATTGTCCGGCATTTTCTGTTGTTATTTCAGATTTCCAGCATCCGCAGTATTTTGCAATTATGTCCATTCTTCCTGTTTTGATTCCCGTTGGCAAGCACTGTGGATACAGACAGGATAAGGCTCTACTCTGATTTCCTCCCTAGCACCACAGGAGCGTTATCAGACAGAATTTGTCACCAAATTCTGGCCAAGTTCATGCAGGTTCTCATTCCCAAATTGGCTCCTTGCCTCTCTAAATAACTTCATATTTCCTCAAGCATTTTATCGCAATCATTTTTGCTTAATGAAGATAATTTTATAAAATTACCGTATACTGGTAATCTATGTTAAGTTACAATACAGAAAGATTTGCTTAAAATGCACCTTATGAATGATAATTGCATGTTTATAATTTGTGGTATTTCCATGTTTATTTTGTGATTAACTGAAACTTTTTAGTGCTTGCAACTTTGAATTGTATTTCATGCACTTTGCTGGACTGAAGTCTATTCTTCTACCTGCTCAGGACTCTGTTCCTTGGTGTCTAAATACTAGTGACACTTTCAATGCTCATGAAGTCCGCTTTTCGCCGACATAAAACAGTTTGAAACACAGGGATGCTAAATTGGATCGCCACCCGAAAACGGGCGCGGGGATCGTGATTAACCCACGCCCATTGATTGCAATGCAGACAGCATGCCAACTTTGTGCTGCCTGCCTATTTGAATAATTACAGTATGCAGCCAGCACTGTTTGTTGGCTGCATGCATCAGCAGGGATTCCAAAATCGTAACTTGCTAGCATCAGTTAAAGCTAGCCTGTTCTGCTTAAAGCTAAGCCTGCACCTCTTAAAGGGGAGGTGCATTGTGGCTGGAGCAGGTACTGGCAGTCATTCAGGAAGTGAATCTGACCTGGGAAACAGGGAAGAATGGCACAACTTGGTCCAGATGGGCAGAAGCCTAGAGAGAAAATCTGCTCGGTTCCCGATTGACTGGAGCCTCCTCATCAGGGGCAGGCTCGCTGTTCACCCGGCGGGATGGTCATATCTTTTTTTAAATTCATTCACAGGATGCGGGCGTTGCTGACAAGGCCAGTATTTGTGGCTGTTGTGTATGTAATATGTGTGCTACTTTGAACCTATGGACAGGACTGCACTACTTGCAGGGCGTAGTGATACGCAGTACCACTCCTGGCCATAGGGGTATAAATAGTACTGTGGGTACTGATCTCCCCTCAGTTCCCGCCTGTGGGCATGAAGTAAAGACCTACGTGCAGTCCCTACCTCCAACCAGTAAAGACCTGTTTGAGTTATACGTTTAAGTCTTTGTGTTAATTGTTCAATACAATACACATACTTAACACTGGCGACGAGTCGGTTCAAACCCTGCGGCAGTTATTCCACGGCGGCTTCGTCCAAAGACAGGACGTTGAAGAGAGGTTTCAATCCTCAACACCCCACTCAAAACTGAAGGGCAGCAGAAATCCTGACAGCTTCCAGCGACTGGATGCGACAGGCATTAGGACCCTGAAGCCTCCATAACCTCGTGGGTAAGCCAGAGCCCGGGAGGGAGCGAGCAAGAGCCGCGCGAGCGGGTGAGCCAGAGGCCGGGAGCCGCTTCAAGTGCGAGGCGCAGCGCGGGCCAGCGATCGGGACCAAGGATAAGGGCCGCACTCGGGCGATCGCGGCGAAGATAAGGGCCGCACTCGGGGGCTGAAGGGAGACGGCGTCGGGGGACGGGTGAAGACCGCCAAGCGCGGGAAAACCGCCATTTTGTGGGCGGAGGACGACGGCAAGAGCGGGAAGCCGCCATCTTTGATAACAAGTAAAGAAAATAAAATCTGAGAAATTGCAAATCTACAATGCCTAAACACGGGAATATTAGCACCTTTGATAGTGACCTCGAAGATTGGGCCATATATGTTGAAAGAGTAAAAAATTATTGTAAGGCCAATAAAATTCGTGACCAAGATAAAGCTCTAACATTATTAAATTTAATGGGTGTGAAGACATACGGGCAATTGAAACACCTGTTATCACCAGATGAACCGACGGATAAGACGTTCGATGAGATTGTTACTGTCCTGAAAGATCATCTAAACCCCACGCCGCTGATGCTAGCGGAACGATTTAAATTTTACGACAGAAGGCAGCTACAGCATGAAAGCAATGCTGAATATTTGCTGGAATTGCGTAAATTAGCGAAATATTGCCAGTTTGGAACGGGACTGACAGATGCACTATGAGACAAATTTGTGTGTGGTTTATTTAAACAGGATACACAAAAGCGGCTGCTCGAGGAGAATGAGCTGACGCTTGAGAAGGCGGTCACTATGGCAGCAGCACACGAAGCCGCAGCGAGAGGCACGGCAGTAATGCAGCTACGGTCACCGGAGCTCAGTGCACACAAATTGGGTGTGAGTTCTGGCAAATGTTATCGTTGTGGAAAGACAACGCATGATCAGAACCAGTGTTGGTTTAAAAACCAAGAATGTAGAACTTGTGGTAGGCTTGGACATATAGCTAGAGTATGCAGGTCAGCGAAGAAGACCAGCAACAAGAAGTCACCGCAAGGAAAATACGCAAAGGTACACAAGGTGGCCGAACAGGAGTCCGATTCAGATGCTAGCAGTAATGAACTGGCTAGCTTAAGCTGTAATGAACTGGCTAGCTTAAGAGTACTCAACGCTGGTAAGGGTGCAGACCTCCAGACAATTTGGGTCACTCTTCAGATAGAAGGAGTCCAAGTAAAACTGGAATTGGACACTGGATCGGCATTGACGGTCATAAATAAGAAAGATTACGGAAAGTTATTCCAACATATTCCCCTACAGGATACGGGGATTAGATTGAAAACATACACGGGGCAAAGAGTGTACCCCATCGGGAAAATAGAGGTTGCAGTGGTCCACAAGGGCGAAGACAGTCAAATAATGGACTTATATGTGATATCTGAAGGAGGTCCTCCACTACTAGGACGGGAGTGGATTAGGAAAATGAATATGGACTGGCATTTCCTACAAACAATAACGAGTGAGAACTCGGTGAAGATAGTCGGCCCAGACTCTGGAACGGATGATGGTAAGCCCAACTCAGGTGCAAAAGACAAAGTTTCAGCACAGAATTCCACTGAGCAACAACAACATAGTTTAACTGTGGATTCTGAGTCTGGCAAGTCTACTGATGTGCCCATTTCTGAGGGACACCGGGCTCGAACTCAACTCCATTTCAAACTACAACAGCAATTAGAACAAATGCTTCGCCGTTTTGAGCAAGAGTTGAATGCAACGAAAGAGTTCTTTGATATAGAGTTGGAGAATCTGGAAAGAGAACAGAAGCAGCTGATGGAGAAAATGGAGCAGGAGCACACAAAACGTCTGATGTCAGAGGAGTTAACGGTCAGCCAACTCCTGCATATGCTGAAGGACAGGACTCTGAAATGGGAAAAACTTGAACACGAACTTCAATATTCAAACGAAAGGGGTTCGGAGCTCTCAAAGGTTATTGGAAGAGCTGAGGTGGCAACACAGACTGAGATGACTGCAACAGAGCAGCCCTTGGATGCCAAAAGTACGCTGACTCACGTCAACGTAGAACAACAGACTGCTGAAACAGCTGCTCCGGTAGAGGGATTGAATAGTCCGATCAATCAATCTCCAAAAGAAGTTGAAGTAGTAAAATCTCAAATGAGGTCATTAGTAAACGACTTGCTGAAAGCCCAGAAAAAGCTGGATGAAGAGGTACGCATGAAGAAGTCTCTTCAGGAAAGATGTCTGGACTTGGAACAAAAGCTGGCTAACGCCCAGCTGGGTATGGAGGAAATAGAAGACCCTCTCGCTGGCCTAGATCAGGAAGACACCGAATATTACTATGTCCTGTCCTGCCCAACTTGTAACTTCGACTCCCACCATACAGAAATCATGGAGGAGCACCGAAAGTCTATGGAACATCGGGAGAAGGTGGCTCTACTACGGAAAAAGGAGGAAGAGAAGGAGGAACTGCGCATGCAGCTGGCAGCTGACAGTGGAGCCCAGAGAGTCTCCAAGAAGCAGAAAAGGAAAAGTCGAAACAGAAGATGACCCATCTGAACCATTATTACCTCTACCAGATCACACACGTGGTCCCTCCGAACGGAGCCAATTCAGTTCGGAAGTTCAAACTGTTAAATCCATGGAAGGACTATTGAATGAGTCACTCCAGCAACGTGAACCGACTACACCACAGAGATTGAATCTGTGAACTGTTTTCCGCAGAGACTGAATCTGTGATCTGTTTTGACATGAAGTTATCTATGTATCTATGTTATTCTGTTATGTAAACCTGAAGTTATATATGTATATATGTTATTACGTTATGTTAAATGGGGAGATGACTGTAAAGCTAAGAAGGGAGGAATGTTGTGTATGTAATATGTGTGCTACTTTGAACCTATGGACAGGACTGCACTACTTGTAGGGCGTAGTGATACGCAGTACCACTCCTGGCCATAGGGGTATAAATAGTACTGTGGGTACTGATCTCCCCTCAGTTCCCGCCTGTGGGCATGAAGTAAAGACCTACGTGCAGTCCCTACCTCCAACCAGTAAAGACCTGTTTGAGTTATACGTTTAAGTCTTTGTGTTAATTGTTCAATACAATACACATACTTAACAGTGGCCCATCCCTAAATGCCCTTGAGAAGGTGGTGATGAGCTGCCTTCCTGAAACGCTGCAGTCCGTGAGGTGAAGGTGCTCCCACAGTGCTGTTAGGGAGGTCATATCCCAGGGTTGGTTGAATGTCGGCTTTGTATAGCCTGGTGAAAGCGCTGGGCCTGGCTCTGTGCTTCTTTCCACGGTAGAATTGGTATTGGCCGAGTCGGCTGATGCCCTGCCAGCGAGATCATAGATGGGCCGTGTCCAAGTCCCAGTCCTCTGGCGAGGTAACCCAGGAAGCTCTGCCATCTGCCGGTCTTGGTTTGGTTTTGACAGCAGCTCGATCCTCACATCTTGTGCTTGCTTCTGTTGGAGAATAGCTCGCACTGTGATTCTCTGGGGTTCAGCAGAGACCCCATTGGCTGCCAATTCCGCCAGATCCCCCAGGCCTCTCTGGAGCTTTCCCACAGCATTTCCGAGCTCTTGGAGGAGATTCAAATGGTAAACAATCAGCAAACTGTGCGCAAGGCCCCAACCCTTCGTTCAGGTGTTCGAACGTCATTGGCCTAAATGAGGAACAGAAGTGGCTCAGAACTGGGCCCCAGGAAACTCCTGTTGTTGGTTAAAGGCTGGCGTAAACTGATGTGCCCACTCTGACTGCAAAGCCCAATGTCCTTTGGATCAGCTCACTGGGGATGTGGAGCAGGCGTTTCACAGTCCATTATTCCAAACCTTGTCACCAGCTCTTTCCACGACCAGGACCACCACCAGTCTGCCCTCTTTCAGGTTCTCCTGCTGGCCAGGTTTGCTCTCTGGACATTTCAGTTCCCTGACGTGAGGTCAGCAGCAGGCAGAGAGTGGGTGGGCTCCTCCTCCATTGGCGCAGGTGGCATTGGGCTTTGACCTGCGGTGCTGTGTGACCCCCACCCCCACCCCGGCCACACCAGGCACAATTTGTGGTAGTCTCAGTCTCTGCTCTTCTACGACCGAATCCCTGGCACTCCCAGACCTGCCGGAGTAAAGACTGAGGCCACTTTCAACCAGTTTCTGGGCCTGCTCATATTTCTCAAAGGTCACTCTGATGAGTCTTGCCAGTTGACTTGCTTTGAGCTGTTGAGTACTGTGCTTTTAAAACTCCAGGGCAGATTTCCCCTCCCCCACTGGCATTTTAACCCTATTGCCCATGTCTAATGAGGAGGAATTTCTTCTCTCAGAGGGTCGTGAATCTTTGGAATTCTCTACCCCGGAGAGCTGTGGAGGCGGAGTCATTGAATATATTTGAGGCGGAGACTGACAGACATTTGAGCTACAGGGGAGTCGAGGGGTATGGGGAGAGAGCGGGAAAGTGGAGTTGAGGCCAAGATTGGATCAGCCATGATCTCACTGAATGGCGGAGCAGGCTCGCGGGGCCGATTGGCCGACTCCTGCTCCCGTTTCTTATGTTCTTATGTCCCGCAATCCTTCACTGTCCATCCTACTGTATTTTGACAGACTGGAACATAACGGCTGACCAAAAGCATCAGCTGGCCATTGGCATTCACGTCCGTGCTGGTAGCCCACTGTGCCGGGATGGCCCCGCGGAATAGGTGGCCCCTCCTTACAGTGCGTGCGTTGGGTTTACACTGCTGCATCTCCTTGGTGATAACTATCTCAGTATGGTAAATCGACAAGTCAAACCCCTGCTGGAGACTGCGAGTGGTGGCGCCCCATCATCATCCCTCTCGCCCTTTCAGCTTGGCTTTTCCCAGACCATCCTCGAGTTCACATTTGGCATTTCCATGACTTCTCATTCATCCATCTTATCCTCCATCTCATCCATCCCTCCGTCCATCCATCCATCCATCTCCACCTTTGCCAGCAGTCTCTCCAATGGCAAGGGAGGGGCCAGCATGTCCCTTGCCTATTCTCGTATTCTCTCCTCGCCAGGGAATGCATCCTTTGGCCCCGCCAACTCAGCCCCCTGCGCAGGCATCTGGGGACAGGAAGCTTAGGCAAAGCTGAGCAAGCTTGCTAGCTGACTCCACCGGTTCTGAGGGCCAGGAAGTCGGATGGAGGGGGGAGAAGTACCTAATTTCCCAGCGAGGGAGGGAGGGAGGGTAGAAGGCAGCCGAGGAGTGAAGAGACACGGGATCCAGATTTCACTGATCCTGTCCAGGGCCAGCTTTGTACAGTGCCATCACTGCATGGCCAGTTTACCGTTACCTCTTTCTGTTGTGAGCTGCCGACATTGCCTGTTTGTTTTTGGCCATTACTGTGTTCCTGTTACTATGAGCACTTTGATCAAGCTATTAAGTCTCTTTTGTTTCTTGGCCAACGTCAATCCCTCAACCAACATCACTAAAGCAGATGCCGTTTGCGGGAGCTTGCTGTGCGCAACTTGTCAGCCGCGTTTCCTACATTACAACAGTGACTGCACGTCACAAAACAGTTCATTGGCTGTAAAGCGCTTTGGGACGTCCCGAGGTCATGAAGGCGCTATAGAAATGCAAGTTCTTTCTTTTGTGAGTCACTGATGCAGTCACATTTGTCAGAAGAAAATTACTTATGAACGAACATTTAAGCAGTTTTTAGAGGAAAATGGTTTCAACGTTGCAACATGTTTTTACAGTCTGACACTTAACTACCTCTGCAGTGTGTCCGCTGCCTTTAATCAGTTGGCACACCATGTTCCATAGAGCAGGTTTACACATTACACTGAATGCCAGAACTGTGACAGCACACCTGGTCCATTGCTGTTCAGCTTGGGGTTTGGCCCTCACCATCTGTTTTTACTGTGTGAAAGTTCACTGCCTCATTACCAATTGAATTCTATTAGTGTTACACTGTTTTGTTGAATTACATGTCTGAGGCTGAACCACACTTTTCACAACCTGGGTGTCATATTTAACCCTGAAATGAGCTTCTAACCACATATCCGCAGCATAACAAAGACCGCCTATTTCCACCTCCGTAACATCGCCCGTCTCCGCCCTTGCCTCACCTCATCCGCTGCTGAAACCCTCATCCATGCCTTTGTTACCTCTAGACTTCACTATTCCTGGCTGGCCTCCCACATTCCACCCTACGTAAACTTGAGGTCATCCAAAACTCGGCTGTCCGTGTCCTAACTCGCACCAAGTCCCGTTCACCCATCACCCCTGTGCTCGCTGACCTACATTGGCTCCCGGTTAAGCAGCACCTTGATTTCAAAATTCTCATCCTTGTTTTCAAATCCCCCCATGGCCTCGCCCCTCCCTATCTCTGTAATCTCCTTCAGCCCCACAACCCCCTGAGATATCTGCGCTCCTCTAATTCTGCCTTCTTGAGCATCCCCTGATTATAATCGCTCAACCTTTGGTGGCCGTGCCTTCTGTTGCCTGGGCCCTAAGCTCTGGAATTCCCTCCCTAAACCTGTCCGTCTCGTTACCTCTCTTTCCACCTTTAAGACGCTCCTTAAAACCTACCTCTTTGGTAGCTTTTGGTCACCTGCCCTAATTTATCCTTATGTGGCTCGGTGTCAAATATTATGTCTTATAATACTCCTGTGAAGCGCCTTTGGATGTTTTACTATGTTAAAGGTGCTATATAAATGCAAGTTGTTGTTGTTGTTATTGAATAAGCCAGTGATGTAGAACGGCCAAGGATAAAGGCGGCGTGGCAGCTTCCTGGATGCTTCCTGTTAAGGTGCAGCATGGTTTCCTGGGCATCGCGAGGAATCTATACAATTAACAAACATAAGGAAAAGAATAGAGGAAAGACCTGCATTGATACAGCGCCTTTCCCCACCTCAGGACGTCCCAAAGCACTTTACAACCAATGAAATGCTTTTCTGAAGTGTAGTCACTGTTGTAATGTAGGGACCATGAGATTAGTGCCGGGTTTGAGTTCCTGGTCTTCCTCAAACCCGGCACTAAGCTCATGGTCTACAGGGCAGCAGTGATACCCGCCCTGCTGTATGCCTCAGAGACATGGACCATGTACAGCAGGCAGCTCAAAGCACTGGAGAGGTACCACCAACACTGCCTCCGCAAGATCCTGCAAATCCATTGGCAGGATAGGCGGACCAACGTCAGTGTTCTCGCTCAGGCCAACATCCCCAGCATCGAAGCTTTGACCATGCTCAATCAGCTCCGATGGGCGGGTCACATCGTCCACATGCCCGATACAAGACTCCCAAAACAAGCGCTCTATTCGGAGCTCCGATATGGCAAGAGAACCCCAGGTGGGCAGAGGAAACGCTTCAAGGACACCCTCAAAGCCTCCTTGAAAAAGTGCAACATCCCCACCGACACCTGGGAATCCCTGGCCCAAGACCGCACAAAGTGGAGGAGAAGCATCCGGGAAGGCGCCGAACATCTCGAGTCTCTTCGCCAGGAGCAAGTGGAAGCCAAGCGCAGGCAGCGCAAGGAGCGTACGTCAACCCAAGCAACCCACCCACCCGCCCCTTCAACCACCGTCTGCCCCACCTGTGACAGAGACTGTAGGTCCCGCATTGGACTCATCAGTCACCCGAGAACTCATTTTTAGTGTGGAAGCAAGTCATCCTCGGTTCCGAGGGACTGCCTAAGAAGGAATGTAGGGAAACGCGGCAGCCAACTTTAGCACAGCAAACAGCAATGAGATAATGACCGGATCATCTGATTCTGTGATGTTGGTTGGAGCCCCTTCTTGTTAATGAATGTGACTGAGTTGGAGCTTTAATCGCTGCTTGGGTTCCATTAAGAATAACATTTTATACAGGCAAAAAAATACAGTTGCAGTTCCTTTCTTTCACCAACAGAGGACAGCATTGATTGGGTGACCGCTTTGCGGAACACCTCCGTTCAGTCCGTAAGGATGACCCCGAGCTTCTGGTCACCTGTCATTTTAATTCACCGCTCCATTCCCACTCGGACTTCACCGTCCTTGGCCTCTTGCATTGTTCCACGAAAGCTCAACGTAAACTCGAGGAACAGCACCTCATCTTCCGATTAGGCACTTTGCAACCTTCCAGACTCAATATCGAGTTCAACAATTTCAGATCATAACCTCGGCCCCCATTACATTTTTACTTATATTTTTTTCCACCCCTTTGTTTGGGTCTTCCCTTCCCTCCCACCTTTCCTTTTTTTCCTCTTCTCTCTCCCACATGGCAGGTGTCTCTTATCCTGCCAGTACACTTCACACCTAATCTCAGCTGTCTTTTGTCTCCACTGTCCTATCACCATCTCGTCTGGTTTTGAATACCTCTTAATATCTCTTTACTTCTTTTGTTCTATCGCAGCCCTGAACTATTTCATTTCCTTTCCAGTTTTGAAAAAGGGTTTCAACCCAAAACGTCGACTCTAATTTCTCTCCATGGATGTTGCCTGGCCTGCTGAGTTTTTCCAGCATTTTCTGTTGTTATTTCGGATTTCCAGCATCTGCAGTATTTTGCTATCCGACAGCATTGATCTGTCTGAGACTCTCCGAGGCCCTCCAGTGGGGAACTGGATAAACTGCACACTGCATTCCTGCTGATGGAAATAGTTTCCAAGGAAGCAGCACCACTCACACAATTCCCAATAGTGTCCAGAGCGATACTGGATCTCTCTGAGCTGCCTGGTCCTCAGATAGAGAAGATGATCTATCGCAAATCCTAAACTACAATAATGTGAGAACAGCTGAAAATGAACAAAGAATTGGCCTCTAAATATCACTAACAGATCTTGGCCTGATCTTTGTTAGTCAGCAACAAAGACTTCCTGCCCTACAAGCCTTCGAGATATCTGCGCTCCTCCAATTCTGCCCTCTTGAGGATGCCTGATTATAATCGCTCCACCATCGGCAGCCGTGCCTTCAGCTGCCTGGGCCCTAAGCTCTGAATTCCCTCCCTAAACCTCTCCGCCTCTCTACCTCTCTCTCCTCCTTTAAGATGGTCCTTAAAACCTACCTCTTTGACCAAGCTTTTGGTCACCTGCCCTAGTTTCTCCTTATGTGGCTCGGTGGCAAATTTTTTGTCTTAAAATACTTCTGTGCAGCGCCTTGGGAGAATTTACTACGTTAAATGCGCTATATAAATACAAGTTGTTGTTGTTATTGATTTGAAAACACGGATGAGAATTTTGAAATCAAGGCGTTGCTTAACCGGGAGCCAATGTAGGTCAGCGAACACAGGCTTGATGGGCGAACGGGACTTGGTGCGAGTTAGGACACGGGCAGCCGAGTTTTGGTTGACCTCAAGTTTAGGTAGGTTGGAATGTGGGAGGCCGGCCAGGAGTGTGTTGGAATAGTCAAGTCTAGAGGTAACAAAGGCGTAGATGAGGGTTTCAGCAGCGGATGAGCTGAGGCAGGGGCGGAGACGGGCGATGTTACGGAGGTGGAAATAGGCGGTCTTAGTGATGGTGCGGTTATGCAGTCGAAAGCTCATCTCAAGGTCAAATACGACACCAAGTTTGCGAACAGTCTTGTTCAGCCTCAGACAGATGCCAGGGAGAGGGATGGAGTTGGTGGCTGGGGAACGGAGTTTGTGGCAGGGACCGAAGACACTGGCTTCAGTCTTCCCAATATTTAATTGGAGAAAATTTCTGCTCATCCAGAACTGGATGTCGGACAAGCAGAGATAGCGGAGGGGTTGAGAGAGGTGGTGCTGAGGTAGAGCTGGGTGTCGTCAGCATATGTGTGGAAACTGACGCTGTGTTTTCGGATGATGTCGCCAAGGGGCAGCATGTAGATGAGAAATAGAAGGGGGTCAAGGATAGATCCTTGGGGGACCCCAGAGGTAACGATGCGGGAGTGGGAAGAGAAGCTGTTGCAGCTGAATCTCTGGCTACAACAGGATAGATAAGAATGAATCATAGAATGGTTACAGCACAGAAGGAGGCCATTCAGCCCGTCGAGCCCGTGCCTGTAGTGTATGTACCTTGAAGAAGGAACTATATTCTGCAGCCCCTGTATACTGCAGTACCAGTAGTGACCACCCCTGTATATAAGCCTGTGTAGTAACTTTGTATAGTAGTTCCAATTTTGTCTCCATTCAGTAAACACCTATTATAACCAACTTCTGCAGTCCGTGTCTCAATTACACACGGACATTACATTGGCGACGAACAGATCCGAACTTACCTACAGTTCTGCACCACCTCACGGGGATTCATCCCTGAAGCGAAGTTATTAGAAGTCGAAGCCAGAAAGAAGAAATCCAAAAAGAAAAAAAACAAACAGAAGAAACGGGCGTCGACCGTGGGCAACCGCCCTCTGATTCATCGAATTCGAAGATTTGCAGGAGAGGCTGTCGAGAGCTGGGCTTGGTTATCCAGTCTATGGTGTTCCAGCTAATCGGGCTGGTGGCAGGTAGTACACTGATCCTTCCTGGGCTGCGGCGGGCTGGAGCTCGATCGGGTGGCTTTTCAATGGGGCCGAGCAGCGTTGTCGGGAAGAGGAGAGAGAGAGAGAGAGGGCGGAGCACACAGGGCGCGGCTGGTGCTACGAAGCCGGGCAGCGTACAGACCCGAGAAGAGGGAGGGAAGTGTCCCATAGAGTCTGCTCTGACGACGGGAACAGTAATTAAAATAAAAGAAAAAGAAATTAGAAGCGCAGAAAGCCGCGAGGAGCTGCAGTTTGCCACGGGGACCGCGGAGAGCGGCGTTGGCAGCAGCGCGGGCGGAAGCGCGCGAAGACCATAGGGCGTCGCCATCAAGGCATAAAAACGCCAGCAACAACGCTGGCAGCAGCGGAAAAGGCAGAAAGCGCGGGAGGCGCCATCTTAATCCAGCGGGGAACAAGGCAAAGCGCGGGAGGCGCCATCTTAGATCTCCAAGATGCCGAAGACTGGCAATATCACTGCCTTCGATAATGCAATAGAAGACTGGACCACGTATGTGGAAAGGGTTGAAGTATATTGCAAGGCAAATGAAGTAGCCGATGAGAAAAAGGCATCGGTACTACTAAACTTAATGGGTGCAAGAACGTACGGCCTATTGCGGAACCTGATCACTCCAGTCAAACCGATGGAGAAGAGTTTTAACGAAATTGTTGATATCCTACAGGAACACCTAAATCCTACACCGCTGCTGATAGCAGAAAGATTTAAATTCCACAAGAGAAATCAGCATAAAGATGAGAGCAATGCTGATTACCTTACGGAACTACGCAAGCTATCAAAGCACTGCCAGTTCGGAGCAGGACTGGCAGATTCCCTACGGGACAAATTTGTCTGTGGACTCCTGAGTGAAGGAATCCAGAAGAGGTTACTCTCAGAGAAAGAGCTGACGCAAGATAAGGCTTTCAGCGTGGCATTATCGTACGAAGCAGCAGCAAGGGGAGCTGCGGAAATACAGCAAAAGCCACAGGAATACGGCACCCATGAAATGACACGGGGATTTTTAAAATGTTATCGCTGCGGCAGAACAACCCATGACCAGAAGGACTGCTGGTCCAAGGACAAAACATGCAGGCAATGCGGAAAGATGGGACACATTGCACGAGTTTGCAGGTCCGGGAAGAAGACTAACGACAACAAAAAGACTACTAAGGAAAAGTACAGGAAAGTACAAAAGATGACGGACAGTAGTTCCGAAGACCAGAAGAGCGATAGTGAATCCGGGAACAAGAGAACAGCTGTCAGTGTGCCGGGGAACCTTGATGTGTGGATCCAGAGTAGTAATTCCACCCAAATTGAAGGATAGAGTGCTCAATGAGCTTCATGAGGGTCATCTGGGAGGGGTAAAAATGAAGAACTTAGCCAGAGCATTTGTGTGGTGGCCGGGAATCGATAGAGAAATCGAAGAGATGACCAAGAGCTGTACAGGATGCCAGAAGGTCCAAAACGCCCCACCACAAGCCCCTCTACATCCATGGGAGTGGCCCTCATCTCCATGGCAAAGGGTACACATTGATTTTGCTGGTCCATTTATGGACTCGATGTTTTTAATTGCGGTGGATGCACATTCAAAGTGGCCAGAGGTAATAAAAATGTCCTCAACCACCACAGAAAAAACTATCACAGTCTTACGAACCATATTCGCCAGAAATGGGCTGCCTGAACAGATTTGCTCCGACAATGGACCACAGTTTGTGTCTGAAGAGTTCCGGAGGTTCTTAAAGAACAATGGTGTTAAGTATTACACATCCGCCCCATATCATTCAGCCACCAATGGATTGGCTGAGAGGTTCGTTCAAACATTCAAGAAGGCTATCAAGGCAATATGTAATGAAGACATACCCCTACAACACAAGGTGGATAACTTCTTGTTTGCCTACCGGAATGCGACACATGCGGTTACCAACCAAACTCCAGCCATGATGTTCTTCAATCGAAGACCAAGATGCCGCTTGGATTTGGTTAAGCCAAACATCAGAAGAGATGTGGAGAACAGGCAGTTTCAGAATATGAATGAAAGGCCAACCAGGAGTTTCAAGATAGGTCAACCAGTTTTGGCCTGGGACTACCACACAGAGAAATGGCAGCCAGGAACGATCTGCACATGGCAAGGACCTCTAATGTATACCGTGGACGTTGGAGAGAGCATTGTAAGACGCCATGCTGACCAGATTCTAGAGTCACTAGAAAATGTCAAATCTACACCACGATCCTATACACCTGGTGATGAAACCGAAGTACCAATTGCATCTACCTCAGAATCGGTGATATTGGAAGCAGACGAACCAAACAACGACGTTGATCCCGAATCAACTTTGCCAGAAGAACCTGATACCCCAAAGAGGCGTTATCCGGACAGAATCAGGAAGCCTCCTCAAAGACTGAATTTATAATTGATTAACTTCAGCTAATGTATATAGCAACTGTAATTATAAATATGTTATTTAATTATTAATCGAATGTTATGTACTGTTTAGCTAAAAGGGGAGGAATTGTAGTGTATGTACCTTGAAGAAGGAACTATATTCTGCAGCCCCTGTATACTGCAGTACCAGTAGTGACCACCCCTGTATATAAGCCTGTGCAGTAACTTTGTATAGTAGTTCCAGTTTTGTCTCCATTCAGTAAACACCTGTTATAACCAACTTCTGCAGTCCGTGTCTCAATTACACACGGACGTTACAGTGCCGACTCTGCAAGAGTTCTTCAGCCAGTCCCACTCTCCCGCCCTTTCCCCGTAGCCCTGCAAATTCTTTTCCTTCAGGTACTTAACCAATTCCCTTTTGAAAGCCATGCTTGAATCTGCCTCCACCACTCTTTCAGGCAGTGCATTCCAGATCCTAACCACTCGCTGAGCAAAAAAGTTTTCCTCAAGTCGTCTTTGGTTCTTTTGCCAATCACCATGAATCTGTGTCCTCTGGTTCTCGACCCTTCTGCCAATGGGAACAGTTTCTCTCTACCTACTCTGTCTAGACCCATCATGATTTTGAACACCTCTATCAAATCTCCTCTCAACCTTCTCTGCTCCAAGGAGAACAACTCCAGCTTCTCCAGTCTCTCCACATAACTGAAGTAGTGGAAATAGACGGTCTTAGAATGGAACCAGGCGAGAGCAGTCCCACCCAGCTGGACATAGAAACATAGAAAAATAGGAGCAGGAGTAGGTCATTTGTCCCTTCGAGCCTGCTCCACCATTCAATATGATCATGGCTGATCCTCTATCTTAATACCATATTCCCGCTCTCTCCCCATACCCCTTGACACCTTTTGTGTCTAGCAATCTATCTATCTCCTTCTTAAATATATTCAGTGACTTGGCCTCCACAGCCTTCTGTGGTGGAGAATTCCACAGGTTCACCACCCTCTGAGTGAAGAAATTTCTCCTCATCTCAGTCCTAAATGTCCTACCCCATATCCTGAGACTGTGACCCCTTGTTCTAGACCCCCCAGCCAGGGGAAACATTCTCCCTGCATCCAGTCTGTCTAGCCCTGTCAGAATTTCATACGTTTCAATGAGAGCACCTCTCATTCTTTGAAACTCTAGTGAATACAGGCCTAGTCGACCCAATCTCTCCTCATACGACAGTCCTGCCATCCCAGGAATCAGTCTGGTGAACCTTCGCTGCACTCCCTCCATGGCAAGTATTTCCTTTCTTAGGTAAGGAGACCAAAACTGCACACAGTACTCCAGGTGTGGTCTCACCAAGGCCCTATATAACTGTAGTAAGACATCCTTGCTCCTGTACTCAAATCCTCTTGCAATGAAGGCCAACACACCATTTGCCTTCCTAACTGCTTGCTGCACCTGCATGTTTGCTTTCAGTGACTGGTGTACAAGGACACCCAGGTCCCTCTGTACATCAACATTTCCCAATCTATCACCATTTAAATAATATTCTGCCTTTCTGTTTTTCCTACCGAAGTGGATAACTTCACATTTATCCACGTTATACTGCATCTGCCATGTATTTGCCCACACACTCAACTTGTCTAAATTGCCTTGAAGCCTCTTTGCATCCTCCTCACAACTCACAATCCCACCTAGTTTTGTGTCATCAGCAAACTTGGAAATATTACATTTGGTTCCCTCATCCAAATCATCATTGATATATATTGTGAATAGCTGGGGCCCAAGCACTGATCCCTGCGGTACCCCACTAGTCACCGCCTGCCACCCCGAAAAAGACCCATTTATTCCTAGTCTCTGTTTCCTGTCTGTTAACCAATTTTCAATCCAAGCCAGTGACGTAATAAAGACTCACTACGCACTTGGTTGAACATAAAGCAAGGCTTTAATCGACTTGTTACAAAGCATGGAGGTCTAGTTAGTAGTCACTAGCTTCCTGTTTCCAGATTGTCTCTGGCCAAGTTGGGCCCACGCCCGAGTATTTATACTCCTCGGGCGGCGCCCTCAGCTGACTGTCCAGTAGTACTTCCTGAGTTACTTCTTGTAGAAGTTGCGATTTATGACATTCTTCCTCCCTAAAAGGTTTGGAAGTCCAGTCTTCCTTTAACGGACTAGGCGGACCAAAAATAGCCGTAGTCGTTTAGCTTTCTGCTTGTGACCGGAAGGCACGTCTCCCCAGACCGTGTCCTGGTCCCTGGGTCGCTTGATCGTCCTGTGGAGGTCTGGGAATATCATGACTCCGGGTGCGGGTCCCCACAGGCGCAGAGCTGGCCTCATCCTGGGTCGTAGCTGGAGATTGTCCGGCGTCCTGGTTTCGGGCGGCCATCCTACGGGGAGCATTCGGCTCCCTGAGTTGATCCGGTAGCACTGCCGGCAGATCCCTCGATGTCCCAGGTAGGGCGTCATCTTCATAGGAGTGCGGAGTGTTGACACCACCGTCATGGGATCCTTCATCATTCAGGCCCATGTGACCGGTTGGGCAGGGAGCCATATCTCTGAGCGAGACGGTGGACTCCCAGCCATCAGGGTACCACACGTGCGCATACGTGGGGTTTACCTCCGTTAACTCCACCTCGTCAACGAGGGGGTCATTCTTGGCAGACCGGACGAACCTCCAGAGTAGCACAGGGCCTGGAGCCACCAACCATGACGGTAGAGATGTCCCATGTGTAGAACGATGTCGGAACTTGAAGAATCACTCATGAGGCGTGACATTAGTGGATGTGGAGAGAAGAGACCTGATAGAGTGTAACACGTCGGGGAGCACAGTTTCCCACTGCTGGTCTGGTAGGTTGCGTGACCTCAGTGCCAGACGGACAGCGTTCCAGATGATGGCATTGTATCGTTCAACCTGTCCGTTGCCGATTGGATGATATGGTGTCGTCTTACTCGAGGCGATTCCCCGTTGGGAGAGATAACCTTTAAGTTCACGCGACATAAAGGAGGGACCCCGCTCCGTGTGGATAAAATTGGCCGTCCCGCAAAGGGAAAAGACCTGATCGAGGCATTTAATTACCGTAGAGGTAAGTATATTAGGACAGGGGAAGGCAAAGGGAAAGCGTGAATACTCGTCTACCATCGTAAGTAGGTAGGTGTTCCGCGTCGACGAAGGCAATGGCCCTTTAAAGTCTATGCTGAGCCTCTGCATAGGCTGCATTGCATGCATGAGTAAGACATAGAAACATAGATGGGCGGAAGAATTGTGGTTTCAATTCTGCACAAATCCTACAGGAGGAGCATGTTTTCTTTACGTCCTCCGTTGAGAATGGTAGATTTTTGGAGCGCACAAAGTGCAACATACGGGTAATGCCAGGATGGCATAAGTCCATATGCAGATCCGCCAGAGTCGACGTTGACATTGAAGAGCAAAATGCCCGTGTGAAGGTATCTGGGGCCACATTCTGTTTGCCGGGTCGGTAACGGATAGTATATCCAAAGGCGGCCAGCTCCATCCTCCAGAGTTGAATTTTATTATTTTTGACTTTCGTGCGCTTCCGGTTATCCAACATGAAGGCTACGGAGCGCTGGTCAGTTATGAGCGTGAAATGACGCCGAGCAAGAAAATGACTCCATTGGCGTACAGCCTCAATGATGGCTGTAGCCTCCTTCTCGACGGAGGGGGGGGTAATGGAGCTTGCTACCCTGCAAGGTTCTGGATAGGAATGCCACGGGTCGACCACCTTGATTCAAGGTAGCCGAGATCGCCACCTCCGATGCATCGCATTCGACCACAAAAGGAAGGTTTTCGTCAATGGAGCGAAGCGTGGCTTTCTCCAGCTGTCATTTGAGGAGGTTGAAGGCAGAAATAGCCGTTGCTTCCAATGGAAAAGACTTTGCATGAAGCAGGGGCTGTATTTTATCGGAGAAGTGAGGTACCCACTTTGCGTAATAAGCAAACATGCCAAGTGCCCGACGAAGAGAGCCGAGATTTGTAGGGTGGGGAGCTCCTGAAGTGGACGAAGTCGCTCTGGGTCTGGTTTAATAACACCGTTGCCCACCCAGTAGCCAAGAATGTTCACTGATGGCACCGATTTCACCGATTTGGATTCGTTTAACGTTAAGTGGCGATGACGGAGAATGTCAAAAAATCTCTGAAGATTGGAGTCATGCTCCTTTTGATCATGGCCGGCAATAGTGATATTGTCTAAATACGGAAAGGTATCCGTCAAGTTCTCTTGCCGGACTAGGCCATCCATTCCCCGTTGGAAGACGGCCACCCCATTGGTGACCCCAAATGGAAGGCGACGAAACTGATAAAGCCGACCATTGGCCTCAAAGGCCGTATACTTTTTGTCAGAGTCTTTCAGCGGTACCTGATGGTACGTGCTCTTTAAATCGAAGGTTGAAAATACCTTGTATTTGGCAAGGTTGTTGACCATGTCATCTGTGCGTGGTAGCGGGTAGGCATCCAGATCGGTATATTGATTAATAGTCTGTGAATAATCAATACACAGATGTTTCTTATGTTGTTTTAAAGGGTTTTTCACAACAACGACTTGAGCCCGCCAGGGAGATGAACACGGCTCAATAATACTGTCAGCTAAAAGGCGAGAGATTTCTGCTTCGATAAATGCTCGGTCGTCTTGGCTAAAGCGCCACGATTTGGTGGCTATGGGTTTACAGCGGGGGGAGAGATTGGCAAACAGGGAGGGCTCACCGAGTAAGGCCGCCGAGAGCGCACAAAATGGCATCTTAGAAATGGTAAACTCCGGCTTCGACCCTCCAAACTCAAAAGAGAGTCTTTTGTGCTGCTTCTGGAAGTCCTGTCCCAGAAGCACATCGCTGCATAAGTTTTCGAGTACTCCGAGCTGGGTGGAGGGATACGTGCGACCATTGAGGAAGAGGTTGACAAGACAGAAGCCAGAAGAATTGGTGGTCAGAGTTGTCAGAGCCATTGCAATCTCCCTGTCCGAGAGATAAATGCGCAGTTTTAACCTGCTGACAGCCCGCTTACTGATGAAGCTGTCAGAGCTGCAGGAGTCGATTAGCGCGCTTAGAGTGTGCCCATTTACTGAAACCTTCGTGGCTGCATGGGACAAACTTTGGGGAAAAACAGCTGTGATGGGAGGAGGGGCAATTTTTCCTTCGGCAGCTGTAGCCTTAGCAGTGGTTCTTGGGGGAGGAGCAGCTCCATAGATAGCAGCTGTGAAGCTAACAGGAGCTCTCGACCGGTATACTTTAGAGGAGCGGCCTTTCTTGTTAGCAGAGGCCCGTGACTGGCATACCTTGGAAAAGTGTCCTTTCTTGCTGCAATGATTGCAGGTCGCATTACGAGCCGGGCAAAATTTTCTGTAATGGAACGTACCTCCACAAAAGATACACTTTCTTCCTGATTGCCAGGATGCTGCTAGGGCGGGGTCATCATCAGCGAAGGCCTCTAGGGTAGGGTCGTCGCCTGTTAGAGTAGAGTCATCATCAGTGGGGGCATCCACCCGAGACCTATCGAAAGACTTATTAAAGGTGATAGCCGCCGCCCGTGCACGTGGTGGGAGATAAGCGTCTGCATTCTTCTTGGCCAAGTCCAGGGAACACGCCTGGTCATAAGCAGCCTGTAAATTGAGGGTTTTATTTTCCAGCAGGCGCTGACGTATAAAAGGGGACGCAATCCCATTGATAAAAGATTCGCGGATTAGTTCCTCTTGATACTGTTCAGCTGTAACCGCTTTGAGGTTACAATCTTTGCCGAGCTTGCAAAGTTTCTGGAGGAATTCATCAAGTGACTCCCCAGGCTGCTGCTGAGTTGTGGCCAGTAGGTGTCGAGCAAAGATTTCATTCGGGGACTTGACGTATAGCTGCTGTAATATTTGGATAGCAGCGTCGTAGTCTATACAGTCCTCAATATAATCATACACATGAGGGGATACGTAGTTAATAAGCATTCGTAACTTATTTGGGGCATCCGCCCCACATTCTTCAAGAATGTTTCTAAAGGTACGAAACCAATGCTTTCATACCTTCGCTGCCGCAGGTGCATTCAGATCCAGGTCGAGACGAGCGGGTCTAAGGAGTTTTTCCATGATGGATCAGTTTCTTGCCCAAGTTCCTTTCTGCGGTTCGAGTTGCAGCTGGTTGTTCCGAATCACCCAAAGCGTGGAGACGATAACAAGTTGATTAAATTGATGTAATAAAGACTTACTACACACTTGGTTGAACATAAAGCAAGGCTTTAATCGACTTGTAACAAAACATGGAGGTCTAGTTAGTAGTCACTAGCTTCCTGTTTCCAGATTGTCTCTGGCCAAGTTGGGCCCACGCCCGAGTATTTATACTCCTCGGACGGCGCCCTCAGCTGGTCGTCCAGTAGTACTTCCTGAGTTACTTCTTGTAGAAGTTGCGATTTATGACAGCCAGTATATTACCCCCAATCCCATGTGCTTTAATTTTGCACATTATCCTCTTATGTGGGACTTTATCAAAGGCCATCTGAAAATCCAAATACACCACATCCCCTGTTTCTCCCTTATCTATTCTACCAATTACATCCTCAAAAAACTCCAGTAGGTTTGTCAAACACGATTTCCCTTTCATAAATCCATGTTGACTTTGTCTAATCCCGTTGATATTTTCTAAGTGTCCTGTTATCACATCCTTTATAATAGACTCTAGCATTTTCCCTACTACTGATGTTAGGCTAACTGATCTGTAGTTCCCTGTTTTCTCTCTCCCTCCTTTTTTAAATAGTGAGGTTACATTTGCCACCCTCCAATCTGCCGGAACTGTTCCATAATCTATAGAATTTTGGAAGATGACAACCAATGCATCCACTTACAGTACTCGGTGATGACGGTGGAGAGGCGTTGGAGGAGGATGGAGTGGTCAACTGTGTCAAAGGCTGCAGACAGGTCGAGAAGGACAAGGAGGGATAGTTTACCATGGTCACAGTCACATAGGATGTCATCTGTGACTTTGATCAGGGCCATTTCAGTACTGTGGCAGGGGTGGAATCCGGATTGAAGGGATTCAAACATGGAGTTGCGGGAAAGATGGGCACGGATTTGAGAGGCGACAACACTGAAAGGATTCGCAAATTTCATGTCTCCCCTGAAGATTTACTTCTGACTTATTGGAGAAATCCTGGCTGGACTGAGTTTAAAATCCAGGGCTCCAGGGCCCAACAAGATGGCTGCAGTCAGCCTCATGGCCAAGGCCTGCAAAGTTCAGGTTTGGACTGACAAAGAAGGAATGTTCCAGAAATTAGAAGGCAGACAGGCCTTCTGCATTTATGTATGAGAAGCAAACAGTGGCATTCGGGCCTCTGATTAAAACCCATCAAGGCCGTTTGCACAGATAATCAACGGGTAATAGCTGCATTCAGACCTTCGTTAGCTGACTTCAACACTGTTTGGAAACGATCAACGGGGCATTAAAACTGGAATGGCCCCATCACAAGACCAGTTACACAAAGGAAAACACTTATGGGACGTTTAAAGACCGATTAACCGGCCATCCAGGTCGATGGGCCCAGATCGGTTTCCTTTGTATCATCTTCAACACGTCCAGGTCAGACAAAGAAACAGGCTGATCTGGCGAGTGATAAGGGCTCCCAGAAAGGGGTATAAGTAGTCCCTCGGGAAGCCACATCTCTCTCTCTCGCCTGGACTCCGGTGCCCTGCCTTACCATCAAGAAGATCGACGACGAAGAGCCCGTCCAGGGAAGCAGGATACCGACAGTTACCTTTGAATCACTGGGGTATCTCTGCTCTGGGTGGTGAAAACCCTAACGACATCAGCAGGCAACAGGGCATGGAGCAGGCGTTCTAACATCCGAGACTGGTGAGCATAAACTTTCTGGCCCATCACAAGACAACTTAGATAGGTGTAAAGGGTGGGAGTTAAGGGGATTGCTAAAATTGTCATTTTAGTCATTTTCCCTCGATGTGTCCGTTTCTCCTCCCCCGCTAAGTGTAATTGTGTTACATATATAGTGATTTTCTCTGTATAGTGTTTAATTTTCTCTATTTTTAATAAACATTTGTTTTCTTTGCACCAAATCACTGGTCTCGTTTTGTTTATATCACTGTTCATAATAAGTCCGGTGGCCAGAACCAGAGGGGAAGCGAATCGATCCGCACGGGGCTGGAGCAGCTCAGATATGCCTGACTGGCCAGACACAAACCCCAAACCAAAACCCCCTACAACACCTTCAAGGACTTTGGAGAGGAAAGGGATATGCTGATGTGTGACATCGAAAGTGTGACCAGAAGTAAGCGTGACACTTACAGTAAGCGCGCGTTATGTGCAACATTATTAATACATTATAAATAATTTCTGCTACAGTTAAATATCTGTTTGGCACCATAATTAGTTACTTTTCAGTTTGGCTGCACTCTCGTCTCTGGCTCAGTAGGTTTTGGGGTTCAAGTCCCACTCCAGAGACTTGAGCACATAATCCAGGCTGACACTCCAGTGCAGTGCTGAGGGAGTGCCGCACTGTCAGAGGTGCCGTCTTTTGGATAAGACTTTAAACTGAGTCCGCTGAATGTTAAAGTTCCCGTGGCTGTCTCTGGCGAACAGCGGGATGTTCTCTGGCATCTTTCCAGCACTCCCCCCTCGACCAAAGCCAGCAAAAAGGATGAGGTTAACTGGTCATTCCTCCTATTGCTGTTTGTGGGACCTTGCTGTGCCATCGTAACGAGGACTTTCCCATCATTGTCGCTGTTGATAGAGGGAGAGGCTCCCCGCCCAGCACATGTCTAACACTGCACTGTCTGGGGCCTCCAGTAGGGGGCAGACAGAGGTAACATTCAGTCACAGAGAGGAGGCTGGTACGGGACCAGCTCAGACAGTGGGACTGAAAAACAAATCACAACAGAGTTACAAATTACAACTTGGCAGATATAAAAAGGATGTGGAAAGGGGAACAAACCCTGTGCTTTCCTCAGCAAGCGCCGACTGTTACAAAAGAAAAAAGAAAGACTTGTATTTCTATAGCGCTTTTCACAACCTCAGGACGTCCCAAAGCGCTTTACAGCCAATGAAGTACTTTTTGAAGTGTATCCACTGTTGTAATGTAGGAGACGCAGCAGCCAACTTAAACACAGCAAGATCCCACAAACAGCACTGCGATAATCACCAGATGAAACACCGCCAGCTCCAAGTCACACACCATCCCGACTTGGAAATATATCGGCCGTTCCTTCATCGTCGCTGGGTCAAAATCCTGGAACTCCCTCCCTAACAGCACTGTGGGAGCACCTTCACCACACGGACTGCAGCGGTTCAAGAAGGCGGCTCACCACCACCTTCTCAAGGGCAATGAGGGATGGGAAACCTTAAAGAAAGATCATCTGTTTTTGTGGTGTTGGCTGGGGCCTCTTTTTGTTAATCAACATCATTGAGTTGGAGCTTTAAGAGCCACCTGCGTTCCATTAAGGATGAAATAACAACAGAAAATGCTCTCTCCACGGATGCTGCCTGGCCTGCTGAGTATTTCCAGCATTTTCTGTTGTTATTTCAGATTTCCAGCATCCGCAGTATTTTGCTATCCATTAAGGATGATATGTTATACAGTAGCTGGAAAAAAACTACAATTGCGGTTCCTTTTTTTCACCAACAGAGGGCAGCATTGATCTGTCTGAGACTCTCCGAGGCCCTCCAGTGGGGAACTGGATAAACTGCACACTGCATTCCTGCTGATGGGACTAGAAACATAGATAGAAACACAGAAAAATAGGAGCAGGAGTCGGCCATTCGGCCCTTCGAGCCTGCTCCACCATTCAATATGATCATGGCTGATCCTCTATAGTTTCTGTGGTGAAATAAGTCTTATAAGTATATACCTTATTCTACCTGTGTATCGTTTCCTATTGTAATCTATTGTAACCCTGCTGTTTTCTTGGTTGGCCAGGAATGCTGATGTACTGTATACCACTCTGCTGTGCCATTGATTGTCCTGATCTGACTTCGCCCCTGGCTCCGCCTCCTAGTTCACTTCTGAGAAGCTGGTCAGAAGGCTAACATGTGTGTTCTGTTCTGTCCAGTTCTAAGCTATTTTAATAGCTTGTTACTTCCAGGGATGGACAGACTCCTGAAGCCGGAGCGTCTAGACAGTGATCCACATTCGGCGGACGCATCGAAGAAATTCGCACATTGGCTCCGGTGTTTCGAACATTTCATTGCATCGCTCGATGATGGGGCCAACAAACTGGGCCTACTGACTAACCTAGTAAGTCATCGGACTTACTCACTAATCGAGGACGCTTCTACATACGAGGATGCACTCGCGACTCTCAAGGCCCAATACCTGAAGCCTGTTAACGAGGTGTATGCCAGGCATCTCTTGGCTACCCACAGGCAACTACCGGAGGAATCGCTGGATGATTTTCTACAGAATCTAAAGGCCCTGGCGAAGGACTGCAACTACAAGGCCGTGACGGCCATTTTGTACCAGGAAGAAGCGGTTCGCGATTCGTTTATATCGGGCCTTTGATCGAATTACATTAGGCAGAGGTTGCTTGAAAGGGACACTCTGGATCTAAAGACGGCCGTGGCTACAGCTCGATCGCTGGATGTGGCGCAGAAGAACTCTGAGACCTATGCGTCAGGCCATGCGGCCCTCTCAGTCTCGTGCGCGCCGAGCGAGGAGGCGCCATCCTCTCCGCCTGGGCCTCGGACCAGCCCTACACCACGGGAGTCTCCATCCAGCCCCACCACTGCAACGATGTCCCGCGGACCAAGATGCTACTTCTGCAGCCAGCTCAAGCACCCCAGACACCGATGTCCTGCGAGAGACGCCACATGTTTCAAGTGCAAGAAACGGGGACATTTCAGCAAGGTATGTAAGGGGAATCCCGTACCTGATACAGTCTCCGCGGCCCTACACGTGGTCCCAGAATTTGATACCGTCTCAGCGGCCGCCTACGGATCTATGATAGCCTCAGTCACGGTTGACCAGTCCAGACCGCATCCACTATCAAAGTCTATGATGGACGTTAAGGTAAACGGACACCCGACGAAGTGTTTAATCGAATGCGGGATTACTGAGAGTTTTATTCACCCTAGCCTCATCAAACCGTACTCACTAAAGGTGTACCCTACCCGGAGCAATGTCGCGATGGCATCTAAGTCCCTCACTTCGGAGGTAATCGGTTTCTGTAAAGTAACACTGACTGTTAAGGGCACAGAGTATAAAGATTTTAAACTCCTTGTGTTGCCGCAGCTCTGCGTGAAACTAATTCTAGGCCTAGATTTCCAGTGCCACCACGAGAGCGTCACACTTGCATATGGCGGATCCCAGCCCCCGCTCACAGTTTGCGGCCTCTCCACTTTAAAGATAAGCCCGCCATCCCTGTTTGCGAACCTCGCCCCAAACTGTAGACCTATCGCGACCAAAAGTCGACGGTACAGTTCGGAAGATAAAAAATTTATAAAAGAAGAAGTAGGAAGGCTACAGCGGGAGGGTATCATCGAAAATAGTAATAGCCCGTGGCGTGCTCAGGTAGTGGTGGTTAAAACTAACGAAAAGAAACAGCTCGTGGTCGACTACAGCCAGACCATCAACATATATACGCAACTAGACGCTTATCCCTTGCCTCGCATCTCCGAGATGGTGAACCAGATTGCCCAGTATCGTGTGTTTTCCACTATTGACTTAAAGTCTGCCTATCACCAGCTCCCCATAAAAGTAGACGACCGTCCTTATACGGCTTTTGAAGCAAATGGGCACCTGTACCAATTCCTTAGGGTACCCTTCGGGGTCACGAATGGAGTTTCCGTTTTCCAACGGGAAATGGACCGTATGGTAGATGAGAATGCGTTGGAGGCAACATTTCCGTACCTGGACAATGTTACTATCTGTGGACGCGACCAACAGGAGCATGACCGGAATCTCGCTAAATTTCTAGAGACTGCCCAAAAGCTAAACCTGACCTATAACGAGCACAAATGTACTTTCAACACTACTCGTCTGTGTATTCTCGGCTGTGTGGTAGAGAATGGGGTAATCGGGCCAGACCCTGAACGATTACGCCCGCTTAAAGAACTACCACTGCCACATAACCCTAAGGCCTTAAGAAGGTGTCTGGGATTCTTCTCTTATTATGCTCAGTGGGTGGCCAACTATTCGGACAAAGCCCGAGCCCTTATCAAGTCGACGTCCTTCCCTCTATCAGTAGAAGCGCAGGAGGCATTCACCAACATCAAACGGGACATTGAAAAGGCCGTGGTATGTGCTGTAGATGAGAGGATACCCTTCCAGGTAGAGAGCGATGCTTCTGATTTCGCATTGGCTGCAACCCTCAACCAGGCCGGGAGACCGGTAGCCTTCTTTTCCCGTACACTACAGGGTCCTGAAGTCAGGCATTCTTCCGTTGAGAAGGAAGCACAAGCAATTATCGAGGCGGTCAGACATTGGAGACATTATCTCGCCGGCAAACGTTTCACACTCCTCACTGACCAGCGGTCTGTGGCCTTCATGTTTAACACGAAGCAGAGAGGCAAGATAAAAAATGACAAGATCCTAAGATGGCCGATAGAACTGTCCATTAACGACTACGATATTATGTACAGGCCAGGAGCACTCAACGAGCCACCCGATGCCCTATCTCGAGGGGTATGTGCCAGCCTTAGTACTGACAAGCTCCAAAGTCTCCACGACGCACTCTGCCACCCAGGAATCACCCGATTGAATCACTTCATCAAGTCTCGCAACTTACCCTACTCCATTGAGGAGGTCCGATCGATGACCAGAGCCTGCCGCGTTTGTGCGGAATGCAAACCCTGCTTCTACAGGCCCGAACAAGCTCACCTCATCAAGGCAACTCGGCCATTCGAGAACCTAAGCCTTGATTTCAAAGGTCCTCTCCCATCGGTTGATCGTAATGTCTATTTCCTCAACGTTATAGACGAATACTCTTGTTTCCGCTTTGCCATTCCCTGCCCGGACATGACCAGTGCTACGGTAATCAAAAGCCTCTGCAACTTATTCTGTCTGTTCGGTATGCCCAACTATATCCATAGCGACAGAGGGACGTCGTTTATGAGTGATGAGTTACGCCGGTTCTTACTATCAAAAGGGATTGCTACTAGTAGAACCACTAGCTACAACCCCTGGGGCAATGGGCAGGTTGAGAGGGAGAATGCGACAGTGTGGAAGGCAGTCGTTCTGTCTTTAAAATCGAAAGGCCTACCGACCTCTCGCTGGCAGGAAGTTCTTCCCGATGTACTGCATTCCATAAGGTCTCTGCTGTGCACCGCAACAAATGCTACTCCTCATGAGAGGATGCTCGGTTTCCCCAGGAAATCTTCCTCAGGTATTTCACTACCCGGGTGGTTGATGTCCCCGGGCACTGTACTGCTACGAAAACATGTGAGAGGTCATAAGACTGATCCCCTAGTGGAGGAAGTACAGCTCACCCATGCCAATCCTCAGTACGCATATATTCAATACCCTGATGGACGTGAGGGTACTGTTTCAATAAAGGACCTGGCTCCAGCAGGAGAAGAGAGAGAGAGCGATGCTGCTAGCGAAGATGCGGGTGTGGAGCACCGTGATGCGCCGCCTGTGGGGGTGTGATGCCCGGAGGTACAAGACGTACAAAACGTCGTTTTGGAAAAACAAGCAGACGCCGGGACGGCGGAGGAACCTGAGCAAGTCGCCCAAGAGGTTTCTCGGCCGACGCTACGTCGCTCACTACGAACTGTAAAACCCCCGGTCAGACTTAACTTATAGGAGGGGTGAATGTGGTGAAATAAGTCTTATAAGTATATACCTTATTCTACCTGTGTATAGTTCCCTATTGTAATCTATTGTAACCCTGCTGTTTTCTTGGTTGGCCAGGAATGCTGATGTACTGTATACCACTCTGCTGTGCCATTGATTGTCCTGATCTGACTTCGCCCCTGGTTCTGCCTCCTAGTTCACTTCTGAGAAGCTGGTCAGAAGGCTAACATGTGTGTTCTGTTCTGTCCAGTTCTAAGCTATTAAACGCCAACTGTTTGAGTTATAACTACCAGTCTCTGTAGCTATTTACGGTATATCAGTTTCCAAGGAATCAGCACCACCCACACAATTCCCAATAGTGTCCAGAGCGATAGTGGATCTCTCTGAACTGCCTGGTCCTCAGATAGGGAAGATAATCTATCGAGAACCGTAAGCTACAATAATGTGAGAACAGCTGAAAATGAACAAAGAATTGGCCTCTAACTATCACTAACAGATCTTGGCCTGATCTTTGTTAGTCAGCAACAAAGACTTCCTGCCCTACAAGCCTTTGAGATATCTGCGCTCCTCCAACTGGCTACGACAGGATTGATAAGAATGAATCATAGAATGGTTACAGCACAGAAGGAGGCCATTCGGCCCATCGAGCCCGTGCCAACTCTCCACTAGTCCCACTCCCCAGCCCTGTCCCCGTAGCCCTGCAAATCTTTTTCCTTCAGATACTTATCCAATTCCCCTTTGAAAGCCACGATTGAGTCTGCCTCCACCACCCTTTCAGGCAGTGCATTCCGGATCCTAACCACTCGCTGCGTAAAAAAGTTATTCCTGACGTCGCCTTTGGTTCTTTTGCCAATCACCTTAAATCTGTGTCCTCTGGTTCTCGACCCTTCCGCCAATGGGAACAGATTCTCTCTATCTACTCTGACCAGACCCCTCATGATTTTGAACACCTCTATCAAATCTCCTCTCAACCTTCTCTGCTCCAAGGAGAACAACCCCAGCTTCTCCAGTCTGTCCACGTAACTGAAGTGATGGAAATAGGCAGTCTTGGAATGGAACCAGGCGAGAGCAGTCCCACCCACTGGATGACGGTGGAGAGGCGTTGAAGGAGGATGGAGTGGTCAACCGTGTCAAAGGCTGCAGACAGGTCGAGAAGGACAAGGAGGGACAGTTTACCAGGGTCACAGTCACATAGGATGTCATCTGTGACTTTGATCAGGGCCGTTTCAGTACTGTGGCAGGGGCGGAAACCGGATTGGAGGGATTCAAACATGGAGTTGCAGGAAAGATGGGCATGGATTTGAGAGGCGACAACACGTTCAAGGACTTTGGAGAGGAAAGGGATATGCTGATGTGTGACATCGAAAGTGTGACCAGAAGTAAGCATGACGCTTAAAGCAAGTGCGCGTTATATGCAAAATTAATAACACATTATAAATAATTTCTGCTACAGTTAAATATCTGTTTGGCATCATAATTAGTTACTTTTCAGTTTGGCTGCACTCTCGTCTCTGGCTCAGTAGGTTTTGGGGTTCAAGTCCCACTCCAGAGACTTGAGCACATAATCCAGGCTGACACTCCAGTGCAGTGCCGAGGGAGTGCAGCACTGTCGGAGGGGCCGTCTTTCAGATGAGACGTTAAACCGAGTCTGCTGAATGTTAAAGATCCCGTGGCTGTCTCTGGCGAACAGCGGGATATTCTCTGGCATCATTCCAGCACTCCCCCCTCGACCAAAGCCAGCAAAAAGGATGAGGTTAACTGGTCATTCCTCCTATTGCTGTTTGTGGGACCTTGCTGTGCCATCGTAACGAGGACTTTCCCATCATTGTCGCTGCTGATAGAGGGAGAGGCTCCCCGCCCAGCACATGTCTAACACTGCACTATCTGGGGCCTCCAGTAGGGGGCAGACAGAGGTAACATTCAATCACAGAGAGGAGGCTGGTACGGGACCAGCTCAGACAGTGGGACTGAAAAACAAGTCACAACAGAGTTACAAATTACAACTTGGCAGATATAAAAAGGATGTGGAAAGGGGAACAAACCCCGTGCTTTCCTCAGCAAGCTTCGACTGTTACAAAAGAAAAAAGAAAGTCTTGCGTTTCTATAGCGCCTTTCACAACCTCAGGACGTCCCAAAGCACTTTACAGCCAATGAAGTGCTTTTTGAAGTGTAGCCGCTGTTGTAATGTAGGAGATGCAGCAGCCAACCTTAGCACAGCAAGATCCCACAAACAGCACTGAGGTAATCACCAGATGAAACACCGCCAGCTCCAAGCTCCCCTCCAAGTCACACACCATCCCGACTTGGAAATATATCGGCCGTTCCTTCATCGTCACTGGGTCAAAATCCTGGAACTCCCTCCCTAACAGGGAGCACCTTCACCACACGGACTGCAGCGGTTCAAGAAGGCGGCTAACCACCACCTTCTCAAGGGCAATGAGGGATGGGCAATCTTAAAGAAAGATCATCTGTTTTTGTGGTGTTGGCTGGGGCCTCTTTATGTTAATGAACATCATTGAGTTGGAGCTTTAAAAGCTAACTGGGTTCCATTAAGGATGATATGTTATACAGTAGCTGGAAAAAAACTACAATTGCGGTTCCTTTTTTTCACCAACAGAGGGCAGCATTGATCTGTCTGAGACTCTCCGAGGCCCTCCAGTGGGGAACTGGATAAACTGCACACTGCATTCCTGCTGATGGGACTAAAACATAGATAGGAACATAGATAAATAGGAGCAGGAGTCGGCCATTCGGCCCTTCGAGCCTGCTCCACCATTCAATATGATCATGGCTGATCCTCTATAGTTTCCAAGGAAGCAGCACCACCCACACAATTCCCAATAGTGTCCAGAGCGATAGTGGATCTCTCTGAGCTGCCTGGTCCTCAGATAGGGAAGATGATCTATCGAGAATCGTAAACTACAATAATGTGAGAACAGCTGAAAATTAACAAAGAATTGGCCTCTAACTATCACTAACAGATCTTGGCCTGATCTTTGTTACTCAGCAACAAAGACTTCCTTTCCTACAAGCCTCCGAGATATCTGCGCTCCTCCAATTTTGCCCTCTTGAGGATCCCTCATTATAATCGCTCCACCATCGGCAGCCGTGTCTTCAGCTGCCTGGGCCCTAAGCTCTGGAATTCCCTCCCTAAACCTCTCCACCTCTCGACTTCTCCTCCTGGCCACTCATCTGTCCTGATATCTCCTTCTGTGGCTCGGTGTCACATTTTGATTAATAACATTCTTGTGAAGAGCCTCCGTATGTTTTGCTACGTTAGAGGCGCTATATAAATACAAGTCGTTGTTGTTGATTTGAAAACAAGGATGAGAATTTTAAAATCGAGGTGTTGCTTAACCGGGAGCCAATGTAGGTCAGCGAGCACAGGGGGTGATGGGCGAACGGGACTTGGTGCGAGTTAGGACACGGGCAGCCGAGTTTTGGATGACCTCAAGTTTACGGAGGGTGGAATGTGGGAGGCCGGCCAGGAGTCTGTTGAATTAGTCGAGTCTAGAGGTAACAAAGGCATAGATGAGGGTTTCAGCAGCGGATGAGCTGAGGCAGGGGCGGAGACGGGCGATGTTATGGAGTCGGCGATCTCGGGGATGGAGCGGATATGCGGTCGGAAGCTCATCTCGAGGCCAAATACAAGGACACCAAGGTTGCGAACAGTCTTGTTCAGCCTCAAACAGTTGCCAGGGAGAGGGATGGAGTCGGTGGTTGGGGAACGGAGTTTGTGGTGGGGATCGAAGACAATGGCTTCGGTCTTCCTAATATTTAGTTGCAGGAAATTTCTGCTCATCCAGTCTGATAAGTAGAGTGACTAAACATAGATAGTGGAAGGGTCAAGAGAGGTGGTAGTGAGGTAGAGCTGGGTGTCGTCAGGATACATGTGGAAACGGACGCTGTGTTTTCGGATGATGTCGCCAAGGGTCAACATGTAGGTGAGAAATAGGAGGGTCCAAGGATAGATCCTTGGGGGACCCCAGAGGTAACAGTGCAGGAGTGGGAAGAGAAGCCGTTACAGCTGATTCTCTGGCTACGACAGGATCGATAAGAATGAATCATAGAATGGTTACAGCACAGACAGAGGCCATTCGGCCCATCGAGCCCGTGCCAACTCTCCACTAGTCCCACTCCCCCGCCCTTCCCCCGTAGCCCTGCAAATTCTTTACCTTCAGATACTTCTCCAATTCCCCTTTGAAAGCCACGATTGAGTCTGCCTCCACCACCCTTTCAGGCAGTGCATTCCGGATCCTAACCACTCGCTGCGTAAAAAAGTTATTTCTGACGTCGCCTTTGGTTCTTTTGCCAATCACCTTAAATCTGTGTCCTCTGGTTCTCGACCCTTCCGCCAATGGGAACAGTTTCTCTCTATCTACTCTGTCCAGACCCCTCATGATTTTGAACACCTCGATCAAATCTCCTCTCAAAATTCTCTGCTCTAAGGAGAACAACCCCAGCTTCTCCAGTCTCTCCACGTAACTGAAGTGATGGAAATAGGCAGTCTTAGAATGGAACCAGGCGAGAGCAGTCCCACCCACTGGATGACGGTGGAGAGGCGTTGAAGGAGGTTGGAGTGGTCAACCGTGTCAAAGGCTGCAGACAGGTCGGGAAGGACAAGGAGGGACAGTTTACCAGGGTCACAGTCACATAGGATGTAATTTGTGACTTTGATCAGGGCCGTTTCAGTACTGTGGCAGGGGCGGAAACCGGATTGGAGGGATTCAAACATGGAGTTGGGGGAAAGATGGGCACGGATTTGAGAGGCGACAACACGTTCAAGGACTTTGGAGAGGAAAGGGATATGCTGATGTGTGACATCGAAAGTGTGACCAGAAGTAAGCGTGGCGCTTACAGCAAGTGCGTGTTATATGCAAAATTAATAACACATTATAAATAATTTCTGCTACAGTTAAATATCTGTTTGGCACCATAATTAGTTACTTTTCAGTTTGGCTGCACTCTCGTCTCTGGCTCAGTCGGTTTTGGGGTTCAAGTCCCACTCCAGAGACTTGAGCACATAATCCAGGCTGACACTCCAGTGCAGTGCTGAGGGAGTGCCGCACTGTCGGAGGGGCCGTCTTTCAGATGAGACGTTAAACCGAGTCTGCTGAATGTTAAAGTTCCCGTGGCTGTCTCTGGCGAACAGCGGGATATTCTCTGGCATCATTCCAGCACTTCCCCCTCGACCAAAGCCAGCAAAAAGGATGAGGTTAACCGGTCATTCCTCCTATTGCTGTTTGTGGGACCTTGCTGTGCCATCGTAACGAGGACTTTCCCATCATTGTCGCTGCTGATAGAGGGAGAGGCTCCCCGCCCAGCACATGTCTAACACTGCACTGTCTGGGGCCTCCAGTAGGGGGCAGACAGAGGTAACATTCAGTCACAGAGAGGAGGCTGGTACGGGACCAGCTCAGACAGTGGAACTGAAAAACAAATCACAACAGAGTTACAAATTACAACTTGGCAGATATAAAAAGGATGTGGAAAGGGGAACAAACCCTGTGCTTTCCTCAGCAAGCGCCGACTGTTACAAAAGAAAAAAGACTTGTATTTCTATAGCGCCTTTCACAACCTCAGGACGTCCCAAAGCGCTTTACAGCCAATGAAGTACTTTTTGAAGTGTATCCACTGTTGTAATGTAGGAGACGCAGCAGCCAACTTAAGCACAGCAAGATCCCACAAACAGCACTGCGATAATCACCAGATGAAACACCGCCAGCTCCAAGTCACACACCATCCCGACTTGGAAATATATCGGCCGTTCCTTCATCGTCGCTGGGTCAAAATCCTGGAACTCCCTCCCTAACAGCGCTGTGGGAGCACCTTCACCACACGGACTGCAGCGGTTCAAGAAGGCGGCTCACCACCACCTTCTCAAGGGCAATGAGGGATGGGAAACCTTAAAGAAAGATCATCTGTTTTTGTGGTGTTGGCTGGGGCCTCTTTTTGTTAATGAACATCATTGAGTTGGAGCTTTAAGAGCCACCTGCGTTCCATTAAGGATGAAATAACAACAGAAAATGCTCTCTCCACGGATGCTGCCTGGCCTGCTGAGTATTTCCAGCATTTTCTGTTGTTATTTCAGATTTCCAGCATCCGCAGTATTTTGCTTTCCATTAAGGATGATATGTTATACAGTAGCTGGAAAAAAACTACAATTGTGGTTCCTTTTTTTCACCAACAGAGGGCAGCATTGATCTGTCTGAGACTCTCCGAGGCCCTCCAGTGGGGAACTGGATAAACTGCACACTGCATTCCTGCTGATGGGACTAGAAACATAGATAGAAACACAGAAAAATAGGAGCAGGAGTCGGCCATTCGGCCCTTCGAGCCTGCTCCACCATTCAATATGATCATGGCTGATCCCCTATAGTTTCCAAGGAAGCAGCACCACCCACACAATTCCCAATAGTGTCCAGAGCGATACTGGATCTCTCTGAGCTGCCTGGTCCTCAGATAGGGAAGATGATCTATCGAGAATCGTAAACTACAATAATGTGAGAACAGCTGAAAATGAACAAAGAATTGGCCTCTAACTATCACTAACAGATCTTGGCCTGATCTTTGTTAGTCAGCAACAAAGACTTCCTGCACTACAAGCCTCCGAGATATCTGCGCTCCTCCAATTCTGCCCTCTTGAGGATCCCTGATTATAATCGCTCCACCATCGGCAGCCGTGTCTTCAGCTGCCTGGGCCCTAAGCTCTGGAATTCCCTCCCTAAACCTCTCCGCCTCTCGACCTCTCCTCCTGGCCACTCATCTGTCCTGATATCTCCTTCTGTGGCTCGGTGTCACATTTTGATTAATAACACCCATGTGAAGAGCCTTCGTATGTTTTGCTACGTTAAAGGCGCTATATAAATACAAGTCGTTGTTGTTGATTTGAAAACAAGGATGAGAATTTTAAAATCGAGGTGTTGCTTAACCGGGAGCCAATGTAGGTCAGCGAGCACAGGGGGTGATGGGCGAACGGGACTTGGTGCGAGTTAGGACACGGGCAGCCGGGTTTTGGATGACCTCAAGTTTACGGAGGGTGGAATGTGGGAGGCCGGCCAGGAGTCTGTTGAATTAGTCGAGTCTAGAGGTAACAAAGGCGTAGATGAGGGTTTCAGCAGCGGATGAGCTGAGGCAGGGGCGGAGACGGGCGATGTTATGGAGTCGGCGATCTCGGGGATGGAGCGGATATGTGGTCGGAAGCTCATCTCGAGGTCAAATACAAGGACACCAAGGTTGCGGACAGTCTTGTTCAGCCTCAAACAGTTGCCAGGGAGAGGGATGGAGTCGGTGGCTGGGGAACGGAGTTTGTGGTGGGGATCGAAGACAATGGCTTCGGTCTTCCTAATATTTAGTTGGAGGAAATTTCTGCTCATCCAGTCGGGTAAGGAGAGTGACTAAACATAGATAGTGGAAGGGTCAAGAGAGGTGGTAGTGAGGTAGAGCTGGGTGTCGTCAGGATACATGTGGAAACGGGCGCTGTGTTTTCGGATGATGTCGCCAAGGGGCAACATGTAGGTGAGAAATAGGAGGGGTCCAAGGATAGATCCTTGGGGGACACCAGAGGTAACGATGCAGGAGTGGGAAGAGAAGCCATTACAGCTGATTCTCTGGCTACGACAGGATCGATAAGAATGAATCATAGAATGGTTACAGCACAGAAGGAGGCCATTCAGCCCATCGAGCCCGTGCCAACTCTCCGCTAGTCCCACTCCCCAGCCCTGTCCCCGTAGCCCTGCAAATCTTTCTCCTTCAGATACTTATCAAATTCCCCTTTGAAAGCCACGATTGAGTCTGCCTCCACCACCCTTTCAGGCAGTGCATTCCAGATCCTAACCACTCGCTGCGTAAAAAAGTTATTTCTGACGTCGCCTTTGATTCTTTTGCCAATCATCTTAAATCTGTGTGCTCTGGTTCTGGACCCTTCCGCCAATGGGAACAGTTTATCTCTATCTACTCTGTCCAGACCCCTCATGATTTTGAACACCTCGATCAAATCTCCTCTCAACCTTCTCTGCTCCAAGGAGAACAACCCCAGCTTCTCCAGTCTCTCCACGTAACTGAAGTGATGGAAATAGGCAGTCTTAGAATGGAACCAGGCGAGAGCAGTCCCACCCACTGGACGACGGTGGAGAGGCGTTGAAGGAGGATGGAGTGGTCAACCGTGTCAAAGGCTGCAGACAGGTTGAGAGGACGAGGAGGGACAGTTTACCACGGTCACAGTCACATAGGATGTCATTTGTGACTTTGATCAGGGCCGTTTCAGTACTGTGGCAGGGGCGGAAACTGGATTGGAGGGATTCAAACATGGAGTTGCGGGAAAGATGGGCACGGATTTGAGAGGCGACAACACGTTCAAGGACTTTGGAGAGGAAAGGGATATGCTGATGTGTGACATTGAAAGTGTGACCAGAAGTAAGCGTGACGCTTACAGCAAGTGCGCGTTATATGCAACATTATTAGTACATTATAAATAGTTTCTGCTAAAGTTAAATGTCTGTTTGGCATCATAATTAGTTACTTTTCAGTTTGGCTGCACTCTCGTCTCTGGCTCAAGTAGGTTTTGGGGTTCAAGTCCCACTCCAGAGACTTGAGCACATAATCCAGGCTGACACTCCAGTGCAGTGCTGAGGGAGTGCCGCACTGTCGGAGGGGCCATCTTTCAGATGAGACGTTAAACCGAGTCTGCTGAATGTTAAAGTTCCCGTGGCTGTCTCTGGCGAACAGCAGGATATTCTCTGGCATCATTCCAGCACTTCCCCCTCGACCAAAGCCAGCAAAAAGGATGAGGTTAACCGGTCATTCCTCCTATTGCTGTTTGTGGGACCTTGCTGTGCCATCGTAACGAGGACTTTCCCATCATTGTCGCTGCTGATAGAGGGAGTGGCTCCCCGCCCAGCACATGTCTAACACTGCACTGTCTGGGGCCTCCAGTAGGGGGCAGACAGAGGTAACATTCAATCACAGAGAGGAGGCTGGTACGGGACCAGCTCAGACAGTGGGACTGAAAAACAAGTCACAACAAAGTTACAAATTACAACTTGGCAGATATAAAAAGGATGTGGAAAGGGGAACAAACCCTGTGCTTTCCTCAGCAAGCTTCGACTGTTACAAAAGAAAAAAGAAAGACTTGTATTTCTATAGCGCCTTTCACAACCTCAGGACGTCCCAAAGCGCTTTACAGCCAATGAAGTACTTTTTGAAGTGTATCCACTGTTGTAATGTAGGAGACGCAGCAGCCAACTTAAGCATAGGAAGATCCCACAAACAGCACTGCGATAATCACCAGATGAAACACCGCCAGCTCCAAGTCACACACCATCCCGACTTGGAAATATATCGGCCGTTCCTTCATCGTCGCTGGGTCAAAATCCTGGAAGCACCTTCACCACACGGACTGTAGCGGTTCAAGAAGGCGGCTCACCACCACCTTCTCAAGGGCAATGAGGGATGGGCAATCTTAAAGAAAGATCACCTGTTTTAGTGATGTTGGCTGGAGCCTCTTTTTGTTAATGAACATCATTGAGTTGGAGCTTTAAGAGCCACCTGCGTTCCATTAAGGATGAAGTAACAACAGAAAATGCTCTCTCCATGGATGCTGCCTGGCCTGCTGAGTATTTCCAGCATTTTCTGTTGTTATTTCAGATTTCCAGCATCCGCAGTATTTTGCTATCCATTAAGGATGATATGTTATACAGTAGCTGGAAAAAAACTACAATTGCGGTTCCTTTTTTTCACCAACAGAGGGCAGCATTGATCTGTCTGAGACTCTCCGAGGCCCTCCAGCGGGGAACTGGATAAACTGCACACTGCATTCCTGCTGATGGGACTAGAAACATAGATAGAAACACAGAAAAATAGGAGCAGGAGTCGGCCATTCGGCCCTTCGAGCCTGCTCCACCATTCAATATGATCATGGCTGATCCTCTATAGTTTCTGTGGTGAAATAAGTCTTATAAGTTGTTGGTGTAGTGTTGGTGTAGGGGTTACGGGGATCGGGTGGGATATGTGTCGGTGCAGGCTCGATGGGCCGAAATGGCCTCTATCTGCACTGTGGGGTTTCTGTGATTTCTGTGATTTCTGTGAAGTATATACCTTATTCTACCTGTGTATAGTTTCCTATTGTAATCTATTGTAACCCTGCTGTTTTCTTGGTTGGCCAGGAATGCTGATGTACTGTATACTACTCTGCTGTGCCATTGATTGTCCTGATCTGACTTCGCCCCTGGTTCCGCCTCCTAGTTCACTTCTGAGAAGCTGGTCAGAAGGCTAACATGTGTGTTCTGTTCTGTCCAGTTCTAAGCTATTTTAATAGCTTGTTACTTCCAGGGATGGACAGACTCCTGAAGCCGGAGCGTCTAGACATTGATCCACATTCGGCGGACGCATCGAAGAAATTCGCACATTGGCTCCGGTGTTTCGAACATTTCATTGCATCGCTCGATGATGGGGCCAACAAACTGGGCCTACTGACTAACCTAGTAAGTCATCGGACTTACTCGCTAATCGAGGACGCTTCTACATACGAGGATGCACTCGCAACTCTCAAGGCCCAATACCTGAAGCCTGTTAACGAGGTGTATGCCAGGCATCTCTTGGCTACCCACAGGCAACTACCGGAGGAATCGCTGGATGATTTTCTACAGAATCTAAAGGCCCTGGCGAAGGACTGCAACTACAAGGCCGTGACGGCCATTTTGTACCAGGAAGAAGCGGTTCGCGACTCGTTTATATCGGGCCTTCGATCGAATTACATTAGGCAGAGGTTGCTTGAAAGGGACACTCTGGATCTAAAGACGGCCGTGGCTACAGCTCGATCGCTGGATGTGGCGCAGAAGAACTCCGAGACCTATGCGTCAGGCCATGCGGCCCTCTCAGTCTCGTGTGCGCCGAGCGAGGAGGCGCCATTCTCTCCGCCTGGGCCTCGGACCAGCCCTACACCACGGGAGTCTCCACCCAGCCCCACCACTGCAACGATGTCCCGCGGACCAAGATGCTACTTCTGCGGCCAGCTCAAGCACCCCAGACACCGATGTCCTGCGAAAGACGCCACATGTTTCAAGTGCAAGAAACGGGGACATTTCAGCAAGGTATGTAAGGGGAATCCCGTACCTGATACAGTCTCCGCGGCCCTACACGTGGTCCCAGAATTTGATACCGTCTCAGCGGCCGCCTACGGATCTATGATAGCCTCAGTCACGGTTGACCAGTCCAGACCGCATCCACTATCAAAGTCTATGATGGACGTTAAGGTAAACGGACACCCGACGAAGTGTTTAATCGAATGCGGGAGTACTGAGAGTTTTATTCACCCTAGCCTCATCAAACCGTACTCACTAAAGGTGTACCCTACCCGGAGCAAAGTCGCGATGGCATCTAAGTCCCTCACTTCGGAGGTAATCGGTTTCTGTAAAGTAACACTGACTGTTAAGGGCACAGAGTATAAAGATTTTAAACTCCTTGTGTTGCCGCAGCTCTGCGTGAAACTAATTCTAGGCCTAGATTTCCAGTGCCACCACGAGAGCGTCACACTTGCATATGGCGGATCCCAGCCCCCGCTCACAGTTTGCGGCCTCTCCACTTTAAAGATAAGCCCGCCATCCCTGTTTGCGAACCTCGCCCCAAACTGTCGACCTATTGCGACCAAAAGTTGACGGTACAGTTCGGAAGATAAAAAATTTATAAAAGAAGTAGGAAGGCTACAGCGGGAGGGTATCATCGAAAATAGTAATAGCCCGTGGCGTGCTCAGTTAGTGGTGGTTAAAACTAACGAAAAGAAACGGCTCGTGGTCGACTGCAGCCAGACCATCAACATATATACGCAACTAGACGCTTATCCCTTGCCTCGCATCTCCGAGATGGTGAACCAGATTGCCCAGTATCGTGTGTTTTCCACTATTGACTTAAAGTCTGCCTATCACCAGCTCCCCATAAAAGTAGACGACCGTCCTTATACGGCTTTTGAAGCAAATGGGCGCCTGTACCAATTCCTTAGGGTACCCTTCGGGGTCACAAATGGAGTTTCTGTTTTCCAACGGGAAATGGACCGTATGGTAGATGAGAATGCGTTGGAGGCAACATTTCCGTACCTGGACAATGTTACTATCTGTGGACGCGACCAACAGGAGCATGACCGGAATCTCGCTAAATTTCTAGAGACTGCCCAAAAGCTAAACCTGACCTATAACGAGCACAAATGTACTTTGAACACTACTCGTCTGTGTATTCTCGGCTGTGTGGTAGAGAATGGGGTAATCGGGCCAGACCCTGAACGATTACGCCCGCTTAAAGAACTACCACTGCCACATAACCCTAAGGCCTTAAGAAGGTGTCTGGGATTCTTCTCTTATTATGCTCAGTGGGTGGCCAACTATTCGGACAAAGCCCGAGCCCTTATCAAGTCGACGTCCTTCCCTCTATCAGTAGAAGCGCAGGAGGCATTCACCAACATCAAACGGGACATTGAAAAGGCCGTGGTATGTGCTGTAGATGAGAGGATACCCTTCCAGGTAGAGAGCGATGCTTCTGATTTCGCATTGGCTGCAACCCTCAACCAGGCCGGGAGACCGGTAGCCTTCTTTTCCCGTACACTACAGGGTCCTGAAGTCAGGCATTCTTCCGTTGAGAAGGAAGCACAAGCAATTATCGAGGCGGTCAGACATTGGAGACATTATCTCACCGGCAAACGTTTCACACTCCTCACTGACCAGCGGTCTGTGGCCTTCATGTTTAACACGAAGCAGAGAGGCAAGATAAAAAATGACAAGATCCTAAGATGGCGGATAGAACTGTCCATTAACGACTACGATATTATGTACAGGCCAGGAGCACTCAACGAGCCACCCGATGCCCTATCTCGAGGGGTATGTGCCAGCCTTAGTACTGACAAGCTCCAAAGTCTCCACGACGCACTCTGCCACCCAGGAATCACCCGATTGAATCACTTCATCAAGTCTCGCAACTTACCCTACTCCATTGAGGAGGTCCGAACGATGACCAGAGCCTGCCGCGTTTGTGCGGAATGCAAACCCCGCTTCTACAGGCCCGAACAAGCTCACCTCATCAAGGCAACTCAGCCATTCGAGAACCTAAGCCTTGATTTCAAAGGTCCTCTCCCATCGGTTGATCGTAATGTCTATTTCCTCAACGTTATAGACGAATACTCTTGTTTCCGCTTTGCCATTCCCTGCCCGGACATGACCAGTGCTACGGTAATCAAAAGCCTCTGCAACTTATTCTGTCTGTTCGGTATGCCCAACTATATCCATAGCGACAGAGGGACGTCGTTTATGAGTGATGAGTTACGCCGGTTCTTACTATCAAAAGGGATTGCTACTAGTAGAACCACTAGCTACAACCCCCGGGGCAATGGGCAGGTTGAGAGGGAGAATGCGACAGTGTGGAAGGCAGTCGTTCTGTCTTTAAAATCGAAAGGCCTACCGACCTCTCGCTGGCAGGAAGTTCTTCCCGATGTACTGCATTCCATAAGGTCTCTGCTGTGCACCGCAACAAATGCTACTCCTCATGAGGGGATGTTCGGTTTCCCCAGGAAATCTTCCTCAGGTATTTCACTACCCGGGTGGTTGATGTCCCCGGGCACTGTACTGCTACGAAAACATGTGAGAGGTCATAAGACTGATCCCCTAGTGGAGGAAGTACAGCTCACCCACGCCAATCCTCAGTACGCATATATTCAATACCCTGATGGATGTGAGGATACTGTTTCAATAAAGGACCTAACTCCAGCAGGAGAAGAGAGAGAGAGCGATGCTGCTAGCGAAGATGCGGGTTTGGAGCACCGTGATGCGCCGCCTGTGGGGGTGTGATGCCCGGAGGTACAAGACGTACAAAACGTCGTTTTGGAAAAACAAGCAGACGCCGGGACGGCGGAGGAACCTGAGCAAGTCGCCCAAGAGGTTCCTCGGCCGACGCTACGTCGCTCACTACGAACTGTAAAACCCCCGGTCAGACTTATCTTATAGGAGGGGTGAATGTGGTGAAATAAGTCTTATAAGTATATACCTTATTCTACCTGTGTATAGTTTCCTATTGTAATCTATTGTAACCCTGCTGTTTTCTTGGTTGGCCAGGAATGCTGATGTACTGTATACCACTCTGCTGTGCCATTGATTGTCCTGATCTGACTTCGCCCCTGGTTCCGCCTCCTAGTTCACTTCTGAGAAGCTGGTCAGAAGGCTAACATGTGTGTTCTGTTCTGTCCAGTTCTAAGCTATTAAACGCCAACTGTTTGAGTTATAACTACCAGTCTCTGTAGCTATTTAAGGTATATCAGTTTCCAAGGAATCAGCACCACCCACACAATTCCCAATAGTGTCCAGAGCGATAGTGGATCTCTCTGAACTGCCTGGTCCTCAGATAGGGAAGATAATCTATCGAGAATCGTAAGCTACAATAATGTGAGAACAGCTGAAAATGAACAAAGAATTGGCCTCTAACTATCACTAACAGATCTTGGCCTGATCTTTGTTAGTCAGCAACAAAGACTTCCTGCCCTACAAGCCTTCGAGATATCTGCGCTTCTCCAATTCTGCCCTCTTGAGGATCCCTGATTATAATCGCTCCACCATTGGCGGCCGTGCCTTCAGCTGCCTGGGCCCTAAGCTCTGGAATTCCCTCCCTAAACCTCTCCGCCTCTCGACCTCTCCTCCTGGCCACTCATCTGTCCTGATATCTCCTTCTGTGGCTCGGTGTCACATTTTGATTAATAACACTCCTGTGAAGAGCCTCCGTATGTTTTGCTACGTTAGAGGCGCTATATAAATACAAGTCGTTGTTGTTGATTTGAAAACAAGGATGAGAATTTTAAAATCGAGGTGTTGCTTAACCGGGAGCCAATGTAGGTCAGCGAGCACAGGGGGTGATGGGCGAACGGGACTTGGAGTGAGTTAGGACACGGGCAGCTGAGCTTTGGATGACCTCAAGTTTACGGAGGGTGGAATGTGGGAGGCCGGCCAGGAGTCTGTTGAATTAGTCGAGTCTAGAGGTAACAAAGGCATAGATGAGGGTTTCAGCAGCGGATGAGCTGAGGCAGGGGCGGAGACGGGCGATGTTATGGAGTTGGCGATCTCGGGGATGGAGCGGATATGTGGTCGGAAGCTCATCTCGAGGCCAAATACAAGGACACCAAGGTTGCGGACAGTCTTGTTCAGCCTCAAACAGTTGCCAGGGAGAGGGATGGAGTCGGTGGTTGGGGAACGGAGTTTGTGGTGGGGATCGAAGACAATGGCTTCGGTCTTCCTAATATTTAGTTGGAGGATATTTCTGCTCATCCAGTCGGATAAGCAGAGTGACTAAACATAGATAGTGGAAGGGTCAAGAGAGGTGGTAGTGAGGTAGAGCTGGGTGTCGTCAGGATACATGCGGAAACGGACGCTGTGTTTTCGGATGATGTCGCCAAGGGTCAACATGTAGGTGAGAAATAGGAGGGGTCCAAGGATCGATCCTTGGGGGACCCCAGAGGTAACGGTGCGGGAGTGGGAAGAGAAGCCGTTACAGCTGATTCTCTGGCTACGACAGGATCGATAAGAATGAATCATAGAATGGTTACAGCACAGAAGGAGGCCATTCGGCCCATCGAGCCCGTGCCAACTCTCCACTAGTCCCACTCCCCCGCCCTTCCCCCGTAGCCCTGCAAATCTTTTTCCTTCAGATACTTATCCAATTCCCCTTTTGAAAGCCACGATTGAGTCTGCCTCCACCACCCTTTCAGGCAGTGCATTCCGGATCCTAACCACTCGCTGCGTAAAAAAGTTATTTCTGACGTCGCCTTTGGTTCTTTTGCCAATCACCTTAAATCTGTGTCCTCTGGTTCTCGACCCTTCCGCCAATGGGAACAGATTCTCTCTATCTACTCTGTCCAGACCCCTCATGATTTTGAACACCTCTATCAAATCTCCTCTCAAACTTCTCTGCTCCAAGGAGAACAACCCCAGCTTCTCCAGTCTCTCCACGTAACTGAAGTGATGGAAATAGGCAGTCTTGGAATGGAACCAGGCGAGAGCAGTCCCACCCACTGGACGACGGTGGAGAGGCGTTGGAGGAGGATGGAGTGGTCAACCATGTCAAAGGCTGCAGACAGGTCGAGAAGGACAAGGAGGGACAGTTTACCAGGGTCACAGTCACATAGGATGTCATCTGTGACTTTGATCAGGGCCGTTTCAGTACTGTGGCAGGGGCGGAAACCGGATTGGAGGGATTCAAACATGGAGTTGCGGGAAAGATGGGCACGGATTTGAGAGGCGACAACACGTTCAAGGACTTTGGAGAGGAAAGGGATATGCTGATGTGTGACATCGAAAGTGTGGCCAGAAGTAAGCGTGACACTTACAGCAAGTGTGCGTTATATGCAAAATTAATAACACATTATAAATAATTTCTGCTACAGTTAAATATCTGTTTGGCACCATAATTAGTTACTTTTCAGTTTGGCTGCACTCTCCTCTCTGGCTCAGTAGGTTTTGGGGTTCAAGTCCCACTCCAGAGACTTGAGCACATAATCCAGGCTGACACTCCAGTGCAGTGCTGAGGGAGTGCAGCACTGTCGGAGGGGCCGTCTTTCAGATGAGACGTTAAACCGAGTCTGCTGAATGTTAAAGTTCCCGTGGCTGTCTCTGGCGAACAGCGGGATATTCTCTGGCATCATTCCAGCACTCCCCCCTCGACCAAAGCCAGCAAAAAGGATGAGGTTAACCGGTCATTCCTCCTATTGCTGTTTGTGGGACCTTGCTGTGCCATCGTAACGAGGACTTTCCCATCATTGTCGCTGCTGATAGAGGGAGTGGCTCCCCGCCCAGCACATGTCTAACACTGCACTGTCTGGGGCTTCCAGTAGGGGGCAGACAGAGGTAACATTCAGTCACAGAGAGGAGGCTGGTACGGGACCAGCTCAGACAGTGGGACTGAAAAACAAATAACAACAGAGTTACAAATTACAACTTGGCAGATATAAAAAGGATGTGGAAAGGGGAACAAACCCTGTACTTTCCTCAGCAAGCTTCGACTGTTACAAAAGAAAAAAGAAAGACTTGTATTTCTATAGCGCCTTTCACAGCCTCAGGACGTCCCAAAGCGCTTTACAGCCAATGAAGTACTTTTTGAAGTGTATCCACTGTTGTAATGTAGGAGACGCAGCAGCCAACTTAAACACAGCAAGATCCCACAAACAGCACTGCGATAATAACGAGATGAAACACCGCCAGCTCCAAGTCACACACCATCCCGACTTGGAAATATATCGCCGATCCTTCATCGTCGCTGGGTCAAAATCCTGGAACTCCCTCCCTAACAGCACTGTGGGAGTACCTTCACCACACGGACTGCAGCGGTTCAAGAAGGCGGCTCAGCACCACCTTCTCAAGGGCAATGAGGGATGGGAAACCTTAAAGAAAGATCATCTGTTTTTGTGGTGTTGGCTGGGGCCTCTTTTTGTTAATGAACATCATTGAGTTGGAGCTTTAAGAGCCACCTGCGTTCCATTAAGGATGAAATAACAACAGAAAATGCTCTCTCCACGGATGCTGCCTGGCCTGCTGAGTATTTCCAGCATTTTCTGTTGTTATTTCAGATTTCCAGCATCCACAGTATTTTGCTATCCATTAAGTTATACAGTATACAGTTATACAGTAGCTGGAAAAAACTACAATTGCGGTTCCTTTTTTTTACCAACAGAGGGCAGCATTGATCTGTCTGAGACTCTCCGAGGCCCTCCAGTGGGGAACTGGATAAACTGCACACTGCATTCCTGCTGATGGGACTAGAAACATAGTCCAAATCCCAATCAAAATCTGGCTCAAAATATTTGACAGCATAATCCTGCCCATTGCACTGTACGGTAGTGAAGTATGGGGCCCGCTAAATCACCAAAGCTACACTAAATGGGAAAAACACACAATAGAAGCCCTACATGCAGAATTCTGCCGAAGCATCCTTCGCTCCCAAAGAAAAACGCCAACAAATGCATGCAGAGCCGAACTAGGCAGATACCCACTGATAATAAACATCCAAAAACGAGCACTAAACTTCCTAAATCACCTCAAATCTAGCTCCCCAGACACCCTTCATTTCAAAGCCTTTCAGACCCAAGAGCTAAACCCAGAAAAGAGTCCCCTGAGTCAGCTGCTACTGAAACTAAGTACTCAGCCGGACCCTGACCAGCCCCAGACCAACACAGCCGTCCAAACACCAATCCGAGTGAACCAAATCATTAAACAATGCAAAGAAACCTACCTGGAACATTGGAACAAAATAACCGAAAGCCAAAGCAGATTAGAATGTTACCGGGCCCTAAAAAGAGAATATAAACTGGCAGACTACCTCACGACCATCAGAGACACAAAACAGAGACAGACCCTCACCAGGTACAGACTAAGCGACCACCAACTGGAAATTGAAAAAGGCAGATACAAGAAATCCTGGCAGCCTAGAGAGAATAGATTATGCGATCAATGTCTGGCCGGCGAGGTTGAAACAGAAATGCATTTCCTCCTAAAATGCGAAAAATTCAACACATCAAGAAACATATTATTCAACAAGCTAAGCCAAACAACCCCAGATTTCAAGGAATTGGATGACCTGTCAAAATTGAGATTAGTCCTAGGAGAAGGAGACAGACCATACCTTGGGGCCAAATATGTAACAACATGTCACAACCTGAGGACTGTTTAAAATTAAGACTGTTTAAAATTAATATTGAACGTACCAAATGAAGTACAAAGACTGTTTAAAATTAATATTGTTTAAAAGTAATATTGTATGTACCCAACAAATGTCAAATCGATTGACACCTACAGAATGTTGGAAAACTGTACCTTTTTGCTATGTAAGCTTTGGCAATATGGTTCTCTGTAAACTTTCATGCCAATAAAGCATTTGAATTGGAATTGGAATTGGATAGAAACATAGAGAAATAGGAGCAGGAGTCGGCCATTCGGCCCTTCGAGCCTGCTCCACCATTCAACATGATCATGGCTGATCCTCTATAGTTTCCAAGGAAGCAGCACCACCCACACAATTCCCAATAGTGTCCAGAGCGATACTGGATCTCTCTGAGCTGCCTGGTCCTCAGATAGGGAAGATGATCTATCGAGAATCGTAAACTACAATAATGTGAGAACAGCTGAAAATGAACAAAGAATTGGCCTCTAACTATCACTAACAGATCTTGGCCTGATCTTTGTTAGTCAGCAACAAAGACTTCCTGCCCTACAAGCCTCCGAGATATCTGCGCTCCTCCAATTCTGCCCTCTTGAGGATCCCTGATTATAATCGCTCCACCATTGGCGGCCGTGCCTTCAGCTGCCTGGGCCCTAAGCTCTGGAATTCCCTCCCTAAACCTCTCCGCCTCTCTACCTCTCCTCCTGGCCACTCATCTGTCCTGATATCTCCTTCTGTGGCTCGGTGTCACATTTTGATTAATAACATTCTTGTGAAGAGCCTTCGTATGTTTTGCTATGTTAGAGGCGCTATATAAATACAAGTCGTTGTTGTTGATTTGAAAACAAGGATGAGAATTTTAAAATCGAGGTGTTGCTTAACCGGGAGCCAATGTAGGTCAGCGAGCACAGGGGGTGATGGGCGAACGGGACTTGGTGCGAGTTAGGACACTGGCAGCCGAGTTTTGGATGACCTCAAGTTTACGGAGGGTGGAATGTGGGAGGCCGGCCGGGAGTCTGTTGAATTAGTCGAGTCTAGAGGTAACAAAGGCGTAGATGAGGGATTCAGCAGCGGATGAGCTGAGGCAGGGGCGGAGATGGGCGATGTTATGGAGTCGGCGATCTCGGGGATGGAGCGGATATGTGGTCGGAAGCTCATCTCGAGGTCAAATACAAGGACACCAAGGTTGCGAACAGTCTTGTTCAGCCTCAAACAGTTGCCAGGGAGAGGGATGGAGTCGGTGGCTGGGGAACGGAGTTTGTGGTGGGGATCGAAGAGAATGGCTTCGGTCTTCCTAATATTTAGTTGCAGGAAATTTCTGCTCATCCAGTCGGATAAGCAGAGTGACTAAACATAGATAGTGGAAGGGTCAAGAGAGGTGGTAGTGAGGTAGAGCTGGGTGTCGTCAGGGTACATGTGGAAACGGACGCTGTGTTTTCGGATGATGTCGCCAAGGGGCAACATGTAGGTGAGAAATAGGAGGGGTCCAAGGATCGATCCTTGGGGGACCCCAGAGGTAACGGTGCGGGAGTGGGAAGAGAAGCCGTTACAGCTGATTCTCTGGCTACGACAGGATCGATAAGAATGAATCATAGAATGGTTACAGCACAGACAGAGGCCATTCGGCCCATCGAGCCCGTGCCAACTCTCCGCTAGTCCCACTCCCCAGCCCTGTCCCCGTAGCCCTGCAAATTCTTTACCTTCAGATACTTCTCCAATTCCCCTTTGAAAGCCACGATTGAGTCTGCCTCCACCACCCTTTCAGGCAGTGCATTCCGGATCCTAACCACTCGCTGCGTAAAAAAGTTATTTCTGACGTCGCCTTTGGTTCTTTTGCCAATCATCTTAAATCTGTGTCCTCTGGTTCTCGACCCTTCCACCAATGGGAACAGTTTCCCTCTATCTACTCTGTCCAGACCCCTCATGATTTTGAACACCTCTATCAAATCTCCTCTCAACCTTCTCTGCTCCAAGGAGAACAACCCCAGCTTCTCCAGTCTCTCCACGTAACTGAAGTGATGGAAATAGGCAGTCTTGGAATGGAACCAGGCGAGAGCAGTCCCACCCACTGGACGACGGTGGAGAGGCGTTGAAGGAGGTTGGAGTGGTCAACCATGTCAAAGGCTGCAGACAGGTCGAGAAGGACAAGGAGGGACAGTTTACCCGGGTCACAGTCACATAGGATGTCATCTGTGACTTTGATCAGGGCCATTTCAGTACTGTGGCAGAGGCGGAAACTGGATTGGAGGGATTCAAACATGGAGTTGCGGGAAAGATGGGCACGGATTTGAGAGGCGACAACACGTTTAAGGACTTTGGAGAGGAAAGGGATATGCTGATGTGTGACATCGAAAGTGTGGCCAGAAGTAAGCGTGACACTTACAGCAAGTGTGCGTTATATGCAAAATTAATAACACATTATAAATAATTTCTGCTACAGTTAAATATCTGTTTGGCACCATAATTAGTTACTTTTCAGTTTGGCTGCACTCTCGTCTCTGGCTCAGTAGGTTTTGGGGTTCAAGTCCCACTCCAGAGACTTGAGCACATAATCCAGGCTGACACTCCAGTGCAGTGCTGAGGGAGTGCAGCACTGTCGGAGGTGCCGTCTTTCAGATGAGACGTTAAACCGAGTCTGCTGAATGTTAAAGTTCCCGTGGCTGTCTCTGGCGAACAGCGGGATATTCTCTGGCATCATTCCAGCACTCCCCCCTCGACCAAAGCCAGCAAAAAGGATGAGGTTAACTGGTCATTCCTCCTCTTGCTGTTTGTGGGACCTTGCTGTGCCATCGTAACGAGGACTTTCCCATCATTGTCGCTGCTGATAGAGGGAGAGGCTCCCCGCCCAGCACATGTCTAACACTGCACTGTCTGGGGCCTCCAGTAGGGGGCAGACAGAGGTAACATTCAGTCACAGAGAGGAGGCTGGTACGGGACCAGCTCAGACAGTGGGACTGAAAAACAAGTCACAACAGAGTTACAAATTACAACTTGGCAGATATAAAAAGGATGTGGAAAGGGGAACAAACCCCGTGCTTTCCTCAGCAAGCTTCGACTGTTACAAAAGAAAAAAGAAAGTCTTGCGTTTCTATAGCGCCTTTCACAACCTCAGGACGTCCCAAAGCGCTTTACAGCCAATGAAGTGCTTTTTGAAGTGTAGCCGCTGTTGTAATGTAGGAGACGCAGCAGCCAACCTTAGCACAGCAAGATCCCACAAACAGCACTGAGGTAATCACCAGATGAAACACTGCCAGCTCCAAGCTCCCCTCCAAGTCACACACCATCCCGACTTGGAAATATATCGGCCGTTCCTTCATCGTCACTGGGTCAAAATCCTGGAACTCCCTCCCTAACAGGGAGCACCTTCACCACACGGACTGCAGCGGTTCAAGAAGGCGGCTCACCACCACCTTCTCAAGGGCAATGAGGGATGGGCAATCTTAAAGAAAGATCATCTGTTTTTGTGGTGTTGGCTGGGGCCTCTTTATGTTAATGAACATCATTGAGTTGGAGCTTTAAAAGCCAACTGGGTTCCATTAAGGATGATATGTTATACAGTAGCTGGAAAAAAACTACAATTGCGGTTCCTTTTTTTCACCAACAGAGGGCAGCATTGATCTGTCTGAGACTCTCCGAGGCCCTCCAGTGGGGAACTGGATAAACTGCACACTGCATTCCTGCTGATGGGACTAAAACATAGATAGGAACATAGATAAATAGGAGCAGGAGTCGGCCATTCGGCCCTTCGAGCCTGCTCCACCATTCAATATGATCATGGCTGATCCTCTATAGTTTCCAAGGAAGCAGCACCACCCACACAATTCCCAATAGTGTCCAGAGCGATAGTGGATCTCTCTGAGCTGCCTGGTCCTCAGATAGGGAAGATGATCTATCGAGAATCGTAAACTACAATAATGCGAGAACAGCTGAAAATTAACAAAGAATTGGCCTCTAACTATCACTAACAGATCTTGGCCTGATCTTTGTTAGTCAGCAACAAAGACTTCCTGCCCTACAAGCCTCCGAGATATCTGCGCTCCTCCAATTCTGCCCTCTTGAGGATCCCTGATTATAATCGCTCCACCATCGGCAGCCATGCCTTCAGCTGCCTGGGCCCTATGCTCTGGAATTCCCTCCCTAAACCTCTCCACCTCTCCACCTCTCCTCCTGGCCAGTCATCTGTCCTGATATCTCCTTCTGTGGCTCGGTGTCACATTTTGATTAATAACATTCTTGTGAAGAGCCTCCGTATGTTTTGCTACGTTAGAGGCGCTATATAAATACAAGTCGTTGTTGTTGATTTGAAAACAAGGATGAGAAGTTTAAAATCGAGGTGTTGCTTAACCGGGAACCAATGTAGGTCAGCGAGCACAGGGGGTGATGGGCGAACGGGACTTGGTGCGAGTTAGGACACGGGCAGCCGAGTTTTGGATGACCTCAAGTTTACGGAGGGTGGAATGTGGGAGGCCGGCCAGGAGTCTGTTGAATTAGTCGAGTCTAGAGGTAACAAAGGTGTAGATGAGGGTTTCAGCAGCGGATGAGCTGAGGCAGGGGCGGAGACGGGCGATGTTATGGAGTCGGCGATCTCGGGGATGGAGCGGATATGTGGTCGGAAGCTAATCTCGAGGTCAAATACAAGGACACCAAGGTTGCGGACAGTCTTGTTCAGCCTCAAACAGTTGCCAGGGAGAGGGATGGAGTCGGTGGCTGGGGAACGGAGATTGTGGTGGGGATCGAAGACAATGGCTTCGGTCTTCCTAATATTTAGTTGGAGGAAATTTCTGCTCATCCACTTGGATAAGTAGAGTGACTAAACATAGATAGTGGAAGGGTCAAGAGAGGTGGTAGTGAGGTAGAGCTGGGTGTCGTCAGGGTACATGTGGAAACGGACGCTGTGTTTTCGGATGATGTCGCCAAGGGTCAACATGTAGGTGAGAAATAGGAGGGGTCCAAGGATAGATCCTTGGGGGACCCCAGAGGTAACGGTGCGGGAGTGGGAAGAGAAGCCGTTACAGCTGATTCTCTGGCTACGACAGGATCGATAAGGATGAATCATAGAATGGTTACAGCACAGAAGGAGGCCATTCGGCCCATCGAGCCCGTGCCAACTCTCCGCTAGTCCCACTCCCCCGCCCTTCCCCCGTAGCCCTGCAAATTCTTTACCTTCAGATACTTCTCCAATTCCCCTTTGAAAGCCACGATTGAGTCTGCCTCCACCACCCTTTCAGGCAGTGCATTCCGGATCCTAACCACTCGCTGCGTAAAAAAGTTATTTCTGACGTCGCCTTTGGTTCTTTTGCCAATCACCTTAAATCTGTGTGCTCTGGTTCTCGACCCTTCCGCCAATGGGAACAGTTTCTCTCTATCTACTCTGTCCAGACCCCTCATGATTTTGAACACCTCGATCAAATCTCCTCTCAAAATTCTCTGCTCCAAGGAGAACAACCCCAGCTTCTCCAGTCTCTCCACGTAACTGAAGTGATGGAAATAGGCAGTCTTAGAATGGAACCAGGCGAGAGCAGTCCCACCCACTGGACGACGGTGGAGAGGCGTTGGAGGAGGATGGCATGGTCAACCGTGTCAAAGGCTGCAGACAGGTCGGGAAGGACAAGGAGGGACAGTTTACCAGGGTCACAGTCACATAGGATGTAATTTGTGACTTTGATCAGGGCCGTTTCAGTACTGTGGCAGGGGCGGAAACCGGATTGGAGGGATTCAAACATGGAGTTGGGGGAAAGATGGGCACGGATTTGAGAGGCGACAACACGTTCAAGGACTTTGGAGAGGAAAGGGATATGCTGATGTGTGACATCGAAAGTGTGACCAGAAGTAAGCGTGGCGCTTACAGCAAGTGCGTGTTATATGCAAAATTAATAACACATTATAAATAATTTCTGCTACAGTTAAATATCTGTTTGGCACCATAATTAGTTACTTTTCAGTTTGGCTGCACTCTCGTCTCTGGCTCAGTAGGTTTTGGGGTTCAAGTCCCACTCCAGAGACTTGAGCACATAATCCAGGCTGACACTCCAGTGCAGTGCTGAGGGAGTGCTGCACTGTCGGAGGGGCCGTCTTTCAGATGAGACGTTAAACCGAGTCTGCTGAATGTTAAAGTTCCCGTGGCTGTCTCTGGCGAACAGCGGGATATTCTCTGGCATCATTCCAGCACTTCCCCCTCGACCAAAGCCAGCAAAAAGGATGAGGTTAACCGGTCATTCCTCCTATTGCTGTTTGTGGGACCTTGCTGTGCCATCGTAACGAGGACTTTCCCATCATTGTCGCTGCTGATAGAGGGAGTGGCTCCCCGCCCAGCACATGTCTAACACTGCACTGTCTGGGGCCTCCAGTAGGGGGCAGACAGAGGTAACATTCAGTCACAGAGAGGAGGCTGGTACGGGACCAGCTCAGACAGTGGGACTGAAAAACAAATCACAACAGAGTTACAAATTACAACTTGGCAGATATAAAAAGGATGTGGAAAGGGGAACAAACCCTGTGCTTTCCTCAGCAAGCTTCAACTGTTACAAAAGAAAAAAGAAAGACTTGTATTTCTATAGCGCCTTTCACAACCTCAGGACGTCCCAAAGCGCTTTACAGCCAATGAAGTACTTTTTGAAGTGTATCCACTGTTGTAATGTCGGAGACGCAGCAGCCAACTTAAACACAGCAAGATTCCACAAACAGCTCTGCAATAATCACCAGATGAAACACCGCCAGCTCCAAGTCACACACCATCCCGACTTGGAAATATATCGCCGATCCTTCATCGTCGCTGGGTCAAAATCCTGGAACTCCCTCCCTAACAGCGCTGTGGGAGCACCTTCACCACACGGACTGCAGCGGTTCAAGAAGGCGGCTCAGCACCACCTTCTCAAGGGCAATGAGGGATGGGCAATCTTAAAGAAAGATCATCTGTTTTTGTGGTGTTGGCTGGGGCCTCTTTTTGTTAATGAACATCATTGAGTTGGAGCTTTAAGAGCCACCTGCGTTCCATTAAGGATGAAATAACAACAGAAAATGCTCTCTCCACGGATGCTGCCTGGCCTGCTGAGTATTTCCAGCATTTTCTGTTGTTATTTCAGATTTCCAGCATCCGCAGTATTTTGCTTTCCATTAAGGATGATATGTTATACAGTAGCTGGAAAAAAACTACAATTGCGGTTCCTTTTTTTCACCAACAGAGGGCAGCATTGATCTGTCTGAGACTCTCCGAGGCCCTCCAGTGGGGAACTGGATAAACTGCACACTGCATTCCTGCTGATGGGACTAGAAACATAGATAGAAACACAGAAAAATAGGAGCAGGAGTCGGCCATTCGGCCCTTCGAGCCTGCTCCACCATTCAATATGATCATGGCTGATCCCCTATAGTTTCCAAGGAAGCAGCGCCACCCACACAATTCCCAATAGTGTCCAGAGCGATACTGGATCTCTCTGAGCTGCCTGGTCCTCAGATAGGGAAGATGATCTATCGAGAATCGTAAACTACAATAATGTGAGAACAGCTGAAAATGAACAAAGAATTGGCCTCTAACTATCACTAACAGATCTTGGCCTGATCTTTGTTAGTCAGCAACAAAGACTTCCTGCCCTACAAGCCTCCGAGATATCTGCGCTCCTCCAATTCTGCCCTCTTGAGGATCCCTGATTATAATCGCTCCACCATCGGCAGCCGTGTCGTCAGCTGCCTGGGCCCTAAGCTCTGGAATTCCCTCCCTAAACCTCTCCGCCTCTCGACCTCTCCTCCTGGCCACTCATCTGTCCTGATATCTCCTTCTGTGGCTCGGTGTCACATTTTGATTAATAACATTCTTGTGAAGAGCCTTCGTATGTTTTGCTACGTTAGAGGCGCTATATAAATACAAGTCGTTGTTGTTGATTTGAAAACAAGGATGAGAATTTTAAAATCGAGGTGTTGCTTAACCGGGAGCCAATGTAGGTCAGCGAGCACAGGGGGTGATGGGCGAACGGGACTTGGTGCGAGTTAGGACACGGGCAGCCGAGTTTTGGATGACCTCAAGTTTACGGAGGGTGGAATGTGGGAGGCCGGCCAGGAGTCTGTTGAATTAGTCGAGTCTAGAGGTAACAAAGGCGTAGATGAGGGTTTCAGCAGCGGATGAGCTGAGGCAGGGGCGGAGACGGGCGATGTTATGGAGTCGGCGATCTCGGGGATGGAGCGGATATGTGGTCGGAAGCTCATCTCGAGGTCAAATACAAGGACACCAAGGTTGCGGACAGTCTTGTTCAGCCTCAAACAGTTGCCAGGGAGAGGGATGGAGTCGGTGGTTGGGGAACGGAGTTTGTGGTGGGGATCGAAGACAATGGCTTCGGTCTTCCTAATATTTAGTTGGAGGAAATTTCTGCTCATCCAGTCGGATAAGTAGAGTGACTAAACATAGATAGTGGAAGGGTCAAGAGAGGTGGTAGTGAGGTAGAGCTGGGTGTCGTCAGGGTACATGCGGAAACGGACGCTGTGTTTTCGGATGATGTCGCCAAGGGTCAACATGTAGGTGAGAAATAGGAGGGGTCCAAGGATAGATCCTTGGGGGACCCCAGAGGTAACAGTGCAGGAGTGGGAAGAGAAGCCGTTACAGCTGATTCTCTGGCTACGACAGGATCGATAAGAATGAATCATAGAATGGTTACAGCACAGAAGGAGGCCATTCGGCCCATCGAGCCCGTGCCAACTCTCCACTAGTCCCACTCCCCCGCCCTTCCCCCGTAGCCCTGCAAATTCTTTACCTTCAGATACTTCTCCAATTCCCCTTTGAAAGCCACAATTGAGTCTGCCTCCACCACCCTTTCAGGCAGTGCATTCCGGATCCTAACCACTCGCTGCGTAAAAAAGTTATTTCTGACGTCGCCTTTGGTTCTTTTGCCAATCACCTTAAATCTGTGTCCTCTGGTTCTCGACCCTTCCGCCAATGGGAACAGTTTCTCTCTATCTACTCTGTCCAGACCCCTCATGATTTTGAACACCTCTATCAAATCTCCTCTCAACCTTCTCTGCTCTAAGGAGAACAACCCCAGCTTCTCCAGTCTCTCCACGTAACTGAAGTGATGGAAATAGGCAGTCTTAGAATGGAACCAGGCGAGAGCAGTCCCACCCACTGGACGACGGTGGAGAGGCGTTGAAGGAGGTTGGAGTGGTCAACCATGTCAAAGGCTGCAGACAGGTCGAGAAGGACAAGGAGGGACAGATTACCACAGTCACAGTCACATAGGATGTAATTTGTGACTTTGATCAGGGCCGTTTCAGTACTGTGGCAGGGGCGGAAACTGGATTGGAGGGATTCAAACATGGAGTTGCGGGAAAGATGGGCACGGATTTGAGAGGCGACAACACGTTCAAGGATTTTGGAGAGGAAAGGGATATGCTGATGTGTGACATCGAAAGTGTGACCAGAAGTAAGCGTGACGCTTACAGCAAGTGCGCGTTATATGCAACATTAATAACACATTATAAATAATTTCTGCTACAGTTAAATATCTGTTTGGCACCATAATTAGTTACTTTTCAGTTTGGCTGCACTCTCGTCTCTGGCTCAGTAGGTTTTGGGGTTCAAGTCCCACTCCAGAGACTTGAGCACATAATCCAGGCTGACACTCCAGTGCAGTGCTGAGGGAGTGCAGCACTGTCAGAGGTGCCGTCTTTCAGATGAGACGTTAAACCGAGTCTGCTGAATGTTAAAGTTCCCGTGGCTGTCTCTGGCGAACAGCGGGATGTTCTCTGGCATCATTCCAGCACTCCCCCCTCGACCAAAGCCAGCAAAAAGGATGAGGTTAACCGGTCATTCCTCCTATTACTGTTTGTGGGACCTTGCTGTGCCATCGTAACGAGGACTTTCCCATCATTGTCGCTGCTGATAGAGGGAGTGGCTCCCCGCCCAGCACATGTCTAACACTGCACTGTCTGGGGCCTCCAGTAGGGGGCAGACAGAGGTAACATTCAGTCACAGAGAGGAGGCTGGTACGGGACCAGCTCAGACAGTGGGACTGAAAAACAAGTCACAACAGAGTTACAAATTACAACTTGGCAGATATAAAAAGGATGTGGAAAGGGGAACAAACCCTGTGCTTTCCTCAGCAAGCTTCGACTGTTACAAAAGAAAAAAGAAAGACTTGTATTTCTATAGCGCCTTTCACAACCTCAGGACGTCCCAAAGCACTTTACAGCCAATGAAGTACTTTTTGAAGTGTAGCCACTGTTGTAATGTAGGAGACGCAGCAACCTACTTAAGCACAGCAAGATCCCAGAAATAGCACAGAGATAATCACCAGATGGAACACCGCCAGCTCCAAGCTCCCCTCCAAGTCACACACCATCCTGACGTTCCTTCATCGTCGCTGGGTCAAAATCCTGGAACTCCCTCCCTAACAGCACTGTGGGAGCACCTTCACCACACGGACTGCAGCGGTTCAAGAAGGCGGCTCACCACCCCCTTCTCAAAGGCAATTAGGGATGGGCAATCTTAAAGAAAGATCACCTGTTTTAGTGATGTTGGCTGGAGCCTCTTTTTGTTAATGAACGTCACTGAATTGGAGCTTTAGGAGCCACCTGGGTTCCATTAAGTTATGTTATAGCTGCAACAAAAAAAACCAGTTGCAGTTCCTTTGTTCGGCAGCAGAGGACAGCATTGATCTGTCTAAAATTCTCCGAGGCCCTCCAGTGGGGAACTGGATAAACTGCGCACTGCATTCCTGCTGATGGGAATAGTTTCCAAGGAAGCAGCGCCACTCACACAATTCCCAATAGCCTCCAGAGCGATCCTGGATCTCTCTGAGCTGCCTGGTCCTGAGATAGAGGCGATGATTTATTGCGAATCGTACAATAATGCGAGAACAGCTGAAAGTGAACCAAGAATTGGCCTCTAAATATCACTAACAGATCTGCCCTGATATTGCTCTGGCGAGTCAGAGGATATGTTGATGTGTGACATCTAAAGTGTGACAAGGAATAAGCGTGGCACTAACAGCAACTGCATGTTATACGCAAGATTTTTAATACATTATAAATGATTTCTGCTACAATTAAGTATCTGTAAATGAGTTACATTTCAGCTTGGCAGCACCCTTGCCTCTGGCTCAGTAAGTGCTGGGTTCACAGTCCCACTCCAGGACTGGAGCCCATAATCCAGCCCTGACACTCCACAGCGCAGTGCTTGAGGGAGTGCTGCACTGTCGGAGGTGCCGCCTTTCGGATGAGACGTTAAACCGAGCCTACTGAATGTTAACCTGCCCCGGCAGCTTTCTCCGCAGAGCAGCGGGATATTCTCCGGCATCATTCCAACATTTCCTCCCTCGATCAAAACCCGAGGGGGGTTACGCTTGACCAGCCCAACGCGCCCGAGTTAAACCCGGAGGTCGGCGGGATGGAGCCGGCTTCTGGACACACTTACATGTTCGACGAACTTAACCCCCCTCCCCCACCCGCACCTAAACCCACGAGTTGATCCGAGTAAAAATTCCCCCATCGTTCCATAGGAACAGCACAGGCAGGATGGGCCGAATGGCCCACTCTCACACTGTGGGGGTTCTTTCTGTTTCCTCTGGGATCCAAATCACTAAACTTAGGGTACACGTTACTGCGTTGTACTACGTTAAAGGCGCTATATAAATGCAGGTTGTTGCTGTACACTGATTTCCCACGCATTCTATCAATGTCTAGCCAGAGCAGCAATAGCTGTTTCATAAGAGGAGTGGAACGTGAGGATAAAACAACTTAAAATGGTGCCAAGACTGCCCCAGAAACAGCCGACAGGCCAATTTCATAACGAGTCGCAAATCCTTCGCCCAGTAATATTGGCAGCAGCTGTTTCTAGGCTGAAGGCAGCAGGAGAGTTGAAGCTGCAGTCTCCAGAGAATACAATCGCTACCCCAGCAAAGACACGCCGATCCAGGCCGACTTGAACAACCTACCACCAGCCCGTCGCAAATCTAGAAGGCCATTTCGGACCGTCGCCGAGGCCCTTCAGCAATCTCCCCTCAGCCTCGATGACCGATGGCGAATTGCTTGGAAGAGCTGCAACATACGGGATGGATTCCTTCTAGAGGACCCTGAAGTAATAAAACTCACTACACACTTGGTTTGAGTATAAAGCAAGGCTTTAATCAACTTGTTTCAGAACATGGAGGTCTAGTTGTACTTCACTGGTTCCTTGTCTTACAAAATGTCCCTGGCAAGCTGGGCCCACGCCCGAGTATTTATACTCCTTGGACGGCGCCACCAGCTGGCTGTCCAGCATTATTTCATGAGTAGTTTCTTGATGATGATATTTATAACAGACCCCACAGTACAACCTGAAGGATCAAACCTTCCTCGCAAACAGTGGACAACCATCAACTGGCCTCGGAACCGGCCATGGTAGATGCTGCCACCTTCTCCATAGAGGGAAGATTAAAGCCTCCCCATCATGCGACTGTGGAGCTTCTAATCAGACCCTGGAGCACATCATTGAGCACTGCCCTCAGAGGAAATTCACAGGCAGCCTACAAGATATCCACGCTGTTACACCGGAGGCTTTGGCCTGGATATCTTACTAAGACATGAGACATTTGATTTGCGTTGCCACTACCATACGAAAGCTGAAGAAGCTGCAGTTGGAGATGCCAGACTGGGAGAGCTAGTCTCAAAACTGAGATGAGGAGAAACTTCTTCACTCAGAGGGTGGTAGGTTTGTGGAATTTGCTGCCCCAGAAAGCTGTGGAAGCTACATCATTAAATAAATTTAAAACAGAAATAGATAGTTTCTTAGAAGTAAAGGGAATTAAGGGTTACGGGGAGCGGGCAGGAAATTGGACACGAGTCTAGGCTCGGAATGGTCATGGCCCTGTGGGTAGTGGAGTGGGCCCAGGGGCCGTGTAGCCTGGTTCTGCTCCTACTGTGTTCTAATCCTGTGTTAGATTTCAGGAGATGGTTCTATTCCTGTTCCTGGCTGGGTGGAGATCGCCTTTACAGAAGGTAAGTACTGTAGAAAATATAGGGACAGAGTGATCTCCTGGATGAGTTTCGATCGCCTAGATGGGTCGGAGAGGAACTTCCCAGATTTTTCCTCCCAAATTGGCCATTGGGTTTTTTATCTGGTTTTTCGCCTCTCCCGGGAGATCACATGGGTTCGGGTGGGATGGCGAGTGATAGAAGATTTGAGGTTAGGATCAGATCAGCCATGATCTTATTGAATGGTGGAGCAGGCTCGAGGGGCCGATTGGCCTACTCCTGCTCCTATTTCTTATGTTCTTATGTTCTTATGTATGTAGAGATAGACGGGTCGAACGGCCTTCACATTGACTGCTCTGTTCGTATCTCCAGGCCTTTACATCAACAAGTTGCCTTTGGCAGAAGTTTGGGGGAAAAAAAAATAATTGAACAGGATGGAAAAAAATGTGAAAAACAAGGATTGGGAGCAAGGTCATGAAGAAAGACATGTCTGTTTGACCATCGGTCATCGAGGCTGAGGGGAAATCGCTGAAGGGCCTTGGCGACGGTCCAAAATGGCCTTCTAGATTTGCGATGGGCTGGTGGTAGGTTGTTCAAGTCGGCCTGGATTGGTGTGTCGCTCTGAATGTGCTCGAATAGAATTACCACTTTATTTTATTATGTAGGAAGCTATCTGTCACTGTACTGGGGAAATAACACATACTGCCTTTAAGCTAAATCTGGCCACCCATATGTGATGGCGCAAGATTACTAACTTTTTTTAAATTTGTTTATGGGATGTGGGCGTCCATCACGCTGCTGAACACGATTAAAATCACTAAGGAGGTGGTACTCGGTAAGATAATGGGACTAAAGGTGGATAAATCCCCTGGACCTGATGGCTTACATCCTAGGGTCTTGAGAGAAGTAGGGATTGTGGATGCATTGGTGGTAATTTTCCAAAACTCCCTGGATTCAGGAAAGGTCCCAGCAGATTGGAAAACTGCTAATGTAACGCCCTTATTTAAAAAGGGAGGCAGACAAAAGGCTGGAAACTATAGACCAGTTAGCCTAACATCTGTGGTTGGTAAAATGTTGGAGTCCATTATTAAGGAAGGAGTAACAGGACATTTGGATAAGCATAATTTAATCGGACAGTCAGCATGGTTTTATGAAGGGGAAGTCATGTTTGACAAATTTGCTCGAATTCTTTGAGGGCGTAACAAACAGGGTGGATAAAGGGGAACCAGTGGATGTGGTATATTTGGACTTCCAAAAGGCATTTGACAAGGTGCCACACAAAAGATTACTGCACAAGATAAAAAATCACGGGATTGGGGGCAATATACTGGTATGGGTGGAAGATTGGCTATCTAACAGAAAACAGAGAGTTGGGATAAATGGTTCATTCTCGTGTTGGCAATCAGTAACTAGTGGTGTTCCGCAGGGGTCAGTGCTGGGACCCCAACTCTTTACAATCTATATTAACGATTTGGAAGAAGGGACCGAGTGCAACGTATCCAAGTTTGCCGACGATACAAAGATGGGAGGGAAAGCAGTGAGTGAGGAGGACATAAAAAACCTGCAAAAGGACATAGACAGGCTAAGCGAGTGGGCAAAAATTTGGCAGATGGAATATAATGTTGGAAAGTGTGAGGTTATGCACTTTGGCAGAAAAAATCAAAGAGCAAGTTATTATCTAAATGGAGAGAAACTGCAAAGTGCTACAGTACAAAGGGATCTGGGGGTCCTGGTGCATGAAACACAGAAGTTAGTATGTAAGTACAGCAGGTGATCAGGAAGGCCAATGGAATCTTGGCTTTTATTGCAAGGGGGATGGAGTATAAAAGCAGGGAAGTCATGCTGCAGTTATACAGGGTACTGGTGAGGCCACACCTGGAATACTGCGTACAGTTTTGGTTTCCATATTTAAGAAAAGATTTACTTGCTCTTGAGGCCGTTCAGAGAAGGTTCACTCGGTTGATTCCGGAGATGAGGGGGTTGACTTATGAGGAAAGGTTGAGTAGGTTGGGCCTCTACTCATTAGAATTCAGAAGAATGAGAGGCGATCTTATCGAAACATATAAGATTGTGAGGGGGCTTGATCGGGTGGATGCGGTGAGGATGTTTCCACTGATGGGTGAGACTAGAACTAGGGGGCATAATCTTAGAATAAGGGGCTGCTCTTTCAAAACTGAGATGAGGAGAAACTTCTTCACTCAGAGGGTAGTAAATCTATGGAATTTGCTACCTCAGAGAGTTGTGGAAGCTGCAACATTAAATAAATTTAAAACGGAGATAGACAGTTTCCTAGCTGATAAGGGAATAAGGGGTTACGGGGTGAGGGCAGGGAAGTGGACATGAGTCCAGGTTCGGATCAGCCATGATCCTATTGAATGGTGGAGCAGGCCCGAGGGGCCGTATGGCCTACTCCTGCTTCTACTTCTTATGTTCTTATGCTGATGATTGAGAGTAAACTAATGGAGCGGTAATTGGCCAGGTTGGATTTGTCCTGCTTTTTGTGGACAGGATATACCTGGGCTGTTTTACACATTGCCGGATAGATGCCAGTGTTGTAGCTGTACTGGAACAGCTAGGCTAGAGGCGCGGCTAGTTCTGGAGCACAAGTCTTTAGCTGGGATATTGTCGGGGCCCACAGACTTTGCTGTATCCAGTGCGCTCAGCCATTTCTTGATATCACGTGGAGTGAATCGAATTGGCTGAAGACTGGCTTCTGTGATGGTGGGGACCTCAGGAGGAGGCCGATATGGATCATCCACTCGGCACTTCTGGCTGAAGATGGTTGCAAACGCTTCAGCCTTGTCTTTTGCACTCACGTGCTGGGCTCCACCATCATTGAGGATGGGGATATTCATGGAGCCTCCTCCTCCCATTAGTTGTTTAAAGGTCCACCACCATTCACGACTGGATGTGGCAGGACTGTATCTAAAGGGGCAAATGTCAAACTATATGGATTATATGGGTCTGTGAATGCCATTTGAGTTGTAGCTCTCTGCTGAATTATTTCAGCACTGATCTAGGAAACTTTATTAGAGGTTTTATTATTTCCTTTGGAGCAAAGTTTAATTATATTGAACTTTTTGGCAGGCACTGTCTTTCAAACTATCTTCAGATAGCAAATGGTGTCATGCAGAGATATCCCACAGGAAGTAAATCCATTCTCGGGATGTGGGCGTCGCTGGCAAGGCCAGCATTTATTGCCCATCCCTAATTGCCCTTGAGAAGGTGGTGGTGAGCCGCCTTCTTGAACCGCTGCAGTCCGTGTGGTGAAGGTACTCTCACAGTGCTGTTAGGGAGGGAGTTCCAGGATTTTGACCCAGCGACGATGAAAGATCAGCAATATACTTCCAAGTCAGGATGGTGTGTGACTTGGAGGGGAACTTGGAAGTGGTGGTGTTCCCATGCGCCTGCTGCCTTTGTCCTTCTAGGTTTGGGAGGTGCTGTTGAAGAAGTCTTGGTGAGTTGCTGCAGTGCATCTTGTAGATGGTACACGCTGCGCCGGTGGTGGAGGGAGTGAATATTTAAGGTGGTGGATGGGGTGCCAATCAAGCGGGCTGCTTTGTCCTGGATGATGTCGAGCTTCTTGGGTGTTGTTGGAGCTGCCCACATATGTGTGTAGGGGGTTACATAAGAACATAAGACGTAGGAGCAGGAGTCGGTCATTGGGCCCCTCGAGCCTGCTCCGCCATTCAATAAGACCATGGCTGATCTGATCTTGGCCTCAACTCCACTTACCTGCCCGCTCCCCATAACCCTCGACTCCCTTACCTTTCAAAAATCTGTCTGTCTCCACCTTAAATATATTCAATGACCCAGCCTCCACAGCTCCCCTGGGAAGGGAATTCCAAAGATTCACGACCCTCTGAGAGAAGAAATTCCTCCTCATTTCCGATTTAAAAGGGTGCCCCCTTATTCTGAAATTATGCCCCCTATTTCTAGATTCCCCCACGAGGGGAAACATCCTCTCTGCATCTATCCTGTCAAGCCTCTTCAGAATCTTACATGTTTCAATAAAATCCCCTCTCATTCTTCTAAACTCCAATGAGTATAGGCCCAACCTGCTCAACCTTCATCTCCGGAATCAACCCCGTGAACCTTCTCTGAACTGCCTCCAATGCAAGTATATCCTTCCTTAAATAAGGAGACCAAAACTGTACGCAGTACTCCAGGCGTGGTCTCACCAACGCCCTGTACAGTTGTAACAGGACTTTCCTACTTTAATACTCCAACCCCCTTTGCAATAAAGGCCAACACTCCATTTGCCTTCCTAATTACTTGCTGTACCTGCATGCTAACTTTTTGTGACTCATGAACGAGGACCCCCAGATACCTCTGGACCTCAACATTTTGTAATCTCGCCCCATTTAAATAATAATTTGCTTTTTTATTTTTCCTACCAAAGTGGATAACTTGCATTTTCCCACATTAAACTCCATCTGCCAGATTTTTGCCCATTCACTTAGCCTATCTATATCCCTTTAGAGATTCTTTGCGTCCTCCACACAATTTGCTTTCCCACCTATCTTTGTTTCATCAGCAAATTTGGCTACATTACACTCAGTCCCTTCATCCAAGTCATTAATATAGATTGCAAATAGTTGAGACCCCAGCACTGATCCCCGCAGTACCTCACTAGTTACAGTTTGCCAACATGAAAAGGAGCCATTTATCCTGACTTTCTGTTAGTTAGCCAATCCTTTATCCATGCTAAGATATTACCCCCAACCCTGTGAGCTCTTATCTTGTGTAGTAACCTTTTATGTGGCACCTTATCGAATGCCTTCTGAAAATCCAAATACACTACATCCACTGGTTCCCCTTTATCCACCCTGCTCATTACATCCTCAAAGAATTCCAGCAAATTTGTCAAACGTGATTTCCCTTTCATAAAACCATGCTGTCTCTGCTTGACTATATTATGATTTTCTAAATGTCCTGCTATCACTTCCTTAATAATGGACTCCAGCATTTTCCCAATGACAGATGTTAGGCTAACTGGTCAATAGTTGCCTGCTTTCTGTCTCCCTCCTTTCTTAAATAGGGGCGTTACATTTGCGGTTTTCCAGTCCGCTGGGACCTCTCCAGAATCCAGGGAATTTTGGTAGATTACACCAATGCATCCACTATCTCTGCAGCCACCTCCTTTAAGGCACTAGGATGCATGCCAGCGGGTCCTGGGGACTTGTCCACCTTTAGTCCCATTAGTTTGCCTAGTACTTTCTCTCTAGTGATAGTGATTGTTTTAAGTCCCCCCCCCCAACCACAATAGCCCCTTGATTATGCATTATTGGGATGCTTTTAGTGTCTTCTACCGTGAAGATCGATACAAAACATTTGTTCAAGGTCTCTGCCATTTCCCTGTTTCCCATTATTAATTCCCCAGACTCATCCTCTGGGAGACCAACGTTTACTTCAGCTACTCTATTCCTTTTTATATACATGTAGAAGCTCTTATATGTTTTTATATTTCTTGCTAGCTTACTCTCATAAGCTATCTTCTCTCTATCATTTTCAGTCGTCCTTTGCTGCTTTAAAAAAATTTCCCAACCCTCTGGCCTTTCACTATTCTTCGCAACATTGTATGCTTTTGTTTTCAATTTTATACCATCCTTTACTTCCTTAGTTAGTCACGGATGGTTCATCCTTCTCTTAGAGTCTTTCTTTTTCACTGGAATATATCTTTGCTAAGAGTTATGAAATATCTCCTTAAATGTTTGACATTGCTTTTCAACAGTCTTACCCTGTAATATATTTTCCCAGTCCACCTTAACCAAGTCTGCCTTCATACCTATGTAATTACCTTTGTTTAAGTTTAGGACACTAGTTTGAGACCAAGCTTTCTCACCCTCAAACTGAATTTGAAATTCTGCCATGCTATGATCACTCTTCCCAAGAGGATCCTTCACTTCGAGATCATTAATTAATCCAGCCTCGTTACACATTACCAGATCTAAAATAGTCTTCTCCCTGGTTGGTTATCCCACAGGAATACGGAGAGAATCTATGTAGAGATGGATATCCCACAGGAACGCTGATGGAATCTGTGCTATGAGCAGGTTCCCCATAACAGTATTAGTTGCCATGGATGGATATCTCCTCTGCTCTGTATAAATCGCACATTATTGATAGTTTACAAGTGAAAAGAATTTGAAGGGAGGCTTTGGGTGGTGCAACAACTCAACACAAGACTCTTTCATCTCTGTGTTTGGTATTAAAACCAGCCGAGACTGATGGATGAAAATCATCTGCATCTCCTGGTTGTGTGGCTCTTATATGAAGTAGGTTTGGGAAAATGTCAACTCAGGATCTGATCACTGCAACTGCGCGACAATATCCTCGTTCCCTCGTTCCCCCCTGGGCCATGGAGGGAGAATCGCCCAGGGTTCCTCCTCTTGACCCCGTTTTAATGTTCTGTAGCTTTAATTCCCCTCCCCTGTGCAAGATTAGCAGAACCGCCCCCACCGCAGAGAGAAATGGCTCAGATGGCCAATTTTAGCGGGTTACGCCAATTAGTCAGGGGGAATGTCTGGCGGAATTTAAGGCAGGAGGTCGAGAGAACTGTGCAAAAATTCAAAGCCCTTTCGTAGCCCCTTCAATAGGCCCCATCGCCTTCAGCCGTCACCTTTCCCAGCATTTCGTTTCTTGCTTCACTGCGATTCTGCGACCCGTTTGTACAGCTGCATCTTCAGGAAAGCCGCTCACAACTTCCAGAGTAAACACTTCCTCAGCGGCCGAAGTTGCCAAAAAAAAACACCCGGTCTGAGTTTGTCCCGGCCCTGAGAATGTCACATTATCTTTTCTGTCAAACATACTGGGTACTAATTTGTCCTTTTATTAAAAGTCACATTGAATTCTAGCTCTGTGATAAATCAAGGGCATTCAAGTGTTGTCAAAAAACGGCCTGGATTTTAAACGTACCCGCCCTGTAATTTACCATTACGCGAATGGGCAGTTAATAATGAGCGGGTTGTTAACCCGCCCAGATCCCGACTGCTTCCGAAGTTCCGATGCAGGGTTTTTGCAGGCGGATGAGGCTCCCACCTAATGTAGTCCGGAGCTTCCTGAATTTAGGCAAATCGAGGTTCCATTATGTCAATAGGACCCCGATGCAATTTTAACCTGGGCCTGCGTGGGGGAAGCTGTCACTGCTTTCCCGCCAGGCCGAAGCAGGTCTGCAGATGGAAGAGGCTCTTCTAGTACGTCTATAACGTTCCTTTGCCAGTCGTGGCTCAGTGGGCAGCACTCTTGCCTCTTAGGTCCTGGGTTCATAGTCCCACTCCAGAGACTTGAGCACAAAATCTAGGCTGCCACTCCAGTGCAGTGCTGAGGGAGTGCTACACTGTTGGAGGCGCCGTCTTTCGGATAAGACTTTACACCGAGGTCCTGTCTGCTCTCTCAGATGGATGTAAAAGATCACGCGCCACTTTTTCGAAGAAGAGCAGGGGAGTTATACCCGGTGACGTAATAAAACTACTAGGTACTTGGTCTAAGCGTTAAACAAAGCTTTAATCAACTGTTTTACAACACGGAGGTCTAGTTGTGTCCTTCACTAGCTCCTGTAGAAGAATGTCCTGCGCAAGCTGGGCCCGTGCCCGAGTATTTATACTCTCCCTGGACAGTGCCACCCGTAGGCTGCTCAGCATTATTTCATAAGTCTTTCTTTCATGAATGACTGATTCATTTCACCCGGTGTCCCGGCCAATATTTATCCCTCAACCAACATCACTAAAACAGCTTGCTGTGCGCAATTGGCTGCCCCGTTTCCTACATTACAGCAGTGACTACACTCCAAAAAGTACCTCATTGGCTGTAAAGCACTTTGGGACGTCCTGAGGCCGTGAAAGGCGCTATATAAATGCAAGTCTTTCTTTGTGGGGCCTGGTGGTGGAGGAGAGTGCCTTCAAGCTCCACAAGGAAAGTTGTGGCCCCCTCCCCCCCATTCCTAAAACTCTCGCCCCCCTTCCCTCCCCGAGATGCTCCAAAATCCCCCACCCGTCACCTACCTGGGAGCCAGCGGGCAGTCAAGGGTCACCCAATCTTCAGCGGCCAGCAGTCACTCTTCGCGCCCATTCTGGGCAGGAAGTGGACCTGCGGCATTGAGACCAGGCCCAGGCGGTTCAATCGACCTGACCTCCCGCTGCCTCTGCTGGAACCCCGCTCCGAGTTAAAATCCGCCCCCTGTCTTGGAATACAAAAGAAAAAAGGAAAGACTTGCATTTATATAGCGCCTTTCACAATCACAAGTGCTTTACAGCCACTGAGGTACTTTTTGGAGTGTAGTCACTGTTATAATGTAGGAAACGCCAATTTGCGCACAGCAAGCTCCCACAAACAGCAATGTGATAATGACCAGATAATCTGTTTTTTAGTGATGTCGATTGAAGGATAAATATTGGCCAGGACACCCCTGGGAGAGGATAACTCCCCTGCTCTTCTTCGAAATAGTGCCATGGAATCTTTTACGTCCACCTGAGAGGCAGACGGGGCCTCGGTTTAACGTCTCATCCAAAAGAGACTGTTTAAAAACCTTCATCAGAGACCAGGACTCAATTGCTGACAGGGAAATGTAGCTCAGGAGCGTGACGGTGAGCGAGCAGCAACTGGGTGAGAGACAGCAGCAGCCTACAGGTGGCCGCCAGTCCGCTCTCACCCTGTCACTCTATTATGACTGGCTTTTGATAGTGTGACGAGTGACGGGCTACTCCCTCTGGTTGGAGAGTCAGTGACAAGGGGGTCATCGATTGAAAACCAGAGGGAGGAGGGAGGTTAGGAGAAATTCCTCAATGCAGGATTGGAGTTTGCAATCCACGGGGATTAGTTGAGGCGCTGGCTATTGCAAAGAAAGAGTAGAAAGGCTTTTGAGGCAGAGGAAGCTATAGGGTGCTGAGCAATGAACAGGGCATTGCTTTAGATTGCACAGAGCCAGCACGATGGACCAAATGGCCTCCTTCTGTGCTGTAAACATTTATGGCTCCGTTAATCTGGAACTGATAACGTGACTCACACATAGTTAGTAACCCGTTTTATTTGGCAGTTTGGCAACTGTTTGTTCAGCGATTTAGGTGCAAGGATAGTTATTCCACAGGCTGTTAGCACGGCCCATTGTTTGTTGGCGCAGTTATATTGGCCCGAAGTGCTCTGTCAAAATGGGCGCTCGCCGTTATTTGTGCGCAAACGCCACAGCAACTTCAGGCGAGGGGAAGATGCGCGGTTAAACGCGGAAATCCAAAAGTCGCTGTCCGAGATGCTGCTTTCACGAAGCTAACGATGGAGCGACGCATTTCGGACAGCGACTTTTGGATTTCCGCGTTTAACCGTCTGGCTCACCATTAACATGCACTGAATGGCGTGAAGTTCCAGTACTTGCACGGTGGATACGAGCTAAACTCACCACAGAAAGTTAAAGCAAGTCATTTCAGTCCAAGTACCCTTTTAACGACATGATAAGTGTTAATTACTACCAGTCAACCTCCCTGGCACTGAAAATTAACTGTTACAAGTGTAGAGTTTCATTCCTTCAGCATTTAATTGTTGTTGGAGATTTATTTTAAAAATTTAAATTAGATTTTTGTTATTTTTTCTTTCTAACTTTTTTCTCTCTCTCTTAATCCAATCTTTCTTTCTCTCTCTATTTCCGTTTACCTGATTTGATGTTGAATTCACCATTTATAATTTACACCTTCTTCGCAGTCCTTGCGCTGTTAATTTGCTCAATCCTTCAATCTGATTGGTTACGGAGAAGCACAGTTGCTTGTCCTATTCACTCAGGTCCCAGACGCCACGTAGAGGGTACTGAACCATTTCCATGTCCCGCTGTCAGCAAGTTGCAGGGCAAAATATCATTGACATTAAACGGGCAAGGGCAGGTCCATCTAAAAGCAGGCACCAACCCTAGCCCTGCCACAGGAAATGTTTGGCCCTTTGCCACTGTTCCGTTGCAGAAGCAACACTATAAATGCAGAAATAAAAGCTGAAAATGCCGGAGAGAGAAACGAGAATCAACATTTCAGGTCAACGACCTTTCGTCAGAGCTGGTAGATGTTTTGGAACAGCCTTAAATCAAATGCAGAGCTGGGCAAAGGGGGTCAGGGAAAGAACAGAAGGGAGAAGTTTGTAACAGAGTGGAGGGTAGGTGTGATTAAACATCAAAAGGGATGATGGTGCAAGGCAAAACGATGCAGAGTTAGTCCTGCACAACAATGCAAGACTGGTACGGGGAAGCTGGGCTTGGCATCAATCCGGTCTGGTGTCAGTTTGGCTTTGAAAAATGATCAGGGTTCCTTTGCAGCTTGGAGTCACTTTGTAAACTGCAAGCAGAGTTTGTTTCCAGATGTGTCAAGGAAAGCTATTTAAAACGCCGGCTGGGGCCGCAGTCCTGTGCACATCTTGCCTACTGGTGCATGTGTGGTCTTGTTGCTAATTGAGACGCACGCACTCTGCAAGAGGTCGGAAAGCCACACGCGGTTTAACTGCCGACTGAATAGAACTGTGTGTTTGACCACAACAGGGTTTTAAAGGGCCCCCAATCTTCATATAAAAGTGGCTAGTGTACATTCATTTGTCTCTGTACAAACACTGGGCACGGCACAAGTGACATCAAAGCACATCATTATGGGATAGGCCTGTGACATCACTAGGACGGAAATGTATCCACTCCTTCTACTGTTGACTGTTTCCTAACACTATTCATCAAAGTGCTACTCATTTGTAGGTGTGGGGTTACAAGTGAGCTGAATGTGTCATAGTGAAGGATATAAATTAGACACAGACATAATTAATTCACCATCCCTGGGTATGTCCTGTCCAACTGGCAGGACAGAGCCGTCAGAGGTGAATGTTTAACCATATAGTTTAGAGTTTCTGATCAGATATGTCACAATGGCTCTGTGTCATGATAAAAAAAAAGGTATTTATAGCACCTTTCACAACCTCAGAACGTCCCAATGCGCTTTACAACCAATGAAGTACTTTTGAAGTAGAGCCACTGTTGTAATTTAGGAAACACGGCAGCCAATTTGAGCACAGCAAGCTCCCACAAACAGCAATGTGTTAATGACCAGATCATCTATTTTAGTGATGTTGGTTGAGGGATAAATATTGGCCCAGGACACCGGGGAGAACTCCCCTGCTCTTCTTTGAAAATAACGATCATGGGCTCTTTTATGTCCACCCGAGAGAGTAGACGGGGCCTCGGTTTTAACGCCTCATCCGAAAGACGGATAACGCACCTTTCTGGCTTTTCCAGGTGCTTGCCTGTCATTATGACTGGACGGTGCAACCTGCCACTGGTTGTGAATTAGGAACCATGGAAAGTGAAGCGAGGACCAGAAATTACACCGGTTCTCCACCGTGTCTGGGGTGCTCAAGGGCGCCGTGGAACGGCCGTCTCTCTTTTACAAGGCATGTGGGGGATGGGGGCCAGAGGTAGTGACTCCCTAAACTGGGAGTTCGTTCTCCTGTTCCTCCGTTGGGACCCAGCACTAAAGTGGCAGCTGGTGGGCTGAGGGAATGGAGGTTTACCGCCATCCAGACAATCGAGAGTCTAACCACCACCCCTTGACATTCAATGGCAATACCATCACCGAATCCCCACCATCGACATCCTGGGGGTCACCACTGACCAGAACCTTAACTGGAGCAGCCACATAAATACTGTGGCAACAAGAGTAGGTCAGAGGCTGGGTATTCTGCGGCGAGTGTCTCACCTCCCGACTCCCCAAAGCCTTTCCACCATCTACAAGGCACAAGTAAGGAGTGTGATGGAATACTCTCCACTTGCCTGGATGAGTGCAGCTCCAATAACACTCAAGAAGCTCGACACCATCCAGGACAAAGCAGCCCGCTTGATTGGCACCCCATCCACCACCTTAAACATTCACTCCCTCCACCTCCGTGGCTGCAGTGTGTACCATCTACAAGATGCACTGCAGCAACTCGCCAAGGCTTCTTCGACAGCAGCTCTCAAACCCATGACCTCTTCCACCTAGAAGGACAAGGGCAGCAGGCGCATGGGAACACCACCACCTCCAAGTTCCCCTCCAAGTCACACATCATCCTGACTTAGAAGTATATTGCTGATGCTTCATCATCGCTGGGTCAAAATCCTGGAACTCCCTCCCTAACAGCACCGTGGGAGTACCTTCATCACACGGACTGCAGCGGTTCAAGAAGGCGGCTCACCACCAACTTCTCGAGGGCAATTAGGGATGGGCAATAAATGCTGGCCTTGCCAGCGACACTCACATCCCATAAAAACTAATTTAAAAAAAGGGCATATACGGGGACTAGCCATGGGAGGGCACTTCACTTAGAGCGGGGGCACTTAGCCACTTCTTTCCAGGGGCTTTTCAATGTCCCAGTTGTCAAGTCCAATCTAGGCCCACATCCTACGAAATTGACGAACATCTGAAACTGACGGGCAGGAACTGACCAGCTGGTCCATTAAGCCTGCCCCCACACACCATGATGGCGGGACCATCATGACTACACACTTCTTCCCTCCCCCAAATCTGCTCTCCCCTCACGCAGCCATGCAATCTCCTGGGAGAAGCAAAAAAAAAATCCACCTTTAATATTTTCAATCATACTAAGGCTGAAATCTGTTTTCCTGTTATTTTTCTTCTCTTCCATTCTTGAGAGCTAATTACAGGGCTGGAGAGACACACTTACATCAACATCCTGTAAATGCCACAAAAGGATACAGGCATGGTCACAGTATTTGATTCATGTTCCGTCACTTCTATTTTTGAAACCATCCCCTTCAGTAATGTTCCAAAATAAGGCCCAGCCGACCTTCAATGAACGCTTCATGCGGCACAGAACTCGATAATGATGAGGGTGAAATAATTGTTGATTGCTAATAACGGCCAACTCGCGATGCCAAGGTAGACAGAGAGCTGCTTAACCGAGCGAGAACATCTCCCGGGATTCCTATTGGGAATATCGTCGGGAATTTGGTGCAACTGAAGAAATGACTTTAATGAAGTTAATTGACAAAAGAACCAGAGGCGACGATGAGGCGAATTTTCTTTTTTAACGCAGCGAGTTGTTGTGATCTGGAACGCGCTGCCTGAAAGGGCGGTGGAAGCAGATTCAATAATAACTTTCAAAAGGAACTGGATAAATACCTGAAAGGAAAAAATTGCAGGGCTCTGGGGAATTGGACTAAATGGATAGTTCGCTCAAAGAGCCGGCACAGGCACGATGGGCCGAATGGCCTCCTTCTGTGCTGTGTCATTCTATGAAGTACGAATAATTGTCAATATGTGATGCGGAGAGCTGGCTATATAGGATTCAGTATTTAGTATTCTGGAGAATATATTACTAACTGAGAAGTTGGTGAAGGAAACCATATAGACAATGGATAGCACGATTTCAGAAGGGGTAGATTTTTTTTTGAGGAGGTGACATCTCAAATTGGCCATGGTTGGGAACCCATATGGTGTGGGGTGAATTTCCACAGAGGGTCTCAGTTTGTCTGCTCGTGACCTCGCGGAAATCCCGGGAAACCGGTCGTTATAGCGGATGAATGAGAGAACCTCCACAGGAGTACACCCCCTCTGTAGCTTGACTTCCAAACTGTTGAGTCTGAGTGTTCCAGATATGCTTAATATAATCACTGGACACAGACAACAAGAATAACTAAAACAGGTCTTTACTAATCGAAGGTCAGGGCTGAACTGCTTAGCAAATTACTGCACAGAGTTTATATACCGGTGTGGTCACCACCGGTACTACAATATACAGTAGCCAAGAGAAAGTAGTCCATCTCTTAAGGTAGTCTCTTAAGGTGGTACAGGTTACATACACAACAATTCCTCCCTTTTTAGCTTAACAGTATACATCCCAATTTAAACATAACATGGATAACATATATACAACTTCATGCAAATCTGTTCAAAGATTCAGTCTCTGAGGAGGCGGATAACATATATACAACTTCATGCAAATCTGTTCAAAGATTCAGTCTCTGAGGAGGCCTCCTGATCCGAGTTGGATAACGCCTTTCAGGGGTCTCCGGTTCTCGTTGCTGGGGTGACTCATCTAGTTGATCTCTTATGGATTGGACATCATCAGATGCATTGGCGTCTGAGGTAGATGCTTCAGGTTCACTAACTTCTTCCACTGGTGTCTCTGTCGTAGTCATGGGTTCAACCCTTGTTCTCGATTCTACAAGTTGGTCAGCATGACGTCGTATTACGTTTTCACCAATATCTACCGTGTACATCAGGGGTCCTTGTCTGGCACGAATTTTTCCAGATTGCCATTTCTCATTCTTATAGTCCCGGGCTAACACTGGTTGTCCTATTTCGAAACTCCGAGTGGTCTTGTTATTTATATGCTGGAACTGTTTGTTTTCTACTTCCCTCCGCACATTTGGTTTTAACAAGTCCAACCTGGACCGCAACCTCCTGTTATAGAACATCATGGCAGGGCTTTGATTTGTCACTGCATGAGTGGCGTTTCGATATGCCATTAGGAAATTGTCCACCTTGTGTTGTAGTGGAATCTGGTCTTCGCTCATGGCCTTTATCGCCTTTTTGAACGTTTGTACAAATCTCTCGGCCAACCCATTTGTAGCCGGATGATATGGGGCAGAGGTATAATGTTTCACCCCATTCTTCTTCATGAATTTCTGGAATTCATCTGACACGAACTGCGGTCCGTTGTCTGAACATATTTGTTCTGGCAATCCATTTCTTGCGAATATCGTTCTTAGCACTGCGATCGTCTTTTCCGAGGTAGTGGTCGCCATCTTAATCACTTCTGGCCATTTAGAATGTGCGTCTACCGCAATTAAAAACATGGAGTCCATGAATGGACCTGCGAAGTCAATATGTACACGTTGCCATGGGGTTGAAGGCCATTCCCATGGATGCAGCGGTGCAATTGGAGGTGCATTTTGAACTTTTTGGCACCCTGAGCAGCTTTTAGTCAGATCCTCTATTTGTTGGTCGATGCCTGGCCACCACACATAAGCCCTAGCAAGGCTTTTCATCTTGACTCCCCCCAGATGACCTTCATGCAGTTCCTTTAGAACTCTCTCCCTTAATTTAGGAGGAATAATCACCCGTGTTCCATACATCAATGTTCCTTGACAGACAGACAGCTGTTCTCGTCTGGCTGAGAATGCCGGTAACAGTGGTTCACCATGAGCTGGCCATCCTTTCACTGTCAATTCGTAGACCCGAGACAGTGTCGGGTCATTCCTGGTTTCTCTTTCAATACTTGCATTGGTGACTGGTAAACATTCGATGATGGTCGAGTGAAATAACTCAACAGGGTCAACTGTCGGTGCCTCTTCCGCTGTAGGTAGTGGCAGACGCGACAGCCCATCAGCATTACCATGTTGCTTTGTACCTTTGAATTCAATCTGATATTGATGTGCCCCTAGGAAAAGGGACCATCTCTGGAGCCTCTGCGCTGTCATCACCGAAACACCCTTCTTAGGGTTAAAAATGGAAACCAACGGCTGGTGGTCTGTCAGCAGTGTAAACATTTGCCCTTGCAGGTAATGATTACATTTTCCTACTCCCCACACAAGGCTGAGAGCCTCCATATCTATCTGAGCATAGTTGCGCTCAGCGGAGGTCAATGATCTGGATGCGAATGCGACTGGTCTTTCCAAGCCATTTGGCAACTTATGTGAGAGCACTGCCCCAATACCATATGGAGAAGCATCACACGCTAAACGAATAGGCAGCGTTGGGTTAAAGTGAGCCAACACTTCCTTAGAGGTGATCAATGCCTTGCCTTTGTGAAAGGCCCGCTTACAGTCCTCCCTCCACTTCCATGGCACTCCCTTCTGCAAAAGAGCGTTCAGCGGGTGTAGCACCGTGGATAAATTTGGCAGAAACTTATGGTAATAGTTAATCAACCCTAGGAACGACCTCAACTGGGATACATTCTCCGGAGCGGGAGCCTTCGCAACAGCTTCGATCTTGTCAGGTGACTTGTGAAGCCCCTCCTGGTCAATGACATGACCACAGTACGAGATTTGCTTCTGAAAGAACTCACATTTCTGTTGATTAACTCGAAGTCCATATTCTTTCAATCTGATGAGCACCTGTTCCAAGTTTGCAAGGTGTTCCTCATCATCATTTCCTGTAATCAGAATGTCGTCCAGGTAACATTGTGTGCCTGGAATTCCCTGTAATACCTGCTCCATGGCCCTTTGCCAAATCGCTGGAGCCGATGCCACTCCAAAAACCAGTCTATTATACCGATATAAGCCCTTATGCGTGTTGATCGTGAGATACTGGCGTGATGCTTCATCAACTTCCATCTGTAAATACGCCTGTGCCAGGTCTATCTTGGTGAAGTGTTTCCCGCCAGCCAATGAAGCGAAGATATCCTCAATCCGTGGAAGCGGATATTGCACCGTGTGAAGCACCGGATTAACAGTGATCTTGAAATCGCCACAGATGCGAACCTTCCCCGGTTCCCCCGGTTTGTTACTCGATGAACGCTTCATGACGGGAACAATGGGTGTGGCCCATTCACTCCAATCCACCTTTGACAGTACTCCAGAACGTTCTAGTCCTTCCAGCTCAGCTTCCACAGCAGGTCATATCGCATAAGGTACCGGTCTGGCTTTGAAAAATTTCGGGTTTGCATGTTCTTCAACTTTGATGTTTGCCGTAATTCCTTTCAGTGTTCCCAGTCCCTGCTGGAACACCTCTTTAGCATCGTCCAATATTCTGGACAGTCGTTTAGGTTTGACATCTTCCTTTTTGCCGGAATCTACAGTTAGTGCTTTTAAGGAATGCCAGTCCATATTTATTCTCCTGATCCATTCCCGTCCCAGTAATGGTGGACCTCCCTCAGGTAACACATATAAGTCCATTCCTCGGCTTTCTTTATCTTTCCAATGGGGTATACCCTTTGCCCCGTGTATGTTTTCAAAACAATCTCCGTATCCCTTAGGGGAATGTGTGGAAATAACCTTTTGTAATCTTGCTTATTCATGACCGTCAATGCCGATCCAGTGTCCAATTCCATCTTCACTTGGACTCCTGCTATCTGAAGTGTGACCCAGATAGTTTGGTGGTCTGCTGTGTTACCCATATTATGTATTCTTAGACAACCCAGTTCCTTACTGCTGGAGTCTGAATCCGTCTTCTGTTCATCCGAACTGTTCTCTGTCACCTTGTGTACCTTTTTGCACTTTTCCTGCGGTGACTTTTTGCTGCTGGTCTTCTTACCTGACCAGCATACTTTAGCTATGTGACCGAGCTTGCCACATTTTCTGCATTCCTGATTTTTGAACCAGCACTGGTTCTGATCGTGCATTGTCCTTCCGCAACGATAACACTTTACTGCACCCAATGCCATTTGATTGGTGCTGAGTTCCGATGACCTTAGTTGCATTTCCGCGGTGCCTCTTGCTGCGGCCTCGTGCGATGCTGCAATGGTGACAGCTTTCTCAAGCGTAAGGTCCTTTTCTTCTAGCAGACACTTTTGTGTTCCTTCTTTTAATAATCCACACACGAATTTATCTCTCAGAGCATCTGCTAGTCCTGTACCAAACTGACAGTACTTTGATAGCTTACGCAGTTCAATTAAGAATTCAGCGTTGCTTTCCTCTTTCAGCTGCGTTCTGCTGTAAAATTTAAATCGTTCCGCTATCATCAGCGGCGTGGGGTTTAAATGTTCTTGCAGGATCGTAACAATTTTCGCGAAAGTCTGATCCGCCAGTTTATCTGGTGTTATCAGATGCTTCAATAACCCGTACGTCTTCGCCCCCATTGAGTTTAATAATGTTATTGCTTTCTTATCATCTGGTACTTCATTTGCTGTACAATAAACTCCAATGCGTTCTACATACGTGGTCCAATCTTCAACATCACTATCAAAAGCAGTGATGTTACCGTGTTTAGGCATCCTTGAATTTTTTTTCTTTTTTCCCAAGATGGCGGCTTCCCGCGCTTGGCGGCTTTTCCCGCGCTTGTCTTCTTCCCCCGCCGACTACAATGGCGGCTTCCCGCGCTTGGCGGCTTTTCCCACGCTTGTCTTCTTCCCCCGCTGGCTACAATGGCTCTGACCGCGCTGTTGCCGTTCTCGCCTCCCAGCGGTTCTTACTTTCCCCCGACGCTGCTTTTGCTCCCCGCGGTTCTCGTGGCCTCAACGCTTCCCTCGTTGCTGCGCTTCTCAGCCCCGATTGCAGCCCGGCCCTTTACAGCGGCTGCGGTCAAGTTCTCCGCGGTTCTCGTGGCCTTAACGCTGCCCTTGTCGCTGCGCCTCTCGGCCCCGATTGCAGCCCGGTCCTTTTCACCGGCCGCGGTCGAGTTCTCCGCCCTTTTTCCTCCGGTTTCCCTCCCCTTCTCCACTGACAACGCAGCTGACTTTCTGCCCATGTCGCTAGATCGGCTTACCCACCACCGTGGTAGAAGGATGATCACTGCCTGTCGCTGATGGAGGACTTCGTGGTCAGTAATTTCCCCGGGTTCTCGATGCCTCCCGTGCAAATGCGGTGCTCAGCAGGATGATGAGGGCGGATGCCTCTTCTCGACGCCCGTTCTGGGGACGAAGCTGCCTTGGATACAAACTGCCGCAGGGTAAGATCGGACTCGTCGCCACTGTTGAGTCTGAGTGTTCCAGATATGCTTAATATAATCACTGGACACAGACAACAAGAATAACTAAAACAGGTCTTTACTAATCGAAGGTCAGGGCTGAACTGCTTAGCAAATTACTACACAGAGTTTATATACCGGTGTGGTCACCACCGGTACTACAATATACAGTAGCCAAGAGAAAGTAGTCCATCTCTTAAGGTAGTCTCTTAAGGTGGTACAGGTTACATACACAACACAAATGGCCTTTGATAAAGTACTAAAGGAGAGGTTCTTTTACAAACCAAAGTCCACGAGGAACACAGATAAGATGTAGGCATGGATTAGTAATTCGTTATAGGGAAGGAAGCAGAGTAGTCATAAGGGAAGTGAGTTGCGCTGGGGAGTTGAGGGGGGCGAGTGGGATACTCAGGAGTCTGTGCTGTGACTCCTGCCGTCCCTAGCGTATATATAAACGGCCTGGAATTGCAGCATCAACACAAGATACTTAAACTCACAGATGATATGAAACTCTATAGACTCAGAGGAGGCAGCGACGACTTTACTGATGTCTGCTGATCAGTGGTAACTGAAGCTTAAGGCGAGTGGGTCAATAGCCAGAGGTCATAGATTTAAAATCATTGGCAAAGGATCTAGAGGGGAGATGAGGAGAAATGTTTTCACTCGGAGAGCTGTCGGGATCTGGAACGCTCGACCTGAAAAAGTTTGTGGAAGCTGGTTCCATAAATAATTTTAAGATGGAGTTGGACGGGTACTCGGGGATGAGGAACTTACAGGATTACGGACAAAAAGCAGGGGGTGTGGGACTAAGCACGCTGGCTCTTTCAAAAAGCCAACACAGGCCAAATGGCTTCCTTCTGTGCTGTAAGTTTTTATGATTCTGTGTAGTCTAGAGTACTGAACATTCCGGCACATTCCATGGTGGAATAGAAGGTGACAAAGCACAAAGTTGAAAGGGACCCCACGGTTGTTAGTTGACTCACTGCTCACCATGTCTAACCATGGCAACACAGAAAGCAACGATGATGCTGGGTAAGGTTTGAATTGAAATCTCCAGAGTTTATGTTAAAGGTTTGTAGGCCCCTGATCAGGACCTAGCTGGACGACCGCGTGCAGTTCTGGTCACTGCCACACGATGAGACAATCCAGGCCATGGAGGCTCTACAAAGGAAATCAATGCGGCCGATCCCCATTGTCGGGAGCAACGACAAGGAGCAACTTGATCAACTCAGGCTCCTCCGAAAGACGTCTCAGAGAGGACTTCCCGTATTATAGGAGGAGCTTCCCGAGAGAGAGCGTGAACCCAATCCAATACAGACAGGAGCGGAGCGGAGGGCACAGGCTCAGGGCTGTGAGGAGCAAATTTAGGACATGTTACACAGAAAATAGTCAACCACCGCGCTCTCCTTCTATAGCCCAAGATCACTCTAGTCTTCTGAGTGAAGGGTGGAGTGTGCCTTTAAAAGCTGCACCTAAGTTTCCAGGTAGACCGGCTGCTTACACCGGTTTTACACAAGTTTCACACCAATGCCTGCACCAACGGAGATGGCCAGACTCAGGAAATCTGCGTGTAACTCCTAGAAGCCACTGCTGGGCGCAATTTTTGTGTTTGATGGGGCAGCAATGGTGCCAGTCATTGAGGAAATTCTAGACCTAGTTTATGTTTTTTTTGTTTTACATTTTGACGTGGCGAATAAAAGTCTGCTGGTGTCCATGTTGCAGTGCAAACGTTTTCTTTATGTCAAGACCAGAATCAGTTTCTACCTGGACAGGAACTGCAACTACCGAGATAAAGGAAGGTAGAAAGTTGTAGCTAAACCCGCACGCCGGTGGCACAGCTCCAAGAGGAAGGTGTCGCATGTTATCCGTGTGTGATATAGAACCAAAAATGGTGTTCTGAGTAATCCAAATAGTTAGTTTGGAAAACATAATAGGAGCAGGAGTAGGTCATTCAGCCCCTCGAGCCTGCTCCGCCATTCAATGCGATCATGGCTGATCATTCAAATTCAGTACCCTGTCCCTGCCTTCTCCCCATATCCCTTGATCCCTTTAGCCTCAAGAAATATATCCAACTGTTTCTTGAATATATTTAATGAATTGGCCTCAACTGCCCTGTGTGGCAGAGAATTCCACAGGTTCACCACTCTCTGGGTGAAGAAATTCCTCCTCATCTCTGTCCTAAATGGCCTACCCCTTATCCTTAGACTGTGACCCCTGGTTCTGGACTCCCCCGCCATCGGGAACATCCTTCCTGCATCTAGTCTGTCTAGTCCTGTTAGAATTTTATAAGTTTCAATGAGATCCCCTCTCATTCTTCTAAACTCTAGCGAATATAAGCCTAATCGACCCAATCTCTCTTCATACTTCATTCCTGCCATCCCAGGTATCAGTCTGGTGAATCTTCGCTGAACTCCTTCCATGGCAAGAACATCCTTCCTCAGATAAGGCGACCAAAACTGCACACAATATTCAAGGTGTGGTCTCACCAAGGCCCTGTACAACTGCAGCAAGACATCCTTGCTCCTGTACTCGAATCCTCTCGCTATGAAGGCCAACATACCATTTGCCTTCTTAACCGCCTGTTGCACCTGCATGCTTACCTTCAGCGACAGGTGCACAAGGACACCCAGGTCTCGTTGCACTTCCCTTTTTCCCAATCTATTGCCGTTCAGATAATAATCTGTCTTCCTGTTTTTGCCACCAAAGTGGATAACCTCGCATTTATCCACATTATACTACATCTGCCATGCATCTGCCCAATCACCCAACCTGTCCAAATCACACTGGAGTTTCTCTGCACCCTCCTCACAGCACACACGCCCACCCAGCTTTGTGTCGTCTGCAAACTTGGAGATATTACATCTACTTCCCTCGTCTAGCTCATTAATATATATTGTGAATAGCTGTGTTCCTAGCACCGATCCCTGCAGTACCCCACTAGTCACAATGATGAGAGATAGCACATGGATAAGGGAGAAAGACTCTCCCCCCAAAAAAGGAATAGAATGGGCAAAAGAGAGATAACACGAGAGAAAGATTGAAAGGAGAGTGAACAAAAAAAACAAACATTACAGGGAAGCGAGAGAAAGGTTGAGGAAGATGAAGACAAAGCGAGTGAGACTGAGGAGGAAAAGGAAGGCACAGTGTGTGGGGAGAGAGTCAGAGCGAGAAAAGATACAAAGTTGGAGACGGAGAATGAGGAGGACTGAGGCGGAAGAGAAAGAAAGACAGAGACAGACAAATGAATAGAGGCTGAGGAAGAATGCACAGAGAAAACATTAGGGGAAAAGAGCGAGTAAGGTAGAGAGAGAAAATGAGAAAGACAGACAGACAAAAAGAGAGACTGAGGAGGAAGAGTACTCAAAGAAGAACAAGTACGTGAAGAAAGAGAGATGCACAGATCAATCATTTTCATAGTATTCGTCAAGGTGAACTCACAACTCAAAGTCTCACATTAAGGACTTAGCCATTCTTGAAGTGTTTGGATCAACTGTTAGTCAACTTAACATAGAAACATAGAAGATAGGAGCAGGAGTAGGCCATTCGGCCCTTCGAGCCTGCTCCGCCATTCAACGAGATCATGGCTGATCATCCAAACCCTAGCACCCAGTCCCTACACCGACAGCCATCCCACCCAAGCCCTATCCCTGTAACCCCGTAACCCCACGTTAAACCCCAGCTTAACTTCCTTCCTTCTATGTTCACAATGACACACCGAGTAAGCATGAGACACCTGATGGTGGCGTATACGGAACAGACTTTATTGCTATACAGAATAGGTGATTGATCTACAAAGGAGTAGCTTCGGATTTCTCTCTCTTTCACGCTCTCCAACTAACTCTGGAAAACCATTGTGTTTTTTACACCGCAGTTCGCCTACTTCAAAGGCACATGTCACAGATAAGACCTCGTGATTTATCTGTTCTTGATAACAGTCTTAGTTGTTTCCCTCAACCAACCAAGACTTTCTGACCTATTTATTCTTGGACACTTTGAGTAGTTTTATTAACAGCTTATCTTCCTAAACATCTTTTCTATACTATAGTTAATTGACCCGCTGCATATCTTTATTACAATAGCCACTAAAGTTATACTTCAATCATTCATGATCGGTGTCGTCCCGAGTCACTTAATTCCTTGCTGAAACTTCATTCTGTTTTCCTGTTTATCTTAGAAAGCCTTTTGCTCTAAGTAACAAGGCAGTCTGATTATTAACCCTTAACTCTCCAACAAAGTGGTTACGGTGGAATCTGGAATAGATGCCGACCCAGTATCGAGAGTTACTGATTTTTGTTTTTCCCAAAAATCTCCAGTTTTCCGAAAAGAAGATAACTGGATTTAAAGGGTCAAAGAGTACCATCCTCCTTGATGTTATTGGTATATTTTGGGGTTTGCTCCCCCTCTGGATATTTTTCTCTGATTCAGCGTCTCGCTGTGACTTGGAGTTGTGTCTTTACCTACCTGATGTCTCGGGAACTTGCAACGGACTCATGTCTTCTTCTTAGGCAGTCCCTCGGAACTGAGGATGACTTGCTTCCACATTAAAAATGAGTTCTCAGGTGACTGATGAGTCCAGTGCAGGACCTACAGTCTCTGTCACAGGTGGGGCAGACGGTGGTTGAAGGGGCGGGTGGGTGGGGTGCTTGGGTTGACGTGCGCTCCTTGCGCTGCCTGTGCTTGGCTTCCGCTTGCTCCCGGCGAAGAGACTCGAGGTGTTCGGCGCCTTCCCAGATGCTTCTCCTCCACTTTGTGCGGTCTTGGGCCAGGGATTCCCAGGTGACGGTGGGGATGTTACACTTTTTCAAGGAGGCTTTGAGGGTGTCCTTGAAGCGTTTCCTCTGCCCACCTGGGGCTCTCTTGCCATGCCAGAGCTCCGAGTAGAGCGCTTGTTTTGGGAGTCTCGTATCGGGCATGCGGACAATGTGACCCGTCTGTAGTGTATGTACCTTTAAGGGGAGAACTACTTTTTACAGCTCCTGTATACTGTAGTACCAGCAGTGACCACGCCGGTATATAACCCTGAGTAGGGATCTGTACAGTTAGTTTTTAGAGTAACCCTCTTCCAGTAAACACCTGTTGATTGTTCTCTGCAGTCTCTTGTCTAGTTATTGAAGAACATACAACATCAAGATACACGGATTTAACATTGGCGATGAGTAGATTCGAACCTACCTGCAACTCTGCAGAAGAAGGCCGATTCCAGAAGCACGGGCGTCGACCATCCAACGGAGACTCCAGCGAAACGGGCTGGCAACAGGTACGGCGCAGACCCTTCCCGCACAGCGGCGGCTAGAGCCGACCGACGGCACAGGAAAAGGCCAAGCAGCGTCAGCGGGGAAGAGAGAGGGTAGAGCGCACGGGGCGCAGCCGGTGTTCAGGACCGAGCGGCGTCGACGGGAACAGAGAGAGGGTAGAGTGCACAGGGCGCAGCCGCTGTTCAGGACCAAGCGGCGTTGACGCGAGAAGAGAGAGGGTAGAGCGCAGAGGGCGCAGCCGCTGTTCAGGACCGAGCGGCGTCAATGAGAGAGAGAGGTGGTGTTCAGGGGGCGAGCAGCGTCAGCGGGGAAGAAAGGAAAGCGCGGGAGACGTCATTTTGACCGCAGCGGAGAAGAAGGGAGAGCGCGGGAGACACCATTTTGTTTCAGCCGCAGCGGAGAAGAAGGAAGAGCGCGGGAGACGCCATTTTGAGCCAGTCTAACCACACCCAGGGATGCCGAAGAGTGGCAGTGTCACAGCGTTCGACAATGAAGTCGAAGATTGGACGACATATGTCGAACGCATAGAAGTGTACTGCAAGGCGAATGAAGTGCCAGATGACAGGAAAGCGCTGGTATTGTTGAATTCAATGGGTGCAAAAATGTATGGCTTACTGCGAAACCTAGTAACCCCAGAGAAGCCAGTGGAAAAGGATTTTGAAAACATAGTGTCAATACTACAGGACCACTTAGACCCCACACCGCTGCTGATAGCAGAAAGATTTAAGTTTCACAAAAGGAACCAGCATAAAGATGAAAGTAATGCTGAGTTTTTAACGGAACTGCACAAGCTATCGAAACACTGCCAGTTTGGAACGGGACTAGCAGATACTTTAAGGGGCAAGTTTGTGTGTGGGCTTCAAAGTGAAGGAACCCAGAAACAGCTTCTATCAGAAAAGGATCTTACGCTGGACAAGGCTTTCAGCATGGCAGTATCACACGAAGCAGCAGCATGGGGCGCGGCAGAGATACAACGGAGACCGCAAGATTATGGCACAAATGAAATGTCATACGGAACAGTGAAGTGCTATCGCTGTGGCAGAACAACACACGACCATAAGGATTGCTGGCTCAAGGACCAAGTGTGCAGGCAGTGTGGAAAAGTAGGACACATAGCAAGAGCCTGCAGGTCGGAAAAGAAAACCAGCAGCAAGAAATCCCCACAGGAGAAGTACAAGAAGGTACATAAGGTGACGGAGAGTAGTTCAGATGAATGGAAGAGTGATACAGACTCCGGAAGCAAGGAGCTGGGTTGTCTGAAACTACATAATGTGATCAAAACGGAGGATCACCAAACTATCTGAGTCACGCTCAAGATAGCCGGAGTCCAAGTGAAAATGGAATTGGACACAGGATCAGCCCTAACAGTCATAAACCGAAGGGACTACAAGCGGCTATTCTCACATATACCCTTGAGAGATACGGAGATTGTCTTGAAGACGTACACGGGGCAAAAATTCTACCCCAAAGGAAAAATAAGGGTGAACGTTATATATAACAGCAAGGAAACACCAAAAATGGACCTATATGTATTGCCAGATGGAGGACCACCACTACTAGGGCGTGAATGGATCCGGAAGATACAGCTAGATTGGCATTCCATACAAGCACTGACTGTAGATGCCAAAAAGGATGACGACGTCACACCTGGATGACTGTCAAAAATGCTAACTGACGCACAAGAAGTGTTCCAGGAGGGACTCGGAACACTAAAAGGCATAACAGCGACGATCAAAATAGAGGAAAATGCAAGCCCAAAGTTTTTTAAGGCCAGACCGGTCCCTTATGCGATCCGCCCAGCCGTCGAAGCAGAGCTGGAAGGTTTGGAACGTTCAGGAGTACTGTCCAAAGTGGACTGGAGCGAGTGAGCTACACCCATCGTTCCTGTAATGAAGAGGTCGTTGAGTAATACGCCTGGGGAACCAAAGAAGGTTCGCATCTGTGGGGACTTTAAGGTGACAGTGAACCCAGTCCTTCACACTGTACAATATCCGCTTCCGCGGATTGAAGATATTTTTGCCTCGCTATCTGGCGGGAAACGCTTCACTAAGATTGATCTGGCCCAGGCGTACCTGCAAATGGAGGTAGAAGAAGCCTCGAAACAGTACCTCACGATCAACACTCATAGAGGTCTCTACCAATACAACCGGCTGGTGTTCGGGGTAGCATCAGCTCCGGCTATTTGGCAAAGGGCAATGGATCAAGTCCTGCAAGGGATTCCAGGGACCCAGTGTTATTTGGACGACATCCTGGTCACGGGCGAAAATGACAGTGATCACCTCGCCAACCTGGAGCAGGTGCTCACTAGATTGAAGGAATATGGGCTCCGAGCTAATCGCCACAAATGTGAGTTTTTCCAGAAGCAGATCTCGTATTGTGGCCACGTTATTGATGAAGAGGGGTTACATAAGTCCCCTGAAAAGATTGAGGCAGTAGTCAATGCTCCAGCACTGGAAAATGTGTCAGAACTGAGGCCGTTCCTCGGGCTGGTGAACTACTACCATAAGTTCTTGCCGAATTTTTCTACAGTACTACACCCACTGAACACCCTACTGCAAACAGGGGTACCATGGAAGTGGAATGACGAATGTAAACGAGCTTTCCAGAAGTGCAAAGAATTGATCACATCAAAAGAGATGTTGGCTCATTTCAACCCAGCACTACCAATTCGGTTGGCGTGTGATGCATCACCCTATGGCATTGGAGCGGTGCTGTCGCACAAATTCCCGGACGGCTCGGAGAGGCCAGTAGCCTTTGCGTCTCGGTTACTAACTTCAGCCGAGCGTAACTACGCCCAGATTGACAGGGAGGCCCTCAGCCTAGTGTGGGGAGTGAAAAAGTTCAACCACTATCTGCACGGGCAGAAGTTCACCTTGCTGACTGACCACCAACCACTTGTCTCCATCTTTAATCCAAAAAAGGGCTGCGCAACGGCTACAAAGATGGTCCCTTTTTCTAGGGGCGAACCAATATGAAATCGAGTATAAGGGCATGAAACAGCATGGAAACGCTGATGGGCTATCACGCCTGCCACTGCCTACTGCGGAGGAAGCACCAGCAGTAGACCCTGTCAAAATATTTTATTCGACTATAAAATAACGCTGATATAGAGAAGGAGACCCGAAATGACCCGACACTGTCTCGGGTATATGACTTGACGGTGAAGGGATGGCCAACACATGGCGACTCACTGTTGCCAGCATTCTCATCCAGAAGAGAACAGCTGTCAGTATGCCAGGGGACCTTAATGTGTGGATCCCGAGTGGTAATTCCACCCAAGTTAAGGGAGAGAGTGCTCAATGAGCTTCACGAAGGCCATCTGGGAGGGGTGAAAATGAAAAGCCTTGCTAGGGCTTATGTGTGGTGGCTGGGAATCGATCAGCAAATCGAGGACCTGACAAAGAGCTGCTCAGGATGCCAGAAGATCCAAAATGCACCACCACATGCCCCTTTACACCCATGGGAGTGGCCCTCATCTCCATGGCAACGAGTGCATATTGATTTTGCTGGTCCATTCATGGACTCAATGTTTTTAATAGCCGTGGATGCGCACTCGAAATGGCCTGAGGTGATCAAAATGTCCTCCACCACCACGGAGAAAACTATTGCAGTCCTACGGACCATATTTGCCAGGAACGGCTTGCCAGAGCAGATTTGCTCTGATAACGGACCACAGTTTGTGTCCGAAGAGTTTCGAAGATTTATGAAAAGGAATGGGGTGAGGCATTACACATCCGCCCCGTATCATCCAGCCACAAATGGATTGGCTGAGAGGTTCGTACAAACCTTTAAAAAAGCAGTAAGGGCCATGTGCGATGACGACATTCCACTGCAGCATAAGGTGGACAATTTCCTGTTAGCCTACAGAAATGCGACACATGAAGTCACCAACCAGACCCTGGCCATGATGTTCTTTAACTGAAGGTTGAGATCTCGTCTGGATTTGCTCAGACCAAATGTATGAAGAGATGTTGAGAGTAAGCAATTCCAGCACATCAATGAGAAGCCGACAAGGAGCTTCAATGTAGGGCAACCAGTCTTAGCCCGCGACTACTGAACAGAGAAATGGCAACCAGGAACGATATGCACACGGCAGGGGCCACTAATGTACACAGTGGATGTTGGGGAGAACATTGTGAGACGCCATGTTGACCAGATCCTAGAGTCACAGAAACGAGTCAACCCCATGTCTCGCGTACCTGGTGATGAACCCGACATACAGGTAGCATCTACCCCAGAAACAGTAGCATCAGAAGCTGATGAACCAACCGACGACAGGGGGCCAGAATCGTCTCCGCACCAAGAGCAAGACATTCAGGAAAGGCGCTATCCAGAAAGGATCAGGAAGCCTCCCCAAAGACTGAATTTATAAATAGACTATTTTCAGTTATTGTTGCATGTTAAAAGTGTTAATTGTAATTAGTTGATATTTAATTGTTAAATGAATGTTATGGTACTGTTAATCTAAAAGGGGAGGAATTGTAGTGTATGTACCTTTAAGGGGAGAACTACTTTTTACAGCTCCTGTATACTGTAGTACCGGCAGTGACCACACCGGTATATAACCCTGAGTAGGGATCTGTACAGTTAGTTTTTAGAGTAATCCTCATCCAGTAAACACCTGTTGATTGTTCTCTGCAGTCTCTTGTCTAGTTATTGAAGAACATACAACATCAAGATACACGGATTTAACACCGTCCATCGGAGCTGATTGAGCGTGGTCAGAGCTTCGATGCTGGGGATGTTGGCCTGAGCAAGAACACTGTAATTAGGAAGGCTCAGCAAGTAATTAGGAAGGCTAATGGAATGTTGGCCTTTAATGAAGGGGGATGGAGTATAAAATTAGGGAAGTTTTGATGCAACTTTACAGGGCGCTGGTGAGACCGCACCTGGAGTACTGCGTACAGTTGTGGTCTCCATATTTAAGGAAGGATATACTTGCATTGGAGGCAGTGCAGAGAAGGTTCACTAGGTTTATTCCTGGGATGAAGGGTTGACGTATGATGAAAGGTTGAGCAGGTTGGTCCTATACTCATTGGAGTTTAGAAGAATGAGAGGTGATCTTATTGAAACATAAGATTCTGAGGGGGATTGACAGGGTAGATGCTGAGAGGATGTTTCCCCTAGTGGGGGTATCTAGAACTAGGGGGCATAGTTTCAGAATAAGGGCTCGCCCATTTAAGATGGAGATGAGGAGGAATTTCTTCTCTCAGAGGATCGTGAATCTTTGGAATTCTCTACCCCAGAGAGCTGTGGAGGCGGAGTCATTGAATATATTCAAGGCGGAGATTGACAGACATTTGAACTACAGGGGAGTCGAGGGGTATGGGGAGAGAGCAGGAAAGTGGTGTTGAGGTCAAGATTGGATCAGCCATGATCTTATTGAATGGCGGAGCAGGCTCGAGGGGCCGACTGGCCGACTCCTGCTCCTATTTCTTATGTATTGAACAGAGAACCCCGATCATTGTATTTTAGTAGTGGGTATATCACACACCTTCACATGACAACCCTTGACTTTGGAAGGCAGAAACACTTCACTGTACTGCAAACAGTTTAAATAAACAGTTAACGGATGAATGAATGGAAGCAATGAGACACTGTAGCGCCGCAGTAGGTACAAGCTTAACTATACTTTCTCAGAAGAACAAAGAGTTGAGTCTGTTAAACTGCAATATGAATGGCCCAGACACAAAGGAGTTCATTTTCCCCCTCAGCAACTTTGGTTGTCTGGCTAGTGGACCTCTCTAGCCGGCCTCCCAATAGCCCCGGCAGGAAGCCCTGATCGGAATGCTGTGAATGCTGAGTCTTTGGCCTTGATTTTCATTGGGCCGTGAGGCGGGCTTTTAGATTTTAGGATTTTAGGATTTTTTTCTCTCAGAGGGTCATGAATCTTTGGAATTCTCTACCCCAGAGAGCTGTGGAGGCTGGGTCATTGACTAGGGGCGCGACTCCCCTGCCTGGTTCCCGCCTCTACGCCATTTTAACCTAGGTGTGTCTGATTGACCCGAATCAGTCCCGCCTGCAACAGGCGGAACTGGTCTTTAGGGCCCTTAAACAGCACTGATTGGCCTTTATAATCCCATTTTAACATGCCCTTGCCTGTTTAACCCTTTCCCCACGTAAAACACGCCTGGTGGGGATGACGCCTGTGAAACCTGGCGTGAACACTATTGGCTTGTTGACTATCAGCTGCAGGTCCAACATTAAAGAGGATATTTGATCTGTCATCATTTGCAGGTGACAGGACTTTGTTGTCTCAGGTCTGGGGGAACTTTTACCAGGCCTAGCCACACCTGTGGAAGGTTGTAGCCTCACACACTTCTCCAGTGTGACCTCCTGCGAGACCCCTCTCGCCACCCTCACTCAGCGCTTCCTCAACTGAGGCACCTACCAGAAGCACGGGAGGCCTTTTTTCCCTTCCCTTCTTGGCATTAGAGGACCTCCAGCACCAGGCGCGCCAGCAGCAGAGCCAGGCACAACAGCAGCAACAGCAACAGCAGCAGCAGCAGTAGCAGGAGCGACAGGCTGCTGCTCACCCACCTGAGGCAGCACAGGCCAGAAGGGGCCATCGCATGGAAGCCCGTCGGCGCAGGAGATACCCCCCAAACAGGGTCTACAGACACAGGGTCAGCTACCTCAAGATGACTGAGCAGCAGTGCCAAAGGCGGCTCCGACTTTCGCGACAGGTGGTGACTGACATCTGCGCAATGCTGCAGCAAGACCTGCAGCCCAGAGGACCAGGTGGACACTCCTTACCAGTGGCCATCAAAGTCACCACCGCACTCAACTTTTTTGCCTCAGGCTCCTTCCAGGGATCAGCAGCAGACATCAGCGGCATCTCCCAGGCGGCCGCACACATTTGCATCACACAGGTAACTGATGCCCTCTTTGCCCTCGCGCACAATCACATCCATTTCACCAGGGATCGCGCAAATGTGACGGCGCGAGAGGTTGGATTAGGTCATCTGGCAGACTTTCCAAGGGTGCAGGGCATCATTGACTGCACACATGTGGCCCTTAGGGCACCCCATCGCAATCCAGGTATTTCTGTCAACCGCAAGGGCTTCCACTCCCTTAACGTTCAGCTGGTGTGTGACCACAAGAAGGAGATTTTGCATGTTTGTGCCAAGTACCCTGGCAGTTGCCATGACTCCTTCATACTGCGCCAGTCTAGTGTGCCTCTGCTATTCAGTCCACCAGACCAACTTCACGGATGGATACTTGGAGACAAGGGCAATCCCCTGAGGATTTGGCTAATGACGCCATTGAGGAGGCCAACCAACGAAGCTGAGGTGCGCTACAACTGCAGCCACATTTCCACCAGATCCATAATCGAGCAAACCATCGGCTTGCTGAAGATGCGCTTCAGATGCCTGGATAGATCAGGTGGAGCCCTACAGTACTCAGCAGCCAGGATCTCCAAAATCGTCATGGTTTGCTGTGCACTCCACAACATGGCACAGCGTCATGGCTTGCAGATTCCTCAGGACCAAGTGGCTCCTCACAGACCCGCCTCGGATGAAGATGATGATGATGATGAGGAGGAGGAGGAGGGCGAGAATGAGCATCCTGCAGAGGCCCATCAACCAGCGGCAGCATTACGCGAGAACATTGCTGCCCGGGATGCAAGGAACGCACTCATCCTGGCCAGATTTGCTTAGCCTAGTAAATCAAACTCTTTTGCCTCGCAGCTTCTTACCTGAGCATCGACAATGGCCAAACCCTGCGGATTCCGAGCTATTTGACCAGCATCCTGACAACTGCAAGAAATCCTAAGCCCTCAATGTGAAATCCCCATTCGCAAAATGACACACGCCAGAACTGCAGCAGTTGCCATCAGAATTTTTATGAAACACACACAACTGATGGCATTTTTCCAAAATACACAACATTTCATCCAAGTGACTACCCTTGTGACTATTTGTGCTTTATTTTCCTCTTACGCGTGCTCCTACGTAGTGGTTCCCCTGTGGCTTCAGTAGATGTGGAGGCCCCTTGCTCACTTTCCTGCTGCTCCTGTCTCGACAGCTTTGGCGGGCGTCCTCTGGGGTGGCGAGCATGTGAGGGCTTGCCAGCAGTCTGCTGCTCCTGCGGCTGTGCAGGAGTTGAGACGTGTATCTCCGTTGGGTGTGGACTCCGGCGGGGCTCTGACCGAGGGCTCTGCAGTGGCATGGAAGTGTGAGCGCTTGGAGAGGAGCCCCCACTTCCTTGAGGTCTGCCACCAACCTCCCTCTCATGGGTCAGGTCCCCCTCAGTGCCTGCAAGTGGCTTGAGAGCAGCTTGCTGCACATCAGGGGGGCCATGGGGACCCGTACCTACAATGGCAGTCCTTCTCAGAAGGACTTCCATGAAGGTCTGGTTTCTCTGTTCAATAGATGCCCATCGCTCCTCAAGAGATGTCATTCTATTCTGAACACTCACCATGTTTTCCATACCCTGGCGACTAACCTCCTCCATGGCCGTAGCCCTCCTCTCCTCTATCGTAGCCAGCCTTACCACGGAGGCAGCAATCATTTCCACATAGGTAGCCATCCTTTCCGTGTTGATGCATTCATGCGCCACTGACTCCACAAAGGCTCTGCTCATGTTCGCTATGGACTCCTCCATTCGCTCCACATTCACAGCAACCCTGGAGACAAAACCTGCCAGAGACTCCTGCATCTGTGCCTGGAGTTCCATCACCTCTGATCTTACGGATGGACCCAGAGGCAGAGGGTCGACATGCAGCTGAGCCGAGCTGGCAGAGTCCTGCGGCCACCGACGAGGACTCTCCACTGCTGTCCCTGTTTCCACAATCTGCTGAAGCTCACTTGTGAGCTGTGATACACCCGGTGACAACTCTACTCTATGTCCCGAAGGTCCCACCGAGGTGTGAGTGTCTGTGCTGGTGCTGGGTGCACTTATTTCTGATGACGCAGCACCCTCAGAGGTTGCAGATTCCTCTGAGGAGTCTGGCTGCTCAAGCTCTTCCTCCTGCAGAGTGGGGATGGGGGCTCTCGATGGTCTTGTGGGGGAGTCAAGGAAAAAGTTAGAGATGTGATGCCAAGGTTACATGCATTTTGCAGATGATCATAAGTCCATATGATGTAGCTTCAGAATCATTATCAGCGACTCATGCAATGCCAATGAGAGAGATGGAAAACTATTCTGTCACCAGCTTGCGGGGATGCTCCTGCCTGTCCTTCCCCAACGTCCACATCTCGGTCAGCCCCGGCAATCTCCAGGACGCCTTCCTCCCAGGGGGTGAGCTGGGCTAATGAGGGCGGCCCTCCTCCTGTCCTGGCTCGCTCTCTCCTGTTGTGAGCTCTCCTTTCCTACAATGAGGGAGACAAGTGGAGGTTGAGTGAGAATGAAGGAGTGAGTGCAGAGATTGCATAGCATAGATACTTAGAAGGAGACAAAGATGGAGTGAGGTTGCAATGCCAAGAGCCCTCCCTATGTGTTGTCAGTTGTGTTCAAAGCATCAGAGTGAGAGGGAGTGTGAGGGCTGCATGGTGGCATAGTTCTGTGAATGTGAGCATAGAGAGAGAGGGAATGGGTAAGGGTGCATGGATGTGAGTGTCTAGTGGGATGTGCAGGAAGAGATTGCTAAAGCTGAGTGCTGGTGAGGAAAGGCAATGGGGATCAGATTGAGGGTGATGGAAACATCATACAGTACTTACTTTTCCAGTGCGAAGAAGGTCATAGAATCTTTTCCTTCACCGCAAGCACGTTCTTCATGTAAGGCCCAAGGAGTTGACTTGATCTGCCACCTCTAGCCACACAGCCTTGGTCTGGCTGGGAGGCCTCTTCCTCCCTGAAGAAGGGAAGAGGACCTCCCTGTGGGCCCTAGCACCATCCAGTAATGCCTATAGTGAAGCCTCATCAAATTTGGGCGCAGATCTGGCCCTCCCGCTGGCCGTTCCTCCTGCAGGCTCCTGTGCCATCTTAATGTTGAAAGTTAGAAGCCTGCAGAGGAAGCAAGGCTTGCTGTGGACCTTAAAAGCAGCAACAATGATGATGTCATATTCTGCGACTTTCTGACTAGAAATACTCAATTGCCAAGGCTTCCCACATGCTGGAAATCAATTGGCCAATTGTGTTAAACTTGCATCAATCTCACAGACCCATTTACAATCGTGTCGGAATCACTAAATTCAGGGAACCTGCCAATTCCCCGCACCTGAACTAAAATCGACCCCTTCAAGTATATTCAATGTGAGGAGCATTCGTAATAAGGTGGATGAATTGGCTGCGCAAATAGAGGTAAACGAATATGATTTGGTTGGGATTACGGAAACGTGGCTCAAGGATGGCCAAGGCTGGGAACTCAACATCCAGGGGTATTCGATATTCAGGAAAGATAGGCAAAAAGGAAAGGGAGGTGGGGTAGCATTACTGGTTAAAGAAGGGATTAACACAATTGTAAGGAAGGATATTAGCTCTGATGATGTGGAATCTGTATGGGTAGAATTGAGAAATACCAAGGGGCAGAAAACGTTAGTGGGAGTGGTATATAGACCTCCAAACAGTAAGGCGAAGGTTGGGGATGGCATTAAAAGGGAAATTAAAGAAGCGTGCAATAAGGGCACAGCAGTCATCATGGGTGACTTTAATTTACATATAGATTGGGCTAACCAAATTAGTAACAATACTGTGGAGGAGGAATTCCTGGAGTGTTTACGGGATGGTTTCCTGAACGAATATGTCGAGGAACCAACCAGAAATCAGGCCATCTTAGACTGGGTATTATGTAACGAGAAAGGATTAATTAGCAATCTTGTTGTACGAAGCTCCTTGGGTCGGAGCGATCATAATATGATCGAATTCTTCATTAAGATGGAGAATGAAGTAGTTGACTCACAGACTAGGGTCCTAAATTTAAATAAAGGAAACTACGATGGTCTGAGGCACGAGTTGGGTAGGATTGATTGGGGAATGTCACTCAAAGGGTTGATGGTGGATAGGCAATGGCAAACATTCAAAGACCGCATGGATGAACTACAGAATTTGTTCATCCCAATTTGGCATAAAAATAAAACAAAAAAGGTGACTCAACCGTGGCTAACAAGGGATATTAGGGATAGCATAAGATCCAAGGAGAGGACATATAAATTGGCCAGAAAAAGCAATAATCCTGAGGATTGGGAGCAGTTTAGGATTCAACAAAGGAGCACAAAGGGATTAATTAAGAAGGGGAAAATAGAATATGAGAGTAAGCTTGCAGGGAACATAAAAACTGACTAAAAGCTTTTATAGATATGTGAAGAGAAAAAGATTGGTGAAGTCAAGTGTAGGTCCCTTGCAGTCAGAATCAGGGGAATTTATAATGGGGAACAAAGAAATGGCAGACCAACTAAATACATATTTTGGTTCTGTCTTCACAAAGGAGGACACAAATAACCTCCCAGAGATGCCGGGGAACATAGGGTCTGATGAAAGGGTGGAACTGAAAGAAATCAGTATTTGTAGGGAAATGGTGTTAGGGAAATTGATGGGACTGAAGGCCGATAAATCCCCAGGGCCTGATAATCTACATCCTAGGGTACTTAAGGAAGTGGCCCTAGAAATAGTAGATGCATTGCTGATCATCTTCCAACATTCGATGGAATCTGGAACAGTACCCATGGATTGGAGGGTAGCTAATGTTACCCCACTATTCAAAAAAGGTGGTAGAGAGAAAACGGGGAATTACAGACCGGTAAGCCTGACATCGGTAGTGGGGAAAATGCTAGAGTCCATTATAAAAGATGTAATAGCAGAGCACTTGGAAAACAGTGACAGGATCGGACAAAGTCAACATGGATTCACAAAAGGTAAATCGTGCTTGGCTAATCTACTGGAATTTTTTGAGGATGTAACAGGTAAAATAGATAAGGGAGAATCAGTGGATGTGGTGTATCTGGACTTTCAGAAGGCCTTCGACAAGGTCCCACATAAGAGATTAGCGTGTAAAGTTAAGGCACATGGGATTGGGGGCAAGGTATTGACTTGGATAGAGAATTGGCTGGCGGACAGAAAGCAAAGAGTTCGAATAAATGGATCTTTTTCCGAATGGCAGGCAGTGACTAGTGGGGTACCGCAGGGATCGGTCCTTGGACCCCAGCTATTCACAATATATATAAATGATCTGGACAAGGGAACTAGATGTAATATCTCCAAATTTGCAGACGACACAAAGCTGGGTGGGCGTGTGTGCTGTAAGGAGGATGTCGAGAAACTCCAGGATGATTTGGACATGTTGGGTGATTGGGCAGAAACATGGCAGATGCAATATAACGTGGATAAATGTGAGGTTATCCACTTTGGTGGCAAAAACAGGAAGGCAGATTATTATCTAAATGGCAATAGGTTGGGAGAAGGGGAAGTGCAATGAGACCTGGGTGTCCTTGTGCACCAGTCGCTGAAGGTAAGCATGCAGGTGCAGCAGGCAGTTAAGAAGGCAAATGGTATGTTAGCCTTCGTAGCGAAAGGGTTTGAGTACAGGAACAAGGATGTCTTGCTGCAGTTGTACAGGGCCTTGGTGAGACCACATCTTGAGTATTGTGTGCAGTTTTGGTCGCCTTATCTGAGGAAGGATGTTCTTGCCATGGAAGGAGTGCAGCGAAGATTCACCAGGCTGATACCTGGGATGGCAGGAATGATGTATGAGGAGAGATTGGGTCGATTGGACTTGTAATCGCTGGAGTTTAGAAGAATGAGAGGTGATCTCATTGAAACTTATAAAATTCTGACAGGACTGGACAGACTAGATGCAGGAAGGATGTTCCCGACGGTCGGGGAGTCCAGAACCAGGGGTCACAGTCTAAGGATAAGGGGTAAGCCATTTAGGACAGAAATGAGGAGGAATTTCTTCACCCAGAGAGTGGTGAACCTGTGGAATTCTCTACCACAGAAGGCAGTTGAGGCCAATTCATTAAATATATTCAAGAAGGAGTTGGATATATTTCTTAAGGCTAAAGGGATCAAGGGATATGGGGAGAAAGCAGGGACCGGGTACTGAATTTGGATGATCAGCCATGATCGCATTGAATGGCGGAGCAGGCTCGAGGGGCCGAATGGCCTACTCCTGCTCTTACTTCTTATGTTCTTATGAAAATAGAGTGCCCTGGTGAGGGAAGAGGTGGTGGGGCGAGGTGGTGGGAGACCGGGGAGAAGACAGAGTTGCAGGGGGGGAGGCAGGGGGAAAAGCTGCTTTTACGGAGCCCGGGGAGCACTCCTGCTTCTCTCCGCCCCACAAGAAAAGTAACGGGAAACGCACCTGTCAGCTCCTCCTCGGCCCAGCCGCCTGTTGATACTGGCACAGCGCACGGTCAGTCCTAAAACAACATCGGGGTGCTATTGACGTCATGGAGCTTAATTTGAATATGCGAACGAGCCGTGCGCTCACTTCAAGCAACAGCCCAGTCTGCAGTGAGGAATGTATGTCTGTTATAGTACATAGACATTGGCCCAGATATTCCGATCCCTACAGGTGTGTACGCGCTGTGTACCCACCCGTAGGGACATTGGAAATGCCGGTTTCAGGCATGCACAGCGCATGTGCTGGAAACCGGCATTTCCGATCTGTCAAGAATGCTCTTGACAGATCCTCCGGCTGCCCTGGAGAAGGGCCTCTGCGGGGGGGGGGGGAGAGTTCCGCTTTCTGGAGACCCTCCGCCCGCAGAAAACCCTTAGAAATCTTATGCCTGGTTAAAAACCTGCTTACGGCCTCCTTTTACCAGGAGAAGAGTTGAAAAAAAGTAAAAAAAAAAAAAAATTCACTGATTTATCATTTAAAAAAAGGTAAGTTTATTTTTAGCCCCGTAAAAAACTTCAATTATTTTTTTCAAAATTTTAAATTTTTGTTTATTGTAATTTCAAGTCGTTTAAAAAATGTGATTTTTAAAACATTTATTTAAAGTTTTACTGTTTTTGGGGTGATCTCCATTCATATATTTGACAGGTCTTCCTGTCAAGTGTTTGAAGGGAGATTCCCTTCTGTGATTGGCTCCCCATGGCCCACGTGATCCCAGGGACACTGCGAACCGCCTGCGCCTCTGGGATACGTGGGCCCTGCGCACTTGGAGTTTGGAGAGGCCCAGGAGCGGAAGTGCGTGCGTCCCGAGAGCCCTCAGGTAAGTCCGTAGATTTTTCTACGGGCCAATATAGTCCTGTGCCTGCACTAATGGTGAGTTCAACACACGGAGTCAAACACTTGGAGGTTTATTAATGGTTAACTGAACCAACATAGTCACGGCGAATACCAAGAGTATATCAAATGCTGCCATAGAAGAATAGACTGTTACATCCACAACTTACTCCTTCCGTTTTCTTCCCACCTATGGTTACGATCTCACCTCATTTATGCTGTTTCTAGGCTGCACTACTCTATAGGCCTCCGCATCCATAACCCTTCACCCGGTACCAAGTACCGTCCCCGCTAAATATCTGTCTCTATTCTGATATCGTAAGGTCTCGAAGTTGCTCAAAAAACGTTGGGAGTTTTAGGGTCAGAAAGACATAAAAGGAGCGTCGCTACCCAACGACGATACTGAGTCTGCAGTTTGGGGTGATGAAGTGAAACTAAGTGTAAACATATGTGAGCCAAGCTTCAAAGGAGCCTGCAGTTATCCTTTGCACACACATGTGCTGTCAAATGCTCTTGCCATCTTTTAACTCTAACTTCAACCTGAAACAGATGTTCTGGGCATTTATCTCATTGCTGTTTGTGCGACCTTGCTGTGTGCAGATTGGCTGCCGCGTTTCCCTACATTGCTCTTCACTTCAAAAAAATAGAAAGTATTCAACTATGGGGTGTCAGCTGTGACTCAATGGGTAGCACTCTCGCCTCTGAGTCAGAAGGTCGTGGGTTCAAGTCCCCACTCCAGTGACTTGAGCACAATATCTAGGCTGACACTCCCAGTGCAGTGCTGAGGGAGTGCTGCACTGTCGGAGGTGCCGTCTTTCGGATGAGACGTTAAATTGAGGCCCCGTCTGCTCTTTCAGGTGGACGTAAAAGATCCCATGGCACTATTTCGAAGAAGAGCAGGGGAGTTCTCCCCGGTGTCCTGGCCAATATTTATCCCTCAACCAACATAACAAAAACAGATTATCCGGTCATTTATCACATTGCTGTTTGTGGGATCTTGCTTTATGCAAATTGGCTGCCGTGTTTCCCACATTACAACAGTGACTCCACTTCAAAGGTACTTCATTGGCTGTAAAGCGCTTTGAGATGTCCGGTGGTCATGAAAGGCGCTATAGAAATGCAATCTCACTTTCTTTAACTGCAGAACCAAGGTAAAATTGAAGCAATATAAATGATTCTCTTTCATAAAATAGATTCCCTTACTATTTCTCACTCTTAATCTCGAACACTGCTGGTTCGGGCAACCCCAGCAAGATGGGGACAGTCACAGCGACGGCAGAAACAGGGTGGAAAGTCCTTCCACGGCATTTTCAGGTCGGTATCTCCCCGTCCCCGGGGCGGGAGACCTCGAAATTCTGCCTGCGGTTCCGGAATATTCCGAGAGTCTCCCTAGCTGATCTCTCGCTTTGGTATCAGATGGTTATCCAATGGGAACAAGGCAAGCGAAAAAAAAATACTTCACAAAAAGTGATAGGGACAGAGGAAATTTAAATGTGTTTATCTTAAAGAAAGACTTGCATTTATATAGCGCCCTTCACAACCAACGGACATCTCAAAGCGCTTTACAGCCAATGAAGTACTTTTTGAAGTGGAGTCACTGTTGTAATGTGGGAGACGCGACAGCCAATCTGCACACAGCAAGATCCCACAAACAGCATTGTGATAATGACCAGATAATCTGTTTTGGTTATGTTGGTTGAGGGAGAAATATTGGCCAGGACACCGGGGATAACTCCCCTGCTCTTCTTTGATATAGTGCCATGGGATCTTTTACATCCACCTGAGAGTGCAGATGGGGCCTCGGTTTAACGTCTCATCCGAAAGACGACATCTCCGACAATGCAGGATTCCCTCAGCACTGCACTGCATTGTCAGCCTAGCTTTATGTGCTTAAGTCCCTGGAGTGGGACTGCGAACCCACAACCTTCTGACTCGGAGGCGAGGGTGTTACCAACTGAGCCACAGCTGACACCAAAAGAGCTGCCAATTAGACACAGGAAGAAAAGACACACGGTGCTTAAGGTTGAATGGAATGACCTGGGCCCTTCCTCAGAACCTTGACCAGACTGATAGTTTGCTGCATCAGAATAAACAGTCAAATATCTAAAATACATTCATTAAGCCAGTTACTGTACATCCAACTTCAAATGGGCACCTTTATTGAGTTTGATGTCTCCAGTTCTTCTGTTGATTTAGACCGAAACCGAAATCAACCAAGTGGATGTAATTCTTTGCAAAGGTTTGATTTTCTAAAATGTGTAGCGATGTTGACATTCATCGACAAGCTGTTGCCTTTCTGACTTCGTTTCAAAAGTACTTTGTTAGGTGTGAAGCGCTTTTGGGTCGTACCGAGGTCACGAAAGATGCTATATGAATATAAATTATTTTCCTTTCTGTAAGCAGAATTTGATTATGTAGATCAGTTCTCAATTGTGAAGACTTCATTTTGCAGTTAGTAGAGCTTAATTTATATGAAAGTTTTTTGTGATTAAGAGGCTATGGAGTCAGATACTCAATTTAAGCTTGAACAGGACACCAAGGTTATACCTAGTCTGGTTCAGCCTGAGACAGTGGCCCAGTAGAGGCATGGAATCGACGACGAGAGTATGGGGTTTGTGGCAGGGGCTTTCATCTTCTCAACGTTTAACCGGAGAAAATTATGGCTCATTCACGACTGGGTGTCAGCCACACAATTTGGGGCAGTGGAAGGGTCAAGAGGGGTTGTGGAGAGGTTTAGCTGGGTGTCATCAGTATGCATGTCAGAGCTGACCCCTCGGTGATGTTGCCAAGGGGGAGCATGCAGCTTAGGATTAAGAGGAGGCCAAGGACAGATCCTCAGGGAACTTCCGAGGTTGGTCAGTTTGGTAAGAGAGTAACAGTACGAACAATAGAGGAGAGGGGTTGGAGGAGGGTGGCGTGGTCGGTCATGTTGAAGGCTCCAGAACGGTTGAGGGAAAAAGAGGAAAGACTTGGAGGAGTGCAGATATCTCGGGGGGTTGTAGGGCTGAAGGAGATTACAGAGATAGGGAGGGGCGAGGCCGTGGAGGGATTTGAAAACAAGGATGAGAATTTTGAAATCAAGGCGCTGCTTAACCGGGAGCCAATGTAGGTCAGCGAGCAATATACTAGTGCATTGCTCGTAGTGTTTATCACAGAGAATTGTTGATTACAAGTTTTTTTTCTCCAAAAATAAGATGGTGACGGAGTTGGGAGGAGAGACTGTAGAAACTTTCTCCAAAGCGCTCCCAAGTGGTCAGAGGCTGCAACTGCATCGTGACTGTTGACATAACAAAATTGAATGGGACAAGTTGACAAAGCAGTTTACCGTAAAGAAAGCCTCGGGACGTCCCAAAGCACTTTACAGCCAATGAAATACTTTTGAAGTGTAGTCACTGTTGTAATGTAGGAAACACGACAGCCAACCTGCGCACAGAAAGACCCCATAAAAGGGAGGTTGGCGTGTGGGGCAATAGTTAGTGAGGAGAGAGGGGTCGAAGGATGGAGGTGATGGTTTTGAAGGGAAGTGAGACAGTGAGCATTGTTTTTAAGTGAGTTGCACTTCACACCCGAAGCTGGAGCAGCACAGCGACGTGCTACAATGTGGGAAAGACCCAGAATCCACATTTAAAAATTCCATTGGAGCTGTCCAACAAAAACAGGTTTTACTGAAAGCAGAAATACCTCAGGTGACCTTTTTTTAAGGGGCTAACCTCTAACGGGGAATCACCATAATTGCCAAGAACCATTAGTCGCTCACTGATTCGGTCCCACGTCTAGAATAAGGGGCTGCTCTTTCAAAACTGAGATGAGGAGGAACTACTTCACTCAGAGGGTGGTAGGTCCATGGAATATGCTGCCCCAAAAAGCTGTAGAAGCTACATCATTACATAAATTTAAAACAGAAATAGACAGTTTCCTAGAAGTAAAGGGAATTAAGGGTTACGGGGAGCGGGCAGGAATTTGGACATGAGTCTAGGTTCGGATCGGTCATGGCCCTGTGGGTAGCGGAGCGGGCCCAGGGGCCGTGTAGCCTGATCCTGCTCCTATTTCGTGTGTCTAATTCTGTTAGATTCAGGAGATGGTTCTGTGATAGTGGATTGGCGGTTAGGATCAGATCAGCCATGATCTTATTGAATGGCGGAGCAGGCTTGAGGGGCCGATTGGCCTACTCCTGCTCCTATTTCTTATGTTCTTATGTTCTTATGGATGGGGGGGCGATCGTTCCGCCAGTTTACTCCCCAAGTGGTGAAGGTGAAAAGTACCCTCCCTATTCTTTTTGACCTCGCTAGTTTCTTGCAGTACACCACTTGGCCTTTTACCAAGATTTTCAATTGGGGGGAAGAAAAGTCACTCAACCGCTCCAAGACCAGCAAATAAAACTCTTCACTGTGTGAACACTGTGTCAACATACACTCTGAAGTTGGACCTCACTCGCACTTACATAAGAACATAAGAAATAGGAGCAGGAATAGGCCACTAGAGCCTGCTCCGCCATTCAATAAGATCATGGCTGATCATGGGCTCAAAGCCACTTCCCTGTCTGCTCCCCATAACCCTTCACTCCCTTATCTTGCAAAAATCTGTCTATCTCCACCTTAAATATATTTAATGACCCAGCCTCCACAGCTCTCTGGGGCAGAGAATTCCACAGATTTACGACCCTCTGCGCTTTATTCTGAAACTGTGCCCCCCCGAGTTCTAGATTTCCCCACGAGGGGAAACATCCTCTCTGCATCTACCTCGTCGAGCCCCCCTTAGTATCTTATATGTTTCAATAAGATCACCTCTCATTCTTCTAAACTCCAATGAGCATAGGCCCAACCTGCTCAACCTTTCTTCATAAGTCAACCCCCTCGTCTCTGGAATTAACCTCGTGAACATTCTCTGAACTGCCTCCAATGCAAGTATATCCTTCCTTAAATAAGGAGACCAAAACTTACAGCAGAAGCAGCTGATGTATACAGTCGTCTACAGACTTCTGACTTGTAATGTAGTTAAAAAAGCTTTTACCATTACATACCCAATAACCCACTGGCCTCTTCTCCAGTAGCCTTTTAACTACTCTAATAGCAGTTTTGGTTTCCGTTAATTGTGGACGATATATATCTTTGTTTTCCTGAGATTTACATTCTTTTAATCTATGAAAAGATTTATGTTTAAGTCTGTTAGATCTGGGTATCTTAATGTTGTGTCCTTTCAATAATCAGACAAAGACTGCAGGGAACGATCAACAGGAGTTTACTGGATGAAGTTCAAACTGCAACTGACTGTACAGAGCGCCACTCAGAGCTCATATACAGGTGTGGTCACTGCCGGTACTGCAGGATACAGGAGCTGTAAAAAGTAGTTCTCCCTCTTAAAGGTACATACACTACAATTCCTCCCCTTTTAGATTAACAGTACCATAACACGCATTTAACAATTAAATATCAAACTAATTACAATTAACACTTTTAACATGCAACATTAACTGGAAATAGTCTATTTATAAATTCAGTCTTTGGGGAGGCTTCCTGATTCTTTCTGGATAACGCCTTTCCCAAGTGTCTCGCTCTTGGTGCGGAGGCGATTCTAACACCCTATCGTCAGTTGATTCATCGGCTTCCAATGCTATTGTTTCTGAGGTAGATGCGACCTGTACATCGGGTTCCTCACCAGGTACGTATGGCCAAGACATGGGGTTGACTCGTTCCTGTGACTCTAGGATCTGGTCAGCATGGCGTCTCACAATGTTCTCCCCAACATCCACTGTGTACATTAGTGGCCCCTGCCGTGTGCATATCGTTCCTGGTTGCCATTTCTCCGTTCGGTAGTCGCGGGCTAAGACTGGTTGCCCTACATTGAAGCTCCTTGTTGGCTTCTCATTGATGTGCTGGAATTGCTTATTCTCAACATCTCTTCGTACATTTGGTCTGAGCAAATCCAGACGAGATCTCAACCTTTGGTTAAAGAACATCATGGCCGGGGCCTGGTTGGTGACTGCATGTGTCGCATTTCTGTAGGCTAACAGGAAATTGTCCACCTTATGCTGCAGTGGAATGTCGTCATCGCACATAGCCTTTACTGCTTTTTTAAAGGTTTGTACGAACCTCTCAGCCAATCCATTTGTGGCTGGATGATACGGGGCGGATGAGTAATGCCTTACCCCATTCCATTTCATAAATCTTCAAAACTCTTCGGACACAAACTGTGGTCCGTTATCAGAGCAAATCTGCTCTGGCAAGCCGTTCCTGGCAAAAATGGTCCGTAGGACTGCAATAGTTTTCTCCGTGGTGGTGGAGGACATTTTGATCACCTCATGCCATTTCGAGTGCGCATCCACGGCTATTAAAAACATTGAGTTCATGAATGGACCAGCAAAGTCAATATGCACCCGTTGCCATGGAGATGAGGGCCACTCCCATGGGTGTAGAGGGGCATGTGGTGGTACATTTTGGATCTTCTGGCATCCTGAGCAGCTCTTTGTCAGGTCCTCGATTTGCTGATCGATCCCCGGCCACCATACATAAGCCCTAGCAAGGCTTTTCATTTTCACCCCTCCCAGATGACCTTCGTGAAGCTCATTGAGCACTCTCTCCCTTAACTTGGGTGGAATTACCACTCGGGATCCACACATCAAGGTCCCCTGGCATACTGACAGCTGTTCTCTTCTGGATGAGAATGCTGGCAACAGTGAGTCGCCATGTGCTGGCCATCCCTTCACCGTCAAATCATATACCCGAGACAGTGTTGGGTCATTTCGGGTCTCCTTCTCTATACCAGCGTTAGTTACTGGCAAACATTCAATTATAGTCGAATTAAATATTTCGACAGGATCCACTGCTGGTGCTTCCTCCGCAGTAGGCAGTGGCAAGCGTGATAGCCCATCAGCGTTTCCATGCTGTTTCGTGCCCTTATATTCGATATCATATTGGTGCACCCCTAGAAAAAGGGACCATCTTTGTAGCCGTTGCGCAGTCATCACCGGAATGCCCTTCTTTGGATTAAAGATGGAGACAAGTGGTTGGTGGTCAGTCAGCAAGGTGAACTTCTGCCCGTGCAGATAGTGATTGAACTTTTTCACTCCCCACACTAGGCTGAGGGCCTCCCTGTCAATCTGGGCGTAGTTACGCTCGGCTGAGGTTAGTGACGGAGACGCAAAGGCTACTGGCCTCTCCGAGCTGTCCGGGAATTTGTGCAACAGCACAGCTCCAATGCCATAGGGTGATGCATCACATGCCAACCGAATTGGTAGTGCTGGGTTGAAATGAGCCAACACCTCTTTTGATGTGATCAATGCTTTGCTCTTCTCGAAAGCTCGTTTACATTCGTCACTCCACTTCCACGGTACTCCCGTTTGCAGTAGGGTGTTCAGTGGGTGTAGTATGGTAGACAAATTCGGCCAGAACTTATGGTAGTAGTTCACCAGCCCGAGGAACGACCTCAGTTCTGACACATTTTCCGGTGCTGGAGCCTTGACTACTGCCTCAATCTTTTCAGGGGACTTATGTAACCCCTCTTTATCAATAACGTGGCCACAATACGAGATCTGCTCCTGGAAAAACTCGCATTTGTGGCGATTAGCTCGGAGCCCATATTCCTTCAATCTAGTGAGCACCTGCTCCAGGTTGGCGAGGTGATCACTGTCATTTTCGCCCTTGACCAGGATGTCGTCCAAATAACACTGGGTCCCTGGAATCCCTTGCAGGACTTGTTCCATTGCCCTTTGCCAAATAGCCGGAGCTGATGCTACCCCGAACACCAGCCGGTTGTATTGGTAGAGACCTCTATGAGTGTTGATCGTGAGGTACTGTTTCGAGGCTTCTTCTACCTCCATTTGCAGGTACGCCTGGGCCAGATCAATCTTAGTGAAGCATTTCCCTCCAGATAGCGAGGCGAAAATATCTTCAATCCGCGGAAGCGGATATTGTACAGTGTGAAGGACTGGGTTCACTGTCACCTTAAAGTCCCCACAGATGCGAACCTTCTTTGGTTCCCCAGGCTTATTACTCAACGACCTCTTCATTACAGGAACGATGGGTGTAGCCCACTCGCTCCAGTTCACTTTGGACAGTACTCCTGAACGTTCCAAACCTTCCAGCTCTGCTTCGACGGCTGGGCGGATCGCATAAGGTACCGGTCTGGGCTTAAAAAACTTTGGGCTTGCATTTTCCTCTATTTTGGTCATCGCTGTTATGCCTTTTAGTGTTCCGAGTCCCTGCTGGAACACTTCTTGTGCGTCAGTTAGCATTTTTGACAGTCGTCCAGGTGTGACGTCGTCATCCTTTTTGGCATCTACAGTCAGTGCTTGTATGGAATGCCAATCTAGCTGTGTAATGAAATCTGTTTGTCTTGCCTGTATTTGTTCTTGCCTGTTTTCATTTTGCACTCATGTATATTACCCTCCCCCACACGGTGTATAGTTTCACTTCCTCTTTCCTGACTCATTCCTGCGAGCCAGTCAGTGTGTTGAGATGTTATCTCTGATCTTAGTGATTAAAAGCCAACTTGTTAAAGTTTATAACTTCTAGTTTTGTGGTTATTGAAGGCACATCAAGCTGTATCTTCTGGATCCATTCACGTCCTAGTAGTGGTGGTCCTCCATCTGGCAATACATATAGGTCCATTTTTGGTGTTTCCTTGCCGTTATATATAACGTTCACCCTTATTTTTCCTTTGGGGTAGACTTTTTGCCCCGTGTACATCTTCAAGACAATCTTTGTATCTCTCAAGGGTATATGTGAGAATAGCCGCTTGTAGTCCCTTCGGTTTATGACTGTTAGGGCTGATCCTGTGTCCAATTCCATTTTCACTTGGACTCCTGCTATCTTGAGCGTGACCCAGATAGTTTGGTGATCCTCCGTTTTGATCACATTATGTAGTTTCAGACAACCCAGCTCCTTGCTTCCGGAGTCTGTATCACTCTTCTGTTCGTCTGAACTACTCTCCGTCACCTTATGTACCTTCTTGTACTTCTCCTGTGGAGATTTCTTGCTGCTAGTTTTCTTTCCCGACCTGCAGACTCTTGCTATGTGTCCTACTTTTCCACACTGTCTGCACACTTTGTCCTTGAACCAGCAATCATTATGGTCGTGTGCTGTTCTGCCGCAGCGATAGCACTTCATTGTTCCGTATGACATTTCATTTGTGCCATATTCTTGCGGTCTCCGTTGTATCTCTGCAGCACCCCGTGTGGCTGCTTCATGTGATACTGCCATGCTGAAAGCCTTGTCCAGCATAAGATCCTTTTCTGATAGAAGCCATTTCTGGGTTCCTTCACTTTGAAGCCCACACACAAACTTGTCCCTTAAAGTATCTGCTAGTCCCGTTCCAAACTGGCAGTGTTTCGATAGCTTGTGCAGTTCCGTTAAATACTCAGCATTACTTTCATCTTTATGCTGGTTCCTTTTGTGAAACTTAAATCTTTCTGCTATCAGCAGCGGTGTGGGGTTTAAGTGGTCCTGTAGGATTGACACTATGTTTTCAAAACCCTTTTCTACTGGCTTCTCTGAGGTTACTAGGTTTCGTAGTAAGCCATACGTTTTTGCACCCATTGAATTCAACAATACTAGCGCTTTCTTGTCATCTGTCACTTCATTCGCCTTGCAGTATACATCTATGCGTTCGACATATGTCGTCCAATCTTCGACTTCATTGTCGAATGCTGTGATACTGCCGCTCTTCGGCATTTTTGGGTGTGGTTAGACTGGCTTAAAATGGCGTCTCCCACGCTTTCCTTTCTTCCCCACTGCGGCTTAAAATGGCGTCTCCTGCGCTTTCCTTTCTTCCCCGCTGCGGCTTAAAATGGCGTCTCCCGCGCTTTCCTTTCTTCCCCCGCAGCGGCTTAAAATGGCGTCTCCCGCGCTGCTGCCAACGCCGCTCTCGGCGGTCCTCCTGGCAAATGTCGACGCCCTGTGGGCATCGCGCGCTGCTCCTGCGCTGCTGCCAATGCCGTTCTCTGCGGTCCTCGTGGCAATGGCAGTACCTCGCATTTTCCTGCACGCCTCTCTCCCCCGTTGACGCTGCTCGGCCCCTGAACACCGGCTGCGCTCTGCTCTCTCTCGCCTCTCTCCCCCGTTGACGCCGCTCGGTCCCGAACACCAGCTGCGCTCTGCTCTCTCTCGTTGACGCTGCTCGGCCCTTGAACACCGGCTGCGCCCCGTGCGCTCTGCCCTCTCTCTCTCCCCGTCGACGCTGCTCGGCCCTTTCTGTGCCGCTCGGTCGGCTCTAGCCGCCGCTGTCCGGGAAGGGTCTGCGCAGTATCTGTTGCCAGCCCGTTTTGCTGGACCACCGTGGCTGGAAGGCCAAGCCTGGCTCTCGACAGCCTCCCCTGCGATGCCCGTGCTTCTGGACTCGACCTCCTTACGCAGAGTTGCAGGTAGGTTCGAATCTTCTCGTCGCCAATGTTAGATCTGGGTATCTTAATGTTGTGTCCTTTCAATAATCAGACAAAGACTGCAGGGAACGATCAACAGGTGTTTACTGGATGAAGTTCAAACTGCAACTGACTGTACAGAGCGCCACTCAGGGCTTATATACAGGTGTGGTCACTGCCGGTACTGCAGGATACAGGAGCTGTAAAAAGTAGTTCTCCCTCTTAAAGGTACATACACTACAAAGTCTAATTTGTCTTTGTGCATAGTCAGTCAGACACCTTGCCATGTGTCCTTCTTTAGACTTTAGCAGCCTGCACGGTTTCTTTAAGCTTTATTAAACTCGTACCTAATTGAGCTAACTGATATCAGCCGTGGCTCGGTGGGTAGCACTTCTTGCCTTCTGAGCTCAGAGAAGTCATGGGTTCAAATCCCACTCCAGGGGCTTGAGCACGTTAAATCTAGACTGACACTCCTGGTGCAGTACTGAGAACATGAAAGATCACATGGTCCAAATTTGAAGACGAGCAGGGGAGTTCTCCTTCATGTCCTGGGCCAATATTTATCCCTCAACATCACTAAAAACAGATGATCTCATTGCTGTTTTTGGGACCTTGCTGTGCGCAAATTGTTTCCTACATTACAACAGTGACTAGACTTCAAAAGTAATTTATTGGATGTAAAGCGCTTTGGGGCATCATGAGGTTGTAAAAGGAGCTATATAAATGCATATCCTTTCTTTCTTTATTCAATCAATTGACCTGATTAGAACCAACTGAAATTGCATAATATTGTGGTCAGTATTGCCCAACTATTCCCTTATATGGAGGCCTGATACTGAGTTAGCCTCAAAACTAAATACTAGATCTTGTATATGACTACTCCTGGACACCACATGACTAATCCTGGTTACAATATGATTACCCTGGTTATCATCTTACGGTACATTGATGACTGTATCGGTGCCATTTCGTGCTCTTGCCTGAACTAGAAAATTTCATTCACTTCGCTTCCAATTTCCACCCTTCCCTCACCTTCACATGGTCCATCTCTGACTCTTCCCTTCCCTTCCTCAACTTCTCTGTCTCCATCTCTGGGGATAGGCTATTGACAAACATTCACTATAAGCCCACTGATTCCCACAGCTACCTGGAATGCACTTCTTCCCACCCCGCTTCCTGTAAGGACTCTATTCCATTCTCCCAATTTCTCCGTCTCCATCGCATCTGCTCTGACGATGCCACCTTCCATACTAGTGCTTCTGATATGTCGTCTTTTTCCTCAACTGAGGATTCCCCTCTACCGTGGTTGACATGGCCCTTGACCGTGTCTGTTCTATTTCCCGCACTTCTGCTCTCGCCCCTTCCCCTCCCTCCCAGAACCATGATAGGGTTCCCCTTCTCACCGTTCACCCCACCAGCCTCCACATTCAACGGATCATCCTCCACCATTTCCGCCACCTCCAGCGTGATCCCACCACCAAACACATCTTCCCATCACCTCCCCTTTCAGCATTCCGAAGAGACTGCTCCCTCCGCAACACCCTGGTCCACTCCTCATTCACCCCCAACACCCCTTCCCCTGGCAAGCGCAGGAGATGCAACACATGCCCTTTTACCTCCTCCCTTCCCACTGTCCAGGGCCCCAAACACCCCTTCCAGGTGAAACAGCGATTTACTTGTACTTCCTGCAGTTTAGTATACTGTATTCGCTGCTCACGATGCGGTCTCCTCTACATTGGGGAGACCAAACGCAGATTGGGTGACCGCTTTGCGTAACACCTCCGTTCATCTGTAAGGGTGACCCCGAGCTTCCGGTCGCCTGTCACTTTAATTCTCCGCTCCACTCCCACTCTGACCTCTCTGTCCTCGGCCTCTTACACTATTCCAATGAAGCTCAACGTAAGCTCGAGGAACAGCACCTCATCTTCCAATTAGGCACTTTACAGCCTTCCGGACTCAACATCCAGTTCAACAATTTCAGATCATAAACACGGCCCCAATTTTTTTTTCTCTCACATGGCAGCTGTAAATCATTCGTCAATCGCCATTTACACTTCATCTTGAGTCATCTTTTGTTTCTTAACTTGTCCCATCACCATCTCCTTTTGCTTTGCACCATCATCCCTTTTGTCTTTTAATGTCTCCCACCTTCCAGCCTATCACAGACCTTCCCTTTTTTTCTTTCCTCCCCTCCCCCTGATTAAGAATCTGTTACATCTCGAACTTTCTAACATCTCTAACTTTTTCCAGTTCTGACGAAGGGTCACAGAAACGTTTTTCTCTGTTTTTCTCTCTCCACGGATGCTGTTTCCAGCATTTTCTGTTATTATTATCATTTTACTCTGTTTATCATCTCAAATCAGCCCTAAAATGGGCAATAATTCAGGTATAAACCCAGCCCCTTGAGAGGCTAGCTGCAGTTAGACTGGGCTGTACTCTACCACCAACCAAGCTCATAATAGTCTCAATAATTAAAAATGTGATTTAAAAAGTATTTAAAAGGAATGAAATATTAACTATTTGTTTTGATTGCCATTTCCATTAGGAAGTCAATGATGGCGATATTTGTATCATCCCATTATGCTCAATTTGCTGTGGGGCTAACTAGAGTTTAGTAAATATAAGTATAGCATGTCCTATGTCAGATGTGCATCCTCTGGCTGACTGGGCAGGATGTTAGCACCCATAAACAGGGGGGTTGGAGTTAGGTTAGAGGTTAAAAATTCAAACCCGATCCCAACCCGCCTTCATCCCGCCTATTTCTGGGTTTAACGGAGGCGGGACAAAGGGCGGGTTGGCAATTCAAATATTTTAATGAGGCTGGCGGCCTCCGATTTAACCTGTTTTACAGGTTTAACAGTGGGCTGCCTGGTTTCCCAGGCCTCGGGAAACCTGGCAACTGAGGAGAGGTGAGGACAGGGCCTTTACAGTTCTGCTTGTAGTCCAGGAGGAGCAGGAGTGTTCCGCCTCCACCCCCTGCCCAAGCTTGCCCCACCCCCCACCCCGGGGTTGGGGATCAGACCAGCACCCCCCGCCCGGCATTGGACAGCCCCTGGGGTCATGGATCAGACTAACCTGGTCCTGTGGCTTGCTCCGGAGCCCTCCCCGCATGACTGGAAGCCAAGCCTGTCAATCAGGCTGACTTCTGCGAAGGGAACCAGTCAGGGCCAACCAGATTGTGGAGTTAAACCTCTGGGTTTCCCATCCAAAACTCCTCGCCCCCACCCCTCTCCCCCACAGTCTACGTAACCCGCCTCTGTTAATATCCAGGCCACTGAGTGAGTGAGAATAGGGAACTGGTTGCAACTTCTCCTGAATTTGACTTCTCATTCACAACTTTCACTTCTTGTTCAGAGTTTCCCATCTGCAGCAAACCGTATCACAGGACCTGGCCTACCTTTGCGCCGTGTGTGTGCACACGCATTCTCTAATGGGAAGTTTTCTTTATATCATTAGTTAAAGGGCCAGCCACTTCGGCAAACAGTTGACAAGCACAGAACACAATATGAATCTCATTCAGAAACTAAGAGCTCACGGGGTTGGGGGTAATATATTAGCATGGATGGATAACTAACAGAAAACAGAGAGTCGGGATAAATGGGTCATTTTCAGCTTGGCAAACTGTGACTAGCGGGATGTCACAGGGATCAGTGCTGGGACCACAACTATTTACAATCTATATTAATGACTTGGATGAAGGGACTGTGTGTACTGTAGCCAAATTTGCTGACGATACAAAGATAGGTGGGAAAGCAAGTTGCGAGGAGGACACAAAGGAGTCTGCAAAGGGATATAGACAGGTTCAGTGAGTGGGCAAAAATTTGGCAGATGGAGTATAATGTGGGAAAATGTGAGGTTATCCACTTTGGTAGGAAGAATAAAAAAGCAAAATATTATTTAAATGGAGAGAGACTACAGAATGCTGCGGCAGAGAAGGATCTGGGTGTCCTCGTACATGAAACACAAAAAGTTAGCATGCAGGTACAGCAAGTAATTAGGAAGGCAAATGGAATGTTGGCCTTTATTGCTAGGGGGATGGAGCATAAAAGTAGGGAAGTCTTGCTACAACTGTACAGGGCATTGGTGAGACCACACCTAGAGTACTGCACACAGTTTTGGTCACCTTATTTATGGAGGGATATATTTGCATTGGAGGCAGTTCAGAGAAGGTTCACTAGGTTGATTCCTGAGATGAAAGGGTTGTCTTATGAGGAAAGGTTGAGCCTATACTCATTGGAGTTTAGAAGAATGAGAGGTGATCTTATTGAAAAAGATAAGATTCTGAGGGGGTTGGACAGGGTAGATGCTGAGAGGATGTTTCCCCTCATGGAGGAATCTAGAACTAGGGTGCATAGTTTCAGGATAAGGGTCGCCCATTTAAAACGGAGATGAGGAGGAATTTCTTCTCTGAGGGTCGTGAATCTTTGAAATTCTCTGCCCCAGAGAGCTGTGGAGGCTGAGACAGTGAATATATTCAAGGCTGAGATAGACAGATACTTGAGTTACAAGGGAGTCAAGGGTTAAGGGGAGGGGGCAGGAAAGTGAGTTGAGACCAAGATCAGATCAGCCGTGATCTTATTGAATGGTGGAGCAGGCTCGAAGGGCCGAATGGCCTACTCCTGCTTCTGTTTCTTAAGTTCTTATGAAACACTTTCACTTGATGCCACTCTGAGAGCAAAATATTCTATTCCTGCCCTCCCGAGATACCCCAATCATTTACGCCCCCCTTCACCCTCACACACACACTCACATGTGCGTACAAACATGCACACACTTGCACACATGCATGCACACGCATGCGAACACACACACATATACACACATGTGCACACACACACACACACGCACACACACACACATGTACGTACACACACACACCCATCTCCTTCACTGTTTCCTTGGATCATACTCTGCTCTTCTGCTGGTCCAAACTCCTCTCCTCTTCCAGCTCCTCGATCAATGCCCACTCCTCAGATGGCTCCTGAGCAGGACTTTCCTCCTTCTCCTCCGCTGGCTCCCGGCTGGTCATTGCCGTCACTCCAAGTATAACCGCTGGCTCCTGCAGCAGACTTCGTTTCCCCTTCTCCCCACCCCGCCCCCCCCCCCCCCCCCCACCTCAAGACAGACCTTCAAATATTGGACTACTCACATTTCAGGCCCTCAGGACATGCGAACACCTGAAATTGAGGGGCAGGCAAAGACCAGCTGGTCCATCGAGCCTGTCCCATACTGTCACCATGTGACCTCTTCATCCCATCAATCCTATCTGCTACCCTGACCACGATCTCCTGAGAAAGTTTTTTTTTAAATGACAAAGAAAAAAATCTTGTGCCAATTTAGGACAATTCTTTTCGGAATTGCTCTCCACCAGCAAATCACCCCGGCACAGAAAATCCCCTGAACATAATGCGGTGGACCTTGTGTGAAACAGGCGACGGCCAGTCGCCAGCCCATATTACACCTCGTCCCATTGTTATTTCCATTGACGTCAATGGGAGAGATGTACCACCGGCTGCCAACTCACTATCACCCATATCATCATTCCTTCATCGTTGCTGGCTCAAAATCCCAGCACTCCCTACTTAACAGCACTGTGGGAGCACCTTCCCACCTTCTCGAGGGCAATTAGTAATGGGCGATAAATGCTGGCCTTGCCACCGACACCATCATCCCGTGAATGAATAGATTGCTTTTCTAATTAAACATTTACACTATCGCACTGTTAAGATCTACCCCGTATATAAATTAACCATCCAGGAAACTTTCCGACAGTTAATTCCCTGCACATCTGAGCTGATTACAATCACGTCTCGCTACCTATCAACTACCCCCTGGGGTGTCTGCTTTACAGGAACTCACGTCCCTACAGATTAAATCAGATCGAGCCGCAGTCACTCTTTTGACCTTCTCTGATGGTCTGACACTAAAAATGAAATGACTGTGGTTAAAAAATAATTGTTTTCCCCAAAAGTCCTTTTCAGTAACGACACATTTCCACATACTGATTTGTAAATTCCACCTCCATATATTACAGTGCATTAGTATCTGCCGACCATACACAGTCCCTGATGACCACTGGTGTAAGAATTTCCCCACCTGGTTTCTTCCCCTCCTCTGTGACGATTTGTTTTGTGACCCTTGTCTCCACAGGCTCCAGCAGCCCCTAACATCTCACCCAAGCAGCAAGATGAAGGATGGTAGAATGTAAGGTGTCAACCGTGGCTCAGTAGTTAGTGCTCTTGCCTCTGAATCAGAAGGCTGAGGGTTCAAACCTCACGCTAGAGACTTTAATGGGCTCTTGGAGAGGTTTAAGCTAATTAAGGAGAGCCAACACGGATTTATAAAAGGCAGATTGTGTTTGACTAATCTAAATGAATTTTTTGATGAAGTAACAAGGAGGATTGATGAAGGGAATGCAATGGATATTGTCTACATGGATTTTCGGAAGGTGTTTGACAAAGTACCACATAGAAGGCTGGTTAACAAAATTGAGGCTCATGGAATAGATGGGTCAGTGGCAGCTTGGATAAGGAATTGGCTTAAGGACAGAAAATAGCGAGTTGTGGTAAATGGCTGTTTTTCAGACTGGAGGATGGTAGACAGTGGTGTTCCCCAAGGGTCAGTGCTGGGGCCACTGCCTTTTTTGATATATATAAATGACCTGGATATTGGAATATAGAGTAGAATTTCTAAATTTGCCGATGACACCAAACTTGGGGATGTGGCAAACAGTGAGGATGATACTAATCGACTGCAACAGGACATAGAAAGGCTAGCAGAATGGGCAGACAAGTGGCAGATGGAATTTAATACAGAGAAGTGTGAGGTGATGCATTTTGGCAGAAGGGACAGGGAGAGGCAATATACACTTAATGGCACAGTTTTAAAGAGTGTGCAGGGACAGAGTGACCTGGGAGTTAATGTTCATATGTCCCTGAAGGTGGCGGGACATATTGAGAGAGTAGTTAGCAAAGTGATGTGCCTCAATGAATCCGAGACTCGACATTAACGGAGCAAAGCAAGGCTTTTATTAACTAAGAAAGTAATACACAGTGGAGAAGTGTCTCCCATCCAAAGAGCTGCTGCACTGCCTGTGAGACAGTGCAGCCTGCTTAAGTAGTGGCCAGGTATGGGCGGAGCCCTACACACAGTAGTACAGGTGGGGAAATGAAACTGAAACTAAACTAAACACAGAGAATACAGTGCCTGAGAACACAGAGAATACAGTGCCTGATGAATGGCATATTTCATCACATTCACCCCTTCTATAGATTTAGTCTGTTCGGGGGTTTGATAGTCCTCTGTGACCGACGTGGTGCTGCGGGTGTCGGCTGGGTGTCCCCAGTGGCCTCCTGGGTCTCTGCCTGGGGTGCCGCCAGGGTTGTTGAAGGGGTAGTTGGTGGGGGCACCGTTGGTCGATGTTCTTCCGGGGGTGATGAAAGAGTAGTGGGTGGGTAAGAGTTGCTGTGATCGCTGTTGCTGTTGTTGTCGTGGCTGTTGTCGTTACCGGCTGGGGCGACGTCTTTTATGGACACAGTGTCCTCCCTTCCGTCGGCGTGCCGGACATACGCGTATTGGGGGTTGGCGTGGAGTAGGTGCACTGACTCCACGAGAGGGTCCGTCTTGTGGCCCCTCACATGCCTTCGTACAAATACCGGACCTGGGGTGGAGAGCCATGATGGCATGGATACGCCTGAGGTGGATTTCCGGGGAAAGACAAACATTCGTTCATGAGGCATGGCATTAGTGGCAATACACAATAGCGACCGTATCGAATGGAGCACATCTGGGAGGACTTCCTGCCAGCGGGAGATAGGGAGGCCCTTGGTCCTTAGAGCTAGAGTGACTGCTTTCCATACTGTCCCATTCTCTCGCTCCACCTGGCCGTTACCCTGGGGGTTGTAGCTGGTGGTACGACTCGTGGCGATCCCCCTGGACAGCATGTACTGGCGTAGCTCTTCACTCATGAAGGACGCCCCCCTATCCGTGTAGATGTAGCTCGGCATACCGAACAGACAGAACAGGCTGTTGAGGCATTTAATGACCGTGGCGCTGGTCATGTCTGGGCAGGGGAAGGCGAATGGGAAACGGGAGTATTCGTCCACAATGTTCAGGAAGTAAACATTGCGGTCGACTGACGGGAGGGGGCCCTTGAAATCTAAGCTGAGCCGCTCAAAGGGCCGTGTAGCTTTGATTAAGTGGGCTCTATCTGGGTGGTAGAACCGAGGCTTGCACTCAGCGCAAGTGCGGCAGTTCCTGGTCAGAGGCCGAACTTCCTCAAACGAGTAGGGTAAGTTGCGGGACTTTATGAAGTGGAACAGCCGCGTGACCCCTGGGTGGCAGAGGTCGTTGTGAAGGGTCTGTAGCCGATCCCCGGTGGCGCTGGCACACATCCCTCGTGAGAGGGCGTCGGGGGATTCGTTAAGGGCCCCTGGCCGGTAAATGATGTCATACTCGAAGGTGGAGAGCTCGATCCGCCACCTGAGAATCTTATCATTTTTAATCTTCCCCTTCTGTTTATTATTAAACATAAACGCTACCGACCGTTGGTCGGTAAGTAGGGTGAAGCGTTTGCCGGCTAGGTAGTGGCGCCAGTGGCGCACTGCCTCCACGATGGCTTGGGCCTCCTTTTCCACGGAGGAGTGTCTGATCTCGGGCCCTTGGAGGGTCCTCGAGAAGAAAGCTACGGGCCGCCCCGCCTGGTTGAGGGTGGCCGCCAAGGCAAAGTCAGACGCATCACTTTCCACTTGAAAGGGAGTGTTCTCGTCCACTGCCTGTAGCGTGGCCCGCTCAATATCCTGCTTAACGCTTTTGAAGGCGGCATGGGCCTCAGCAGAGAGCGGAAAAGAGGATGCTTTCAAGAGGGGGCGTGCTTTGTCGGAGTAGTTGGGGACCCATTGGGAATAATAAGAAAATAACCCCAGGCTCCTTTTCAGGGCTTTGGGAGTGTTGGGCAGGGGCAGCTCCCGTAGGGGGCGCAATCGGTCAGGGTCTCGTCCGATTTCCCCATTCTCCACCACGCAGCCTAATATGCAGAGGTGCGTGGTGTTGAAAATGCACTTGTCCTTGTTGTAAGTGAGGTTGAGTTTTTGTGCGGTTTTCAGGAACCTCTCGAGGTTCGAGTCGTGATCCTGCTGGTTGTGACCGCAGATGGTGACGTTGTCGAGATAGGGGAAGGTTGCCTGCAAGTGGTGGTCATCGACCATGCGGTCCATCTCCCTCTGGAAGACCGAGACCCCATTCGTCATGCCAAAGGAGACTCTGAGGAATTGGTAGAGGCGTCCGTTCGCCTCGAAGGCGGTGTACGGGCGGTCCTCTGGTCTGATAGGGAGCTGGTGGTACGCTGACTTGAGGTCGATGGTGGAGAACACCCGGTATTGGGCAATTTGGTTCACCATTTCTGATATGCGGGGTAGCGGGTAGGCGTCTAGTTGGGTGTACATGTTGATCGTTTGGCTATAGTCGATCACCATCTGTTTCTTCTCGCTACCCCTCACCACTACCACTTGGGCGCGCCACGGGCTGTTGCTGCGTTCAATGACGCGCTCCCTCAGCAGCCTGTCCACCTCGGTCGCGATAAACCGCCTGTCCTCCCAGCTGTACCTCCTGCTTTTGGTCGCTACTGGCCGGCAGTTGGGAGTAAGGTTCGCGAATAGCGAAGGCGGCTTTACCTTCAGGGTAGCCAGACCGCACACTGTGAGGGTCGGCTGGGACCCACCGTAATTGAGCGTGATGCTTTGGTGGTGGCACTGGAAATCCAGGCCCAAGATTACGCTCGCACATAGATTCTTCATGATTAGCAATTTAAAATTATCGTATACAGTTCCGTTAACGGACAATTGTACCGTGCAGTAACCCATAACGGTCGATGTCTGGGTTTTATCAGCCATAGAGATGGTGCCCCGAGCAGGGACCACCGTTAGAGAGAGTTGTTGTGCTAGTTCAGGGTGGATAAGACTCTCCGTGCTTCCACTGTCAATTAAACATTTAACCCCGCACCCGTTTACCTCGATGTCCACCATTGATTTGGATAGCGGGTGCGGTCTGGTCTGGTCCACTGTGACCGATGCCACTGTAGGGCCCTGATCGAGACAAGATGGCGTCCACGCTGTCTGCTCACAAAATGGCGGACCCCACGAGGTCAGGCAAGATGGCGTCCAAGATGGCCGCTCCCACGGCGCACACGCGGCGGTGGCGGGTTTTCCAGCGGGGTTCCCTCTGCACACCTTCCCGAAGTGCCCCTTCTTACCGCACTTAAAGCAGGTGGTGCCTTTCGCCGGGCACAGGTTTCTGGTGTGCTTCGGCTGCCCGCAGAAGTAGCAGTTGGGGCCCCGACGCGTCGCGGCTGTCGTAGGGCTTCTGGGGGGAGAGCGGGGCCCCGACGGTGTCGGGCTGCCGGGCGGGGAAGATGCCTTCCAAGATGGCGGCGCCCTTGGTGCACACATGGCGGCGTGGGCGGCGCGGGCTGAAGAGTAGGCATCCGAGTTTCTCTGGGCCACATCCAGGGATCGCGCTGTGTCCACAGCCTGTTTCAGGTCCAATCCCGTTTTTTCCAGTAGTCTCTGCCGGATGTAAGTGGAGCTGAGGCCTGTGATAAAGGCATCACGAACAAGCTCGTCAGTGTACACTGCGGCTTTTACATCTTGGCACTTGCAGTCTTTGCCAAGCGTTTTCAGGGTGACTAGGAACTCATCCAGCGATTCCCCAGGTCGCTGTGCGCGAGTAGCGAGCAGATGCCTAGCGTACACCTCATTCGTAGGCTGCTGGTAATGCGCCTTTAGAATGTCGCAGGCGGCCGGGTACGTGTCGGCGTCTTGGATGAGGGGGTAAACCCGGTGGCTTACCCAATTCCGCAGGATTCCGAGTTTCATACTTTCGGCGTCCGTAGCGCCTGTGATGGCTACGGAATTGTCCAGGAAGAATTCCATACACTTAAACCAGTGTCCGAAGTGTGCCGATGCGTCCGAAGCATGCTGGTCCAAATCCAAACGTTCGGGTTTCAAGAGTTGATCCATTGCGTTGAAAATTTAGTTAATAAAATTGATGTGCCTCAATGAATCCGAGACTCGACGTTAACGGAGCAAAGCAAGGCTTTTATTAACTAAGAAAGTAATACACAGTGGAGAAGTGTCTCCTATCCAAAGATCTGCTGCACTGCCTGTGAGACAGTGCAGCCTGCTTAAGTAGTGGCCAGGTATGGGCGGAGCCCTACACACAATAGTACAGGTGGGGAAATGAAACTGAAACTAAACTAAACACAGAGAATACAGTGCCTGAGAACACAGAGAATATAGTGCCTGATGAACGGCATATTTCATCACACAAAGCATATAGGATCTTGGGCTTCATAAATAGAGGTAGTGAGTACAAAAGTAGAGAAGTTATGCTGAACCTTTATAAAGCACTGGTTAGGCCACAACAGGAGTATTGCGTCCAGTTCTGATCACCATACTTTAGGAATGATGTGAAGGTCCTTGAAAGGGTTCAGTGGAGATTTACCAGAATTGTTCTGGGAATGGGGGATCTTAGCTACAAGGACAGGTTGGAGAAGCTGGATTTGTTTTCATTAGAGCAAAGGAGGTTGAGGGGTGATTTGATAGAGGTGTACAAGGTTATGATGGGTTTGGATAGGCTAGATGGGGAAAGGCTGTTCCCACTAGTTGATGGTACAAGGACTAGGGGACACAGATTTAAGGTTTTGAGCAAGAGATATAGGGGGGAATGAGAGGAAAAACTTTTTTACGCAGCAAGTGGTGAGGACCTGGAACTCGCTGCCGACGGAAGTGGTGGAAGCGGAGACACTCAATGTTTTCAAGGGGAGACTGGATAGGCACTTGAGGGAAATAAACTTGCAGGGCTACGGGGATAGAGCGGGGGAATGGGACTGACTGGATTGCTCTACAGAGAGCTGGCATGGACTCGATGGGCCGAATGGCCTCCTTCTGTGCCGTTATGACTTTAGCACAAAGTCTAGGTTGTCACTTCAGTGCAGTGCTGAGGGAGTGCTGCAACGTCGAAGGTGCCCTCTTTCAGATGAGACATCGTGTACGGAGCTGGGTTTGAATAATATTGAAGAGAGCACAGTTTACAGCAACCCTTGTGGATTCTCTACCTATTAGTAAACAAATAGCAGAAATACCACCATCACTAGGTTCTCACCACTAGATAACCATGCAATCAGCTGCTTGCCTGAGACAGGGTGTGAGCCTCCTTTTAATTTTAATATGCGGTGACTGGTGCCCAATGCGACAGACTGGGCGATTGGTTGGAAAAAGCAATGATGTTGGGTGGAACGCCCTTGGGAAGACACCTACAGGACGCAGAGGTAGGGAGGGGCGAGGCCACGGAGTGATTTGAAAACAAGGATGAGAATTTTAGAACCTACAGTAGCTGGCTCCATTCCCACAGCTGAAGGTGTCAAGTTAATGCAACTCCGAAGGGCAGTGTTTCCAGACATGTCATTTCCCAGCAGACACCACTCCCTTGGCAAAAGCGACTGGAAAATTCTATGTTATTTACTCTTTGAAAGGAGAAGCTAGTCTTCTTTTACTGTGCAACAGCCAAAGATAAGCACAGAGCAGGAAAACCATTCTGCCCATCCTAACACAGCCAGTACAACACCCCAGATGGAATTAGCATTTGGGAATATTGTCAAGGATGGGATTGGGGCTTGGCTGGAATTTCCACAGGCAGGTCATTTACTGACACTTAAGCCCCGATTTTAACCTGTGGCGGGAATCAGGGAATAAATAAAGCCATGATCCATCTGCCGCCTCCCACCCCCACCCCCACCCCCACCCCCACCAGAACGTGAGGCGTAGGCAATTTTAACTCCCGGGTCTCATGTTCCCTCACGGACACCCGCCCGAAGCTGGTGGGGAGGGCATAGAGGTAGTGAGTACAAAAGTAGAGAAGTTATGCTGGACCTTTATAAAGCACTGGTTAGGCCACAACTGGAGTATTGCATCCAGTTCTGGTCACCATACTTTAGGAAGGATGTGAAGGCACTTGAAAGGGTGCAGAGGAGATTTACCAGAATGGTTCTGGGAATGGGGGATCTTAGCTACAAAGACAGGTTGGAGAAGCTGGATTTGTTTTCATTAGCGCAAAGGAGGTTGAGAGGTGATTTGATAGATTATGAAGCCCAAGATCCTATATGCTTTGCCAGCAGGTGGGGGAACGGGAAACCGTGCGGCTGTAGGCCCAAGGAAAGTGTCCCTGGCAAGTTATGTTTGCGAGGCGGGAGGGGAAGGGGGTTGGGGGGGGTGGAACCTGGGTCAGGGGAGGTCCTAAGCCTCCTGGTGAGCCCAGGAGGAGCATTTGACCCTGTCTGCCGCCAGCTTTCCTGGGTTTTTAATCACCAGGGGATAAGATGGCGTGAGCTTTTCCCCTGTTGCAACTGGACCGCCATTTTACCTCTGTGACCCGGCTTGCCTGGGGCGGGGGCCGGGGGGGGGTCAGCTCTCCCGAGCCAGAAAATCGCCAGTTAAAACTGTTCGGGAAGTTCCCAAACCCGATTGTGACCGCCCGCCCGTCCCACTCACGATGGGCAGGCTGGGTTAAAACCAGGGCCAAATTTATTGTCAAGGCTTCCACATGGATAATGGGCGCTTGGGCAAGGGACTGGAGGATGCCCAACCCCCTGTTGAATCGTATCCCAGTATAGAGGTCAACGTCTGCAGGAGCGGAGTGGATGGTGGAATTGGAGAGCGTTTAGTTGGGGAATTTTTAAGTAGGTCTGCCGGTAAGTTGATGTGGTAAACCACTGTATTGTATATTGCCACCTCTGGGTGGCGCTGTGTATGGAGGCATGCCTCAGCTGACTCCACCCACCACTGTGTGGGTTTCGTTCAGACTTGTTCAGTCACTCACGAAGAAGCATGGTCTCTTCTTAGCTAATAAAAGCCTTATTCATCTCTTCTTTCGACTCATCATCTCTTCTTCGACTCATCACCTTTTATGAAGTAATTGATAAGCGTATCAATTTTATTAGCTAAAAGTTAAATGGCGACACCTGAGGAGCAACAACAGCAACGGATACAGCAGACATTGCTGAGAGCCCTCAGACCACCACGCCTGGACCTCGACCCTCAAGATGTGGGTGCATCAGCCAAGTTTGAACACTGGCTGAGCTGCTTTGAATCCTTCCTCGCAATCTCACAGGTTACAGAGGAGGATCACAAACTGAAAATTTTGACCATCGAGGAGGTCAGGACCATGACCAAGAGCTGCCAAATCTGCGCCGAGTGCAAACCGCACTTCTATAGGCCGGACAGAGCAAGCCTGATCAAGGCCACCCGCCCCTTCGAACGCCTGAGCGTCGATTTTAAAGGGCCCCTCCCCTCCGCTGACCGCAATGTGTACTTCCTCAACATAGTTGATGAGTACTCCCGTTTCCCCTTTGCCATCCCTTGCCCAGACATGACCAGTACCACGGTCATCAAGTGTCTGAATGACATCTTCGCTCTGTTCGGGTTCCCCAGCTATATACATAGCGACAGGGGCTCATCGTTCATGAGCGACGAACTTCGGCAGTACCTGCTAACAAGAGGTATCGCCACGAGCAGGACCACCAGTTACAACCCCCGGGGGAACGGCCAGGTGGAAAGGGAGAACGCGACGGTTTGGAAGGCAGTCCTCTTAGCACTAAAATCTAAGGGCCTTCCGACCTCCCGCTGGCAGGAGGTCCTCCCTGCAGCGCTTCACTCCATTCGGTCACTGCTTTGTACTGCCACTAATGCGACCCCTCATGAGAAAATGTTCGTTTTCCCCCGGAAGTCTACATCGGGAACCTCGCTACCGGCATGGTTGACTTCTCCTGGGCCCGTCCTACTGCGGAGGCACGTGAGGACGCATAAAACGGACCCCCTGGTCGAGCGGGTGCACCTCCTACACGCCAACCCCCAGTATGCCTGGGTGACATACCCAGACGGGCGGGAGGACACGGTCTCCATACGAGATCTCGCACCCTCGGGTACCCCTGAATTACCACCGTTATCCCCCTTACCACCGTTATCCCCCTTACCACTGTTATCCCCCACCACCCCTCCCAACCCAACCCCTGCAGACAGCATGCCAAAGCCCCAGGAATCTTCGCCAACCACCCAGACACCAGACCCGACGTCGGATGCTGCAACACCACCGCCGCCACCACGACGATCAGGACGTCAGACAAGGCCTCCTGATAGACTTAACTTGTAGTACCCTTCACCCCGCTGGACTTCACATTAAACAAGGGGTGAATGTGGTAAACCACTGTATTGTATATTGCCACCTCTGGGTGGCGCTGTGTATGGAGGCATGCCTCAGCTGACTCCACCCACCACTGTGTGGGTTTCGTTCAGACTTGTTCAGTCACTCACGAAGAAGCATGGTCTCTTCTTAGCTAATAAAAGCCTTATTCATCTCTTCTTTCGACTCATCATCTCTTCTTCGACTCATCACCTTTTATGAAGTAATTGATAAGCGTATCAGTTGATACACACCCTGACAGTTCTTTCATAATTTAGAGGAAGCTGTTCAAATGTCCCAATGCTATCAAAGTATCTACCGCATGTCGAAAGCCTTAGTTAAGTTCTGATCAGTTAGATGACATCAATCATGGTGATCACATTTTGCAAGATCCATTGCATGAAACTCGAAATCAGGAAAGGTAACTAAAAAACCGAGACCCCGCCGTTCATCTTTGAATGTTCCTTCAGTGTGATGTATTCACGTTGAGCATGGTTCACTTACTCCAGGGTTTATTATAGCACAATCATTTCCCTTTCAGCTTCTGTGACAGTTCGAGCGAATCGTACATCACACAGGGTGGCGGGGTAATGAGCTGGCCTGGGGGTTTGGAGGCGGTGCAGATATTTCTGGAATGAAGCATGCAGTGAGCAAGCAGAATGTGCAACTAGTGCACTTGTGTCTGTCGAATGACTTGTTAAACCGCATTATATTGCATTATTCGTTGGGGTGTGGAAATGAGTGCACACACCGTGAGCTGTAATGACCTCTTACAGTAATTAAGCCTGCACACATTTTATCATGAATACGCTCGCAACTTAGATATTGCCATTTCATATCTCTCAGAATATCACGAAGAATTACTTTTTGAAGTGCAGTCGCTGTTCTGTCGGCCAAAGTAGCAACCAATTTGCACACAGCAAGCTCCCGCAGACCACAGTTGGAAAAATGACCAGTTAATTTGTCCTTGGTAGCATTGCTGAGGGAAGAACGTTGGCCAGGTGACCCTGTTCCTGGGACTAGGGACAGGGTCACTGGTCAAGGCTTGGAAGCTAAGCTAGAACCAGGCCTGGTTAGTACCTGGAGGGGTGACCATCAGAGAAGACCAGGTGCAGAAGATCACAGAAGGAGCCCCGAGGAGGGGCGGTTGGTGAGAAGGTCACAGAAGGAGCCCCGCGAGGGGCAGCTCGTGAGCAGGCCTGGGCGTTGGGCTGAAGATTGTCAGACAGGAGGAATGGTGGAAATGGAATGGCAGCGCACACAGATGCAGCAGCTTTGCTTCTCCCAGGACGGTGCTATTTACATTTAATGTTAATGTTATCTGTACTGGACTCATGGGAGCTTGCAAGATCACATATTCGTTGTGCATTGTACAATGACAATAAAGTTGAATTATTATTATCAGGAGATCTCCCTGCTCTTCTTCAAATGATGTCAAGGGAACCGAGGATGACTTGCTTCCACATTAAAAATGAGTTCTCAGGTGGCTGATGAGTCTAATGCGGGACCTACAGTCTCTGTCACAGGTGGGGCAGACGGTGGTTGAAGGAGGGGAGGGGGTGGGTGGGTGGGTGGGGTTGACGTGTGCTCCTTCCGCTGGCTCCCGGCGAAGAGACTCGAGGTGTTCGGCACCTTCCCGGATGCTTCTCCTCCACTTTGTGCGGTCTTGGGCCAGGGAGTCCCAGGTGTCGGTGGAGATGTTGCACTTTTTCAAGGAGGCTTTGAGGGTGTCCTTGAAGTGTTTCCTCTGCCCACCTGGGGCTCTCTTGCCATGTCGGAGCTCCTCCGAGTAGAGCGCTTGTTTTGGGAGTCTCGTATCAGGCATGCAGACGATGTGACCCGTCCATCGGAGCTGATCGAGCGTGGTCAAAGCTTCAATGCTGGGGATGTTGGCCTGAGCGAGAACACCGACATTGGTGCGCCTATCCTGCCAATGGATTTGCAGGATCTTGCGGAGGCAGCGTATGTCTCAGAGACATGGACCATGTACAGCAGGCACATCAAAGCACTGGAGTGGTACCACCTGGCCAATATTTATCCCTCATTCAACATAACAAAAACAGATTATCTGGTCATTATCACATTGCTGTTTGTGACAGCTTGCTTGGCGCAAATTGGCTGCTGCGTTTCCTACATTACAACAGTGACTACACTTCAAAAGTTCTTCCTATTGCTTTGGGACGTCCTGAGGCCACTAAACAGGCTGAAAAAATGTAAGTTCTCTCTTTCTTTTCACTGGGACAAGTTGCGGACTCATGTAGCCACTGCAAACAGACAAAAGGAACTGCAACGAGTTCCTGATTGTGGCCGACATAACTGCATGTAGAAGGTAGGTGGGTACTGGGGGACGTGTCTCCCAGTCGCCCTGGTCTCTTGGATCTCGTGTGATCCCATTTGGGGGTTGGAGAGCAATTTCGAAAAGAATTTTGCTAAATTGGCACAAGATTTTTTTCCTTTGTCATTTAAAAAAAAAACTTTCTCAGGAGATCGTGGTCAGGGTAGCAGATAGGATTGATGGGATGAAGAGGTCACATGGTGACAGTATGGGACAGGCTCGATGGACCAGCTGGTCTTTGCCTGCCCCTCATTTTCAAATGTTCGCATGTCCTGAGGGCCTGAAAGACACTATAAATACATGTTCTTTCTTGCACTTCCTTATCAATTGCCAGAAGTCTCACATTTGGTGATAAAGTGGATATGAGAGAGCATCAGAAGAAACAGAAGATAAACTCACAAATAGAGCACACTCGGAATCAGATTGAATTTCCAAGCACTTGCTTTCCATTTTCCAGAACCCATCGAGTATCATAGATTCATAGAATTCCACAGCACAGAAGGGGGCCATTTGGCCCATCGTATCTGTCGGCTCTTTGAAAGAGCTCTCCAATTATCCCACTCCCCCTGCTCTTCCCCCATAGCCCTGCAATTTCCTCCCCTTCAAGTATTTATGCAATTCCCTTTTGGAAGTTACTATTGAATCTGCTTCCACCGCCCTTTCAGGCAATGCGTTCCATCATAATAACTTGCTGAGTAAAAATATTTCTCCACCTCTCATCATTGGCTCTTCTGTCAATGACCTTAAATCTGTGTCCTCTGGTTACCCACCCTTCTGCCAGTGGAAACAGTTTCTCCTTACTTACTCGATCAAAACCATTCAGGATTTTGAATGCCTCGATGAATCTTTTTTTAAAAATTCATTCACGGGATGTGAGCATTGCTGGCAAAGCCAGCATTTATTGCCCATCCCTTACTGCCTTTGAGAAGTCGGTGGTGAGCCGCCTTCTTGAACACAACTGAGTGGCTTGCTCGGCCATTTCAGAGGGGCAGGTAAGAGTCAACCACATGGCTGTGGGTCTGGAGTCACATATAGGCCAGACCGGGTAAGGACGGTAGATTTCCTTCCCTAAAGGACATTAGTGAACCAGATGGGTTTTTACGACAATCCGGTAGTTTCATGGTCACCATTACTGACACTAGCTTTTTATTCCAGATTTATTTAATTAACTGAATTTAAATTCCCCAGCTGCCGTGGATCCCTTAGTCCAGGCCTCTGGATTACTAGTCCAGTAACATAACCGTCTTTTAACACCCCTCTTCATTTTTACACTGTTGTGTTTATTTACTAATGTTTACTCACTATATCGGAGAATATCTAAATCTGCAGCTGTTACAACTCTGTAGCTAGCTGTAGTTTAGTCTTTACCAAGAACCCCTTCCTGACATTTTTTAGCTTGTTTCACATTCGGATGCTCAATCGAACCTCATCTCCCTGCAATTTCAGCAGCGGCGTTAACCTATTTATGATAAATGAACTGGCACCGCTGACAAAATAGTTGAGGGAGACAATGGTTGAGGGAGACAAGTGCCTTAAGTGTTTGTGCACCAGTATCCCACAGTACAATGCAAGGAATGCTCCAGCTGACGTTCCCCAGACTATCATCTTCCAAGTACTGTCTGAGGTTTGAGAGGTTGGTTGCTTTTTCTTGTTTGAATATCGATGACATTTTTAAGGTGGAATTATTGCTTCCTGCCCTTCCACATTGGGTTTCTAGCTCTTTCAACAACAACTTGTATTTATATAGCGCCTTTAACATAGTAAAACATTCCAAGGCGCTGCACAGGAGTATTTTAAGACAAAAAAATTGACACCGAGCCACATAAGGAAAAATTAGGGCAGGTGACCAAAAGCTTGGTCAAAGAGGTAGGTTTTAAGGAGCGTCTTAAAGGAGGAGAGGTAGAGAGGTGGAGAGGTTTAGGCAGGGAATTCGAGAGCTTAGGGCCTTGGCAGCTGAAGGCACGGCCGCCAATGGTTGAGCGATTTATAATCGGGGATCCTCAAGAGGACAGAATTAGAGGAGCACAGATATCTTGTGAGGTTGTGGGGCTGAAGGAGGTTACAGAGATAGGGAGGGACAAGGTCGTGGAGGGATTTGAAAACAAGGATGAGAATTTTGAAATCGAAGCGTTGCTTAACCGGGAGCTGGTGTAGGTCAGGGAGCACCGGGGTGATGGGCGAACGGGACTTGATGCAAGTTAGGACACAGGCAGCCGAGTTTTGGATGACTTCAAGTTTACGTAGGGTGGAATGTGGGAGGCCAGCCAAGAGTGCGTTGGAATAGTCAAGTCTAGAGGTAACAAAGGCATGGATGAGGGTTTCAGCAGCGGGTGAGCTGAGGCAAGGGCGGAGACGGGCGATGTTACGGAGGTGGAAATAGGCGGTCTTAGTTATGCTGTGGATATGTGGTCGGAAGCTCATTTCAGGGTCAAATATGACACCGAGGTTGTGAACAGTCTGGTTCAGCCTCAGACAGATGTTAGGGAGAGGGATGGAGTCAGTGGCTAGGGAACGGAGTTTGTGTTGGGGACCGAAAACAATGGCTTCGGTTTTCTCAATATTAAACTGAAGAAATTTCTGCTCATCCAGAACTGGAGTCTGACAATTTAGAGACCGTGGAGGGGTCGAGAGAAGAGGTAGTGAGGTAGAGCTGGGTATCGTCAGCGTACATGTGCAAACTGACGCTGTGTTTTCAGATGATGTCGCCAAGGGGCAACGTGTAGATGAGAAATAGATGGGGGCCAAGGGTAGATCCTTGGTGGACACCAGAGGTAACAATGCGGGAGTGGGAAGAGAAGCTATTGCAGGTGGTTCTCTGGCTACGATTAGATAAATAAGAAAGGAACCAGGCGAGTGCAGTTCCACCCAGGTGGACGACGTTGGAGAAGGATGGAGTAGTCAACCGTGTCAAAGGCTGCAGACAAGTCAAGAAAGACGAGAAGGGATAGTATACCTTTGTCACAGTCACAAAGGATGTAATTTTTGACTTTGAGGAGAGCCGTTTCGGTACTGTGACAAGGGCAGGAACCTGATTGGAGGGATTCAAACATGGAGTTGCGGGAAAGATGGGCACGGATTTGGGAGGCGACAACACGTTCAAGGACTTTGGAGAGGAAAGGGAGGTTGGAGATGGGGTGGTCGATTGCAAGGACAGAGGGGTCAAGGGTTGGTTTTTTGAGGAGAGGGGTGATGATGGCAGATTTGAAGGAGAGGGGGACTGTACCTGAGGAGAGAGAGCCATTAACAATGTCAGCTAACATGGGAGCCAGAAAAGGAAGTTGGGTCCTGGCATTGTTGGGCACCTGAAATAATCAGATGAAACATTCCTATTTAATGCACTTGCCTTGCCTCCAAGTCAATAGTGGACTATCCCATCTGTATACTGGTCCGTGCTGGACGGTGAAGTAGGGAAGAGACGTTTGTTTCGTATAAAGGTGCAAATTTTAGCTTCCCATTATACCCGGAGTCATTCCCTGACTATGCAGAGGCGTTGGGTATTTGCACATGTATGAACCCCAGCCTCAACAGCTTTTTGGCGGAGTGAATTCGAGATTTCCACTACCCTTTGTAACCAGTGCCTTGTTTGTTGGGTTTCTATCTCTTTTGCACTTCAACACAATCTCTCTGGGTTTATGGAGCCCCAAGTCTCTTCGTACAGATAGCGGTAGTGTGGCCCTTGCGGACACCCACAGTAATCTTGGCCCCTTGTTCTCAGCTTTTTTTTTATTCGTTTATGGGATGTGGGCATCGCTGACAAGGCCAGCATTTATTGCCCATTCCTAATTGCCCTTGAGAAGGTGGTGGTGAGCCGTCTTCTTGAACCGCTGCAGCCGTGTGGTGAAGGTACTCTCACTGTGCTGTTAGGGAGGGAGTTCCAGGATTTTGACCCAGCGACGATGAAGGATCGGCAATATACTTCCAAGTCAGGATGGTGTGTGACTTGGAGGGGAACTTGGAGGTGGTGGTGTTCCCATGCGCCTGCTGCCCTTGTCCTTCTAGGTGGAAGAGGTCGTGGGTTTGGGAGTTGCTGCAGTGCAACTTGCAGCTGATACACACTACAGTCATGGTACGCCGGTGGTGGAGGGGGTGAATGCATCAGGTACAAATAGGGAGACTCAGTTATCAAGAAGGACTGAGTTGAGGCATCAATGTCAAAAGCGGGGTGGTCAATTAGCAAGGGTGAGCTGATGGTAACTGGGGCATAATGTGAGGTTATTACGTTGCATCACTTGGCCCAAGCTAAGTGTGATTGCTTGAGGGCAAAATAGTTTGTTCTGGAATCACCATGTGTGGGTTTGAATGCAAGGTGAATTCCTTTTCTGTGGGATATACATTCTCATACATCCACCACCCCACCATTACTTAAGTAATCAATTTGACTCAGTTAACATCACTCTTACTACTTAGTCAGAGGGCTATAGATTCGAGTCACACTGTGTAGGTTGATGGTTCAGTGCAGTACTGTGAGAGTGTTGCATTGCCTGAGTTTCTACAGGTAGGCTATCCTTTATCCGCACTTCTGAAAACCGAAAACCTCAAGTTTTTTTGTGGAGCGTAAGTCGTGCGCACGACATAACCCAAGTGGCACCAAACATGACCCGACGCGGCCGATGCTTTTCTGACCTGATTTGCGGGCCAGCTTAGCATAGGAGTCAGCCGATATCAGGCTTTCCCACAACTGGCGGCGGCAGTCGAGTCCCAGACCCCCGCTAAGTCAAGGAATTCAGGCACGGAGCAGGGGGAGCTGTAAACAGACTGGGAGCGGCAGCACAGAGAAGCAGGAAGGGGAATGAGACATGGAACAGTCGCAAGAGGTAGCCTGAACTTTTAAAATTTATATTAAATGCAAATACTAATTACCAAATTAATTTAATGTTCAGAGTTTCCCAGTCTGAAATAATACCTTCTGAAATCCGAAAATTTCCGAAAACCGAAACACAGCTGGTCCCAAGGTTTTCGGATAAGGGATAGTCAACCTGTATCAGGTAGATGTGAGAGCACCCTTGGGCACTCCCTCATTTGCTGTTTATGGAATCTTGCTGTGTGTGTAAATTGGAGACTGTTTGCCTAAGAAACAATTACAATAAACATGGTCATGAAGAAATTAAGCATCTGTTCCAGTGTGATTTTGGAGGCTCCTCAAAATGAATTCATTGGTTGCCAGTACATCGACCTGTTTGATAAGCCACTATATAAAGGCAAACCCTGTGATATTTACTGGGGCAGGATTTCCAAGCGGGGGTAGGTGTTCTGGTCAAATGCTGTGGAGTTTTAAGCAGAGGCTGCAGCCCAGGAGCAAGTTAATTCATGCTGCTGGGGTAGGGACCGAGAGGGGCAGGGGTTGTGGTGGGTACAGAGTGGCTTAAGGGTCGGGGGTGATGGCAGGGCAGGGCCAGAGTCAGACCGGCAGAGATGGGGCGTTCGGAGGAAAACAGGAGGAGGCTATGATCGCGGGGGGTCTGATCGTGGCTGGTGGGGGGGAGGGGGGTGGGAGGAGATTAGTGATCATGGGGGGGGATGTCATTTTGTGGGGAGGGGGCGATCATTGATAGAAAGAAATTGTTGCATTTCTATAGCGCCTTTCACTATCTCAGGACAACCCAAAGCGCTTTACAGCCAATGAAGTACTTTTAAAGTGTAGTCACTGTTGTAATGTGGGAAACGTAGCAGTCAATTTGATAATGTCCAGATAATCTGTTTAGTGACGCTGATTGAGGGCTATATATAGGCCAGGACACCAGGGATAACTCCCCCGCTCTTCTTCGAAATAGTGTCATGGGATTTTTTATGTCCATCCAAGAGGGCAGACGGGGCCTCGGTTTAATGTCTCATCCGAAAGACAGATTGGAATGTCAGATATGCTTGCTCTGTCTTGAAATCTCTCAGGATTTTTTCTGTTTAATTGCATAGCTGAGATTCTTCAACATTTGGGGAATATAATTCTTTGGTTAACCATATTAAAGATTAGCTTGACATCTTGTGGCCGCCTACTGCCCTCCAATATACGTTGTTATAGGAATGGCATTCCTGCGGCTTGCTGTTTACATTTGAGTTTCAACAACAACAACAACTTCATTTCTTCATGACCATGTTTATTGTAATTGTTTCTTAGGCAAACAGTCTCCAATTTACACACACAGCAAGATCCCATAAACAGCAAATGAGGTCACAAATTAACATCAGAACCAGGTCACAAACTAACGTCAGAACCAGGTAACAAACTAACATCAGAACCAGGTCACAAATTAATGAGAGAACCAGGACACAAATTAATGAGAGAACCAGGACACAAATTAATGAGAGAACCAGGACACAAATTAATGAGAGAACCAGGACACAAATTAACATCAGAACCAGGTCTCAAATTAACAACAACAACTTGTATTTCTATAGCGCCTTTAACGTAGTAAAACGTCCCAAGGTGCTTCACAGGAGTGTTATAAGACAAAAAAATTGACACTGAGCCACATAAGGAGAAATTAGGGCAGGTGACCAAAAGCTTGGTCAAAGAGTTTCCTGGACGTGGAGATTGTTTGGTCTGTCCCCATTGTGTTTCCCTGCTCCGCAGGGATGTTAGCTTTGAGGGTCCTCCTCATTGCTCCTGCACAGACACTAGCATGGGCGTCTATTCTTTAGCTCTGTGTCCGCGATTGGTTCAATATTAATAAACTCTAAAAGACCACATTTGCTTTAAATCAAGAAAACTTTGGCAAAGGTCTCATTTCCTTTGCAATACCGTAAACAAGATCATAAAGATCTAGAACATCTGTTCCAGTGTGATTTTGATAACACAAAATCCAATTATTTTTATATATTTGAAGAGCTAATTAATTAGATTTATTATGTTCCTATTGACAGGTTTCAGGGGCATTAGTGTGAGGCGCCTAATAGGTTTCAAGGTATATTAAAAGGTTCTTGTTGCATTCTTGTCTCCCTGTTAAAAGATTTCGGTCCATATTAACAGGCAAAAACAGATAATGCTAGAAATACTCAGCAGGTCAGGCAGCATCTGCAGAGAGAGAAACAGAGTTAACGTTTCAGGTCTCGTGTGATCCCGTTTGGGCGTTGGGGAGCAATTTCGAAAAGAATTTTGCTAAATTGGCACCAGATTTTTTCCTTTGTCATTTTTTAAAAAGCTTTCTCAGGAGATCATGGCCAGGGTAGCAGATAGGATTGTAGAGGTCACATGGTGACAGTATGGGACAGGCTCGATGGACCAGCTGGTCTTTGCCTGCCCCTCATTTGGGAGGACTCGTAAAAATCAACATTTCATTGTGCAGTACACACGTCTGCTGCATATATGACAAATAAAATTGAATTGAAAAATTGAATTTTCAAATGTTCGCATGTCCTGAGGGCCTGAAAGACACTATAAATACATGTTCTTTCTTGCACTTCCTTATCAATTACCAGAAGTCTCACATTTGGTGATAAAGTGGATATGAGAAAGAGCACCAGAAGAAACAGAAGATAAACTCACAAATAGAGCACACTCGGAATCAGATTACATTTCCAAGCACTTGCTTTCCATTTTCCAGAACCCATCGAGTATCATAGATTCATAGAATTCCACAGCACAGAAGGGGGCCATTCGGCCCATCGTATCTGTGTTGGCTCTTTGAAAGAGCTCTCCAATTATCCCACTCCCCCCGCTCTTCCCCCATAGCCCTGCAATTTCCTCCCCTTCAAGTATTTATCCAGTTCCCTTTTGGAAGTTACTATTGAATCTGTTTCCACCGCCCTTTCAGGCAATGCGTTCCATCATAATAACTTGCTGAGTAAAAATATTTCTCCACCTCTCATCATTGGCTCTTTTGTCAATGACCTTAAATCCGGGTCCTCTGGTTACCCACCCTTCTGCCAGTGGAAACAGTTTCTCCTTACTTACTCGATCAAAACCATTCAGGATTTTGAATGCCTCTATTAAGGTTACAATCTTTTTTTAAATTCATTCACGGGATGTGAGCGTCGCTGGCAAAGCCAGCATTTATTGCCCATCCCTTACTGCCTTTGAGAAGTCGGTGGTGAGCCGCCTTCTTGAACACAACTGAGTGGCTTGCTCGGCCATTTCAGAGAGGCAGGTAAGAGTCAACCACATTGCTGTGGGTCTGGAGTCACATATAGGCCAGACCGGGTAAGGACGACAGATTTCCTTCCCTAAAGGACATTAGTGAAGAAGATGGGTTTTTACGACAATCCGGTAGTTTCATGGTCACCATTACTGATACTAGCTTTGACTCCAATTTAATTTACTGAATTTAAACTCCCCAGCTGCCGTGGTGGGATTTGAACTCACGTCTCTGGATCATTAGTCCAGGCCTCTGGATTACTCGCCCAGTAAAATAACCACCTTTCAACACCCCGCTTCATGTTTATACTTTTGTGTTTATTTACTATTTTTTACTCACTATATCAGAGAATATCTAAATCTGCAGCTGTTACAACTCTGTAGCTAGCTGTAGTTTAGTCTTTACCAAAAAACCCTTCCTGACACTTTTTTTAGTTTGTTTTATATTTGGATGCTTAATCTAACCTCGTCTCCCTGCAATTTCAGCAGAGGCGTTAACCCATTTATGATAAATGAACTGGCATCGCTGACAAAATAGTTGAGAGAGACAATGGTTGAGGGAGACAAGTGCCTTAAGTGTTTGTACACCAGTATCCCACAGTAAGATGCAAGGAATGCTCCAGCTGACGCTCCCCAGACCATCATCTTCCATGTACTGTCTGAGGTTTGAGGTTGGTTGTTTGAAGAGCTAATTAATTAAGTTTAGATTTACAGGAAACTCTTTTTTATCCGGCACCGACAGGACAGGCGTGGTGCCGGTTGATCAAAAAGTCCGGATTACAGAGAGGTATACTTACCAAGGTACGAGAGCCCCGTACACGGCCACAGGTGCAGGAGCCCTGGTTACACGGCACTTGTGCAGGAGTCCCGGTTACACGGCCACAGATCCAGGAGTCCCTGTTGCACAGCCACAGATCCAGGAACCCCGGTTACACAGCCACTAATATATAGTAAAACTTACCTGAACCTACTCTTGAATTTTGCCGGTTAAGAGAGATTTCCGGATATTAGGTGCCGGGTAAAAGAGAGTTTCCTGTATTATGTTCCTATTGACAGGTTTCAAGTACGTTTGTGTGAGGCACCTAATAGGTTTCGAGGTATATTAAAAGGTTCTTGTCGCATTCTTGTCTCCCTATTAACAGGCAAAAACAGATAATGCTGGAAATACTCAGGTCAGGCAGCATCTGTAGAGAGAGAAACAGAGTTAACGTTTCAGCTCGATGACCTTTCGTCAGAACTGGAAAAAGTTGGAGATGTAACAGGTTTTTAGGCAAGTGTAGGGGCAGGGTGAGGGGGGAGGGGAGGGAAGAACAAAAGGGAAGGTCTGTGATAGGCTGGAAGGCAGGAGAGATTAAAAGACAAAAGGGATGATGGTGCAAGGCAAAAGGAGATGGTGATGGGACAAGTTAAGAAACAAAAGATGACTAGATGAAGTGTAAATGGCAATGGCAGAATGATCAACAGCTGCCATATGGGAGAGAGCAAAAAAATGATAGGGCAGAGTTTGCACCTGTGCACCAGTCTGTGCATCAGACTGTGCACCAGTCGCTGAAGGTAAGCATGCAGATGGTTAAGAAGGCAAATGGTATGTTGGCCTTCATAGCAAGAGGATTCGAGTACAGGAGCAAGGATGTCTTGCTGCAGTTGTACAGAGCCTTGGTGAGACCACACCTTGGGTATTTTGTGCAGTTTTGGTCGCTTTATTTGAGGAAGGATGTTCTTGCCATGGAGGGAGTGCAGTGAAGATTCACCAGACTGATACCTGGAATGGCAGGAGTGACGTATGAAGAGAGATGGTGTCGATTAGGCTTATATTCGCTAGAGTTTAGAAGAATGAGCAGCGCAGAGATCTCGGGGCGGGGTTGTAGAGGCTGGAGGAATTGACAGAGATAGGGAGGGGCGAGGCCAGGGAGGGGATTTGAAAAAAGGATGAGAATTTTTAAATGGAGGTGTTCCCGTGCCGGGAGCCAATGTAGGTCAGTGAGCACAGGGAAGGAGGGGGGGAGGGCGGGGGAGGGGGGGAGGGCGGCGGGGGAACAAAACCTCAAAGAAACAGCAGAGACTCGGGGAATCAGAGTTAAGGAGGGGAGGGCAAGGGGAAGCGCCTGTCGAAATTCTCGGGCCAATATTTGGGGTAAGCCATTTAGGACAGAGATGAGGAGGAATTACTTCACCCAGAGAGTGGTGAACCTATGGAATTCTCTACCACAGAAGGCAGTTGAGGCCAATTCATTAAATATATTCAAGAAGGAGTTGGATATATTTCTTGAGGCTAAAGGGATCAAGGGATATGGGGAGAAGGCAGGGACAGGGTACTGAGTTTGGATGATCAGCCATGATCTCATTGAAGGGCAGAGCAGGCTCGAGGGGCCGAATGGCCTACTCCTGCTCCTATCATCTATGTAATTTTATAATATATTACTAGTCGATGCCCCGTGATATTGCACAGGAGGATTGAAGAGCAAGGGTTAGAAATTGATTGACGCCTGAAATAACCCAGCTCCCCGTTCAGGCGGTGACATCTTCAGTTTGGCGGGCGAAAAAACCCAGCGGCAGCCAACAACCGCCGCATTGCGCGACAGGAGCACGCACCACGCAAAAATTGTCTGTCCGGCGGCGTCAGGACGTCACCGGTGTGCTCAGGGCGTTCGTCATTGCCCCAGGATGCAGTGCGCCAACACTGAAGGATGCGCCAGTTGGCCGGTGGGAACACCGGCACCCGGGGCCCCGAGCAAGTCCGCGACCTGGGAGGTTCGGGGGAGGTGGTGGAGATATTGGGGTGTGGGGGTGGAGATTGCGGGGTGTGGGGGTGGAGATTGCGGGGTGTGGGGGTGGAGATTGCGGGGTGGGTGGAGGGCCACAGTTTTAGCGTGGGGCAGCACTTTTGCTCCACTTCACTCCACATTCAGCTGAGTACCTTTTTTATTGACCTCCCTGGCAACCGTCCTCTCCACCAACTGTAGGTCGGGCTGCATGAGGCCCGAGGAAAAGCGACCGCAAGGCACGGTGGTGTCGCGGTCTAATATGGGAAAGTGGCCTGAAACCGGCGTCAGGCCCTGGATTTGCATAGGAAAAGGATCTAGTGTCATGCGCGACTCCGGGGGGGGGCTTCACCAAGTTGGCCTGTGGTGTGAATGAGCATGCGCACGCCGCATGCCACATTGGACCTTCCATAGAAGATAGGAGCAGGAGTAGGCCATTCGGCCCCTCGAGCCTGCTGCGCCATTCAATGAGATCATGGCTGATCATCCAAATTAAGTACCCTGTCCCTGCCTTCTCTCCATATCCCTTGATCCCTTCAGCCTTAAGAAATATATCTAACTCCTTCTTGAATATATTTAATGAATTGGCCTCCACTGCCTTCTGTGGTAGATGTTAAGTCTGTGTGTTCTAGTTGTATTTAAGATTAATTACTGACACAGACTACAAGAATAACGTTTCAACAGGTCTTTACTAGTTGGAGGTCAGGGCTATACGAACAGCAATATCACTACACAGTACTTATATACCGGTGGTCACCACCGGTATTACGTATACAGCAGCCAGAGAAAGTAGTACATCTCTTAAGGTGGAACAGGCTTAAGTTCTCTTAAGGTGGAACAGGTTACATACACCACAATCCTCCCTTTTTAGCTTAACAGTCATATCCCCATTTAACATAACATAATAACATATGTACATATATAACTTCAGTATAAACAGTTCAAAGGTTCAGTCTCTCAGGAGGCCTTCTGATTCGGGTTGGATAACGCCTTTCAGTGGTCTCTGATTCTTGTTGCTGAGGTGACTCCTCTAGTTGGTTTCCTATGTATTGGACGTCATCATCAGGTACATTCCCTGCCGAGGTAGATGCTTCAGGTTCATTAACATCTTCCACAGTTGTCTCTGTCGCAACCATGGGTTCGACCCTTGCTCTCGATTCTACCAGTTGATCCGCATGATGCCTTATCACATTGTTACCAATATCTACTGTGTACATCAGAGGTCCTTGTCTGGCCCGAATTGTTCCGGACTGCCATTTTCGTTTCCATAGTCCCTTGCCAACACTGGTTGTCCTACGTCGAAACTTCGAGTGGTCTTGTTATTAATATGCCGGAACTGTTTGTTTTCCACTTCCCTCCGCACATTTGGTTTTAACAAGTCCAACCTGGACCGCAACCTCCTGTTATAAAACATCATGGCAGGACTTTGGTTAGTTACTGCATGAGCGGCGTTTCGATATGCCAATAGGAAATTGTCCACCTTATGTTGTAGCAGAATCTGATCATCGTTCATGGCCTTTATTGCCTTTTTGAATGTTTGGACAAATCTCTCGGCCAACCCGTTTGTCACCGGATGATATGGGGCAGAGGTATAATGTTTCACCCCATTCTTCTTTAAGAATTTTTGGAATTCTTCCGACACGAACTGTGGTCCGTTGTCCGAACATATCTGTTCTGGCAATCCGTTCCTTGCGAATATTGTTCTTAACACCGCAATTGTCTTTTCTGAAGTAGTGGTATTCATCTTGATCACTTCTGGCCATTTGGAATGTGCGTCCACCGCAATTAGGAACATGGAGTCCATGAATGGACCAGCAAAGTCAATATGTACGCGTTGCCATGGGGCTGAAGGCCATTCCCATGGGTGTAGCGGTGCGATCGGAGGTGCATTTTGCACTTTTTGGCACCCAGCGCAGCTTTTCGTCAACTCCTCTATCTGTTGGTCAATACCCGGCCACCATACATAAGCCCTAGCAAGACTTTTCATCTTAACTCCCCCCAGATGACCTTCATGCAGTTCCTTTAGAACTCTTTCCCTTAACTTGGGAGGAATAATCACTCTTGTCCCGTACATCAAAGTACCATGGCAGACGGACAGCTGGTCTCGCCTTGCCGAGAATGCCGGTAACAGAGGATCACCATGTGTTGGCCATCCCTTCACTGTCACCTCGTAGACTCGGGACAGTGTCGGGTCATTCCTGGTTTCTCTTTCAATACTTGCATTGGTGACTGGTAAACACTCGATGATGGTCGAATGAAATAACTCAACAGGGTCAACTTTCGTCGTCTCTTCTTCTTCAGGTAGTGGCAGGCGTGACAGCCCATCAGCATTGCCATGCTGCTTTGTACCTTTGAATTCTATTTGATATTGATGTGCCCCTAGGAAAAGGGACCATCTCTGGAGTCTCTGTGCTGTCATCACCGAAACATCCTTCTTAGGGTTAAAAATGGATACCAACGGCTGATGGTCTGTCAGAAGTGTGAATTTTTGGCCCTGCAGGTAATCACAGAAATCACAGAAATCACAGAAATCCCACAGTGCAGATAGAGGCCATTTCGGCCCATCGAGCCTGCACCGACACATATTCCACCCGATCCCCGTAACCCCTACACCAACACATATCCCACCCTATCCCCGTAACCCCACGTATTTAATCCCCCTAACACTAAGGGTCAATTTATCATAGCCAATCAACCTAACCCGCACATCTTTGGACTGTGGGAGGAAACCGGAGCACCCGGAGGAAACCCACGCAAACACGGGGAGAATGTGCAAACTCCACACAGACAGTCACCCGAGGCCGGATTCGAACCCGGGTCCCTGGCACTGTGAGGCAACAGTGCTAACCACTATGCCACCGTGCCGCCCATGATTAAACTTCTTCACTCCCCATACAAGGCTGAGAGCCTCCCTATTGATCTGCGCATAGCTGCGCTCAGCGGAGGTCAATGATCTGGATGCAAACGCGACTGGCCTTTCCGTGCCATTTGGCAACTTGTGTGAGAGTACTGCCCCAATACCATATGAAGAAGCATCACAAGCCAACCGAATAGGCAGTGTCGGGTTGAAGTGAGCCAACACTTCCTCTGAGGTGATCAATTCTTTGCTTTTGCGAAATGCCTTCTTACAGTTTTCGCTCCATTCCCATGGTACCCCCTTCTGTAAAAGAGCGTTCAGCGGGTGCAGTACCGTGGATAGATTCGGTAGAAACTTATGGTAATAGTTAGTCAATCCTAGAAACGACCTCAACTGAGAGACATTATCCGGAGTGGGAGCCTTTACAACTGCCTCTATCTTGTCAGGAGACTTATGAAGCCCCTCCCGGTCAATGACATGACCACAGTACGAGATCCACTTCTGAAAGAACTCACATTTCTGCCGATTAACTCGAAGTCCATACTCTTTCAGTCTGTTGAGCACCAGTTCCAAGTTTGCGAGGTGTTCTTCATCACCATCTCCTGTAATCAGAATATCGTCCAGGTAACATTGTGTGCCTGGAATTCCCTGTAATACCTGCTCCATGGCCCTCTGCCAAATTGCTGGAGCCGATGCCACTCCAAAAACCAGCCTATTATACCGGTACAAATCTCTATGCGTGTTGATCGTGAGGTACTGGCGTGACTCTTCTTCAACCTCCATCTGCAAGTACACCTGCGCCAGGTCTATCTTGGTGAAGTGTTTCCCGCCAGACAACAAAGCAAAAATATCCTCAATCCGCGGAAGCGGATACTGCACCGTGTGAAGCACCGGATTAACGGTGATCTTGAAGTCTCCACAGATGCGAACCTTCCCTGGTTCTCCTGGCTTGTTGCTCGAAGGACGTTTCATAACGGGAACAATGGGCGTAGCCCACTCACTCCAATCTACCTTAGACAGTACACCTGAACGTTCTAGCGCTTCCAGTTCCGCTTCTACAGCAGGTCGTATTGCATAGGGTACCGGTCTGGCTTTGAAAAATTTTGGGTGTGCATGTTCATCAATCTTGATGTTTGCCGTAATTCCTCTCAGTGTTCCCAGTCCCTGCTGGAACACCTCTTTAGCATCATCCAATATTCTGGACAATCGTTTAGGTTTGACATCTGTTTCCCCGGAATCTACCGTTAGTGCCTTTAAGGAGTGCCAGTCCATATTCATTTTCCTAATCCACTCCCGTCCCAGTAGTGGTGGACCTCCTTCAGGTAGCACATATAACTCCATTACTTGGCTTTCTTTGCCCTTGTGGACCACTTTTACCTCTATCTTTCCGATGGGGTACACTCTTTGCCCCGTGTATGTTTTCAATATAATCTCTGTATCCCGTAGGGGAATATGTTGGAATAACCTTTTGTAATCTTTCTTATTCATGACCGTCAATGCCGATCCAGTGTCCAATTCCATCTTTACTTGGACTCCTGCTATCTGAAGAGTGACCCAAATTGTCTGGAGATCTGCATCCTTACCAACGTTGTGTACTCTTAAGCTACCCAGTTCATTACTGCTGGCGTCTGAATCTGACTTCTGTTCGTTCGAACTGTTCTTTGTCACCTTGTGTACCTTTATGTATTTTCCTTGCGGTGACTTTTTGTTGCTGGTCTTCTTTCCTGACCGGCATACTTTAGCTATGTGGCCAAGCCTGCCACACGTTCTGCATTCTTGGTTTTTAAACCAACACTGGTTCTGATCATGCGTTGTCTTTCCACAACGATAACATTTTACAGTACTCAAAACCAATTGATTTGTACTGAGTTCCGGTGACCGTAGCTGCATTACTGCCGTGCCTCTCGCTGCGGCTTCGTGTGATGCTGCCATAGTGACCGCTTTCTCAAGCGTCAGCTCATTCTCCTCGAGCAGTCGCTTTTGTGTATCTTCTTTTAATAATCCACACACAAATTTATCTCTTAGCGCATCTGTTAGTCCCGTTCCAAACTGACAGTACTTTGCTAGCTTACACAATTCCATTAAATATTCAGCATTGCTTTCATCTTTCAGCTGCTTTCTGCTGTAAAATTTAAATCGTTCCGCTAGCATCAGCGGCGTGGGGTTTAGATGATTTCTCAGGACAGTAACAATCTCCTCGAACGTCTTCTCCGCCAGTTCATCTGGTGATAAAAGGTGTTTCAATTGCCCGTATGTCTTCGCACCCATTAAGTTTAATAAAGTTAGTGCTTTCTCATCATCTGGGATTTTATTTGCTTTACAATAATTTTGTATGCGTTCTACATACGTGGCCCAATCTTCGATGTCGCTATCAAAGGTATTAATATTCCCATGTTTAGGCATCGTTGCAATTTTTTTAGTGATTTCCCTTTTTCCAAGATGGCGGCTTCCCGCTCTTATCTTCGTCCTCCGCCTACAAAATGGCGGTTTCCCGCGCTTGGCGGTCTTTCTCGCGCTCGCCTTCTTCACCCGCTGGCTGCAATGGCGTTTGGCGTGCCGCTGCTGTTCCCCTTTCCCAGCGGTTAGTAACTCCCCCGACGCTGTCTCCGCTTCACCGCGGCTCCCTCGGGCATTCGCAGCCCTTCTTGCAGCCCGGTTATTAGCACCGGCTGCGTTCGCCTTCACCGCGGCTCTCGCGCCTTCAGTCGCCCCAGACGCTGCGCCTTTTTGGCCCGAATGCGGCCCGGCCCTTATCACCAGCCGCGATCGATGTCCCCGCGCTGCGCCTTTTGGCCCGAATGCGGCCCGGCCCTTATCTCCGGTCACGATCGATCTCACCGCCCTTATTCCTCCGTCTTCCCTCCCCGTCTGTACAGCCAACGCGGCCGACTTTCTGCTCGCGTCGCTGACCGGCTTACCCACCACCGAGGTAGAAGGAAGATAGCTGACTGCCGCTGATGGAGGCTTTGAGTTCAGGATATCTTCTGCACTCCGGGTTCTCGATGCCTGCCGCGCGACGTGTCTTCCAGCAGGGTGATGAGGGTGGATGCCTCTCTTCGACGCCCGTTCTGTGGACGAAGCCGCCGTGGATATAAACTGCCGCAGGGTAAGAATCGGACTCGTCGCCACTGTTAAGTCTGTGTGTTCTAGTTGTATTTAAGATTAATTACTGACACAGACTACAAGAATAACGTTTCAACAGGTCTTTACTAGTTGGAGGTCAGGGCTATACTAACAGCAATATCACTACACAGTACTTATATACCGGTGGTCACCACCGGTATTACGTATACAGCAGCCAGAGAAAGTAGTACATCTCTTAAGGTGGAACAGGCTTAAGTTCTCTTAAGGTGGAACAGGTTACATACACCACAGTAGAGAATTCCACAGGTTCACCACTCTCTGGGTGAAGAAATTCCTCCTCATCTCAGTCCTAAATGGCTTACCCCTTATCCTTAGACTGTGACCCCTGGTTCTGGACTCCTCCGCCATCGGGAACATCCTGCATCTAGTCTGTCTAGTCCTGTTAGAATTTTATAAGTTTCAATGAGATCCCCTCTCATTCTTCTAAACTCCAGCGAGTATAAGCCCAATCGACCCAATCTCTCCTCATAGGTCATTCCTGCCATCCCAGGTATCAGTCTGGTGAATCTTCGCTGCACTCCCTCCATGGCAAGAACATCCTTCCCCAGATAAGGCGACCAAAACTGTGCACAATACTCAGCATCCGTTGTTCACCCCCAAAAATGGGCCCGGAGTGATCCAATTTCTAGACTGGGATCTCACCTTCAGGTGAAGGGGTGGGATGTCTGAGGGGGGTCCGTGTATAATTTGACCAGAACCCCGAACAGAATTCTGTCCCCATTTTAAAGGCAGACTGTCCCTATTTTTGATGTCATGCTTTGACGTCACGTTATTGTTTCTAGTTGAAGAGCAGAAACCTATGGCAATTTGGGAGGCGCAGAAGTAAGAGTACGCGGCCTTGAAATTGGATCGCGCCAAAATTGGGGCGCGATCCCGGTGCAGCCCGCGCACTCGTAATGAGGCCTGCGGTGGGACCGCGGCAACGTCTTCCACCGGCATCGTGTGGATAGTGCCGCTGAACTGCGGTTGCCAGAGGCAGCTTGATGATCGTGGAGGGATTTCGCAGGTAAGCAAGAGCAGAGAATTGTGGCGGGGACAGCTGTGGAGAGTCCACGACAGAGTGTGCCGCCCTCTCCGAGCTCTGCTCAGCTGGACACAGGTGCTGCATCTCGGGGAGGCCTGTCGCTGGAAAGGAGAATCATTGAGGGGCAGCAGAAAATCTGAGGTGCTGACGAGCCTTCCGCCTGCACTGCCCACGAGTGCAGAGAGAATGGAGGAGTCCGCCTCAAGCAGGAGTGGGTTGATGTCGCAAGGGCGTTGCGAGGAGGTCGTCTTCCATGCATAGTGCGGCCAACTCCGTGGAACACCGATCGCAGCAATCAAATGGGTCCATGCAGGCCCTGACCACGGCCATGCACACTCTGGATGACAACATGCCCGGCAATCATCCCATCAGTGACCTGCCTTATGCATTTATGTGCAGCCGACTGGGAGATCCTGGATAGGTCTCCGCCAGAGCCCTGAAAGGTTCCAGAGGCTAAAATGTTGAGGGCGGCGATCACTTTCGCAGCCACTGGTAGCACGTGACCACCAGGTCCAGCAGGCAGCAGTTCTTCTTCTAGGAGGCTGCAGATGTCTGGCCCAGCCTGACATGACATAAGAACATAAGAAGTAGGAGCAGGAGTAGGCCATACGGCCCCTCGGGCCTGCTCCGCCATTCAATAGGATCATGGCTGATCCGAATCTAGACTCACGTCCACTTCCCTGCCCTCTCCCCGTAACCCCTAATTCCCTTATCTGCTAGGACAATCTGAGCCTCCTGAAACACTGCTGTTCCGAGAGGCCAAGGAAGCTGAGCCTCTGCCTGTAGATCCTGAACTGCGGGTAGTGCCTCCTGCGAGCTCGACACCCCCCCTCCCCGTCCCGACAGCTGCTCCCCTCTCTGCTCAGCGCCTCCAGGTCTCTCCACAGCAGCCTGTTGATGGTAATCTTGCTCCTCATCTTACTGTGGCTCAGTGGGTAAGACCTCTGAGTCAGAAGGTTGTGGGTTCAAGTCCCACTCCAGAGAGTTGAGCACAAAAATCTAGGCTGACACTCCCAGTGCAGTGCTGAGGGAGTGCTGCACTGTTGGAGGTGCCGTCTTTCGGATGAGACGTTAAACCGAGGCCCCGTCTGCTCTCTCAGGTGGACGTAAAAGATCCTAGGGCACTATTTTGAAGAAGAGCAGAGGAGTCGTGGGCCAATAGTTATCCCTCAATCAACATCACTAAAATCAGATTATCTGGTCATTATCACATTGCTGTTTGTGGGAGCTTGCTGTGCGCAAATTGGCTGCTGCTTTTCCCACATTACAACAGTGACTAAACTCCAGAAGTACTTCATTGGCTGTAAAGTGTTTTGAGATGTCCGGTGGTCATGAAAGGCGTTATAGAATTGCAAGTCTTTCTCATCCGAGGTCCAATCTAAGGCAGCCATGGCGCCACCCATCCTGATCGTGAGTCTCGATGCCTCCACACGGACAAATTAGCCTCTCAACAAAGCCTTTCCCAGTGGGTGGTAAGAAAGTAGCTGTGAGCACTGAGTATTTATTGCCGTTCAGTCTTCTCGCCTGTGTTTCAATGATGGCAAGTTTCAGGAAGCTGGGAAGCCCATGCATGCGCAGTTAAATTAAAATGCCGTTTCAAATAGCGTTGGAATACAGTGATTTAAATATTCTAATCGCTAACCCTCTCCGAAGGGGCTTATATGCACACAGCTGAATGTTAAACCAGGAAGCCGTCATGTTGGATCTGGTTTCCGGATGCTCTGGCCTATTTCCACCTCCGTAACAGCGCCCGTCTCCGCCCCTGCCTCAGCTCATCCGCTGCTGAAACCCTCATCCATGCCTTTGTTCCCTCTAGACTCGACTATTCCAACGCACTACTGGCTGCCCTCCCACATTCCAACTTGCGTAAACTTGAGGTCATCCAAAACTCGGCTGCCCGTGTCCTAACTCGCACCAAGTCCCGTTCGCCCATCACCCCTGTGCTCACTGACCTACATTGGCTCTCGGTTAAGCAGCGCCTCGATTTCAAAATTCTCATCCTTGTTTTCAAATCCCTCCATGGCCTCGCCCCTCCCTATCCCTGTAATCTCCTTCAGCCCCACAACCCCCCCCACACCCCCGCCCCGAGATATCTGCGCTCCTCGAATTCTGCCCTCTTGAGGATCCCTGATTATAATCGCTCAACCATTGGTGGCCGTGCCTTCTGTTGCCTAGGCCCTAAGCTCTGGAATTCCCTGCCTAAACCTTTCCGCCTCGCTACCTCTCTTTCCTCCTTTAAGACGCTCCTTAAAACCTACCTCTTTGACCAAGCTTTTGGTCACCTGCCCTAATTTCTCCTTACGTGGATCGGTGTCAAATGTTTTGTCTTAAAATACTCCTGTGAAGTGCCTTGGGACGTTTTACTACATTAAAGGTGCTACATGAATACAAGTTGTTGTTCACATTTTCACTGAATTTAATCCCCCACCCACACGCTGCTGAACGTTAAAAATCCCCCTCTGTGAGTTGGTTGGGTCACTGATGCATTGTGTAAAGTTAAAGGGTGGGTAGTAAATTCCACTCAGCCTTCCATTGACATTAGCTAGTCGATATTGGTGGGTACAAGTGGAACAGTCAGCCCTGGTGGGAAAGTCAACTCATAGCCAGCCCACATTGACTTCCTTCCAACGACGTGTAAACCTCTACAGAAGTGGGGCTCGAGGGCGCTCCGTGGTCTGGCACATTCCCCTGTTAAAATATTCCCACCATTCGAAACCAGACAGTTGTGCAGATGTGAAGAACAAAGTGTGAAAGGGATCTTTGTTGTTCGAGCAGTGGGATGTTAGCTGAGACTTGCAGTTACTGTCAGTGATGAAACATCACCATATTTGCACGGATGCTAACTAGAGTTTAACCAAATTCTATACAGCCAAGCCCACTTAAATGAATAGCCGAATAAGTGAATAATAGCTCCAGGAATCAAACCCCTTGTCTACCTTTTCCAATAATCCCTGTTAAATTAATAAAACGTTTAAATTAATGCAAAAGTCTCTATTTCTTGATATGAAGTCTTGCACTGCATGGCTAAGGCCGATGTATTGTGTCTTTTTTGCCAATAAATGTGTTGAGCTCTTTCTACGACCATTTGAACATAAGAACATAATAGGAGCAGGAGCAGGCCATTCGGCCCCTCGAGCCTGCTCCGCCATTCAATAAGATCATGGCTGTTCTGATCTTGGCCTCAACTCCACTTTCCCGCCCGCTCCCCATACCCCTTGACTCCCCTGTAGGTCAAATATCTGTCTATCTCCGCCTTGAATGACTCCGCCTCCACAACTCTCTGGGGTAGAGAATTCCAAAGATTCACGACCCTCTGAGAGAAGAAATTCCTCCTCATTTCCGATTTAAAAAGGTTTCCCCTTATTCTGAAACTATGCCCCCTAGTTCTAGATTCCACCTCGAGGGTGTTATGTTCATAAATAAATAGACGTTTTCATTATGAACAGCTAGCTTGTGCTAGTCATTTATTCAGCCATGTGGACTAGTATACAGGCATCCATCTTGACTACTGCCTTATGGGTAGCCCACTACTGAACATACAGCTCCACCTAGTGTACCATTCTAGAATGAAATGTTACTGATCATTACAGCCCCCTTCCTTAGAGGTTAAACAAAATCAACATCAATTAATCATAACGACATAAACATCTTCACAACAGTCAACACATTTTCAAAGCTTTACTTTATGAACTCTAAGCTTTTCATTCTTTTATTATAGTTTTCTTTGTACTCAAAGATTAAGTCTATCAGGCTTTTTTACTTCACGTGTGGATCTTCTCAGCACAGGTAAGTCTGATGTGTTTTCATGAGAGCCTGTATGTGTGTTTGTGTTAGATTGTTCTGGTGGTGAGTGACAAGATTCAGTTGCGGCATTGTCATCGATTTGCTCTTGGATAGTTTCTTGTGTTTTCAGGAGGGAACAGCGGTTCCTCCTGAGAATCTGTCCTTCCTCAGTTCTAACAGTGTATGACCTTGGTCCTACTTCCTCAAGAACTGTAGCTTTCCTGTTCCATGCATCTGGATCCTCAATCCTGACAACATCATCCCTTGTCAATGGTTTCATAGTTTTGGATGACTTGTCATAGTGTGATTTCTGTTTCAGCTTTAACAGTTGAAGTCTCTGTCTCAGTTCCTTACTCTGCTTTTCTTTTGCACAGCAGGGTAGCGTGGTGCACAACTTGTGACCCATTAGGAGTTCAGCAGGTGAAGAACCAGAGTCTAAAGGGGAGGCTCGGTAGCTCCGCAGGGCGAGATAAGGATCAGACTTGCTTTCTGTTGCTTTCTTCAGTAGCTGTTTGAGAACTTGAACACCTTTCTCTGCCTTACCATTCGACTGAGCATACAGAGGACTGGATGTGATGTGTTGAAAGCCATAATGTGCTGCAAACTGTTGCCACTCCTTACAGTTGAAGCACGGACCATTGTTGCTAACGGCAATCCTGGGAATTCCATGTCTGGCGAAGATGGATTTAACATGCATTATGACACTGCTTGCTGATGTGCTTGAGAGCAGCGCCATCTCAGGATAGTTAGAATAGTAGTCAATCACTATTAGATAGTCTTTACCATTCAAATGAAAGAGGTCCATACCAACCTTTTGCCATGGTGCTGTTGGTAAGTCAGCTACTATCATTGGCTCCTTTGCTTGTTTGTTTTGGTGTTTCTGACATGTCTCACATATGCCTATCATGTTCTCAATGTCCTTATTTATGCCAGGCCAATAAACAGTGTCTCTTGCTCTCCTTTTGCATTTTTCAATTCCAAGGTGTCCCTCATGAATCCTTTTGAGCATGTCTTGACGTAGAGCCTGTGGAATGACTATTCTGTTCTGTTTTAGTAATAGTCCACTTGCGACACTTAACTCTGACCTGATGTGATAGTATTTTGGACAGGAACCTTTTGGCCAACCATGATGAATGTTCTCTATTACTGTTTGTAACACTGTGGCCTAGAAATTCAGTGGGCTGCGCCACCAGTTTGCTCCCAAAGAGGGCACTAAGTGGCTTTAGCGCCACTGGCCACACCTACCGCGATATTTAGCAGGGCGCTAATGGCGGCGTTAGCCTGTAGCGCTGCGCCGCCACCGATGACATCATCGGTGTGCACAGCGCCCTGCTCCCGCCCCGATGACCATATTTGGTCGCGCCGGTCGCAAATAGCGACCGGTTTGCAGGGGCCTACCTGTGGCGGTAGTGGCGCTAGTTAAGGTGGAGGTGAGGGCGGCCGCTTTTTCGGCAGCCGCCTGCCAGCACCTCCGTCTCCGGCCTCCTAAACCCCCCCCCCGCGGCATTGCCAGCTGTTTCCCGAGAGCCCGGCACTTCTCCTTGGTGCCGGGCTCATTTGCCGGCACTCGCGAGCGGGGCTCGCGCTGTTGCAGGCACCTCCCCCTTAACAGTGGGAGGAAGGCCTGCAGTACCGCAGCGTGCCGTGCCGCAGCGTGTGGCGCTGCGGCCCTTAGCGCGCCGATATTCAGGGTGAGCGCCCCAAGCGGGGCGCGGGAAGCCTCGAGTAGCGGCCCGCTTCCATTTGGGGCGCAGAAACTGAATATCCGGATGGCGCAAGTGGCTCCGCTCGCAGCGGTAATTCCGGCGCCCAGGCGAGCTTGGCGCCCCAAACGGCGCCCAACTGAATTTTTAGCCCTCTATCTTTTACTGTTTCTTCTGCTATTTGCTTTGATTTTGTGTCTGACACGGGCAGCGCAGCAGTGACCATACTCACATGAACATCCACGTCTTCCTCAGTAGAGCTCACATGACTCATTGTGGGTGCTCGGGATAGTGCATCTGCTAACACTGTGTTTGCCTGGTGTGTAGATCAGTTCAAAGTCAGATCTTTGCAGCTTCATCATGAGTCGTTGAATCCTTGGAGACATCTCATTCAGGTTTTTTTTTCTGTTGGCAACCAGTGGGCAGTGGTCTGTCTCAACTGTGAAGGTGGGAAGTCCATATATGTAGCCATGGAACTTTTCTAGTCCAACTACCAAGCCTAGACATTCCTTTTCAATCTGGGCGTATCGACACTCAGAATCAGTCAGACCTGGAGGCATAGGCAACAGGCTTCCAATCTTCACCCTCTGCTTGTAGACCATCTTTTGATGCATCTGTTGACACTTTGATTCTCTTTGTTGGGTCAAAGAAGGTGAGTACAGGTGTGGTTGTCAGCACTGTTTTGAGGTTCATTCACTCTTGTTCATGTCTTTCTGTCCATGCGTACTCATTTGTTTTATGTAGCAGGTCTCACAGACAGGCTGTCTTGGCTGACAAGTTAGGAATGAACTTTCCAATGAAGCTTATCATCCCCATGATGCGTAGCACTCCTTTTTTGTCAGTGGGTCGGGGCATGTTGAGTATGGCGTTTACTTTTTCCATATCTGGCTCTATTCCTTTACCAGATAGATTATCTCCTAGGAAAGTGACTTCCTGGATGCCAAACTGACACTTGGCTTTGTTGAGCTTCAGTCCATTCCAGCGTATGCTCTGTAGCACTTTAGTCAGTCTCTCATTGTGTTCCTTCAGTGTGGAGCCCCAGATGATGATGTCATCAACATAGACCCGAACTCCTTCCAGACCTTCAATTATGTGTTCCATCGCTCTATGAAAGATTACAGATGCAGATATTATCCCGAAAGGCATTCTGAGGAAACAATACCTGCCAAATGGTGTGTTGAAGGTACAGTATTTGGTGCCCTCTTCATCCAGTTTTAGTTGCCAAAATCCTTGTGAGGCATCGAGCTTTGTGAAGTATCTGGCACCTAACATTTCACTGGTGATTTCTTCTTGCATGGGAATCTGGTAGTGTTTACATTTTATGTTTGCATTTAAGTCCTTTGGATCCATGCATACTCTTAGATCATTGTTCTTTTTCTTTACACATACCATGGAGTTAACCCAGTCTGTTGGCTCTTCGACTTTCCTGATGACTCCTAGTGTGGTCATTCTGTCCAGTTCTTTCTTGAGCCGGTCACGCAAGTGTGCTGGAACTCTCCGTGGAGCATGTACCACTGGCTGAGCATCCTCCTTTAGCTGGATCTTGTAAGTGAATGGTAGAACTCAAAATCCTTTGAACACATCCTGGAAATTACTCACTACAGAATCCACTGAGTCATCTGGTCTGCTTATGGCACAGTTTATACAGTAGACTCTCTTGACCAGTTCTAAGTCCTCACAAGCTTTGTCACCTAGTAGTGAATCAAGTCCTTCAGCCACAACAGAAAACATGAGATGATGCACTTTGTCTTTGACTGTCACTTTAAGTCTGCATACACCTAAGCTATCTATTTTCTGTCCATTATAGTTCTTCAGTAGTACTGACTTTTTCTGTATTTTGGGCTTTTCTTTCATATTTTTAATGTCACTCATACTGATTAAGTTTGCTTTTGCCCCAGTGTCTAGTTTCAATGTAACTAATGCTCCATTTACCTGCAGTGGCATCATCCATTTGTCCTCTTTTACTGCATTAACTTTATGTTCAGCATAGTCCATTCCTGAGAGCTGCACATTTTCTGTATCCTTTTCGATATTGTCACATGACACCATTCCTACAAAAAATATCTCACTTAAATCAGTATCCTCAATCACATTGACTTGTTGCCCTTTCTTTGTTTTTACTTTTGAAAAGCATTGTTTGGCAAAGTGATTCTTTCCATTACATTTTGTGCACATTTTCCCAAACGCTGGGCATTGTCTTGACTGGTGCTGGTAACCACAGCATTTACAATTAAAAATTCCATCCTCCGATTGCTTTGCATTTCTGTTCTGCCCCTGTTTCTTCCCCTTGTAGGACACAGCACCGACAGCAGCACAGTCACTCATTACAGTCGCATCATTATTAATTTCACTGAAAGTCTTTGCGTGCTGTTGAGCTAGCTCGCTGGCATGGCATATTTTCACAGCATCCTCCAATGTTAGTTCAGTTTCTCTCAACAAACGTTCCCTGACTTTTTTATCATGAATACCAAACACAATCTGGTCACGAATCATGGATGATTTCAATTCAGAGAAATTACATGTCTGTGCTTTCAGTTTCAGATCGGTCACAAAACTATCAAAAGTCTCATTTTGCTGCTGTGTCCGTGAATGGAACACGTACCTCTCATAGGTCTTGTTCTTTTTTGGAGAACAATGTGTATCAAACTTCTTTAGCACATCGTCCATTTTTTCTCTGTCCTCCTCTTGATCAAATACAAACGTATTAAATACCTCTATCGCCTGCGGGCCTGCAACCGTGAGCATTAACGCTATTTATTGCGTCTGGCATCGTACCAAAACCGATGGCAGCAATATAGAGTTCGAATTGTTGTTTGAAAGTCCGCCAATTGCAGTCGACATTCCCCGTGAGTTTCAAATCCTCCGGTGGCTTCAAATTCTCCATGTCGCGTTTCACAATATTCAGCAGATATTACCAATCCTGGTACCATGTTATGTTCATAAATAAATAGACGTTTTCATTATGAACAGCTAGCTTGTACTAGTCATTTATTCAGCCATGTGGACTAGTATACAGGCATCCATCTTGACTACTGCCTTGTGGGTAGCCCACTACTAAACATACAGCTCCACCTAGTGTACCATTCTAGAATGACATGTTACTGATCATTACAGAGGGGAAACATTGGGGTCAATTTTCCCTAAGCTGTCGGGAAGGAGGCGGGACTACAACTTTCGGGTTTTAGTCCTGCCTACATCGACGTCTGGCCAATCCACGCGATTTTCCCTTGATTGACCTTGTTGACGTATTGTGTCCTTTTGGCCAGTAAATGCGGTGAGCTCTTTCTACAACCGTTTGCGTCTAGGTGTGAAAGTTGGCTCGTTACACATTCAGCGCTGTTTCTGAGTCTTTATTGCACCATTGAGTGGCTGAGGCTCAAGCGCTTTTGGCAATCGATGTGACAGATGCCGTGGTTTTAAATGTGAAAACTAACTCATTAAGTGTCAATGCTCACAAAAAGGCAGCGAAATCCAACAAGAGCCACAGTCACACAATACAAAAGCAAAATACTGTGGATGCTGGAAATCTGCAATAAAAACAGAAAATGCTGGAAATACTCAGCAGGTCAGGCAGCATCTGTGGAGAGAGAAACAGAGTTAACGTTTCAGCTCGATGACCCTTCGTCAGAACTGGAAAAAGTTGGAGATGTAACAGGTTCTTAAGCAAGTGTAGGGAGAGGGGGAGGGGAGGAAAGAACAAAAGGGAAGGTCTGTGATAGGGTGAAAGGCAGGAGAGATTAAGAGACAAAAGGGATGATGGTGCAAGGCAAAAGGAGATGGTAATCGGACAAGTTAAGAAACAAAAGATGAGTCTAGATGAAGTGTAAATGGCAATGGCAGAATGATCGACAGCTGCCATGTGAAAAAATAGGGGCAGGGGTTATGGTCTGAAATTGTTGAACTCGATGTTGAGTCCAGAAGGCTGTAAATTGCCTAATCGAAAGATGAGGTGCTGTTCCTCGAGCTTATGTTGAGCTTCATTGGAACAGTGTAAGGGGCCGAGGACAGAGAGGTCAGAGTGGGAGTGGAGTGGAGAATTAAAGTGACAGGCGACCGGAAGCTTGGAGTCACAGTCAGAGCAGCCCAAAATGAACAGGTACAGTAACAACAACAACTTGCATTTATATAGCACCTTTAACGTAGTAAAATGTCCCCAGGCGCTTCACAAGAGCATTACAAGACAAAAATTCGACACCGAGGCATAGGAGGAGAAATAAGGACCAAACGCTCGGTCAAAGAGGTAGGTTATAAAGTGCTTCTTAAAGGAGGAGAGAGAGGTGGAGAGGTTTAGGGAGGGAATTCCAGAGCTTATGGCCCAGGCAGTTGAAGACATGGCTGCCAATGGTGGAGCGATGAAAATCGGGGATGCCCCAAGCAGCCCGCCGGACTGAGGCCTCAAGATCAGGCCAGGGCAGCCGTCAGCAAGGCGTGTTGTGGTGTGGTGGGGGGGGTAGGATTTGCGATAACGGAGGGACGGGGTCCCGGGGGGGCAGCAGCAGCCCAGGTTATTTTTGTAGGTCGCTCCTGCTCCTCCGGGCCCCAACAAAATAATTTGACGCTTACCTTTGGCGGGGCCTCTATGGTTCCATCACCCATGGAACTGTTTGGAGCCTGCACTTTGCAGACTCTGACCAGTTCCGATCTACAACGGCAGGCGGGGTTCCTATTTGTGTCATGGGACCCGGTTTTGCTCGTTACAAAGGGGCTTATCGCCTGAAACAGGCGGGCGCTTTGGACACCCGTCGGGAGGCCCCTTTCAAAATGGGGCCGGCCGCACGCTACTCAGTCAGGTTACATGCCTTGCTTGCGACAACAAATCCAACACAATTGAATCCTTCTGGGACCTTTCTCTAGAATTTCCTGAGAGATACCACTGCAATGGAAAGAAGCTGTTTCCCAAGATCCTTGCTTGTTGACGGAAATGTTGGCAAAATTCACAGAGACGGAGGCCTTGGAAGGGAAAATTTATGCTTGTGACCAGTGCAACAGTGAGTAAAGAGGATGTACTGTCCATGTGCACTATGGAAATTTAATCAGTAAAGAGCAATGTTGTATTTTCCTTTGAATTTGCATCACCGTTAAGTATAAGGTTGTTTAACATTTGGCAATAGCTGTGTTTTAAACTCCTGACAACTCAATCTAGCCTTGTGCAATTATTAAGGAAAATATGTGCTTGTTCTGGTTGGTTTATAATTTGCTGATTTCTCACCCGCCCCCTCAATACACTTATTTGTGAAGCCCTCTGAATATCCTGTTCAGCTGTTACTTAAAGTGAAATCTCTTTACAGTCTGAATGAGGCCGCTCCTTCATCAAGGGGTTGTACACCATTAGGTTCAGCCTGAGAAAGCTGGTATGCCTCCAAACGTTCCTTATTAATCTTGTGTTGACAATTTGCTACCATGGAGTCTTTACCTTGCCCCATTCCTTACTGCTGACAAAGTCTGATATGCCATTCAAAATCCTCTAACAGCTTAATTGGAACAAAGGGCATTAAAGGAAGTATCTGTATATGAAGTGGTCAGCCATTCGCAGGATGCAAACTGACAAACCATTTAAAATCCGGAAGCAGGTAATGCATGAATATAACAACAACAACTACTTGTATTTATATAGCACCTTTAATGTAGTAAAACATCCCAAGGCGCTTCACAGAAGAGTCATCAAAGAAAATTTGACACTGAGCCACATAAGGAGAAACTAGGGCAGATGTCAGAGGTAGGTTTTAAGGAGTGCCTTAAAGGAGGAAAGAGAGGTGGAGAGGTTTAGGGAGGGACTTTAGAGCTTGGGGCCTCCACTAATGGTGGAGTAATTAAAATCGTGGATGCTCAAGAGGACAGAATCAGAAGCGCGCAGATATCTCGGAGGGTTGTGGGGCTGGAGGAGATTACAGAGATACGGAGGGGTGAGGCCATGGAGGGATTTGCAAACCAGGATGAGAATTTTAAAATAGAGGCGTTGCTTAACCGGGAGTCAATGTAGGTCAGCGAGCACAGGGGTGATGGGTGAACGGGACTTGGTGTGAGTTAGGACACGGGCAGCAGAGTTTTGGATGAGTTTAAGTTTATGGAGGGTGCAAGATGGGAGGCCGGCCAGGAGTGCATTGGAATAGTCAAGTCTAGAGGCATGGGTTAGGGTTTCAGCAGCAGATGAGCTGAGGCAGGGGCAGAAATAGGTGGTCTTAGTGATGGTGCGGATATGTGGTCATCTTGGGGTCAAATATGACACCAAGGTTGTGAACAGTCTAGTTCAGCCTCAGACAATTTCCAGGGAAAGGGATGGAGTCGGTGGCTAGGGAATGGAGATTGTGGTGGAAACTGAAGACAGTGGCTTCAGTCTTCTCAATATTTAATTAGAAAAATAGGGGGCCATGGATAGATCCTTGAGGGACACCAGAGGTAACGTTAAGGGAGCGGGAAGAGAAGTCATTGCAGGTGATTCTCTGGCTACGGTTAGATAGATAAGAATGGAACCAGGCGAGTGCAGTCCCACCAAGCTGAACGACAGACAGGTGTTGGAGGATGATGATGTAGTCAACCGTGTCAAAGGATGCAGACAGGTCAAGAAGGACAAGGATGGATAGTTTACCTTTGTCACAGTCACATAGGATGTCATTTGTGACTTTGATAGGAGCCGTTTCAGTACTGTGGCGGGGCGGAAACCTGATTGGAGGGATTCAAACATGGAGTTCTGGGAAAGATGGGCACATATTTGGGAGGCGACAACACGTTTGAGGACTGTTGAGAGGAAAAGGAGGTAGGAGATGGGGAGGGGGTAGATTGCAACGACAGAGGGGTTAAGGGTTGGGTTTTTTTGAGGAGAGGGGTGATGACGGCAGATTTGAAGGAGAGGAGGACAGTACCACAGGAGAAAGAACAATATTAGCTAACTTGGGAGTCAGGAAGGGAAGTTGGGTGGTCAGCAATTTAGTGGGAATAGGACTGAACGAGCAGGAAATTGGTCTCATGGGCAAGATGGGCTTGGAGACAGCGTGAGGGGAGATGGGAGAGGAACTAGAGAAAAATGGGAGTTCAGGACTAGGGCGGGGGGAACCTTAGAGAAAGTTTGGCCCAGTGGGCATGGGGAAGGGAGGGAAGTGGCAGAGGCAGCTGATCGGATGCTCTTAGTCTTAGTGACAAAGAAGTCCATGAGCTCCTCGCACTTGTTGTTTGGAGGGGAGGGTGAAGAGACCGGGGAGAGGGTCAGTGAAGACGATTTGCAGTAGAGAAAAGAAGCCGGGGTTATCTTTGCATAGTGAGAAGTGAGAGTAGGGCTCGATTGTGCTTTATGTAGTCTGGCCAGATCTGGCGGTGAATGGCTAAACCCGTTGTCTGCCACATCCGTTGAAGTCTGCTTCCCTTGCCTAATAGTCCAATAACATCTTGCCCGTTCAAAGTAGTTTTCCCACGCCAATACAACTGCAAGTCATACTTCAGACCAAGTCCATAAGACACTGGTCTGTTGAATGGTCTTGGGTAGAGGTGTTAAGCCAAACTCTCCTGGCCCACCTGGTGTGGCAATCTAATTGTTCAGCGTATTGGAACACAGTGAGCCAGATAACATTTTGAAATGAAAATATTACTTGCCCTCATTCATCCATTTTGTATGTTTTTGTTCTCCTAAGAACATAAAGATTGGAATTGAGAAACCATTCAGTCTATCAAGTCTGCTCCTTCCACAGTCCATGCATGACTTCCTCAATCATGAATATTCAAAAGACCTGTCTTATGAATCCTCTATCTTTTCTCCTGTGAAAATAAGAGGTCAACTTTATTTTTCTTTCTTCATAACTTTAGTTCCCCAATGCCTGGAATCATCCTTGTTGCTCTTCTCTGAACTCGTCCCATTGTGTCTGTATCCATGCAGCTAAAATCTTTTTTGTATTTGGGCTCACAATTGGCCTCACCAGTGACTTACACTAACTTGTAATCCAGCGCCTCCAGATGCAGCCAAGTACAGGAAACTTTGTGCTATCTGGCACCGACGGGACCGAGCTGTTGCCGTTCCCTCAAAACTGCCGGACACTCCAGCGCTAATGTTGAAAGATACGGAAGCTTCTGAGCTCCGTATCTGTCAACAAACCCACAGTCCAAGCGTCTCTGTAGCTTAGCAACAGCTTCAGCAGACCTTGCAGAGCTTGACTGTTGAGGAAAAAAGCAACGAGAAGAAAAAAAAACTAACGAAAACGGCACCTGATTTTTGCCGGTGGCTCGAGCATTCCGGACAGTTAGCCTCCGGATAACACAATGTTTCCTGTAATAACAACAGAAAATGCTGGAAAAACTCAGCAAGTCAGGCAACATCCGTGGAGAGAAATTTGAGTTGACGTTTCGGGTTTGACCCTTCTTCAAAACTGGAGAGAAAAGGAACTAGATCGAAGGCAGGGCTGCGATCGGACAAAAGAATAAAAGAACCAAAAGAAGTAAAAGAGATTAGAAGCTAGACGAGATGGTAATAGGCTGTGATTAGGTGTAAAGTGTACTGGCAGGGCAAAAGATAGCTGCCAGGTGTGAGAGAGAAACAAAAGGAAAGGGGGGGGGGAAAGGAAAGGAGTGGAAAAATATAAGTGAAAATGAAATAGGGGCCGAGGTTATGATCTGAAATTGTTGAACTCGATATTGAGACCGGAAGGCTGCAGACTGCCTAATCGGAAGATGAGGTGCTGTTCCTCGAGTTTACGTTGAGCTTCCGTGGAACAGTACAAGAGGCCAAGGACAGTGAGGTCCGAGTGGGAATGGAGCGGTGAATTGAAATGACAGGCGACTGGAAGCTTGGGGTCACCCTTACGGACTGAACGGAGGTGTTCCGCAAAGCGGTCACCCAATCTGCGTTTGGTCTCCCCAATGTAGAGGAGACCGCATCGTGAGCAGCGAATACAGTATACTAGATTGCGAGAAGTACAAGTAAATCGCTGTTTCACCTGGAAGGGGTGTTTGGGGCCCTGGACAGTGGGGAGGGGGGAGGTATAGGGGCAGGTGTTACATCTCCTCCGCTTGCACGGGAAGGTGCCAGGCGAAGGGGAAGGGCTGTTTGGGGTGATAGAGGAGTGGACTAGGGTGTCTCGGAGAGAGCGGTCCCTTATTTCGGATTTCCAACATCTGCAGTATTTTGCTATCGTACAAAGTTTCCTGTACCTGATTTGCCTTATTGACAACTGCTTTACAATGGGGTTGGATCAGTGATCGTGCCCAAATCCTTTTCCTCTTTCGCCCCAGCTAATACACAATAAGTCTTTTTTGTGTAGCCTGGCGAAATGGAGCAGCACAGGACACGAACTTTTGTTTTTGGGGTTTTTTATTCTGTATTAATAACTTGGGTCTAGGTTTAGGATGAAATTGTAAATACATAAAACACAGTCGATAAAATACGGCAGTGGCTTGCCCAACTCTCCTCAGAGCACATCCCTCACGCTGGATCTAGAAAATGGAGGCTGTGAAGAAAGGGGAGGTTCCTTTGGCATCACATGGCCCTACCCCTAATCCTTTTCTCCTTTTTTCAAATTCTAAAGGGGAAAATGAACCGCGCCATCTAGTGGACTTAAATATTCACTGCATTTTCCCACTTGGCTACATTTATGCGCACTTAGTGTTCCCTTCCTATATCACAAATGTATTCAGAGTCTTTGTTCCATTTGCTTAATTAGTTTAAATCCCTGTTACCTACCCTCATGATTTTGTCATCACTAAACTTAATAATGGGCCAGATCTTGCTGGAGTGGGGTGCCTCGCACCATGCGATTTAGTTCGACTTTTTCCTGCACCCTTCAGCTGAAAGTTTTTGCGTTGTAACTTGCTGGAAGTGCAAGCTGATCACGGCGCAGTGAGGGCACCGGGGCATCTGGGACCTTAGTAAACCGTGAGTTTAGTGGGTGATTAATCCAGCAAGTTCTTAAAAATAACGGTGAGGCCAAGGGTGAAATGCCGTTTGTGCAAAGCAAACGGAGGAGTGGCATAAATCAACCAAGTTCTGGGGATTCGCAACTCACGGCGTATCTCTTAACCCTCAACGGCGTGCGGCGTTAATTCGCCATTATTTTTACAGCAAGATTTGGCCCAATATTTTTATTAGCACACTGCCACATATTGCATGCATAGAGGAAACCAAGGGACCATGACCAATCCCTGGGAACCTCCCGAGCAGAGTGGAAAAGGCAAAGTGGGAGAGTTGAGAGATCTGGGGATCAGGTTTGATCAGGCTCCAGCCCCTGTATCTCAGCACTATTTTCTGACAAGGGGTCAGATATCTGTGTCACTACTGGATCACATATGCCGTTAATTTGGTAAATTTATTCCTGATTATCATATTTTTATAAAAACACAAGTCTAACCTTTAATGGAATTGCTACCCTATCCTCTGTTCTATACATCTAGCCACTGAACATTTCTAGCTCCGGCATTCTTCCTCACGTTTGGTTGACTCTATTTACCCCTACCCCTGTCGTATTAGTTTACACCCTCCGCAGTGCCCTATTTAATTCTGTCTGCAAGGACATTGGTGCCAGTTTGGGTCAGCTCGCCCATCTGAACAGCTTCCCGCACCCCACAATTTGTCTGTCCCGGGATTCTGAAACTCTTCCTTCTGCACTATCTCTGAAACCATATGTTGACTGTCTAATCTATTTCTCCAGAACCAGCCCTGCCTGTCACTGGGAGAGATCCTAAGATAGCTACTCTTGAGATCTCGCTCTGCAAACTTGTACCCAAGAGACCCCTTCATAAGTTTTCCTGTGTAAACCATGACTCCTGGCCCTCATCCCTTCTGTTCGAATTTTTTTCCCTATTGTATCTCTTGCTTTTGAGTGATTAAGAGTATGAACCCGACTGTTCTTTTCTCCCCTTCCTAACCTGGGTTGCTGAGATCAAATATGATCTCTCTACCGGTCTCTCAGCTGAGTTTAGGTAACTGCACAGATCGGCATTCGAAGCTGGGATCTTCCTGGTCCTAATGGCTCAGCTACTGTAAGAAGTCACACAACACCAGGTTATAGTCCAACAGTTTTATTTGAAATCACAAGCTTTTGGAGCGCTGCTCCTTCGTCAGGTGAAGTGGAGAGATGCATAAAGACACAGCTTATATAGTCAGAGAATAATGCCAGATGATTACAGGTAATCTTTCTAACTGCCATTTATCACACCTCGGCAGAGAGATAATCACAGCAAGCAAAGGTGTGAATGGTGTCCAAACAGGTCAGTCAGGAAAACATTACATCAAAGAACAATGAGGTGGGGTCACAAGGGGTCAACCGGGATCTTGGGTTCATGTCACGCTACATGTAACCCCACCTGACGTAGGGTCACCCAGACTCGAGTCGTCGTTGGCTTGTTCTCTCTACACAGATGCGGCCGGACCTGCTGTGATTTCCAGCAAAAAAAAATGTTATTTTGCCTGTTTTTTGTTTTTCATATAGACCCCAGCATCTGCAACATTTGACCCCTGAAAAGAATGGACATTTAAATTATTGGGATTATCAAGAATCCACAACATTCTCCTCCATGAGAAACCGTGAATATCAGTCTTGGCCTTCACTTCCTTATCTCCTATTGGTTGGTCTCACAGCTAATCCTACTCAGTCTTTTTGTATTCCCATTCTGTCTCCAGACTATCTGGCCTTATGCCCACAGCATTATTCACCTCCTCCCACAAACTGTTAGTGAGCAATGTCTGCTATAACAGCAGGCCCTGACCTCTTCCGGTGTGTGATCTCCTGCAACTACTGCAGAATTAGTTTAAGGTGTGTGCGTGTTTTACATTAGGAATCGCGCATTAGGGCTATCCTACTGGTATGCCCGTTCCTCCAGTACAAGCGCAGGTAGAAGTACGTGCGGAGACAATAAAAGCCTGTTGCAGAGCAGCAGGATTTAGCATGGATGAGAGTTTGGAATCTTCAGTGATCGAAGCTCTTATAGAGGCAGAATCCTTAACTCCAGATCGATGAGGGGCTTGTTGGAATCGACGGCAGACTTGCATGATTTGGGGAGCAAGTGATGCTGAGATTGCTGTATCTGTTAGGGCTGATGAAATGCCCATATCTCAGTGATATTGCTAGATGTGATTAATCTGTTTATAAAGGTCATTAAAAAAAATATATGTATCCTTTATCCTTTTAAAACCCTGCTGTGATAAATCCATGTAGTGGAACAAGAACTCGAAGAGGCGATATCTTGGAACTAGTACGAGTATTTTATTAAACAAATAGAGTAACAAACATCATGCCTGCATCCTGGCATTCCACCTTTGCTGACCTTGACAGGAAGCAAACCTCTGACCTTAACAGGAAGCAAACCTCTGACCTTAGTAGCAGCATTGGCTACAGCACCACCTGGTGGATAACCTTAATCATAACATCCCAGATTACTATACCTGCTTCCACCACTGTTTCTGGGGAGTGGATGCCATGCTCACCGTTCATTCTCTAGTCCTGAGCAAGAGTCTATCCGGAGAGGTTAATCGATCTAATCTTTCCACTGATGCTGATGGGCCGGCTGTGCGCCTCTAGCATTTCCTGTTTTGTTTTGTGAAAGAAAAAAAAAGACTTGCATTTATATAATGTGGGAAACGCAGCAGCCAATATGCACACAGCAAGCCCCCACAAACAGCAATTTTAAAATGACCAGATCATCTGTTTTTTGTTATGTTGGTTGAGGGATAAATATTGACCAGGACACCGGAGAGAACTCCTCCTACTCTTCTTCAAAATGGTGCCAAGGGATCTTTTACGTCCACCTGAGAGGGTAGACGTCTCAGTTTAACATCTCATCCGAAAGACGGCACTTCCGACAGTGCAGCACTCCTTCAGCACTGCACTGGAGTGTCAACCTAGATTTATGTGCTCAAGTCTCTGGAGTGGGAACTTGAACCCACCACCTCCTGACTCAGAGGCGAGTGTGCTACCAACTGGGCCACAGCTGACGGTGACAGAGAAGCCTCCTCGGCAAGGATGGAAAATCTATCGGTTCGAAATAGGCAAGACACTGGGCATTGTGGTGAGCTGGAGGTGCGACTGACCACCTTTTACGTAGTATACGCTTGAGCGTAGTCCCCAGTAAAGGAATGAAACATTGGCTTTCCATCACAAGCCTGTGGGTGAGGAAATTCATTTGAACTGTGAGGCAAAAATGCAGCAGAACCTCAGTTCTTCACGGCAAAAGTTAAGCTTTTTTTAACCTTGTGCAGTTTCCTGTGTCATTACCAGCAAACACACAGGAAGTTTTGCTCACCGGCTACCTTCTTAGCAAATTGTAATCTGGGTTACTGCTGAGTGCAGCCTCAGTTACCTGCACTCCAACCACATACCTTCCTGGTAAGCCCCCAGATTGATTTTGCAGGACAAAGCCTTGCCTGAGACATTGGTGGGCCATTTAGCCTAACTCGCCGGGCGGGAAGCCCACGGGAACGCCGGTTTTTAAACCCCCGCCCAATATTACTCTCCGGTGACCTCAATGGAGAGTGTGGTGGGGGGGGGCTAAAGCCAGCATTGCACCCGATCCCATCAGTCTCCCGACGGGCAGAATAGGTTCAGATGATTGTCTCACTGCACAGACACGCCCCACCAGTTTTTTGCTCTCCCAGCTCGAGAAAGAGGTGTATAAATTCCTGCAGAAGACAGTATGGCCCTGTTTGAGGGAAGAAAGTAGAGGAGGGTCATCTTGTGCAACAGCCATAACTCCCTCTGGTTAACCCCCTGGCTGGATTCCCATCCAGTAGATCAATGTTGCCAACGACACCAGTTCCGGGAGCAGCACCGTGCCAGGGCATTCCGATCAGCAATTGTCCCTCTCCTGGACGCTGGTAATTCAATGGGGATATTTCCCTCCCAAAAATCCCAACCCCAGCAACCCACTGGTAGATAATGAAGGTTCCACTATTTCGTTAGTTTCTCCCCCCAACTTTTCCCCTCCTGTAGTGCCTTCCTGTCTGTCACGCACTATCATTGGCTCAGTGGATGGGTGGGTGACCTGCTCCTAGACTCCTGCCATCGCCATGAGAAGACTATTCCCAGCTCGTCCCTCGCGACCTTAAACTCGTGACCTCTGGATTGCTAACCAAGAATAAGAACATAAGAAATAGGAGCAGGAATAGTCCACTTGGCCCCTCGAGCCTGCTCCGCCATTCAATAAGATCATGGCTGATCTTGGGCTCAAAGCCACTTCCCTGCCTGCTCCCCATAACCCTTCACTCCCTTATCTTGCAAAAATCTGTCTATCTCCACCTTAAATGTATTTAATGACCCAGCCTCCACAGCTCTCTGGGGCAGAGAATTCCACAGATTTGCGACCCTCTGAGAGAAGAAATTCCTCCTCATCTCAGTTCTAAAAGGGCAACTCTTTATTCTAAAACTGTGCCCCCACGTTCTAGATTTCCATCCTCTGTATCTACCTTGTCGAGTCCCCTCAGTATCTTGTATGTTTCAATAAAATCACCTCTCATTCTTCTAAATTCGAATGAGTATAGGCCCAACCTGCTCAACCTTTCTTCATAAGTCAACCCCCTCATCTCTGGAATTAACCTAGTGAATCGTCTCTGAACTGCCTCCAATTCAAGTACATCCTTCCTTAAATAAGGAGACCAAAACTGTACGCAGTACTCAAGGAGTGGTCTCACCAATACCCTGCACAGTTGTAGCAGGACTTCCCTGCTTTTATACTCCAACCCCCTTGCAATAAAGGCCAACATTCCATTTGCCTGTTTGATTACTTGCTGTACCTGCATGCTAACTTTTTGTGTTTCATGCACAAGGACCCCCAGGTCGCTCTGAAGTGTAGCATTTTGTAATCTCTCTGCATTTAAATAATTTGCTTTTTTATTTTTCCTGCCAAAGTGGATAACCTCGCACTTTCCCACATTACTTGGCTGTTGTATCTCTCGATAATGACTTTACAACTACTGCTGAGAGTTGGCCATTTTGGGATCGATTTAAACTCCCCGCCCCCACCCCTCAGCCTGGCAAGAATGATGCACAGGAGGTGTTAAAATTGCCCAACCGCTGCACCTTAAACACAGCGGAGTGGCCAGAAGAGGCCTCGGTAAGTTTGAATTAATAACTTTTACATTGAATCAGTGTGGGCAGAAAGAAACCCACCAAGACCCCCATGGATAATTTGGGGCTTGCTGTGCCGCAGCCTACACCCTCCCCCGACCATGATTGTTCCTCAGCACCTCCCCCTCCTTTCTCACTCGCCTTGCTGAGGACTGTTTCCGGGGTGATGCCCTTTCCACTCCCGCCCACCGTCGATGACGTTACTCCTGCCACTTTCAGGTGGGAGTCATTCTCGGGCCACTCGCATGAGTCGAAATTTCCTAGGATTCCCTCCCCACCCCCACCCCCCAGGACAAAAATCAACCTCTTTGTGTGGAAGTCCCACTTATGTGACATCATGCTGCTCGAGATGAACTGTCCCTATTCATTAATCTGTTATATTCCTATTGATACACAAGCCCAGGATGATGGTTTGTTGGGCCGTGAAAGAAAAAGAAGGAACTTGCATTTATATAGCGCCTTTCACATCCTGAGGATGCCCCCAAGCGCTTCACAGCCAGTGAAGTACTTTTGAAATGTCATCACTGTTGTTAGGCACACAGCAAGGTCTCTCAAACAGCAATGAGGTGAATGACTAGTTAATCTGTTGGTTGAAGGGTTCTGGGCCAGAAGGCTGTGGGTTCAAGTCCCACTCCAGAGACCTGAGCATAAAAAAAAATCTAGGCTGACACTCCAGTGCAGTGCTGAGGGAGCGCTGCACTGTCAGAGGTGCCGTCTTTAGGATGAGACGTTAAACCGAGGCCCCGTCTGCTCTTTCAGGTGGACGTAAAAGATCACACGGCACTATTTTGAAGAAGAGCAAGGGAGTTATCCCCAGTGTCCTGGGCCAATGTTTATCCCTCAATCAACATCACTGAAACATATTGTCTGGTCATTATCACATTGTTGTTTGTGGGAGCTTGCTGTGCTCAAATTGGCTGCCGCGTTTCCTACATTACAACAATGACTACACTTCAAAAAAGTGCTTCATTGGCTGTAAAGCGCTTTGGTACGTCCTGAGGTCGTGAAGGCGCTATAGAAATGCAAGTCTTTTTTTTAATATGGGCCTCAAAATTCTGGAACAAGAACCCCTACACTCAGTCCTTAGACTTAAGTAAAAGAAGCAGGTTTTTTGAAAATGTGTGCCCAATCTCGCCTGACTCCTTTCAGAGAGCTTTGTCTGTGGACAGAGGCCGGTGTCGCTCTCTGTGTCCAGTCCACCAAGTAAGCTTTTGCAGAGCAGCCTCAACAAGGACTTCCCCCCCCGTTGACTTCCCATCTCAAGTTCCATCACCGTGGCAGTGGTGACGATGGGAAAAGGTCACTTCCCAAAGCCAGAAACGTAGCTTGAATGTGAAGCCCAGTGCCGAGAACAATTTAAACACACCGAAATTCCAATTGGCCGTGTTGTTCCCCTGGTTTTTTGCACCACCTGGTAATATAGCAGCTGAAAGAGGCTCTGGGTGACACGGTGCATTTGCACATTGTCCTCTCAACCTTGGGATCTGAGTTTGAGTTGAACCAGGACTGACTCCTCCCTCTGTCAGCTGCCTCTCACTCTGCCAGCGCATTTCACACTTCACCTAGAGCCATCTTTTGTTTCTTTACCTGTCCTATTACCATCTCGTCTCATCTTGAATATCTCTTAATGTCTCTTCACCTCTCAGACCTTCCCTTTTGTTCTTTCATCCCCTCCCCCATTTCCCAGCCCCCAAACTGGCCTTTTAATCTGTTTCATTTCCTGCTTTTTTCTCAGTTCTGACGAAGGGTTTCAACCTGAAACGTTAACTCTGTTTCTCTCGCCACAGATGTTGCCTGACCTGCTGAGTTTTTCCAGCATTTTTTTGTTGTTATTTCTGACTCCTCCCACTGCTGGCTGGAAGGGATCCTATGTCAAATGAATTGGAGCAATCTAATCTGCCCACACCAGAGTGTTCCTCCCGACCCCACATTAAAAGACCGCGGACCGTTTCCCTGCAACCCCTCCGCCCCCCCCCCCCCCCGGAACACCGCTATCACCTGGCCTAATCGCCCACACTTCCCTGAGGGCCGCTCTTTACCCACACCGGCACCATGGAAATTAAGCCTGAGGCCCAAAATCGGGGGCGCCTCGGGCATCGCCATACAGGCACAGGGATGTAAACCATCAGGTAAATGACTTAAAACATAAGCAGGTTTAAAAACCTGAGAGAACTAGCCAGTGAGAATTAGCCGACAATGAAAGCAGAAGTTTGCCAAGTTCATGGCCCTCCTTGCGGGCCCCCCCACCACCCAAAAATGGACATGCCCAAATGTGCGAGGCGTTGTCCTTATCTGCTGCAATGCGTCACTTGTACTGTAAGTTTGTACAGCACATGAGGTTTAGATACTCAGGTCACAGCATTCCCCGACTTGAAGGTCTTGGCAGTGATGGGCATTGAACACGGCCTAGAAATTCAGTTAGGGGCGCCCAGCTTGCCTGGGCGCCGGAATTACCGCTGCGTGCGGAGCCACTTGCACCAGCGGGAAATTCAGTTTCAGCGCCCCAAGTGGAAGCCGGTCGCTGCGGAGCGCTGAAACTGAATATCGGCGTGTAAAGTGCCGCAGCGCCACCCGCTGCGGCACGGCAGCCTGCAGTACTGCAGGCCTTCCTCTCATTCTTAAGGGGGAGGTGCCTGCAACAGCGCGATCCCCGCTCGTGAGTGCCGGCAAATGAGCCCGGCACCAAGGAGAAGTGCCGGGCTCTCTGGAAACAGCCGGCAATGCCGCGGGGGCGGGGGGGGGTGTAGGAGGCCGGGGAAGGAGGTGCGGGCAGGCGGCCGCCGAAAAAGCGGCCGGCCGCACATCCACCTTAACTCGCCCCACTACCGGCACAGGTAGGCCCCTGTGTACCGGTCGCTGTTTGCGGCCGGCGCGGGGGAGGCGGCAGCAACCAAATATGGCCAGCGGGGCGATAGCGGGGCGCTGCGCACACCGATGACGTCATCGGTGGCGGCGCAGCGCTACTGGCTAACGCCGCCATTAGCGCCCCGCTAAATATGGCGGTAGGTTTGCACAGTGGCGCAAAAGCCCTCTTTGGGCGCAAACTGGTGGCGCAGGCCACTGAATTTTTAGCCCTGTGTTCTTCCTATCTCAACATTCCGAAGCTGCATGAATAAACATTGCAACCGTTAAGAACAACTTGTTTTCTTGTTTTGGTGTTGCTCTTGTTGAGATGTTGTTATCTGTGGGCACAGAGCTGGGTTGGGACACTAATTCCAGCTTTTGAACTTCTGCGAGACAGATAACGATAAGAAGCGCCCGTTTGCAAGAAGAAAAGTCGAAAATAAATTGAAGATGTCTTTAAAATTTGTATTAAACAAACTAAAAATGTAAACTAGGTGGTAAGGAGTCCAACTAAATTTAAAGGGTCCAGACTAAGATTGTCTGTTGGATTTTCATCTCTCTCTACCTTCTGTCTGTCTCTTGAATGAACACAGTCATATTGTGTGCCCCACCTTAACCAGCCTGACATCTTTCATGCCCTCAACATCCAGCTAGTTTGCGACCATCATGCAAGTCTGTGCCCTGTTTGCTGGCAGCAGTCACGACACATTTAACCTATGCCAGCCCTCTGTGCCACCTTTGTTCCAACTGGGAGCTGGGGGAGGGGGAGTCGGAGATGAGAGTCTCCTGGGGGAGGGGGGAGTCGGAGGTGGGAGTCTCCAAGGGGAGGGGGAGTCGGAGATGAGAGTCTCCTGGGGGAGGGGGAGTCAGAGATGAGAGTCTCCTGGGGGAGTCGGAGATGGGAGTCTCCAAGGGGAGGGGGAGTCGGAGATGGGAGTCTCCAAGGGGAGGGGGAGTCGGAGATGAGAGTCTCCAGTGGGAGGGGGTGTCGGAGACGAGAGTCTTCAGTGGGAGGGGGAGTCGGAGATGAGAGTCTCCAGGGGGAGGGGGAGTCGGAGATGAGAGTCTCCTGGGGGAGGGGGAGTCGGAGATGAGGGTCACCATGGGCTGGGGGAGGGTTTGTCGGAGATGGGAGTCACTAGGTGCTGGGGGAGGGGGAGTTGTAATGATCAGTAACCTGTCATTCTGGAATGGTACACTAGGTGGTGCTGTATGTATATAAGAGTGAGCTACCCACAATGCACTAGCCTACCCACAAGGCAGCAGTCAAGATGGAGGCCTCTACAGATACTGAACCTAGTCCACATGTGCTCAATAAAGTGTCTAGCAAAAGCTAGCTGTTCTTAATAAAAAACGACTAGTTATTAATGAACATAACATGGTACCAGGAGTGGGGTCTGATGAGCGTCGGCATCGGGCGCCTTAACCCAGCGTTCGGTTCATCCCGCAGCGCCAGTTCTGCTTACCAAAAGTGGCCCACTGGGCACTCGCATTCCACGCCCGGCTCCAAGCCAGCGAGTCGGGCTTCTTACCCATTTAAAGTTTGAGAATAGGTTGAGATCGTTTCGGCCCCAAGACCTCTAATCATTCGCTTTACCAGATAAAACTGCTATCAAAGAAAGGGGGATGTAGATGGAGGCCTCTACAGATACTGAACCTAGTCCACATGTGCTCAATAAAGTGTCTAGCAAAAGCTAGCTGTTCTTAATAAAAACAATTAGTTATTAATGAACATAACAGGATGTGATGAAATATTCCATTCACCACTGACTGTGACTGAGATCGGTTTCAGTGTCATTTCCCTTCCCCCAGACCTCATTGTATTGTGTACTGGAATGTGCTGTATTGTATACTGGAATGTGCTGGAATGTGCTGTGTGTAGGGCTCCGCCCATACCTGGCCCCGTTTGTAAGCTAGCTTCAGTCTGGCCTCAGTCTCCAGAAGGAAGACATCTCTCTCTCTTACGTGTTACTTTCTAAGTTAATAAAAGCCTTGTTTTTGTTCTGCTAACTTCGAGTCTCGGAATTATTGAGGCACATCAATTTTATTAACTTATTTTTCAACACTATGGATCAACTCCTGAAACCCGAACGTTTGGATTTGGATCAACATGCTCCGGACGCATCAGCACGCTTCGGACACTGGTTTGAGTGTATGGAATTCTTCCTGGACAATTCCGCAGCCGTCAAAGACGCTACGGACGCTGCGAGGATGAGACTCGGAATTCTGCGGAATTGGGTAAGCCACCGGGTTTACCCCCTCATCCAAGACGCCGAGACATACCTGGCCGCCTGCGACATCTTAAAGGCGCATTACCAGCAGCCTACGAATGAGGTGTATGCTAGGCACCTGCTCGCTACCCGCGCACAGCGACCTGGGGAATCGGTGGAGGAGTTCCTAAGCACCCTGAAAATGCTTGGCAAAGACTGCAAGTGCCGAGATGTAAAAGCCGCAGTGTACACTGACAAGCTTGTTCGCGATGCCTTCATCACAGGCCTCAGCTCCACTTACATCCGGCAAAGACTGCTGGAAAAAACGGGGTTGGACCTGAAACAAGCTGCGGACACCGCGCGATCCCTGGATGTGGCCCAGAGAAACTCGGACGCCTACTCTTCAGCCCGCGCCATCCACGCCGCCACCTTGGAAGGCATCTTCCCCGCCCGACAGCCCGACACCGGCTGGGCCCCGCTCTCCCCCCAGAGGCCCTACGACAGCCGCGACGCGTCAGGGACCCAACTGCTACTTCTGCGGGCAGCCAAAGCACAACAGAAACCTGTGCCCGGCGAAAGGCACCACCTGCTTTAAGTGCGGTAAGAAGGGGCACTTCGGGAAGGTGTGCAGAGGGAACCCCGCCGGAAAACCAACCGCCGGAAAACCCGCCACCGCCGCGTGTGCGCCGTGGGAGCGGCCATCTTGGACGCCATCTTGCCCGACCTCGTGGGGTCCGCCATCTTGTGAGCAGACAGCGTGGACGCCATCTTGTATCGATCAGGGCCCTACAGTGGCATCAGTCACAGTGGACCAGACCAGGCCGCACCCGCTATCCAGATCAATGGTGGACATCGAGGTAAACGGGTGCCGGGTTAAATGCTTAATTGACAGTGGAAGCACGGAGAGCTTTATCCACCCAGAACTGGCACAACAACTCTCCCTAAAGGTGGTCCCTACTCAGGGTACCATCTCTATGGCTGATAAAACCCAGACATCGACCATTCTGGGTTACTGCACGGTACAATTGTGCGTTAACGGAACTGTATATGATAATTTTAAAGTATTAATCATGAAGAACCTATGTGCGAGCGTGATCTTGGGCCTGGATTTCCAGTGCAACCACCAAAGCATCACGCTCAAGTACGGTGGGTCCCAGCCGCCCCTCACAGTGTGCGGTCTGGCTACCCTGAAGGTAAAGCCGCCTTCGCTATTCGCGAACCTTACCCCTAACTGCCGGCCAATAGCGACCAAAAGCAGGAGGTACAGCTGGGAGGACAGGCGGTTTATCGCGACCGAGGTAGACAGGCTCCTGAAAGAGCGCATTATTGAACGCAGCAACAGCCCGTGGTGCGCCCAAGTGGTAGTGGTAAGGGGTAGCGAGAAGAAACGGATGGTGATCGACTATAGTCAAACGATCAACAGGTACACCCTACTAGACGCCTACCCGCTACCCCGCATATCAGAAATGGTGAACCAAATCGCCCAATACCGGGTGTTCTCCACCATCGACCTCAAGTCAGCGTACCACCAGCTCCCTATCAGACCAGAGGACCGCCCATACACCGCCTTCGAGGCGAACGGACGCCTCTACCAATTCCTCAGAGTCCCCTTTGGGGTGACGAATGGGGTCTCGGTCTTCCAGAGGGAGATGGACCGCATGGTCAATGACCACCACTTGCAGGCAACCTTCCCCTACCTCGACAACGTCACCATCTGTGGTCACAACCAGCAGGATCACGACTCGAACCTCGAGAGGTTCCTGAAAACCGCACAAAAACTCAACCTCACCTACAACGAGGACAAGTGCGTTTACAACACCACACACCTCTGCATACTAGGCAGCGTGGTGGAGAATGGGGAAATCGGGCCAGACCCCGACCGATTGCGCCCCCTACGGGAGCTGCCCCTGCCCAACACTCCCAAAGCCCTGAAAAGGTGCCTGGGGTTATTTTCTTATTATTCCCAATGGGTCCCCAACTACTCCGACAAAGCCCGCCCCCTCTTGAAAGCATCCTCTTTCCCGCTCTCTGCTGAGGCCCATGCCGCCTTCAAAAGCATTAAGCAGGATATTGAGCGGGCCACGCTACAGGCAGTGGACGAGAACACTCCATTTCAAGTGGAAAGTGATGCGTCTGACTTCGCCTTGGCGGCCACCCTCAACCAGGCGGGGCGGCCCGTAGCTTTCTTCTCGAGGACCCTCCAAGGGCCCGAGATCAGACACTCCTCCGTGGAAAAGGAGGCCCAAGCCATCGTGGAGGCAGTGCGCCACTGGCGCCACTACCTAGCCGGCAAACGCTTCACCCTACTTACCGACCAGCGGTCGGTAGCGTTTATGTTCAATAATAAACAGAGGGGGAAGATTAAAAATGATAAGATTCTTAGGTGGCGGATCGAGCTCTCCACCTTCGAGTACGACATCATTTACCGGCCAGGGGCCCTTAACGAATCCCCTGACGCCCTCTCACGAGGGATGTGTGCCAGCGCCACCGGGGATCGGCTACAGACCCTCCACAACGACCTCTGCCACCCAGGGGTCACGCGGCTGTTCCACTTCATGTAGTCCCGTAACTTACCCTACTCGATTGAGGAAGTTCGGTCCCTGACCAGGAACTGCCGCACTTGCGCTGAGTGCAAGCCTCGGTTCTACCGCCCAGATAGAGCCCACTTAATCAAAGCTACACGGCCCTTTGAGCGGCTCAGCTTAGATTTCAAGGGCCCCCTCCCGTCCGTCGACCGCAATGTTTACTTCCTGAACATTGTGGACGAATACTCCCGGTTCCCATTCGCCTTCCCCTGCCCAGACATGACCAGCGCCACGGTCATTAAATGCCTCAACAGCTTGTTCTGCCTGTTCGGTATGCCGAGCTACATCCAGACGGATAGGGGGGCGTCCTTCATGAGTGAAGAGCTACGCCAGTACATGCTTTCCAAGGGGATCGCCACGAGCCGTACCACCAGCTACAACTCCCGGGGTAACGGCCAAGTGGAGCGAGAGAACGGGACAGTATGGAAAGCAGTCACTCTAGCTCTAAGGACCAAGGGCCTCCCTATCTCCCGCTGGCAGGAAGTCCTCTCGGATGTGCTCCATTCGATACGGTCGCTATTGTGTACGGCCACTAATACCACGCCTCATGAACGAATGTTTGTCTTTCCCCGGAAATCCACCTCAGGCGTATCCATGCCGTCATGGCTCTCCACCCCAGGTCCGGTACTCGTGCGAAGGCATGTGAGGGGCCACAAGATGGACCCTCTCGTGCAGCCAGTACACCTACTCCACGCCAACCCCCAATACGCATATGTCCGGCACGCCGATGGAAGGGAGGACACCGTGTCCATAAAAGACGTCGCCCCAGCCGGCATCGACAACAACCACGGCAATAGCGGCAACGGCGATCACAGCAACTCTTACCCACCCACTACTCTTTCATCACCCCCGGAAGAACACCGACCAACGGCACCCCCACCAACAACCCCTCCAACAACCCTGGCGGCACCCCCGGCAGAGACCCAGGAGGCTACCGGGGACACCCAGCCGACACCCGCGGCACCGCAACAGCCACGTCGGTCGCAGAGGACTATCAAACCCCCGAACAGACTAAATCTATAGAAGGGGTGAATGTGATGAAATATTCCATTCACCACTGCCTGTGACTGAGATTGGTTTCAGTGTCATTTCCCTTCCCCCAGACCTCATTGTATTGTGTACTGGAATGTGCTGTATTGTATACTGGAATGTGCTGGAATGTGCTGTGTGTAGGGCTCCGCCCATACCTGGCCCCGTTTGTAAGCTAGCTTCAGTCTGGCCTCAGTCTCCAGAAGGAAGACATCTCTCTCTCTTACGTGTTACTTTCTAAGTTAATAAAAGCCTTGTTTTTTTTCTGCTAACTTCGAGTCTCGGAATTATTGAGGCACATCACAGGAGTCATCATGGGCTGGGGGAGGGGGAGTCGGAGATGGGAGTCACCAGGGCCTGGGGGAGGGGGAGTCAGAGATGGGAGTCTCCATGGGCTGGGAGAGGGAGAGTCGGAAATGGGAGTCTGTGGGGCGGGGGGGGGGGAAGAGTTGAAGAGGTGTGCGTCCTTGAGCTGGCGGTGGGGGGCAGGGGAAGGACAAGCAGAGAAGAAGAAACTTTTATGTAACAATAAGTACGTTCTTGTTATTCATCGACTAGCGTTTAGTGTGTTGATTGGAGACTTGTTTTCCTTTAGGACTCAGGAGGATTTGTGCCCCTTTTTAGGTCAGTGTTTCAACAAACCCTCGCCCGGCCCCCGAACTCCTCCATCTGCTTCTTGCTTGTTCGGCCACGAATGTCTGATCAGAAAGACTGGATCCATGGGTAAGGTGAGTTAGGAATGATGCCGGAGCCTGCCAGCGAGGCTAACTGCTCTTCCATCACATCAACTGACTTCACGTGAGACCGGTTGTCTCGGAGACTGTTTACCGCTGCTGCTCATTTCACTATTAATGGGCACAAGGTGCAGGATTTCACTCGAAAGTGATTTACAAGAACACCAAGTAAAAAGGTGCGATAGTGCATTTGTGCTATTATTGTTCAAAGCACCATTAATATAAAAGGCATGGCGTTCCTGTTTTAACAAAGCACCAGGAAGCAACTGTCTAGACTTGTTTTCCTTTAGGACTCAGGAGGATTTGTGCCCCTTTTTAGGTCAGTGTTTCAACAAACCCTCGCAATGCCAAACCTACCCTGCTGTTTCATATTCCCCCAGAGTCTTTCATGCTTCTCGTTTTTGATCAGTGCAAATGAATTGCTGGACAATAAAAGAGCAAGGTTCATCTCAATCACTTTTATAAAGCACTGGTTAGGCCACAACTGGAGTATTGCATCCAGTTCTGGTCACCACACTTTAGGAAGGATGTGAAAGCCCTTGAGAATGTGCAGTGGAGATTTACCAGAATGGTTCCGGGGATGGAGGATCTTACCTACAAGGACAGGTTGGAGAAGCTGGATTTGTTTTCATTAGAGCAAAGGCAGTTGCGGGGCGATTTGATAGGTGTACAAGATTATGACGGGTTTGGATAGGCTAGACGGCGAAAGGCTGTTCCCACTAGTTAATGGTACAAGGACTAGGGGACACAGATTTAAGGTGCTGGGCAAGAGATACAGGGGGGGACGTGAGGAAAAACTTTTTTACGCAGCGAGTGGTGAGGACCTGGAACTCGCTGCCGACAGAAGTGGTGGAAGCGGAGACACTCAATGTTTTCAAGGGGAGACTGGGTAGGCACTTGAGGGAAATAAACTTGCAGGGCTACGGGGATAGAGCGCGGGAGTGGGACTGACTGGATTGCTCTACAGAGAGCCGGCACGGACTCGATGGGCCGAATGGCCTCCTTCTGTGCCTCTATGACATTCTACCTGGTCGTCGCATGATACAACGATAATGGAGTTGTTGACTAAATCATGAATTACCATCACACAGACCCAGAGATGAGGCAAGAAAAACCCCCAGTGGTGGAGAGCTTTGGGAAACATCGGTCCAAAATCACCTGTTCCTCCCAAGTCACGCTATAATCACCCCACGTCATGTCTCAAATTACTCATATACTGCATCCCAAAATATTATTTTCTGCAAGAAGTCTATCTCATTTGTATATGAATGTTGTCCCAGCTGGACGCCTAAAGCGGGCGTTCGGCCCTTTAAATATGTAAATTTTGGGGCCTAATGCCATAATTAGTTTGGGGTGACGGGCCTGCTCAGAAATCTTCAGCGGGCCCTGTGGCTGTAAGTAATAAAAATATTTTTGTAAAGAGAACCCCATCCTGTGCACCCAGGAGGAGCAGTACTTACTCCACCAGACTCCGCAGGAGTTGCAATCCCCCTCCGCTGTATCTTGTTCCAATCCCCTCCTCCCAGGGACTTACCTGAGGGCCGTTGCTGATGAGGCAGGCGGGGTGAGCTGCCAGTAGAGCCACGATCGCCGACAGACTGAGGGCCATTTTCCGTCGATCTTCGATCCTCTTAGCTTGGGCACGCACTGGTCACATGGCACTGAAAATTGGCCAAGTTACCAGGCGCCCCCCCATCTCCCCGCTGGGCCAATGTCCCTGCGGTGGTGGGAGAGGGGTGGGGAGAAAGATTCATCCAATGTTGGCAGAGGCGGGAATACAAAAAGTAGGCCGTTCCTTCCCCATTCCCCTTCAATTCCTGCCACTATTCTGCCCACTTTGAGGCGGGCAAAAAAAATCGGGCCAACAGTGGCTAACTCGACTTACACCTGAAGAATAGTTGCTGGGTGAGGTAACGGAGAGCAACCAAAGGTTGTTTAACCAAATTCCAGTGAGGGTTTTAGGAAAGGAGGGGAAGGAAGAATGGCAGAAAAAAGAAGGAAGCAGAGAGAGCGTAAAGAAAGAAAGAAAGTCTTTCACAACCTCAGGACGTCCCAAAGCACTTTACAGCCAATGAAGTACTTTTGAAGTGTAGTCACTGTTGTAATGTAGGAAATGTGGCAGCCGATTTGTGCACAGCAAGATCCCACAAACAGCAATGTGAAGATGACCCAGAGAATCTGTTTTTAGTGATGTTGATTGAGGGGTAAATATTGGCCAGGACCCCTGCTCTTCTTTGAAATAGTGGCCATGGGATCTTTTGAATCCACCCGAGGGAGCAGGCGGGGCCTCGGTTTAACGTCTCATCTGAAGACAGCACCTGCGACAGTGCAGCACTCCCTCAGTACTGTACTGGGCGTGTCAGCCTAAACCTTTGTGCTTAAGATTCTGGAGTGGGACTATGAACACACAACCTTCTGACTCAGAGATGAATGTGCTACCAATGTGCCATGGCTGACGGTAAGGATGAGTAAGTTAGGTAAAACAGTCAGCAACATATAGGTAGGGCAGGTTGTGATTAAGGTAAAAGTTAATTAGGATTAAATCACAGTCTGAACAATGCAGATATACAAGACGGGGAAGTTAAGTATAGGACGGTATGAAAATGGAATGTTAATTATTGGACAGACATCCAGATGTCTGGTGGAGGTGTTGGGAGTGTTTTTGGAGAAATGCCTAAGTGTAATAAACATATAAAGAAGCGAGGATTTTGAAGGCCAGTCTTGGCTAATCATATGTGAATAATAATAAACAGGTAGTATTGCCAATGAGCATGGGTGAAAGAATAAAGAACATAAATAGGAGCAGGAGTAGACCATTTGGTCCTTTGAGCCGGCTCCGCTATTCAATAAGCTCATGGCTGACCTACCTCATCTCCACTTTCCCGCCCGATCCCCATATCCCTTCATTCCTTTAATATCCAAATATCCATCGAAAGGAGAAGTGATTTGCATAACCATTAACGCGCTTACGTACTAATATTTCCTTATGTGGCTCGGTGTCAAATTTTGTTTATAACACTCCTGTGAAGCACCTTGGGACGTTTAACGATGTTAAAGGCACTATTTAAATGCAAGTTGCTGTTGTACTAACCTCCCATACTAATTATATGTACTTTTGGATGCACTTATGGACTAACACCATGCTCATCTCGTGTAATTAACTGTTTAAAGATACTGCATCGTATTTACAGCACAAAAACAGGCCATTATTCAGCTGAACAGGTCTATGCCGGTGTTTATGCTCCACACGAGTCGCCTCCCACCTTACTTCATCTCATCCTATCCTTCCTTTCCTTTCTCCCTCATGTGTTTATCCGGCATCCCCTTAAATGCATCTATGCTGTTCACCTCAACCACTCCCTGTGATAGCAAGTTCCACATTCTAACCACTTTCTGGGTGAAGGAAGTTTCTCCTGAATTCCCTATTGGATTTATTAGTGACTAACTTATATTGATGGTCTCTAGTTATGGACTCTCCCACAGTGGAAACATCTTCTCTACATCTACCCTTATCAAACCCCTTCACGGGTACAGTAGCATAGTGGTTATGTTACTGGACTAGTAATCGAGTAATAATTTAGAGACATGTTCAAATCCCACCATGGCAGCTGGGGGGTTTAAATTCAGTTAATTAAATAAATCTGGAATAAAAAGCTAGTTTCAGTAATGGTGACCATGAAACTACTGGATTGTCGTAAAAACTGGTTCACTGATGTCTTTTAGGGAAGGAAATCTGCCGCCCTTACCCGGTCTGGCCTATATGTGACTCCAGACCCACAGCAATGTGGCTGACTTTGAACTGCCCTCTGAAATGGCTGAGCAAGCCACTCAGTTGTACCAAACCACTATGACAAAGTCCGCACTGTGGGAGTACCTTCACCACACGGACTGCAGTGGTTCAAGAAGGCGGCTCACCACCACCTTCTCAAGGGCAACTGGGATGGGCAATAAATGCCAGCCTTGCCAGCGACGTTCACATCCTGCAAATGAATCAATAAAAAAATTAGGTCTCACTTCAGCCTTCTTTTTTCCAGAGAAAAGAGCCCCAGCCTGTTCAGTCTTTCCTGATAGGTATAACCTCTTAGTTCTGGTATCATCCTTGTAAATCATTTTTGCAACTTTTCCAGTGGCTCGCTATCCTTTTTTTAAAATATGGAGACCAGAATTGTGCTCCAAATGTGGTCTAACCAAGGTTCGATATAAGTTTAACGTAACTTCGCTGCTTCTGAATTCTGTTTCTCTAGAAATGAACCCCAGTGCGTTGTTTGCATGTTGTATGGCATTTTTAACCTGCATTGCTACTTTTAATGGTTTGTGAGTCTGTACCCCTAGCTCCCTTTGCTCCTCTACCCCATTGGACCGGTACAACATAGTTTAGGAACTTGAAGTAGTTTTGATGAGGCTACTGTGAGCAGTCAGGGGACAAGGTTTGCGAGACCGATGAATCCGTTGCTTGTGAGTATAATAGAAAGAAAGACTTGCATTTATATAGCGCCTTTCATGACCACCAGACATCTCAAAGCACTTTACAGCCAATGAAGTACTTTTGAAGTGGAGTCACTGTTGTAATATGGGAAACGCAGCAGCCAATTTGCGCACAGCAAGCTCCCACAAACAGCAATGTGATAATGACCAGTTAATCTGTTTTTGTTATGTTGGTTGAGGGATAAATATTGGCCAGGACACCGGGGAGAACTCCCCTGCTCTTCTTCGAAATAGTGCCATGGGATCTTTTACGTCCACCTGAGAGAGCAGACGGGACCTCAGTTTAACGTCTCATCTGAAAGACGGCACCTCCGACAGTGCAGCACTGCCTCAGCACTGCACTGGGTGTGTCAGCCTGGATTATGTGCTCAAGTCCCTGGAGTGGGGACTGAGAACCCACAACCTTCTGACTCAGAGACGAGGGTGCTACCAACTGAGCCACAGCTGACAGTGCTGTGACATTAATCTCATAAGTACTGCGTGTGCTGGGTTGGTATTTAATGCATTGACAAATAAAGATTAATAATCAGATGTATCCCTATCTTTTGAGTTCACAAGCCTGTATTAAAGTGAAGGATAAGGTTTATCCTGAACCTAACAGAGAGAACAAGAATTACAGGTTCGATTTATATTGATGAGACATTCTGAGCCGGCAGTAGCAGCTCAATCCTAGGCACTAATGTTATTCAGCACTGTGATAAACTGTTGCCATATTTTGCTTTTTCCCTCATTTAATCTCTACTGTAGCTTTTGCCAGGGTCAGTGCTCTGTTACTACATCATCAGTTCCAATGCCGCTACCTTACTGGCATCCTGTGGGTCCTAGACAGAGGCTCAGTGAGAGGTTCGCTGTCAGTATTGCCTCCTCCTGCGAAGATGCACTTTGCCTCCATTCACTGCTTTCCTATGAATTGTAGTCCAGAGCTGCAACTGCGTGGAATGGGAGTATCAGAGGACAGATCGAGCTAGCACCAGCAGCCCAAGAGCAGTCCCTCCGTTCTGTTCAATCGCACACTTTCCTTTTCATCACTACTGAAAAGAATTGAGAAGAATTGCCCACATAAATATTCCACAAAATTTCCTTTCCCCTGAAAGAATTCTCAATGTTCTCCATCGAAAAAAAGAGAAAGACTTGCATTTATATAGCGCCTTTCAAAATCTCTGGATGTCCCAAAGTGCTTTACAGTCAATGAAATACTTTTTGAAGTGTATTCACTGTTGTAATGTAGTGATTGGGGAAACACTGTGTGTATGTAGATAAACCTGTATAATCCCCTTTTAACTGCTGTATTCCCCTCCCCCCGCAAGACAGTTGCAAGCTGAGAGGAATAAGGCACGTTCAGACTTGCCTGCTGCTGATAGAAGGAAAACCAATCAGGTTCCAGCAGGTGACCAATCCGTGAGTCATCACAGGTTCGCGGGCTTCACGAATTCAGTACTGTATTGTGAGAGTTGGAGTAAAGACCTATTTCTTGTAGCTCGCTGTGTTGCCTTTTTATTTATGCGGGAGACCGTAGTCCCCCACATTGGTGACCCCGAATGTCGGCGGCCGAAGCCCCCGACTCACGCAGCCCTACAGAGGCTAGCAACGACCCGATGGCAACCAGCAGCAGCTTGATGTCGGCCGGCGCCGCATCCTTGAAGCTCCCCACCTTCTGGGAACACCAAGCACCAGCTTGGTTCGCGCACTCGGAGGCCCAATTCACCCTTCGCAGGGTTCAAGATGATGAAGAAAGGTACCTCCACGTAGTCTCAGCACTAGCAAGCTCTACCGCCGCCGAAGTTCTCGACCTGCTGGGGAACCCACCACAGACCGGCAAGTACTCAACCATTAAGGGCCACTTGCTGCAGGCTTACGGCCTGTCCAAGGAGGAGAGGGCCCGTAGGCTTCTCTCACTACCAGGCCTCGGCGATTCTACCCCGACCCAGTTGATGAGCCGGATGCTTGCGCTCCTGGGCTCTGAACCGCAGTGCTTTTTGTTTTGGGCCCTTTTCCTCAGCCTGCTTCCTCAGCAGGTACAGACTGCCCTCGCGGAGTCCCCGATCACGGACTGCGTACAACTGGCAGCCGCCACGAACAAAGTTTTCGCCGTCGCCCAACTCGGCTGTGCAGCCGCGAGGCTCCCCGACACCACCGAGCGCACGCCGCCACGCCTGGCCGCAGAACTATGCTACTACCACGCGCGTTTCAGCCACAAGGCCCAACGCTGCAGAGCACCCTGCTCTTTCGATCAAACCAAGATGGCCACCCGGCCCAATGCACCAGCCCCGCGCTGCCGCCTAGGCCCGCTTGACCGCACCCCCGCCGCCACGATGGCTATTGGCATCGCAGGTAAACTGCTGTACATAACCGACTCTCTTTCAGGGCGCAGATTCCTTTGCGACACCGGAGCCCAATGCAACATAATTCCTGCCTCCCAGCTCAACATCCAGGCAGGCCGCAGCGGCCCACCCCTCGTGGCGGCAAATGGTGCAGCCATCGCTACTTTCGGAAAGCGACGGGCCGAGGTTTGTTTCAACGGCCAGCGATTTACGTGGGATTTCGTGACGGCCTCGGTGGCACATCCTTTGCTGGGCGCCGATTTTCTTTGCGCCCACGGACTCCTGGTTGACGTCCGCGACAGGCGCCTGATCGACGCAGCAACTTTCGCTTCACTGGCCTGCCAGCAGAGCAGCAGCCCGGCCCTCGTCGGGTCCTGCTCCGCCCCGGCGCATGACGACTACGCCCGCCTACTCGCAGATTTCCTGAGGCTCACACAACCGACCTTCTCAGCCGCGGCAGCCAAGCATGGGGTCGAGCACCACATCGCCACTACGGGACCACCAGTGTTCGCTCGAGCCAGACGCCTGGACCCAGCCAAGATGGCGGTGGCCAAGGAAGAATTCGCCACAATGGAAAAACTGGGCATCATCCGCCGCTCGAACAGCCCTTGGTCGTCCCCCCTCCATATTGTGCCCAAGCCGGGCAGTGGCTGGCGCCCCTGCGGCGACTACAGACGGCTCAACGACGCCACCACGCCCGATAGATACCCCATTCCGCACATCCAAGACTTCTCGGCACACCTAGCAGGAAAGTCCGTCTTTTCCAAGGTCGACCTGATTCGCGGCTACCATCAGGTCCCCGTCCACCACGCAGACGTCCAGAAGACGGTGGTCATCACCCCCTTCGGACTGTTCGAGTTCCTGCGCATGCCCTTCGGGCTTAAGAACGCCTCACAGGCCTTCCAACGGCTCATGGACTCCGTCCTACGGGACCTGAGCTTCCTGTTCGTCTATCTGGACGATATCCTCGTGGCCAGTACCAGCAAGGCCGAGCACATCGCGCATTTGCGCTCCCTTTTCCAGCGCCTCGGCCAACACGGGCTAATCGTCAACCCGGCCAAATGCCAGTTCGGAGCAGCCCAAATTGACTTTCTCGGCCACAGAATCTCGCCAAGGGGAGCCATTCCCCTACCTTCTAAGGTGCAGGCGGTGGCGGACTTTCCCCAGCCCACCTCGGTTAAGGCGCTGCAGGAATTTTTGGGGATGGTCAATTTCTATCATCGGTTCGTGCCCAAGGCTGCCGCACTTATGCGCCCCCTCTACGAAGCCACCAGGGGCCAAACGGGCAAAGAGCAACTCACCTGGTCCAGCGAGATGGCGACAGCCTTCCACCAGACCAAAAGCGTCTTGGCCAACGCCACACTACTGGCCCACCCCATCCCGGGCGCCAAGACCGCCTTCACCACGGACGCCTCGGATTACGCCGTCGGCGCAGTCCAGCAACAGTGGGTCGAAGGCGCGTGGCAGCCACTGGCATTTTTCAGCCGACAGCTGCGCAAGAACGAGCAGGCTTACAGCACGTTCAACAGAGAGCTCCTGTTCCTGGCAATCCGGCACTTCCGTTTCCTTCTGGAAAGCCGGCCGTTCACCGCATTCGTGGACCACAAGCCGTTCACTTTCGCCATGGCCAAAGTAACCGAACCCTGGTCCGCGCGCCAACAGCACCAACTCAACTTCATCTCGGAGTTCACCACGGACATCCGCCATGTTGCCGGCAAGGATAATTTGGTGGCCGACTGCCTCTCAAGACCCTCGCTCCACGCAGTACACCTGGGCATCGACTATGCCAGCATGGTGAGAGACCAGGCTGCCGACGCGGAGATCCAGGCCCTCAGGACGTCAACTACCAGTCTCACCCTGGCCGACATCCACTTCCACGCAGCCGGCACAACCCTCCTGTGCGACGTCTCAGTCCCTTCGCCTCAGCCGGCCGTTCCATCCGCCTGGCGCAAGCGAGTTTTCGACATCATCCACGGCCTCTCACATCCAGGGATGCGTGCGTCTCAGAAACTTATGTCCGCCAAGTTCATCTGGCCTGGACTCCACAAGGATGTGAGAGACTGGACCAACACATGCGTGCCGTGTCAGCGCGCTAAGGTCCAGCAGCACACCAAGGCGCCATTGGAGTGTTTCCCGGTGCCCGAGAGGCGTTTCGACCACGTCCACATCGATCTGGTAGGCCCCTTGCCGCCGTCGCACGGTTTTACACACCTGCTCACGATCGTCGACCGCACCACCAGATGGCCCGAGGTGGTTCCCCTCGCCTCCACCACCACGACCGACGTCGCGCGAGCATTCGTCTCGACATGGGTGGCCCGGTTCGGCGTGCCGACCGACATATCCTCGGACAGAGGCCCCCAGTTCACCTCCCACTTGTGGAATGCCATCATCGCCGGCCTCGGCACCAAGTTGCACAGGACAACAGCCTACCGCCCGCAGGCCAACGGGCTCTGCGAGCGCTTTCATCGTTCTTTGAAAGCCTCTCTCCGCGCCAGCCTGGTCGATACCAGCTGGATCGACAAACTACCCTGGGTTCTCCTGGGATTGCGTACCGCGCCCAAAGAGGACCTCCACGCCTCTGCGGCCGAGATGGTCTACGGCCAACCGCTCAGAGTACCAGACGACTTCCTCCCCCTGACAACAGAGCCGTGGTCGGCCGCCAGACAGCTTTCCCTGCACCAGGACGCGGCCCAGCAATTCCGTCCAGTGCCCACTTCGCAACACGGCCCGCAGCCGTCCTACGTGCCTCGAGACTTACGACATGCGGAGTTCGTCTTCGTGCGCCGGGACGCGCACAGAGGCCCGCTGCAGGCACCATACACCGGCCCCTTCCCAGTATTGGAGACGGGGGACAAAGCTTTTCTTATCGATGTCGGCGGGAAGCCGGACCTTATTTCAGTAGACCGCCTCAAACCGGCGCACCTGGACCTTAGCTTCCCGTTTTGGCCAGCTCTTCCCCCACGGCGGGGCAGACCTCCCGCGTTGGCAGCGGCCCCACAAGAGGACCAAGACACGCCAGAACCTTACTTTCCGGCCGCCACCCCACCTTCGCCGGCAGCCCGTCCAGCCAGCCCACCGCCAGACCAGCCGCCAGACCAGCCGACGAACCAACCGGCCGACCTCCCAGACAGCCCTCCTCACACGCCAGATGGCTACTACAGCCGCTACGGCCGCTTGGTCAAACCTCCGCAGAGAGGATTCTGGGGGGGCGTATGTGGCGTTGCCACATTGGGGAAACACTGTGTGTATGTAGATAAACCTGTATAATCCCCTTTTAACTGCTGTATTCCCCTCCCCCCGCAAGACAGTTGCAAGCTGAGAGGAATAAGGCACGTTCAGACTTGCCTGCTGCTGATAGAAGGAAAACCAATCAGGTTCCAGCAGGTGACCAATCCATGAGTCATCACAGGTTCGCGGGCTTCACGAATTCAGTACTGTATTGTGAGAGTTGGAGTAAAGACCTATTTCTTGTAGCTCGCTGTGTTGCCTATTTCTTTACGCGGGAGACCGTAGTCCCCCACAGTAGGAAGACATTAGAGCAGAGAAGGCTAAGAGGAGATTTAATAGAGGTGTTTAAAATCATGAAGGGTTTAGATAGAGTAAATAAAGAGAAACTGTTTCTAGTGGCTGAAGGGGCGATAACCAGAGGGCACAGATTGAAGGTGATTGGCCAAAGAACCAGAGGCGAGATGAAGAAAAATTTCTTTACGCAACGAGTGGTTAGGATTTGGAATGCACTCCCTGATAGGGTGGTGGATACAGATTCAATAGCAGCCTTCAAAAGGGAATTGGATAAAGACTTGAAGAAAAAATTGCAGGGATATGGGGAAAGAGCGGGGGAGTGGGACTAACTGGATTGCTCTTCGAAAGAGCCGGTGCAGACTCGATGGGCCGAATGGCCCCCTTCTGTGCTGTAATATTCTATGATTCTATGAAAATGTTTTACAGGAATATTTAATTTCTTAAATATGGACTCCACCCAACCCACAACTCCACTTGCCCAATCTACCCACACCCTCAGCCATCCAATCCGCCCCCAGTTCACCCACCAACCAACCATGCCACTTAGCTTCAATCACAGAGGCGTCTGAAGGGGAAATGTTGAATGCAGGTCCTATCTTCATTTGTTTTTTTTAATCTGTGTTGTATCTAAAACCTGGACCAGCCGTTCAAATTTAGAGAAGAAGTGATTTTGTTTTTAGTAGAAATGGGAGGTGCATCAAAGAAAAAGCTGTGTTACATTGAATTGTAACATAATTTTTAATATTAAGGCCTCAAACTATTTAAGCCATTATCAGCAGGAATGGATATTTCTCAAACCATAATGGAATTAAGACTTGCAAACTACAGCAGTGAGTAAAATGACCACCTTCACAAAATATTGGACCTTCTTACAGTTCAAATTCCTGCCTTGTTTTTATAAATTTCAGCTGCACAACTCCCTGAATAGTTTCCCTTAACCTCGATCCCGGTGCAAACATGTTGAGCAAGAAGCAAAAATAATATTGTTCCAATTCCTGCTGCATAAGAAGGAACTCATTATGCAAAGTTTAAAGGTTACGATATTTAGAGAGGCCCAATTGAGACCCCGAATTCCCAGGAATTCTAATTGCGTTTCTGCAGTCTGGGAGGGATATTTTATTCGTTTGTGGGATGTGAGCGTCGCTGGCAAGGCCAGCATTTATTGCCCATCCCTAATTGCCCTGGAGAAGGTGGTGGTGAGCCGCCTTCTTGAACCGCTGCAGTCCGTGTGGTGAAGGTGCTCCCACAGTGCTGTTAGGGAGGGAGTTCCAGGATTTTGACCCAGCAACGATGAAGGATCGGCGATATACTTCTAAGTCAGGATGGTGAGTGACTTGGAGGGGAACTTGGAGGTGGTGATGTTCACATGCGCCTGCTGCCCTTGTCCTTCTAGGCGGAAGAGGTCACAGGTTTGGGAGGTGCTGCCAAAGAAGCCTTGGCGAGTTGCTGCAGTGCATCTTGTAGATGGTACACACTGCAGCCACGGTACGCCGGTGGTGGAGGGAGTGAATGTTTAAGGTGGTGGATGGGGTGCCAATCAAGCGGGCTGCTTTGTCCTGGATGGTGTCGAGCTTCTTGAGTGTAGTTGGAGCTGCACTCATCCAGGCAAGTGGAGAGTATTCCATCACACTCCTGACTTGTGCCTTGTAGATGGTGGAAAGGCTTTGGGGAGTCAGGAGATGAGACACTCGCTGCAAAATACCCAATCTCTGACCTGCTTGTTGCCACAGTATTTATGTGGCTGGTCCAGTTAAATTTCTGGTCAATGGTATCTAGTACCTTGATGTAGTGGTTCAGAGTGTATTCTGGAGTTGCAGCCATGTATTGGGTAATGTTCCAAAGGGCAGTGAGCCATGGTAGAGGGTTCAAGGTCAATGCCTTGTTTAGGCCATGCACATCCCATCTCTGTGGGCCCATCATGTAGTGTTTGCTATCGCCGGTGGCCGCAGGCAAAAAGTGGAAGTCAGGAACAAAGGCCTGGATTTTAACACTGACATACGTTCCCCCGTCTGACAGCTGGGAGGTAAATACCAGTACCAAGCAACACAACCCTACTCCTTACCGTGTAAATGTTTAAAAACCCAAAACAGGCAGTCAACAAGGCTCCCACCAAAGGCAGGCGGGGGCCCAATTAACATCCAAAAGTCAAGGCCTGACGGCATCACAGACTCTGCGAATTAGGGGGCTGTTTTGTGAATGGGGGCGCGTTGTAGGCAGGACTGCTGCTTGGCGGGTCGATGTCCCACCTCCTCAATTTCTGGCCAACCCATGCTATTTTCCCTTGATTGACCTTGTTAAGCCCACCCAGCGGGCTTAGCAGGCTAATTAAGGGAAAGCCAGTTACAGAGAACGTCAGCCTATGACGTTTCATCTGTCAAAAATTTTTGACAGATGAATTATCATCGTTTGACAGCTCTGTGAAGCTGTCAAACAGCGACAATCTCTGCAGTTTGCTGAGGTCTCGCATACAAGACTTCATCAACCTTTCTTTTACAGAAATTAGATGGTTGTTGCATCTGAGAATGCAACGGCCATCTGTCATCTGCAACACGGAGGTCCGAGACACTCTGCATACACACCGACTGAAGCCTGCAGGAAGAAACAAAGGTAAGTACACTTTTAAAAACACTTTGCACTTACCTCAGATACTCACCTCTCCACTCTTGCACCCATCACTCACCTTCACAGCGCACTTTTGCACCCGACCCCCGCAGGCCCAGTACTCGCCTCGCTGAGCTGGCGGGTTTTGGAGCCTTCGGGAAGCCTGCACTTGTGAGGGCAAAAAGGGGATAATCCTATTTTCTGCCTGTTAACTACCTGTTAACAGGCAGTTAATAGGCTTTAATCCCTTCCCGCCTCCAAGGAGACGGGACCCGGCGCGGGTCGGCTGCCCGCCTCCTGGAAAGGTGGCACGGAGGCGGGTTGGGCACTCACCCCCAGATTATGCCATTTTCCCAGCAGTCCCGCCTCCTCAGGGATGAGAAAATCGCCCCCTTAAAGTTAATTGTGCCATTACGATCAGCCGGGCCTCCACGTCCCCGGCCTTGCCGGGTTCTTCATCTGCTCCATCTCTCATGATTTTTATTTCCATTGACTTCAAATGAGAGATGTGAAACAACTCGCCATCGCCTGTTTTTGCACAACTGCACAAAGTCAAGCTCGATCCCACGGATGCCTGTTTCTCCACGGACGCTGCCTGACCAGCTGAGTATTTCCCCAGCTATTCTTGTTCTGGTTTTCCGATTTCCAGCATCTGCAATATTTTGCGTTTTGGATTAAAATCCTGTTGCTTTTTTTAAAAAAAAGAAAAACATATCCAATTGCTACTTTTTTTATTTCCTGATGCTAACTCACCACATTCTAGACTTTCCTCTGTCTCAGCAATGCATCATTTACACTGGGACTTTATATTACTCAGTATAATGGATACATTTCCATTGCGTCAACCTCTGTAAATAGTGTCTTCATTTTGATGAGAATTCAACAGCTGTCCGTGGAGAAACAGGCATCCGTGGGATCGATCTTGACTTTGTGCAGTTGTGCAAAAACAGGCGATCAGTCAGACTGAGAGAAAAGGATTCAATTTTAATGAACGTTGATTAAATATTAACAATTCAAAGGTCATTCCTTTTCTCTCAACCCCTCTTCCATTAAATGCTCGGAGTTGTAGTGTTTTGCTGCGAAATATCCAGAGTACTTAAATCATTAATGGCGTTTAAGCACAGTGAGTGGACGAACAGTAATTCTGTGCAGTTCAACGTGTGCAAAATAAACCTGAGATGTTCCTGTATGTATTTCAGCGTGCAAAAGCTACTTGCTGGTTTATTCCAAGGATAGATACTGGCACAAGCCAGTTTAACTGAGAGGGTCGGAGTTCAAATCCTGTTCTTGCCTGGCATATTTGATTCAGAAACAGGGTGAACAAATTTATTTTTTGTTTCAAAGATATCCTTTATTCATAAAATTTGTAAAGGTACATCACAGTACAATCCAAATGTCGCACTTGACATAGTGCAGGTGTAAGATGGTACATGAGCAGTGGTGTACATTCAAGGAGATATTTCACAACTTTCAAGAAAAATATATTCCACTGAGGAAAAAGGGGCGTAAAAGAAAAGACAGCCATCCGTGGCTAAGTAAAGTAATAAAGGATAGTATCCGACTGAAAACAAGGGCATATAAAGAAGCCAAATCTAGTGGGAGGATAGAAGATTGGGAAGCATTTAAAAGCCAGCAAAGAATAACTAAAAGATTAATTAAGAAAGGGAAGATAGATTATGAAAGTAAACTAGCAAAAAATATAAAAACAGATAGCAAGAGTTTCTACAGTTATATAAAACGAAAAAGGGTGGCTAAAGTGAATGTTGGCCCCTTAGAGGACGAGACCGGGAAATTAGTAGTGGGGAACATGGAGATGGCAAAAACGCTGAACAAATATTTTGTATCAGTCTTTACAGTAGAGGACACTAAAAATATCCCAACACTGGACAAACAGGGGGCTATGGGGGAGAGGAGCTAAACACGATTAAAATCACTAAGGAGGTGGTACTCGGTAAGATAATGGGACTTAAGGCGGATAAATCCCCTGGACCTGATGGCTTACATCCTAGGGTCTTGAGAGAAGTAGCGGTAGGGATTGCGGATGCATTGGTGGTAATTTTCCAAAGCTCCCTGGATTCAGGAAAGGTCCCAGCAGATTGGAAAACTGCTAATGTAACACCCTTATTTAAAAAGGGAGGCAGACAAAAGGCTGGAAACTATAGACCAGTTAGCCTAACATCTGTGGTTGGTAAAATGTTGGAGTCCATTATTAAGGAAGCAGTAACAGGACATTTGGATAAGCATAATTTAATCGGACAGAGTCAGCATGGTTTTATGAAGGGGAAGTCATGTTTGACAAATTTGCTCGAATTCTTTGAGGATGTAACAAATGGGGTGGATAAAGGGGAACCAGTGGATGTGGTGTATTTGGACTTCCAAAAGGCATTTGACGAGGTGCCACACAAAAGATTACTGCACAAGATAAAAAACCACGGGATTGGGGGTAATATACTGGCATGGGTGGAAGATTGGCTATCTAACAGAAAACAGAGAGTTGGGATAAATGGTTCATTCTCGGATTGGCAATCAGTAACTAGTGGTGTTCCACAGGGGTCAGTGCTGGGACCTCAACTCTTGACAATCTATATTAACGATTTGGAGGAGGGGACCAAGTGCAACATATCCAAGTTTGCCGACGATACAAAGATGGGAGGGAAAGCAGTGAGTGAGGAGGACATAAAAAACCCGCAAAAGGACATAGACAGGCTAAGTGAGTGGGCAGAAATTTGGCAGATGGAATATAATGTTGGAAAGTGTGAGGTTATGCATTTTGGCAGAAAAAATCAAAGAGCAAGTTATTATCTAAATGGAGAGAAACTGCAAAGTGCTACAGTACAAAGGGATCTGGGGGTCATGGTGCATGAAACACAGAAGGTTAGTATGCAGGTACAGCAGGTGATCAGGAAGGCCAATGGAATCTTGGCTTTTATTGCAAGGGGGATGGAGTATAAAAGCAGGGAAGTCTTGCTTCAGTTATACAGGGTACTGGTGAGGCCACACCTGGAATATTGCGTACAGTTTTGGTTTCCATATTTAAGAAAAGATATACTTGCTCTCGAGGCAGTTCAGAGAAGGTTCACTCGGTTGATTCCGGAGATGAGGAGGTTGACTTATGAGGAAAGGTTGAGTAGGTTGGGCCTCTACTCATTGGAATTCAGAAGAATGAGAGGCGATCTTATCGAAACATATAAGATTGTGAAGGGGCTTGATCGGGTGGATGCGGGGAGGATGTTTCCACTGATGGGTGAGACTAGAAATGGGGGGCATAATCTTAGAATAAGGGGCTGCCCTTTCAAAACTGAGAGGAGAAACTTCTTCACTCAGAGGGTAGTAAATCTATGGAATTTGCTGCCTCAGAGAGCTGTGGAAGCTGCGACATTAAATAAATTTAAAACGGAGATAGACAGTTTCCTAGCTGATAAGGGAATTAGGGGTTACAGGGAGCGGGCAGGGAAGTGGACGTGAGTCTAGGTTCGGATCAGCCATGATCCTATTGAATGGCAGAGCAGGCCCGAGGGGCCATATGGCCTACACCTGCTCCTACTTCTTATGTTCTTATGTGCAATACAGATCAGTGAGGTCAACATGGCCCTCTCAGGCTGCCTCACACTACTTGCAGTGCAGATTGTTACTGTCACTGTCTTAGCTGCCATGCACTCCCAGATGTAAATAGGATGTTGCTGAATTCCTGACAGAAACAGAGTCTTCCTCAGTTCAGACAGACTGAGAACAGATATTTTGTACTGAAGCTAATTGACTCATTTCAAGGGACAAAGCTCCCAATTGATAGCCAAGCATTTCCGAGCCTCATTATACCTAGAATGACTTCTGAGCAGTCAGGAAACAACAACTGTAACCAATCCAGAGGGGACAAGGGACTATGGACCATGGAACCAGCCCCCAACCAATCAGAACCAAGAGCTTTATGGGGCAGATTGACTGAGGAGCATGAAAATAAAGAGACAGACCCAATCTCATAGCTGACGTAAAATAGTGCAGAAATGTATAAAGAAAGAAAGACTTGCATTTCTTTAGTGCCTTTCACAACCACCAGACGCCTCAAAGCACTTTATAGCCAATGAAGTACAGTCACTGTTGTAATGTGGGAAACACGGCAGCCAATTTGCACACAGCAAGATCCCACAAACAGCAATATGATAATGACCAGATAATCTGTTTTTGTTATGTTGGTTGAGGGATAAATATTGGCCAGGACACCTGGGGAGAACTTCCCTGGCTCTTCTTTGAAATAGTGCCGTGGGATCTTTTATGTCCACCTGAGAGGGCAGGTGTAGCCTCGGTTTAACGTCTCATCCGAAAGACGGCACCTCCGACAGTGCAGCACTCCCTCAGCACTGCACTGGAGTGTCAGCCTAGATTTATGTGCTCACGTCTCTGGAGTGGGACACGAACCGACAACCTTCTTGAAAATTTGACAAAACTTAAAGCAATTTGTGAAGCAGAGTTAGACTTGGTTGGAGGTGAGAGTGGAACCACTGAGCTACAGCTGACGTAAATGAGCCTTGCATATTCATTAGCATCATGCAAGCTAAAGTTTCTACAGTCTCCACTTGAAATTTGAGTTACCAGCCGAGCTAAGTATCTGAATAAAAACCGAAAATGCTGGAAACACTCAGCATCTGTGGAGAGAGTTAACGTTTCAGGTCAATGACCTTTCATCTGAAGACATCTGAGTGCAGGGCAGACATGCACAGCTCCCAGAGAGGAGCAATCCCCCCAGGGGGTCAGTTGTAACCCTGCCCTACAGAAACTGGGCAGGTGAGCAGTGAAAACCGAAGCACGTTAGCGACCCACTCGCAACCCAATACTTTCCCGCTGCCTGCGGTTTTAGCACGGAGCTCACTGCAGGCGCCTGAGGTGACCGCCTAAAGCAGGCGGAGACCTGAATTTGTACACCTCAGGATCCTCTATGTCAATAGGATACACAAAGAAAATACTGCAGATGCTGGAAATCTGAAATAAAAACAGAAAATGCTGGAGATACTCAGCAGGTCAGGCTGCATCTGTAGAGAGAGAAACAGAGTTAACGGGCTCAATTTTGTCAATGGGGAGCTTTTGGAGGCGGGACTCCCACTTTTTGGGTTGTAGTCCCGCCTCCATCGACTTGTGACCAACCCACCTATTTTCCCTTGATTGACCTTGTTAAGCCCTCCCAGCGGGCTCAGCAGGCCAATTAAGGGACACCTGGTTACTGGTGACGTCAGCGATTGACATTTCATCTGTCAAGAGCTTTTGACAGATGAAAAATCAGCGTTTGACGGCTCTGTGAAGCTGTCAAACGCTGACAATCTGTCTTCTAACTTGAGTCCTTCTACTCAGACTCAGTTAGCGAGCTCTCCAGACCAGAAAGCAGAGGCTGCAGCTTCTGACAGTTCAGCGGCCGTTCTGCTTTCTGTGCCGGTGAGCTGAGGGACTCCCGAGAACTGAAGGAAGAAGGTCTGCAGGAGAAAGTAAAGGTAAGTAAAACTTATTAAAACACTTTACACTTACCTCTGCACATATGCACCCATCACTCATCTGCACAATGAACATCTCAACCCCTGCAGACCGACGGTCCGCCTCGCTAACTTGGCGTGGTTCGGAGTCGTCGGACAGCCCACACTTCCGGGCTAAAAATAGGGATTAGGCAAAAAACTGGTAGTTAATTGGCACTAATCCCCTTCCCGCCTCGGGGAGGCGGTTCCCAGCACAGGTCAGGTACCCACCTCCTGGGACATTGGCACAGAGGCGGGATGGGTTCCTGCCCCCCGATTGTGCAATTTTCCCGCCTCCAAACCCGCCTCCTCAGGGCTTGGAAAATCGAGTCCAACGTTTCAGGTTCCTGTTTTTTTCCAGTTCTGACGAAAGGTCATCGACCTGAAACATTAACTCTGTTTCTCTCTTCGCAGATGCTGCCTGACCTGCTGAGTATCTCCAGCATTTTCTGTTTTCACGTCAATAGGATCCCCGGTTGCTTTCAAGCCAGCCCCGAGCGGGGCGGGGGGGGGATCGCCAGGTGAAAGCGGGCCGGCGAAGTAGCAAAGAGGCCCAAAAGGTAAGCCTGAAACTTTTGTTTGTTGGGGTAGGAGAAGCATTTGCCAGTCGGAGCGCCCAACGTACAGCTCCAGAGACTTGAGCACATAATCCAGGCTGACACTCCCTGTGCCAGTGCTGAGGGAGTGCTGCACTGTCGCAGGTGCCGTCTTTTGGATGAGACGTTAAACCGAGGCCCCGTCTGCCCTCTCAGCTGGACGTAAAAAAAACCATGGCACTGTTTTGAAGAAGAGCAGGGGAGTTCACCTATATAGACAACTTCTCAGAGGGTAATGTACGTTCTATTATGCATCTGTAGTTAGTGAGCTTGGGGCCATTTCCTATAATATGATGTGTTATGAATTTAAATTTCCTGGGCGTTAGGGTATTGAGTTCTGTTTGATTTCCAAGCTGGGGCATCCCAATTAATTATTGTGATCCATCTACAAGATGCACCGCAGCAATGCGCCAAGACTTCTTCGGCAGCACCTCCCAGACCGGCGGCCTCTACTACCTAGAAGGACAACGGCAGCAGGCGCATGGGAACACTCAGGGCTGGCTTTTACCAATGGGGAGCTTGAAGGCGGGACTCCCACTTATCGGATTTTAGTCCCGCCTCCATTGACTTCTGGCCAACTAACGGTATTTTCCCTTGATTGACCTTGTTAAGCCCACCCAGTGGGCTTAGCAGGCCAATTAAGGGGAAGCTGGTTACAGAGAATGTCAGCGTAAGACGTTTCACCTGTCAAAAATTTTTGACAGATGAGTTGTCATCGTTTGACAGCTCTATATTCAAGACTCATCAAACCTCTTTTGTGAGCAGAAATTAGATGGTTATTGCACTGAAGAATGCAGCAGCCATTCTGTCATCTCCGCCGGTGAGATGCGAGACTCTCCGCATCCCCAATGTTTGAAGCATGCAGGGAGAAACAAAGGTAAGTAAATATTTTCTATCACTTTCCACTCACCTCACATACTTACCTCTCCACACTTGCACCCATCACTTACCTTCACAGCGCACTTTTGGACCCCTCCGACCCCCGCAGACCCACTGCTCGCCTCGGTGACCCTGGTGGGGTTCGCAGCCTTCGGGAAGCCTGCACTTGTGTGGGTAATACGGGGATAATCCTCTTATCTGCCTGTTAACTACCTGGGCACCCGCCCCCAGATTCTGCCAATTTCCCAGCAGTCCCGCCTCCCCAGGGCTGGCAAGATCGCACCCTCAGTTTCACCCTTCAGTATAACAAAGTAATGTTTGGGGTAGACTTTGAGTTTTGGAGGCTCCAGCCTCATTTATATTTGGCAGGCGAGCTGGAAAACTACAATCCCGACACAGCCTGCCAGACTCGACGAGTGAATTGGGGGGTCGCGATCGCGGAGGGCGGGGATCCGGGGGTCAGCAGCGGCCCAGAATTTTTTTTTGTGTCAGTCCCAGAGGTGTACCACTCCTCTGGGGCCCAGAAAAAATAATGCTTGGCCTCTTCTCAATGGAACTCAAAACCTCTACTCTGCTCAGTTCCGACCTAAAATGGTAATCGGGGTCCTATTTACATCATTGGACTCTGATTCCCGTATTATATGGGGTCCATTTGGCACCTGTTAGCTCCTTAAAACCTACCAAGCTTTTGGTCACCTGCCCTAATTTCTCCTTATGTGGCTCAGTGTCAATGTTTTTTGTCTTATATTACTCCAGTGCATTGCCTTGGGACGTTTTACTACGTTAAAGGCGCTATATAAATACAAGTTGTTGTTAACGCCAGACAAGGCTACTCCAAAATCGAGCCCCTTTCTTGTGATGCAAGGGAGTGCAGAGTAGGCTGGTCCTTAGGGGTTTGATTTTAACCCCACCAACTGGGCCAGAGAGCAGCTGAAAACCAGCCAGTTCCTTACCTGGTCAGATCCCGACACTTTCGCACTATTTCCGGATTGTAACCAGCTGGCAGTAGAGACGGCCGCCTAAAGCAGGTGGGGTCCTCCTGGATTTATGCAAATTGGAATCCTGTAACATCAATGGGATCCCGATCCCCCCGCCCCCATCCACCCACCGGTGGCTTTTTACACCTGGGACTGAGCGGAGAAAACACCTCATGTTTCTTGCCAGCTTTGGGCAGGTCTGCCGTGTCTGGGCCCTGAAAAAGTCACAGGCTCCATGGCCTGGATAGGGATCAGTAGCAGGAGATCACACCTGGAAATTGCTCCCACACAACGCCTATTTTTCACCCAGAAATCAGGACCAATTTCTTCCCCCACGGAATAATAGAAAAGCCTGACAAATTTTTCTGGAGTTCTTTGAAGAAAGTTACAGCGGGAGAGAGCGAGAGAACCACGGCGAAAATTCATGGCCCTTATCTTTACCTTGACACTGGGAGTAAAAATATACCCCTTGAAGTCAGAACACGTAGTTGTCCAGACACGCAAGCAGCCTGGACATCTACAGAAACCCATCTTGGTCGAACAGTTATTCTGCATATCTGGTGGAAGCAGTCGCAGGCTCGATGGGCCGAATGCCCTCCAGCTGTGCTGTTCTATTCCGTGAGGCTCACGTGGAGCATAAACACTGGCATAGATGGGCCGAATGGCCTGTCTCTGTGCTGTAAATACTATGCAGATAACAGACCTGGTGGACAAGTGCAGTGCAGTGGACGTGATACATTTAGACTGTAGCAAATATTTAACATCGTGTCAGACAGGGAGAAAGCTTTGGAAATGGATCAGAAACTCAATCAAAGGAAGCAAAGGGTTGGCTGTACATGAAGCTGCATTAGTATAACGGAAGAGATTAGGAACGGAAGAGATTAGGAACGGAAGAGATTAGGAAATGGGTCTCAAGGTTCAACTGCTAGACCATTAGTGTTTACCATTACTTCAGTGGATAGAAATAAAGTTTGCTTGTTTGCTGAACTGGTGTTGGCTGGGACAGTGGTGGGGGCGAGACAGCTGGAGTTAACAAGGAAACAGGTGGGCCAAATAGTGAGAGATTTAAACAGATAAAAAAGTTGGGTTGACTTAATGTGAATAAAGGCAGAGTGATGAGACTGGCAAAGAGGACTAAGCAAGGCAAACTTAAGTTATTAAGTATTAAGTCTACGGCCATAACGTGGGAGACACACTGTGACCTGACCTGCTGAAGCAATGTGCCTTGTGTGGCAAGAGTAGAGAAACCAAACAGATCCTGGTGGGAGGTGGGGGGCGGTCATCAGAGGGATTATAGGTCCCAGGGAGTGATACAGTCCCCACACATCCGGGGATTGGAGGATCTTAGCTACAAGGACAGGTTGGAGAAGCTGGATTTCTTTTCATTAGAGCAAAGGAGGTTGCGGGGTGATTTGATAGAGGTGTACAAGATTATGGCAGGTTTGGATAGGCTAGACGGGGAAAGGCTGTTCCCACTAATTGATGGTACAAGGACTAGGGGACACAGATTTAAGGTTTTGGGCAAGATACAGGGGGAACGTGAGGAAAAACTTTTTTACGCAGCGAGTGGTGAGGGCCTGGAACTCACTGCCGATGGAAGTGGTGGAAGCGGAGACACTCAATGTTTTCAAGGGGAGACTGGATAGGCACTTGAGGGAAATAAACTTGCAGGGCTACGGGGATAGAGCGGGGGAATGGGACTGACTGGATTGCTCTGCAGAGAGCCAGCATGGACTCGATGGGCTGAATGGCCTCCTGTGCCGTTATGACTGTATGACTCTGACTTACACCGTCCGTGCTTAGCACGGGCAACCGCTCATATCGAGCAAATGGTGCTAATCATTCGCCATCGCCATAGGCGTCGATTACAAAGGCACTGATTATAATGTATTAAGCGCACCCACTATTTCAGGCAGTTCATTAAGTACTTATCCTGTACAGACCCAGTTAAAAGGCTCTGCTGATTTCAGGCAAAGTCGGGTCTTCAAGCCGATTTAATCAGCTGTTCGCACCTGGTTATCACCTTAGTGGTGAGAACCTGGATACAACTGCTAACAATTAGGAGAGGAGTTTGTTAAGTGGAGATTTCCTCATTTTGTATAATGTGTTGGTTACTTATCCTTTTGGTTTTACTGCCCACTGTGTATAGTCAACACCAGCATGCCCGCTATACAAGGTGGGGACTGTAATGAGTTTGTGCACAGTTTTGGTCAGTCTGGAGCACTTCACTTTGGAGAGAGTACGTTCAAATGCAATTCATTTGATATTTAGGATATGGCATCTGAGCTACAAAGGGAAGCTTTGAACATGGGGCAAGTCTCTGCCTGAGCTGGGGGTGGCTCAGAGGGACCTTCCTGAAGTATTCAAGACCCAAAGGTCAGCCATGGTTCAGTGGTAGCACCTCTCACCTCAGGTATTAGAAGGTTGTGGGTTCAAGGCCCACACCAGGAGACTTGAACCCATAATCCAGGCAGACACTCCAGTGCAGTGCTGAGGGAGTGTTGCATTGTCAAAGGTGCTGACTTTCAGCTGAGATGTTAAACCGAGGCCCTGTCTGCCCTCTTGGGGGGATGTAAACGATTCTATTGGAAGAACAGGGGAGTTAGCCCCGGTGTCCTGGCCAATATATATCCCTCAACCAACATCACTGAAACAGACTATCTGGTCATTATCACATTGCTGCTTGTGGGAGCTTGCTGTGTGCAAATTGGCTGCTGTATTTCCTACATTACAACAGTGACTCCACTTCAAAAGTACTTACCTTGCCCCCCCCCCACCCCACAAGACCCCTCTAATGCCCTACCACCCTAAAAATGTCTTGGGACGACTTGAGGTCATTAAAGCCACCACACAGACTGCAGCGGTTCAAGAAGGCGGCTCACCACCACCTTCTCGAGGGCAACTAGGGACAGGCAATAAACGCGGCGATGCCCACATCCCATAAACGAATTTTAAAAATCTAAATGCAAGTCTTTCTTCTTCCTTTAAAATGGGTAGACAAGCCTCGACCTGATAGTAGCTGTAATATAAGGGTAGAAACGAGTATTGGCAACATTATCAAGCAATCAAATTTCTCGTTCTGCTGTTTTAATGGTGGTTTCAACCCATTTAAAAGGAACAGGTTAAGGCCTCTGTTAAAAATACAAGGCAGAGGAAGCTGACCTAAGTGTCTGGACAGGCTGGGGTTGTTTTCTTTGGAACAGAGGAGGCTGAAGGGAGATTTAATTGAGGCCTAGCTAGAGTGGACAGGAAGGACCTATTTCCCTTAGCAGACACAAACACCAATCCCTTTGTGTAGAATTCTGTAATAATGAGAGTTAAGTGCTGTGGTGGCAGTGAGGGATCAGCCCGTTCAACATATGAACGTATGAAACGAGGGGCAAGAAAGGCATGAATGCTCGCTCCATCCAGTAGATGGTGTGACCTCAGCGTGCTTCCCTCTCTGACCACTAGTAGTGCTAACTCCTGGAGGAGACCAATAAACAGTGGCCAGTGGCAGGAAACACCTCTTCCCAGCTCCTTGAGGCAAAGAAGCAAACATCAGGAGGCCATGGTTACCCAAGACGCATCAACTGGGCAAATGTACCATTTTTGAAAATCTTTCATGAGATGTGGGCGTCGCTGGCAAGGCCGGAATTTATCGCCCATCCCTAGTTACAACAGCTTGCATTTATATAGCGCCTTTAGCGTAGTAAAACGTCCCAAGGCGCTTCACAGGAGTGTTATAAGACAAAAAATTTGACACTGAGCCACATAAGAATAAATTAGGGCAGGTGACCAAAAGCTTGGTCAGAGAGGTAGCTTTTAAGGAGCGTCTTAAAGGAGGATTGAGAGGTAGTGAAGCGGAGAGGTTTAGGCAGGGAATTCCAGAGCTTGGGGCCCAGGCAACAGAAGGCACGGCCACCAATTGTGGAGCGGTTATAATCAGGGAGGCTCAAGAGGGCAGAATTAGAGGAGCGCAGAGATCTCGGAGGGGGTTGTGGGGCTGGAGGAGATTACAGAGATAGGGAGAGGCGAGGCCATGTTGGGTTGCCCTTGAGAAGCTGGTGGTGAGCCTTCTTCTTGAACCGCTACAGTCCGTGTGGTGAAGGTGCTCCCACAGTGCTGTTAGGGAGGGAGTTCCAGGATTTTGACCCAGCAACGATGAAGAAGCGGAAATATATATCTCAGTCGAGATGGTGTGTGACTTGGAGGGGAACTTGGAGGTGGTGGTGTTCCCACGCGCCTGCTGCCCTTGTCCTTGTGTTGGTCATAGGTTTGGGACCCACAAGGTCCCAATACACCCCACTGCCCTCTGTGTTCTGTTTCCAGGGTAAGTAGCCAATGTACGAACTCACTGAGCCATCCTACACTTCCTTATAGAACGGTAAACATCCAGTGAAAATGCTGTGCCTGCCATCAACAATCTTACATAGAATTTACTGCACAGGAACAGGCCATCCGGCCCAACTGTGCCGGTGTTTGTGCTCCACACGAGCCTCCTCCAACACACTTCATCTCACCCTATCAGCATAGTCTTCTATTCCTTTCTCCCTCATGAAACATACAAGATTCTGAAGAGGATTGTCAGGGTAATTGCTGAGAGGTTGTTTCCCCTGGCTGATGAACCTAGAACCAGGGGTCACAGTCTCAGGATAAGGGGTCGGCCATTTAAGACTGAAATGAGGAGGAATTTCTTCACTCAGAGGGTGGTGAATCTTTGGAATTCTCTGCCCCAGCGGGCTGTGAATGCTGAGTCTTTGAGTATATTCAAGACTGAAACAGACAGATTTTTGGACTCTAGGGAAATCGAGAGATATGGAGATCGGGCGGGAAAGTGGAGTTGAGGTGGATGAGCAGCCATGATCTTATTGAATGGCGGAGCAGGCTCGAGGGGCCGTATGGCCGACTCCTGCTCCTATTTCTTATCTATCTTTCCCTTAACTGCATCTATACTATTCGCCTCAACCACTCCCTGTGGTAGCGAGTTCCACATTCTAACCACTCTCTGGGTAAAGAAGTTTCTCCTGAATTCCTTACTGAATTTATTAGTGACTATCTTATATTTATGGCCCCTAGATTTGGACTCCTTCACAAGTGGAAGCATCTTCTCTACGTCTACCCTATCAAGCCCTCAATAATTTTAAATTAGGTCGTCCCCGAGAGAAGAGAGCCCCAGCCTGTTCAATCTTTTCTGATAACTATAACCTCATAGTTCTGGTAGCATCCTTGTAAATCCTTTTTTTTTCACTTTCTCCTCTGCTTCTATATCTTTTCAGGAATATGGTGGGCATCAGAACTGTGCACAGCGACCAGAACTTACAAACAAACAGTGTAGCGTTCCACTGAAACCTCCTCAGTCTTCAGCTAATGCAATGGCCACAATATCATAAGAACAAAGACTCACTGAAGCTGCAGTGGAGAACTGAAGATATCCATTTAGAAACTTGGAAAACATGTGAGATCACAAGGTTTACTAAGGTCGCTGCTTTAGTCCTCCTCATGTGATCAACTCTTTCTCTGAAGCACGCAAACGTATTCCACGGGTTTTAGCACGCGCCTTAAAGTCTCATGTATGAAGGCATCTGTTTCTTTGACAAGGAGGCTTGTTATGTTGGCCTTCATAGCAAGAGGATTCGAATACAGGAACAAGGATGTCTTGCTGCAGTTATACAGGGCCTTGGTGAGACCACACCTTGAGTATTGTGTGCAGTTTTGGTCGCCTTATTGGAGGAAGGATGTTCTTACCATGGAGGGAGTGCAGCGAAGATTCACCAGACTGATACCTGGGATGGCAGGAATGACGTATGAGGAGAGATTGGGTCGATTGGGCTTATACTCGCTGGAGTTTAGAAGAATGAGAGGGGATCTCATTGAAACTTACAAAATTCTAACAGGATTAGACAGACTGGATGCAGGAAGGATGTTCCCGATGGCAGGGGAGTCCAGAACTAGGGGTCACAGTCTAAGGATAAGGGGTAAGCCATTTAGGACAAAGATGAGGAGGAATTTCTTCACCCAGAGAGTGGTGAACCTGTGGAATTCTCTACCACAGAAGGCAGTGGAGGTCAATTCATTAAATATATTCAAGAAGGAGTTGGGTATATTTCTTGAGGCTAAAGGGATCAAGGGATATGGGGAGTGATGCACTATCAATTGCTACAAAAGACTGCAAGTTGAGAAAGTAACAGACAGGTTTTTATTACCAAAGAACAGAGCATGCCTCTTGTGGTTGCCTGGTATCCAAAAGGGCCGGGGGCTGCCGAGCAGCCACCTTTATATCCAGCCATGAGGGTGGAGCCAGGGGTGGAGTCAGCTGAGGCATGCACAGACAAGTACAACAATATGCAAGAGTGAACAACAGTACTAACAGTGAACAACAGTACTAACAACAGTGGTGAACAACAATACTAACAACAGTGGTTTACCACAGGGAGAAGGCAGGGACAGGGTACTGAATTTGGATGATCAGCCATGATCTCATTAAATGGCAGAACAGGCTCGCGGGGCCGAATGGCCTACTCCTGCTCCTATCTTCTATGTTTCTATGTAAGTTGAGCTTGAATTTTGCTTTGATGTGATTCTATTGTCACATTTTGCCATCTATCCCATTATCTTGACCTATTTGGCAAAATGGACTCAGCAAACGCAGACTTTCTATCGCCACCTGGCTTCAGATTTAAACAAAGATGTTCTTTTAGTCAATAACGCTGTTGTGGTTTTTGGCCGGGGTGGGGAGGGGGGGACTGTCACCTGGTCTGCTCTCTGATAGCGAGTCAGCAGCCCGTTTTACATCGCGTTGACTTCACGGGAAAAGACAATCGGGCGGGGTTGTAAACGGGCTGCCGATTCGCGACGGGCCCCATTTTGCACTACCGCTTAGGTCAAGTTTCACACTTAAGCTCCAGGATGAAAATGGGCGGGAGCCCCCTCCACCCGATTACCCTCAATTCAAGCCAATAGAACCTGTAGAGGGAACGGCAGCATAGTAGTTATGTTACTGGATTAGTAATCCAGAAGCCAAATTAATGATTGGTAGGAGATGAGTTCAAATCCCCCCCCCATAACTTGTGGGGAATGTAAATTCAGTCAAGTTGGTGGAGTTAAGGGATGGGATTGGGGGGATTGCAGCCGATCCATTACTGGTCGGTGTAAAAGTGAAAATTCATGCCACGCACCCGCCCCCCTCCCTGCCACTCCATATTCCGAGATAAGGCAAGTGGCATCTTCATTATTTGATGTATTGAGGATTGCAGGGATGTGTTGCGATTCACCGGTGTCTACTGTTTCATTTAAGACAGTGTACCCTGGCACATAGTGTAATCATGCAAAGCTCACATAGTAAGGCTGGCTGGGGACTTTTGATGCCACGCGTGCCATTAATGTATGGCTACGGTGGAGGCTCCTGCCCTCGCAGATGTGCTGACCTCATTAAACGTCTTGCAGTACTACCGCCAGGGTCTCAGCACCAGTTGCATTGACATACATCCAGGACAAAGCAGCCCGCTTGAATAGCACCCCATGCTCCACCTTAAACATTCACTCCCTCCACCACCGGCGTACCGTGGCTGCAGTGTGTACCATCTACAAGATGCACTGCAGCAACTCGCCAAGGCTTCTTCGGCAGCACCTCCCAAAACCGTAACCTCTTCCACCTAGAAGGACAAGGGCAGCAGGCGCATGGGAACACCACCACCTCCAAGTTCCCCTCCAAGTCACACACCATCCTGACTTAGAAGTATATCGCCGTTCCCTCCTCGTCGCTGGGTCAAAATCCTGGAACTCCCTCCCTAACAGCACTGTGGGAGTACCCTCACCACACGGACTGCAGCGGTTCAAGAAGGCAGCTCACCAGCACCTTCTCAAGGGCAAATAGGGATGGGTAATAAATGCTGGCCTTGTCAGCGATGCTCACATCCCATAAGCAAATTTAAAAAATATATACGCCATTACTTCACGCCTCGCACCCTCACCCATTCATATGGCTCGTCAATGATAGCCGTCCGGGTCTTCCCCCACTGGAGCACTTGCTCTAATAAAACCTTCCACAGCCCGGTCTGAAATAACAGGCTGCCCTCACGAGTGTCGGTTGCTGTCTCACAGTCTTACTTTCCCTTTAGCCAGAATGGAGCTCCCGCCCTTTAAACTGCCGCAGGCCTTTCAGTCGGGCAGCATTAGTCACACCAGTCACTTACGGACCTAGGAAATTGACGGGCAAGAAAAGACCAGCTGGTCCATCAAGCCTGCCCCACACTCATGATGGCCAAAGCATCACCGCCTCCTCACCACAGCCATGTAATATCCTGGGAGAGGCAAAACACACAGAGGAAACACCCAGGGCCAACAAGAGAAAGAATACTCGCACTAGCTAGTCTGAACTCAGATATAGAGGCAGGTTCCGATATTTAAAATTAAAGTTCTGAGAAATGTGTGTACCATCTACAAGATGCACTGCAACAACTCGCCCAGGCTTAAAATAGGAAATACTGGAAGTACAAAGCTACTTAGTCAGCAACTGAAAAGATAATATAAGGGAACGAGCCTTAATATCAGACAGTGACTGACCTGCTGTGTGTTTACAACGTTTCTTGTTTTTATACTCATCGCCCCTGTGCTCGCTGACCTACGTGGGCTCCCAGTCCGGCAACGCCTCGATTTTAAAATTCTCATTCTTGTGTTCAAACCCGTCTATGGCCTCGCCCCCTCCTATCTTTTTGAATATTAAGGGAATCAAGGGATATGGGGATAGTGCAGGAAAGTGTAGTTGAGGTAGAAGATCAGCCTTGATCTTATTGAATGGGCCAAATGGCCTACTCCTGCTCCTATTTCTTATGTTCTTATGTTTCTTATCTCTGTAACCTCCTCCAGCCCTACAACCCTCCGAGATCTCTGCGCTCCTCCATTTCTGGCCTCTTGTGCATTCTCGATTTTCATCGCTCCACCATTGGCGGCCGTGCCTTCAGCCGCCTCGGCCCTAAACTCTGGAATTCCCTCCCTAAACCTCTCCACATCTCTCTCTCTCTCTCTCCTCCTTTAAGACGCTCCTTAAAACCTACTTCTCTGACCTAACACCTCCTGTTTGATAACGCTCCTGTGCAGCGCCTTGGGATGTTTTACTACGTTAAAGGCGCTATGTAAATGCAATGTGCTGTTGTATTTCTGCAATTGTGCTCCATTCAACATCAAACCTGACAAAAAGCCCTATTTTTTTTCAGAAAAAAGCAACCCATGGGATAACACAAATCTGCATTTCAACATTTATTAAAATGTGATATATACGTATGGAGCTTGTTTTAGTCAAAGCTATGCACGTAACTACAATATACACATAAATAAAGGGAATAACTTAGCATGGAAGTAACAGAAGGGCTCAAAACTTATCAAACCGCACAAAAGTGAGGTTTGAGTATTTCACAAACGTCAACCCAAGTATACACCGGTTTCATGAAAATAAAATATTGTGTTGTGGAATTATTGAAAGGATTCGGTTACGAGTAAGGCAGGATAAAAAAAAACAGCTGGAGTTTGCTACATTTAAAGGGGACATGCATATTGCACTAGTTTAGTGTAACCTAGGCTAGAATGGGTTACATACAAGTTGAAAGAAATCATGTTAGATACAGGTCAACACATTGAGAGTGTAGTACGAAGGATAACACCCAGCCTGATCCGCGTTACAATTCAAATAACACATATGCTCGAAGTAATAGCGGCTGAAGTTCGATCGCTTGTCTGTGAGTTTTGTTTTTTGTGCTGTGTAGCATTTCTCTCACACGTTCAGTGGTGTGTGAACAAGCTGAAGCATATTGAGTTGCAGGGCAAATGCTTGTTTTATTAGCAAGTTGTTCAAAGTGCAGATCACAAAACCTCACTGAAAGACTCCGGCAGCAGTCTTTAGAAAAAGCCAGCCAAAATAAAACTCTTGTCCAATACCACCGAGAAGGACAAGGGCAGCGGGCGCATGGGAAACACCACCACACACACACACACACACGTCACACACCATCCTGACTTGGAAATATATCGGCTGTTCCTTCATCGTCGCTGGGTCAAAATCATGGAACACCCTCCCTAACAGCACTGTGGGAGCACCTTCACCACACGGACTGCAGCGGTTCAAGAAGGCGGCGGCTCACCACCAGCTTCTGAAGGGAAAATAGGGATGGGTAATAAATGCTGGCCTTGCCAATGATGCACACGAATTTTATTAAAATCCATTCCGGGCCACAATCTCTAGTCCGCAACGCGATATCTGAGGTGACTCGTCCGAACATCACCGAGCTAAATACAACCAAGCCTAAAGCTTGAAGGTGAAGGCGCCATTTAAGAGGACGATGCCCTTTGCCCAATCGCTGCACTTCAGCGGCGTCACCTGCTCCCCTCCCCCCACCATCACTGTCGTCATTGGAAACGAGCCCCCAGTCCCTGCTGCTCAAATCTAGAATGCTCCATACAACTTGGAGGCCACAGCCCACCTTTCAAACACTTGAGGACTCCATGGCATGGCTGAGGCGGGACAGGGCGCAGCGTCAGGCTGCCCCACAGGTTTTGTGCTCTGTTTCAATTTCACAAGGCCTGGAGCAGCTCACGCTGTGCAACTCTAATCAGTTGTCATAGTGCTGCTTGTGCTTTCACTTCCAACCATACAGTTCTCCCTCCACCCTTTATCTTGTCACAACATCCACACCAAAATAACATCTTTCACGCTAAGCGTGCCCATACTACTGAGAATTGTTGTTCTCACAAGATGCTTACGGATAAGGAAGGCCATTCGGCCTATCTTAGATCAGCCACCCTTAACAGCCCGATTCCTCCCACCATCTAGTTGTCTCTTAAATGAGTTCATTTTCAGAGCTGAAGTAACGATTTACACTGCGTCAAATTGGGCCTTTGATATGTGCTCTTTCAGGACTCCACAAGAATGATTCACTTCACAAACGGCATTACCATTGCCGAATTCCCCACCATCAACACCCTGGGGGGCTCACCATTGACCAGAAATGTAACTGGACCAGCCACATAAATACTGTGGCAACAAGAGCAGGTCAGAGGCTAGGTATTCTGTGGCATGTGTCTCACCTCCTGACCATCCACAAGGCATAAGTAGGAGTGTGATGGAATACTCTCCACTTGCCTGGATGAGTGCAGCTCCAACAACACTCAAGAAGCTCAACACCATCCAGGACAAAGCAGCCCGCTTGATTGGAACCCCATCCACCACCTTAAACATTCACTGTCTCCACCACCAGCGTACCGTGGCTGCAGTGTGTACCATCTACAAGATGCACTGCAGCAACTCGCCAAGGCTTCTTTTCCTTTTCTACCTAGAAGGTATTCTGTCTTAGAATAGAGTATGGTAAAATATTTACATTTATATTGACAGGGAACGGTAGCATAGTGGTTATGTTACTGGTACTAGTAATTCAGAGGTCAGGACTAATGACCTGTTGGTGCATAGTTCTAAATCCCACCACAGCAGTTATGGAATTTAAATAAATTCAATTAAAATAAATCTGGAATAAAAAAGCTAGTATCAGTAATGGTGACCATGAAACTACTGGATTGTCGTAAAATCCCAATTGGTTCACTAATGTCCTTTAGGGAAGGAAATCTACTGGCCTATCTTCTTCTTAGGCAGTCCCTCGGAACCGAAGATGACTTGCTTCCACATTAAAAATGAGTTCTCAGGTGACTGATGAGTCCAATGTGGGACCTACAGTCTCTGTCACAGGTGGGGCAGGCGGGTGGGTGGGGTTGACGTGCGCTCCTTCCGCTTGCTCCCAGCGAAGAGACTCGAGGCATTCGGCACCTTCCCGGATGCTTCTCCTCCACTTTGTGTGGTCTTGGGCCAGGGATTCCCAGGTGCCGGTGGGGATGTTGCACTTTTTCCAAGGAGGCTTTGAGGGTGTCCTTGAAACGTTTCCTCTGCCCGCCTGGGACTCTCTTGCTGTGCCAGAGCTCCGAGTAGAGCGCTTGTTTTGGGAGTCTCGTATCGGGCATGCGGACGATGTGACCCGTCCATCGGAGCTGATCGAGCGTGGTCAAAGCTTCGATGCTGGGGATGTTGGCCTGAGCGAGAACACCGACGTTGGTGCGCCTATCCTGCCAATGGATTTGCAGGATCTGCGGAGGCAGCGTTGGTGGTACCTCTCCAGTGCTTTGAGGTGCCTGCTATATGTGACTCCAGACCCACAGCAATGTGGTTGACTCTTAATTGCCCTCGGAAATGGCCACTAGCAAGCCACTCGGTTGTCTCACCACCACCACCACCACCTTCTCAAGGGCAATTAGGGAAGGGCAATAAATGCTGGCCTTGCCAGCGATGCCCACATCCCAGGAACGAATAAAAAAAACAATATGGAGCTCTCAGATTCCTGTTAACAACTATTCTGAGCTATTTTCAACTTTGCAATTTCCATATTTGATTGCTGATGGATTAATTGCTGACAGGTTCACGTAGGTGACACCCAGAAACTGTCCGGTTTTGCCCTGGTAATTACCAGAAAGTTCAACACATGGAAAGATTCCAGTAACAAACGGTCAACATTTAGAAACTAGCGCGGGTGAATAGACTGGGTGAATAGAAACATACATAGAAACATAGAAGATAGGAGCAGGAGTAGGCCATTCGGCCCTTCGAGCCTGCTCCGCCATTCAATGAGATCATGGCTGATCATCCAAACTCAGTACCCTGTCCCTGCCGTCTCCCCATATCCCTTGATCCCTTTAGCCTCAAGAAATATATCCAATTCTTTCTTGAATATATTTAATGAACTGGCCTCCACCGCCCTCTGTGGCAGAGAATTCCACAGATTCACCACTCTCTGGGTGAAGAAATTCCTCCTCATTTCAGTCCTAAATGGCTTACCCCTTATCCTTAGACTATGACCCCTGGTTCTGGACTCCCCGGCCATCAGAAACATCCTTCCTGCATCTAGTCTGTCCAGACCTGACAGAATTTTATAGGTTTCGATGAGATCCCCTCTCAATCTTCTAAACTCCAGTGAGTATAAGCCCAATCGACACAATCTCTCCTCATACGTCATTCCTGCCATCCCAGGTATCAGCCTGGTGAATCTTCGCTGCACTCCCTCCATGGCAAGAACGTCCTTCCTCAGGTAAGGTGACCAAAACTGCACACAATACTCAAGTTGCGGTCTCACCAAGGCCCTGTACAACTTTAGCAAGACATCCTTGTTCCTGTACTCGAACCCTCTTGCTACGAAGGCTAACATACCATTTGCCTTCCTAACCGCCTGCTGCACCTGCTTCTAGGATGTCCCCTGGCCCCTCTTCGGCTCATTTAAGAGGTATGCAAAATGAGAATCATGGAATGACGGTGCATTCTGCTCTATCCATTTAGTCCTTTCCCATTGCCCTATTTAAATTTTTCTTATTCAAATTTTTGCCCACTTCCCTTTTAAGAGCTACAGGTAGACTATCCTTTATCCGAAAACCTCGGGACCAGCCGTGTTTCGGTTTTCGGAAAATTTCGGATTTCGGAAGGTATTTTATAAGACTGGGAAATTTGTCGGGGGTGGGTTGGCGGGGGTCAGGGTCGGCGGGCGGGTCGGCGGGGGTGTCGTCGGGGGGTCGGGGGTGGGGGTCGTCGGGGTCGGCGGGGGTGTCGGCGGGGGTGTCGGCGGGAGTCGGGGTCGGCGGGGGGGTCGGCGGGGGTCCGCGGGGGGGTCAGCAGGAGTCGGGGTCGGCGGGGGGGTCCGCGGGGGGGTCAGCGGGGGTCGGGGTCGGCGGGGGGGTCCGCGGGGGGGTCCGCGGTGGGTCGTCGGCGGGGGTCGGGGTCGTGTGCACGACTTATGCTGACCCTCTGCTCAGCGTAAGTCGTGCGCCACTCTGGTCATGTCGTGCGCACGACTTACACTGAACGAAAAAACCTTCGGTTTTTAGAGGGTTTCGGTTTTCGGAAGTTCGGATAAAAGGTAGTCTACCTGTATTATGAATTCCGCTTCCAGCACTGTTTCCATGTGCTAACAACAGTCTGCATTAAGAAAAAATTGTCCTAACTGCGCCCCTTGTTGTTTGGTGTTGGTCTTTATGCCCTCCGGTTACTCACTCCCCAAAGAATGGAAATAGTTTTTCCTTATCAAAACCCCCTCAGAATGTTCAGCACCTCACAGAATGATACTGGGGCTACATACATATGAATTAGGAGCAGGAGTAGGACACTCGGCCCCTCGAGTCTGCTCTGCCATTCAATAAGATCATGGATGACCTGATTAATGATCTGATTACTAAAAAGGTTAAATTACGAGGACAGGTTGCAGAGACTAGGTTTGTGCTCCCTCGAGTATGGAAGATTAAGGGGTGATTAATTGAGGTGTTTAAGATGATTAAAGGATTTGATAGGGGAGACAGAGAGAAACTGTTTCTTCTAGTGGGGAATCCAGAACAAGCGGGCATCACCTTAAAATCAGAGCCAGGCCGTTCAGGGGTGATGTCAGGAAACATTTCTTCACACAAACGGTAGTGGAAATCTGGAGCTCTCTCCCCCAAAAATCTGTGGATGCTGGGGGATCAACTGAAAATTTCAAAACTGAGATTGTTCGATTTTTGTTAAAACATAAGAACACCTTGGGCTGGATTTTACCAGCCCTGAGGAGGCGGGTCTCGAGGTGGGACTGCTGGGAAAATCCCCAAAAATGGGAACAGGTCCCAAACCCGCTCCCAACCCGCCTCCAACCAATCTGCCCGAGAGTCAGGTCCCCGATTTGCACAGGGAGCTAAGAGGCTTTCCCCAATTTGGATGGCTTCTGCAAATCTCAGTGTCAGCTGCCATCTGTTTTATCCTAAGGAGAGAGTAATTGGAGAGCCTTAGTGCAAAGGCTCACCTTTGGACAGTGATTGTCAGTGTTTGACAGCACCTCAATGCTGTCAAACACTGACATTTCATCTGTCAAACAAGTGTGGCGTATAGGTCTTTAAGAAAACCGGCAGATGAAGAGTCATCAACTGACGTCATCTGACACCGGCTTTCCCTTAATTGGCTCGCCAATTAGGGCAAACGAGCGTCTGTTCATCAGACGTCGCTGGGGGCGGGACTAGAACCCGAAAACCAGCAGTCCCACCTCGAACTCGGCCTGGAAGGAAAGATCCCACCCCTTAAATCTGTGCCCTCTGGTTATCAACCCTTCAGCCATTGGAAACAGTTTCTCTTCATTTTCTCTATCTGAACTTTTCATGGTTTTAAACACCTCCATCAAATCTCCTCTTAGCCTTCTCTGCTCTAAAGAGACCAACCCCAGGGTACAAGAAGATGAATTGTTGCTCAAATTCAGTGCAAAAAGAGAGCTATGACTGTCATCAAAACAGAATACAAAGCAACAGTGTATCTGGATAAATATACTGAAGATCCACTGTTGTCCTGAATGAAATAAGAAATATGAAGCTGTTCATGTCCTCCTTCATTTGAAGTACATTTGTAAGAGCCACCCACACCTTCAGAAAGGTTGTTTAAGAAGAGCAGACATTCATCTTCATCCGAAGAACAGTCCAGCTTCTTGGAGTTATTGACCTTCCATGAGTAATCTGCATGAAGGGAGTGCTTTGGACAGGACAGGTACACTGGTATATATCCTTCGAGGGGGAGAGAGAGGAGCATATCATGGTCCGGTTCGTCACTGTTTCTCTGTGAAGAACGCAAATATCCAACTAGGAGGAAGAAAATCGAAATCATTAGTTTGCTGTCTTGTTAAAGCTGTCTTCAACAAACTCAGACTTCTGAACTGTTGAGATTCTGCATATTTTGGTGTTAAACTGCTTTTTATAATTATTTCAGTTCAGACTTTCCACCTCAGAGAACCCTAAACATTTACAGCACAGAAGGAGGCCATTCAGCCCATCGTATCCGTGCAAGCTCTTTGCTAGAACAATCCAAACTGATCCCACTCCTCTGTGCCTTCCCCAGAGCTCTGTATTTTCCTTGGCTTCAAACTGCTCTATAATGATCTTTGCCTCAACCACTGCCTTTTACAAAGCAGTCTATGCTCCAACAACTCTCTGCATTAAGAAATATTCTCCTAACATTACTCCTCACTCCCCTAGTGACAATTTTAAATCGGAGACCCCTTGTCACTGACTCCCTAACCAGAGGAAATAGTCTTTCTCTATTCACTCCATCAAAACGCTTCATAATTTTAAAAAACCTCTTATTAAATCTCCTCTTAACTTTCTCTGTTCCAGTGTAAGTAGTTCCAGTATCTTAAGTCCCTCCTCTTAACTCTAGTTTCTCATCACGGCCTGTGTCAACCCCTATCTCAACTGAGATATTTTTAGTTGTTTGGGCACTTGGTGCTTTGCAAATGATTTGTTTTTGTTGCTTGGGGGTCATTTTAAGCTGACTCCCCGGGCGGGAAACCCCTGGGATCAGATGCGACGCTGGTTTTACATCCCGCCCAATCTCACTCTCTGCTGACATCGATGGAGAGTAAAATTCGGGCGAGGAGTCAAACTCCTGATCCCATAGTTTTCCCGCCCAGGGAAAGATGGTCAAACTACCCCAGTTGGGGGGGAATTTTATCGGGAGGTGGGTTTCTGGCGAAGGTGCAGGACAGCTGTCATCTGTTTGAGGCCCAGGCCATTTTAACTCCCTGGGCCCTATTTGCACCCCACCGGCTAGCGCCCCCCCGCCCCCCCCCCCCCCGCCCTGAAACAGACCAGTTTCGGACCGGTTAAAATCGCGGGAACTCGAGGCCGCCCACTAACACCAAGGTAAGTCGTGTGCGGGGGAGGGGGGGTGGAAATCAGGACTGTTTCCTGGGTGGGAAGGGGGCGATCCGGTGGCAGCAGAAGGCCAAACCCTTGTCGGACCCGGGGGGAAGCACTCTTGCGTAAAGTTCTTGACTTGCCTTGGAGGACCTCCTCTTCTTCCTTGCCAGGTTTTACCGAGGGGGGAAGGATTTGAAAATCGGGCGGAGTGTGACGCAGGTAGCTGATGTACCCTCGCCGGTTTTGCGCTACCCCCACCCCAGATTAATTTCACCCCCAGCAAATGTTATAACCTGGGGCTGATGCCCAAATGTTTAAAAGGGGAAGAAAGTCGGGCGTCATCTCATCACTCAAAAACAAAAATGGAAACTTTTTGGAAATTTAAAAATAGGAGAGGTTATCTTACAATTTCTCACCAAAGTGTAAGCCTTTCAGCTAGAAATGTTTCTGATTATTTTTGCACCATTATATTCGAGCTGCTTGCCTAGAAATCATCTACTCACAAAATAAAGTGACCTCCATAATTTATGTGCCCATGAGATATATCTCTGAACTGGATTGAGACCTGAATCTGTGACCAGAGCAATGAATGTGCGCATCATTTCTCAAAGCAATCTCACCTTTTCCGTGATCACACTTTCTGAAATCACCTTTTTCAGGATCTTGGACAAGGTACCTGCAAAAGGAAGTACGATATAAAGTTTAGAGTCTGTGTGCTGGGGTGATGAATTTGCACAGTTTCCAATCCTTCCCTGTGCGGTTAGTTGCTAGTACAATACTGCCTTCACAGCCCGAAACAGCACTAATTTAATAACTTCATTACAGGGGTCACAAGGAAGATATGGACAGAGCAGTGTTAGACTTCCATTTAAAAATAATTTTCCTTTTAATTCGTGTTATCCAGATTCTCTGCTCTCACACCTCTTGCTTTTATAGGTTACTTCTTTTACAAAATATTTTGGTGTGAGGAAAACTGCTGCCCGTATCCTGATGGGCACCAAGTCCCGTTCACCCATCACCCCATCTGCTCGCTGACCTACACTAGCTCCCAGTCCAGCAAACCCCCCTCGTCTCCAAATCCCTCCACGGCCTCGCCCCTCCCTATCCCTGTCGCCTCCTCCAGCCCCTGCAACCCTCCCAGATCTCTGCGTTCCTCCAGCTCTGGCCCCTGGTGCATCCCCCACTTCCATTGTCTCAATACTGGCGGCTGTGCCTTCAGCCGTCTAAGCTCTGGAATTCCCTCCCTAAACCTCTCCACCTCTCTCTCCTCCTTTAAGACGCTCCTTAAAACCTGCCTCTTTGAGCAAGCTTTAGGTCACCTGTCCTAATATCTCCTCATGTGGCTCGGTGTCAACTTTTGTCTGATTACATGCCTGTGAAGCACCTTGGGACGTTCTACTACGTTAAAGGCGCTATATAAATGTAAGTTGTGTGTGCATATTATATTTATATATATTATATATATATAGAGATAGATATACTGGTTTCAACTGTCTTTCATTTTTTATTCCTCCTCTCATGATCCTATAGACTGAGTTAGTGAATGCTCCACTTCCCAAACCCGTGTCCTCTACCACCTAGAAGGACAAGGGCAGCAGGCGCATGGGAACACCACCACCTCCAAGTTCCCCTCCAAGTCACACAGCATCCTGACTTAGAAATATAATCCCTGTTCCTTCATCGTCGCTGGGTCAAAATCCTGGAACTCCCTCCCTAACAGCACTGTGGGAGTACCTTCACCACACGGACTGCAGCGGTTCAAGAAGGCAGCTCACCACCACCTTCTCAAGGGCAATTAGGAATGAGCAATAAATGCCGGCCTTGCCAGTGACGCCCACATCCCAGGAATGAATTTTTTTAAATGGTGTAGCACTGAGCTCTACAGACAGCAACATTCCAAGTTCAATCACTGATTTGTACTGGGTAATGGGCACTGTAATGGGTAATGGTCGTGGGCACTGTACTGGACACTGTCGTGGGCACTCCACTGACAGGAACAAGCACTCTGACTTGAAAACTTCCCCTTCAGTGCCCACTGTCATGAATGAGGAAGTCTCTTCAGTGAGGCACAGGTGGGTTCATGTGGAATCACACACACTGATGACTTAGAGAGAAATTTATATTTATATACGACTTCAGCATGTCCCAAAGCGCTTTGCAGCCAATGAAGTACTTTTTGAAGTGTAGTCACTGTTGTAACATAGGAAACGCAGCAGCCAATTTGCGCACAGCAAGCTCCCACAAACAGCAATGTGATAATGACCAGATAATCTGCTTTAGTGATGTTGGTTGAGGGATAAATATGGGCCCAGGACACCGGGGATAACTCTTTATGAGAGGAGGAAGAAGGTGGTTTGAAAAAAAATTAGCATAAGAGATTTAAAATATAGAAAATAGTTCTCAAGACATACTTATTAGCTGCGAAGGGGACACATTTCTTTTCTTGAAAATTCCATCCACAGTAAGGGTCTCTGGCCATAACACAGCTTTCACAGCTTTTGTTATATTTTTCACACTGCGCCAGTGGGAACCGAACCAGCTCTTTGGCAGTGGTAATGTACAGAAGCTTCTAGAAAGAAAAAGAAAAAAAATATTTTCAATGTTTTTTTTGTTAAACAGAAAAATTATTTCTTATTGAGGTTATCATTTCCAGGTCAGGATGATGACCCTTGACCTTTGCACTTACGGTTTCAGAATCGAGAGACATTGATAAGATCGGTCCTGGCTCCTTTAAAACCTCAAGTTCTGATATGGTGAAGGCTGACTGACCGGTCTCAAGAACTTTCTGGATTTTATCATTTTCTGTGGGGGGAGGAAAAAAGAGGGCCAAGGTTTCAAAAATGTAAAAACAATATGAATTCTCATTCCTTAGGGCATGGCAGCTGAAATCTAGAAGGGCCAAGAAACCCAACACGAGAACCTAGGGCCTACAATATTCTTAAAAATATCCAAGGCGCTTCATGGCAACAGATTAATCGTATCACCTGATTGTATATAATGGTAATCATTAACTTGGATTTACTAAGTTGAGGGATAATTGTTGGCCAGGACACCGGGGATAACTCCCCTACTCTTCTTCGAAATAGTGCCATGGGTCTTTAACGTGTACCCGAGAGGGCAGACGGGGCCTCGGTTTAACGTCTCATCTGAAAGTTGGCATCTCCGACAGTACATAAGATAAAGATTATACTCGGTGTAGAAGTTGAATCAATTTTCCATTTACGTACTGGTAAAAATAGGAACATAGCAGCTGGAGGAAGCCATTCAGCTGCTCGAGCCTGTTCCACAATTCAGTTAGAGCATGGCTGATCTGTATCAGAATACAATACCTTCCTCTTGATTTTATAATCAAATTCACATTTATGTAAAGCCAGAAGGCAAATTACTGCCAAATCCTGTGTAAGCTTCAAATCGCTAATCTTTTGCAGTGGTATCAAGCTGTATTGATGTTGTAACCCGCCTCTGCGTTTGCCCATTACTGTGACTCAATCTGCATGAAAATGTGCCATTGTGTTGCAAAATTATCACCGTGTCCCATGCCCATGACACCATAGCAATCAAAGTACTAGGTGACCAATAACGTTCTTCTGTGGAACAGCTAGAAAACTTTTTTAAAATTCGTTTATGGGATGTGGGCGTCGCTGGCAAGGCCAGCATTTATTGCCCATCCTTAATTGCCCTTGAGAAGGTGGTGGTGATCCGCCCTCTTGAACCGCTGCAGTCCGTGTGGTGAAGGTACTCCCACAGTGCTGTTAGGGAGGGAGGTCCAGGATTTTGACCCAGTGACGATGATATGTCCAAGTCGGGATGGTGTGTGACTTGGGAGGGGGGACTTGGAGGTGAGGGTGTTCCCAGGCATTGTAAGGAATTATTTGTCGGAGTGAAGAGAATCCAAGTTTTTTTTCGGGGTGAATTTAACTTTGCTGAGGCTGTAGTGAACTGGTGGTAGCAGCTCGGCCCTCCACCCGACTGAAGTCAATGGAAAGGGAAATCAGGTAGAATTTATACTGGGCGGCCAATTCCGTCAGTTTCCCACCACCCCTGACGGTTCCAGTTGGCCCTTTTATTTATTCTCATGGGTTAAGTACAGCAATTTGGCTCTTGCGTTCTTTAAATAATAGGCAAACTGAAACCTGTAACAGAAAGAGCTGGACTCACAATAGAATGCAAGGTCAGCTCATTATCATCAAATCAGGTTGCTCCCAATGTGCAGCATGATGCACTGGGAGGACATCGAGATTGAGGGCGGGCTGGTGCAGAGTTACTTGTTACCAAGAGCTCTTAAACGACTGCTGGTCGACCTTTCTTTTCAAATCCTTCTTAAAGGCCTTAGAGAGGATGAAGAGAAGATTTACCAGAACAGAAACATAGAAAAATAGGAGCAGGCCATTCGGCCCTTCGAGTCTGCTTCGCCATTTAATATGATCATGTCTGATCCTCTATCTCAATACCATATTCTCGCTCTCTCCCCATACCCCTTGATGCCTTTTGTGTCTAGAAATCTATCTATCTCCTTCTTAAATATATTCAGTGACTTGGCCTCCACAGCCTTCTATGGTAGAGAATCCCACAGGTTCACCACCCACTGAGTGAAGAAATTTCTCCTCATCTCAGTCTTAAATGTCCTACCCCTTATCCTGAGACTGTGACTCCTTGTTCTAGACCCCCCAGCCAGGGGAAACATCCTCCCTGCATCCAGTCTCTCTAGCCCTGTCAGAATTTTATATGTTTCAATGAGATACACTCTCATTCTTCTAAACTCTAGTGAATACAGGCCTAGTCGACCCAATCTCTCCTCATACAACAGTCCTGCCATCCCAGGAATCAGTCTGGTGAACCTTCACTGCACTCCCTCTATGGCAAGTATATCCTTTCTTAGGTAAGGAGACCAAAACTGCACACAGTACTCCAGGTGTGGTCTCACCAAGGCCCTGTACAACTGTAGTAAGACATCCTTGCTCCTGTACTCAAATCCTCTTGCAATGAAGGCCAACATACCATTTGCCTTCCTAACTGCTTGCTGCACTTGCATGTTTGCTTTCAGTGACTGGTGTACAAGGACACCCAGGTCTCTTTGTACATCAACATTTCCCAATCTATCACCATTTAAATAATACCAGGGATGAGGGACTTCAGTTATCTGGTGAGACTAGAGTGTTTTAGGTTTCAGCTGTGGCTCAGTCAGTAGCACTCTTACTTCTTGACTCAGAAGGTTGTGGGTTTTAAGCCCGACTTGAGCACATTGTCCAGGCTGACATGTCAATGCAGTTCTGAGGGACCGCTGCACTGTCAGAAGTACCGTCTTCTGAATTTTTTTTTATTCGTTCCTGGGATGTGGGCGTCGCTGGCAAGGCCAGCATTTATTGCCCATCCCTAATTGCCCTCGAGAAGGTTGTGGTGACAACTGAGTGGCTTGCTAGGCCATTTCAGAGGGCAGTTAAGAGTCCACAACATTGCTGTGGGGGTCTGGAGTCACATGTAGGCCAGACCGGGTAAGGATGGCAGATTTCCTTCGCTAAAGGACATTAGTGAACCAGATGGGTTTTTACAACAATCCGGCAATTTCATGGTCACCATTGCTGAGACTAGCTTTTTATTCCAGACTGAATTTAAACTCCCCAGCTGCCATGGTGGGATTATGAACTCATATCTCCGGATCATTAGTCCAGGCCTCTGGATTACTAGTCCAGTAACTTAAACACTATGCTACCGTACCCAAAACATTAAACCAAGTTCCCGTCTGCCAGTTCAAGTAAAAAAAATCCTCTGGCATTATTTCAAGGTGAGAAGGGGCATTCTCCAGGTGTCCTGGACAACTCTTATCCCTCAACCAACACCTAAAACTGATCGTCTGGTCATTCATCTCATTGCTGATAGTGGGAACATGCTGAGCACAAATTTTGGCTGCCGCATTTGCCTAACAACCGTGACTACACTTAAAAAGTAATTAATTGGCTGTGAAACACCCTTGGACGGCCTGAGGTCGTGAAAGGTGCTATATAAATGCAAGTTCTTTCTTCCTTTACTTGCTACACCTTGCAGATCGCTGGGCTCTGCCTTTGGAAAAGCAGCTGTTCTACCTGCATTAGTTAGTTCTATGGATGATACGGACGAGATCACCCACAGAGAGCCCAACACATCCTCAGTACTGATATCAGGGCCTCATTCGGTACAATGAGCATCTTCCCATAGGGGCAGCACGGTGGCATAGTGGTTAGCACTGTTGCCTCACAGCGCCAGGGACCCGGGTTCGAATCCGGCCTCGGGCGACTGTCTCTGTGGAGTTTGCACGTTCTCCCCGTGTTTGCGTGGGTTTCCTCCGGGTGCTCCGGTTTCCTCCCACAGTCCAAAGATGTGCGGGTTAGGTTGATTGGCCATGATAAAAATTGGCCCTTAGTGTTAGGGGGGATTAAATACGTGGGGTTACAGGATTACGGGGATAGGGCTTGGGTGGGATGACTGTCGGTGTAGGGACCGGGTGCTAGGGTTTGGATGATCAGCCATGATCTCGTTGAATGGCGGAGCAGGCTCGAAGGGCCGAATGGCCTACTCCTAGTTTCTATGTTAACTCCCACCTTGGATGACTTAGATTTTAGACTGTATGGATGTTGCTCAATCCCAAACTTTCCAGCATGAAGCTTATCCATATAAATCTTATGGAGCCAAGGAGCGGGGGTGGAGGGAAAAACAAGATGGAAAAGCATGAGAGCAACGGCACCACAAGCAAATACTATAGCCAGACCTGCCTTCAGGAGAAGTGCAAAAATGATGATTCCCCTGCCTCCCCACAGCTTCGCTCAGAGAAAGACCTGAAGTATAATCCCACTATCACAAACATCCTTATGCCACTCATCCATTGTGCTTTAACACTGTATAACTCCATAGAACTTACAGCACAGAAACAGGTTATTCAGCCGGTGTTTATGCTCCACACCAGCCTCCTCCCACTCTATTTACTTCATCTAACTCTATCAGCATATCTTTCCATTGCTTTCTCCCTCGTGTACTTATCTAGCTTCCCCTTAAAGGCTATTCGTCTGAAGTATTCCCTGTGGGAGCGAGTTCCACATTCTCCCCACTCTCTGGGTAAAGAGGTTGCTCCTGAATTCCTTATTGGATTTATTAGTGACTATCTTATATTTATGGCCCCTAGCTGACAATCAATATATTGGGCATCCAGTAAAGTACAATGGCAAAATCAGGTATATTCTAAACAAACCCATTAGCTGGCAGGACCTACCCATAGCCAGGAAAAGGACACGAGATACGGTTCCATTGAAGCCAACAACGGAATCCACTACTATTTTCTTGAAGTGTTGCCGATTCTGGATCATGAATGGGATTTTTCCGAGATGGTGGATCTGAGTCTCCATTTCCGGATAATCCTCCATGATGCTCAGTACTTTATCTGGCAGCCTGTGAGTTTCATTGACGCACTGCAACAATGTGGGAACAATAAGAGCCTGTAAGTTATTTACCGATTAGACGCACTTTTGAAATCCCTCTGCACCACATGGTTCCCTACCCAAGGTGAGAGGTCAGAGAGCCCCTCGCACTCCCAGATTTTGTTTTCCTGCTGGCAATGAGCGGGTAGCATTTTTCTGGTAGAATATGAAGTGTCGAAATGATAGGGGGAAGGAACTGAAATTGGGGAGAAAGGTTTTGCGTGATATGACTGGTGAATGATGAAAGGAGAAACCAACCAAGATAACCAATTAGAAAGGAGACACGCAAGAGGAGAATTGGCAGATGGGACTCAAAACAAATATTAGAATAAATGTTATCATAAAAGATTGTTCTTTAGTAAGTTTGATCAGTTTGATAATGTGGAGATTGGATGGCGTAGTGATTTACACTCTTCTTTCCCCTCTGGAGCAATGTCCCCTTTAAGCTGCACAGCCGTGCAGTATTTTGATTGGCCTGCGCAGCCCCTTAAAGGGACTGCGCGACGCCAAAAAAAGGGCAGGGAACTGTTATAAAGCTCATCATCAAGAAACTACTTATGAAATAACGCTGGACGGCCAGCTGGTGGTGCCGTCCAAGGAGTATAAATACTCGGGCGTGGGCCCCAGCTTTCCAGGGACATTTTGTAAGACAAGGAACTAGTGAAATACAACTAGACCTCCATGTTCTGAAACAAGTTGATTAAAGCCTTGCTTTATGCTCAAACCAAGTGTGTAGTGAGTTTTATTACGTCAGGAACATTGCTCTAGAATCTAGGATCGAACCCAGTTTGGACTGATCGAACATCTGGCCAGTAATATTTGAATATATGATCTAGGCCAGTATTTGCAGAGAACTATGTAAGGACCTGTTTAGTCAGCTATTTCTGAGGTATAGGATCGAATTGAATGCTGCTCGTCAGTATGAGGTATTAGAGCCCTATGTGTACCAGATCAGTCTTTGATATACATTGTGTTTCTACAATGCCAGAAATGTATAGTAGGCTATTATCTTCGTGGAGCAGTTCCGAATATAACTCCACATTAAAGGGATTTTGAAGGTCGTGTCCAGTCAACTGGGTAAGTAGGTGCCACTAAACCTTGCATCTTCTTGTCACATTTTTCTGTCAACTTTTTCCATTATAATTTCCTTGTGAACATTTATAATGGGAACTATCTATGTAAACATGTCACGTGGTAATTACACCCTCCCACCAGGGGTGGCACTGTGATGCCTCAGGTTTGTGTCTCCAGCTCCTCAGCTTGTAATGCAGAGAAACTCCTCGGCTCCAACCAACTCTAACTCTCTGCTGCTCGTATTGCTGCAAGTTTTGCGACTTAACCATAAGTATTACTATAAAATGAAAGCATCACATAAAAATAAGGAGAGAACGTAGGTCTTTAAAGTGGTCACTGAATTACATCCACATGCCCTGGTCCAATATCCCTCACCCTCTAAGCTTGCTTCACCTGAAGACTACACTGCTCATGTGCAACACCATGAGAGAGTGACTAACGTAATAAAAACATAGACAGTCCAGCTATTCACAGAATAATTAGTCAATTACTCCTAAGTATATCAGTCATATTTTCTGCATCACAAAAAACTCAATGGCCTAGAAATTCAGTCTGGACACTTTTGGGGCGCTAAAGTCGGGCGTTCGCTAAAGTTAGCGCCCGCCGGAAAGTGCAGGCCACATCGCCGAAATTCAGTAGAGTTGGCCAAGAGTTTGGCCGAGCGCTGAAACTGGCGTTGCAATGCTCTGTTCAGGCGCTAATCCGGCGATGCGGCCTGATAACGCCGAGGCCGGGCGCAGTGCAGGTACGGTCATGTTTTGATTGACAGCAGACACCCTGACGCCGGCCAGCTCTTAAAGGGGGAAGGGTCAACTTTGACTGCTGCCACGCCCTGCATACTGGAGCCCTGCAGCTAGGCCTCAACACTGCTGGTGGGCCAAAATAGCGCCTGGAGACATGGAGCGGGCCCGTGAACGAGCGCAGCGCTTCTCAGAGCATGCTCTGAGGGTGCTGATTAATGGTGTCGAAGACAAAAGAGAGATCTTGTGCCCGGACAGTGGCAAGAAGGCTCCCAGGAACCTGTACAGGAAAGCCTGGAGGAGAATCGCCCGCAGGATGTCATCCACCTGCGATGTCCCCAGGAGTGCGGACCAATGCCGCAAGAAGTACAACGACCTCACTCGGTTGGTGAAGGTGAGTACCCTTTCCAGTGTCCTCCTCATCCTTGCATGTGAACCTCACATTATGGGCAAAGGGACCTCAAAGGCCTAATGGGCAGCCCTCCTCCCGCAGCAATGGCACTGGCATGATCATCAATAGCACTTTCTGCACTTAACACACTGGCCAAGCTATTCGACCATGGGAGGCAGTGCACACAGCAACAGGGCACCACACTGGCCAAGCTATTCCACCGTGGGAGGCAGTGCACACAGCAACAGGGCACCACACTGTACTTAGAGGCCGTCCTTTCTCTTGCAGGCCAAGCTGGCGAGGAATTTGAGGAGCCAGGCTGTCACCGGTGGAGGCCGTCCTGAGTACCAGGCGCTCAGTGATCTGGAGGAGAGCGTGGCTCGACTCATGCGTGCCCGGGTGACTGGCCCTGTTGCGATCGGAGATGCGGACCCTGTACTGGAACCCACTGGTAAGGACATGACCGGTTGGACCTCTCTCGTTGCCCTTGCGCTTCAGATCTACATCCTTTCCCACTGACCGACAAATGCGCATAATGCCACCACTCAGGCCTCCCTCGCTGACGCCCTGTCCTCACTCTAAAGCTACTCTTGTGCCTTCCTGCTTTCAGCTGGTGAGGAGGAGGTGGTCCCTGAAGCTCCGACTGCGAGGCCCTTGGAGGAGGAGGACAACGAGGACCAGGAGGAAGGCGGCACATCGGGGGAACCCTCATCCGCGCCAGGGGATGGCAATGGAGGGGGGACGTCTGGCCTGCAGGAGAGCCAGGGGGAGGTGTTGCAGGGGAGGGCAGATCCTGGGCCCAGTGGGGTCGACGCACGCGGGAAGGGTCGGCCAGCTCGGCGGCCTTCTCCCCGGAGGGAGAGTCCGCCCTCCAGTCCGGAGACGGTCCTCGCCCAGGAGGTGCGCCTCCTCGATGAGATGTCGGCGGCGTCTGAGCGGCGCCACCAGGAGTTCATGGGGGTGGTGGAACAGATGCCTCAGGCCATTGAGTCCCTGGCTCATAGTGTGGTCGCTCTCGCGGCAGCGCACGACAGAGGGGTCGAACAACTCACGGCAGCGCACGACAGGGGTGTCCAGCAACTCGCGGCAGCGCAGGACAGGGGTGTCCAGCAACTCGCGGCAGCGCAGGACGCGACTCGCGAGATGAGTGGTGCCGTCCAGACACTGGCAGAGCTGATGCGGGCACATACCAGGGCAGTTCGGGCACTCACTTCTGCCAGACTCGCTGTGGGACGGAAGCATCGCCATGGCACCCGCCGCCCTGCTGCAGCACAGCGGTCTGGCCTCCACCAGATTGCAGCGCCTGCTGCACTGCCAGCCCGGCCGAGTGCCAGTGTGTCTGGCGAGCAGCGCGCGCCTGCCATCAGCCAGCTTGCCCCCATAGGTGCAGCCGACACTGCCACTCCCCCAGCCAAGGTGCGACGAGCTGCTGCTGAGACTGATGCTGGCCAGCCACAGCTGCAGCAGTCAGCAGCCGGCCCCTCCCGGGCCGGGCCTCGTCTAGGCCGACCCCCAAGGGCATCTTCCGACACGCATTGTGGCCCTCATGAGCTTTCCCCCAGCCTCCCCACACCCGCAGGGCCTAGGTTGAGGCGGAGCAGCAGGTCGAGCAGGGGCCGGAGAAGCCTGTCTAAGGACTCGCCCTCTCGGCACACCCATTAGAGTGTGGTGATAGCGGTTTCTTTTATATTGGGGGGCTTGTGTTCTGCGGGGGGCATTATTTTTGTAAGGCCGAGGATCCAGGCATTTTTTGTTTTTATGGGGGTGTTTGTGTTGTGGAGGGGGGGGGCTTATTTTTGTAAGGCCAATGATGAAGGCCATTTGGATGCCCAAGTTTGGTTAGTCCTCCCCAGGTTTTGGGAGTGACAGATGTTTTTGACTGTTTTTTGGGGGTCTTGTCTGTTTTTCTGTTTCATGTGGGAAGGGCCCTGAGTTTGTGAAATAAAGCTTTTTATTTATTCAGCATGTCCAGGTGTCATGTTTGAAGTGGTTGTTGCGTTAATCGGCTGAGGGCTTGCGGAGCGGCTGCCTTCAGGTGCGTTCATTGCCACAGGCCATTCCCTGACAGGGGGCCTAGAAGTGTCGATCAATAAGCCCCCGGCGGACGGCCCTTGGACCTTGTGGCTCCCTCCTGGGCTGGTACTCCTCCTCCTCCTCCTCCTCCTCCTCATGGTCCTCCTGCTCGTCCTCCTGAGGTGGTGGTGCAATGTCAGGTGGCAGTGCCTGAGTCCTGCGGATAGCCAGGTTGTGCAGCATGCAGCACACGACGACGAACTGGGAGACTCTATCCAGCGAATACTGTAGAGATCCGCCGGAACAATCCAGGCAGCGGAACCGTTGTTTGAGGACGCCTATCGTTTGCTCTATGATGTTCCTTGTGGCTTGATGGCTTTCGTTGTATGCCTCCTCCGCTGGGGTCCTGGGCGCACGGAGCGGGGTCATGAGCCATGTACACAAAGGGTAGCCCTTGTCCCCGATAAGCCATCCCCTTGGTGGAGGCTGTGCCTCGAACATGTCAGCCACAGTAGTCTGGCGCAGGATAAATGCATCGTGGCTGCTTCCTGGGAAGTGGGCATTGACAGCTAGGATGCGCTGCCTGTGGTCACACACCAGCTGTACATTTAGGGAATGGTAGCCCTTCCGGTTGCGGTAGTCCTCGGCATTGTGGATAGGTGCCCGCATAGCCACATGCGTGCAGTCAATGGCGCCCTGCACCATGGGGAAGCCCGCGATCCTGCCAAAACCGACTGCACGCTGCTCCTGCCTCTGTCGGGTCATGGGGAAGGAGATGAATTGGTGTCTCCTCGCGAAAAGTGCATCGGTGACCTGCCGGATGCAGCGATGCACGGCGAACTGGGAGATGTTCGCTATGTCCCCAGCAGCGGCTTGGAAGGAGCCGCTCGCATAAAAGTTCAGAGCCACCGTGACCTTCACTTCCACCGAGAGAGACGTCCTGCACATCAGCTGTGGACGCAGGTCTCTGTGAAGCAGCTGGCAGATCTCTGCAACCACCTCCCTTCTGAAGGGCAGCCTCTTCACACAATGCGCCGCAGTCATGGTGAGATAGGACACCTGCTGCCGGTATTGCCTGAGTGGGTAAGGCCTACGTTGCCGACGCCTGATGGCCCCTCTGCGTCTAGGCATGGCTGGCCCTCTCTCACAGCGTCTGCGAGCCCTTCGCACATAATGCTGCAACTGAGGGTTGGACCCCCATACAGCCCCCATAATCAAGTTGAAAACAGTGAAATCACAATGATTCAAATGTCAAAGCACTGGCCAGAAGCCAAAAATACCTCTTCTATGTTCTCCCAAATCAGTAAGCTCTGTCCCTTGGTCTCTGTCCAGAAATCCAAAGCAGTAAAGTCATTGCAGCAAAATGGCTGGGCTTTATAGGTCAGTGTAAGTGCCCTTTAATTAGCGCTCCCCGAGGCCCACAGGGCCTCTGTTGCGTTCCACTTCACAGTTCTTAGCAGCGCCACGCCCACATTGGGCGGGCGCCACTGAATTTCCGGTTTGGGGCGCACAAACAGCGTTGCACAACGAAATGACGTCATAAGCTGCGCGCGCAGCTGAGCGGGCGCTAGCACTTTGCGCCGGCGCTAAATGTCAACTGAATTTGGGCGTAGGCGCAGATCGGTCTGCGCCCGGGCGCTAAGTGCCTAGCGCTGGAAATAGACCCCTATTATGGCGCTAACGGCTGGCGCAACCAACTGAATTTCTAGGCCAATGCGTCCAATCGATGAACACTCAGTCGTTTCTTACCGTGCCAGGTCTGGGCTCAGGAATACCTTCAGTGAAACCTTTAAAAGCAGAAGTTCTAAACACGCCACTAATGTCCTTCATGGAGTACACGCATATTGCTGTTCCATTCCTGAGAAAAAGCAAGATATTTGATGGCATGTTCAGGTTAAGAAATAGAAATAAGACGAACTGTATTGAGTCTCCTGCAAGGTACTAAAATCGAAGACCCAAACCTTGGTTTTCCTGGCTGGGTTTGGACAAAATGTCCTCCGCCCAGTGAAACAATTTAAAAACTGTCTCTTAATTTTCTACAATACTTTCATCTCCTGAGTGCAGAATCTGAACCTGATGGATATTAGAGTGTAGGATCTGAATATGATGGATATTAGAGTGTAGATTTGAACATGATGATATTAGAGTGTAGGATATGAACATGATGGATATTAGAGTGTAGGATCTGAACTTGATGGATATTAGAGTGTAGGATCTGAACATGATGGATATTAGAGTGTAGGATCTGAACATGATGGATATTAGAGTGTAGGATCTGAACATGATGGATATTAGAGTGTAGGATCTGAACATGATGGATATTAGAGTGTAGGATCTGAACATGATGGATATTAGAGTGTAGGATCTGAACATGATGGATATTAGAGTGTAGGATCTGAACATGATGGATATTAGAGTGTAGGATCTGAACATGATGGATATTAGAGTGCAGGATCTGAACATGATGGATATTAGACTGTAGGATCTTAATAGGATTGCGTGGAGCTCCATGGGCACCGGGACTCTCTGGAACTTCACTCAGGCAGCCTTTCTCCGTGTATGAGTCCACATACTGGGAATCACAACTAAACCCAACCCTGCCCTCTCTCCATGTCCACGATAGTGCAATAGTGCCCAGGTGCACATTAAATGGTGAGGTTTTATTGCCCTCTCCCCCGTCCCCACATGGTTTGTTGCACCTTTTTCCCCTGGGAGAAACTGCCCCTTTAACCATGGACAAGGCCCGAAGTGTACTTCCTGCAAAGAGCGTTCCTTGGACGAGAAACCTCTCTGACCTCAACCTGCTCATCCCCACGTCGCTTACACACATTTCATGAAGTGGGGTTGAATGCCTCTTGCTCGATTGGATCCTAAAGACCTTCTAATGCCCAAGAGAGAGTTAATACATTTTTGCGATATTTATTCATGGTTCATTGAATCTCACTGCTTGGGAAAAGTGAAGCAATTTCTAACGTGCAATGAAGATGTGACTGTGCGGGGCGGGGGATTGCATCAATAACCTGAGCAGGTTGTTCCATGTCAGGCTTTGATGGACCAGCTTTTATTTTGCGTTGTGTTTCTATGTCCGAGGACCTAGTTTGCAATTCATGTGACTCACCAATTACTGTAAAAAATTCCATAAACTCTGTCTTCACTCTCATCGCTTGATCTAGCAATGAAGACGTCTTCAATCCTGTTGAAATGCACGTTGTTGGTGGGAATATTACACAGCAGTCGTGCTTTCAGAAAGGTCGTCCATTTATTTTGCAAGCGCTGCCTGGAACCGCCACTGTCATCCTTCAGAGAAAAGAGATCAGAGCCTGTAATATTGCATCACATGTACAGTAAACCTATTAGGAGAAGTGGAATGAAACTTGTCTACCATGAGGTGACCACAATGTGTGGTCCCAATGACTGAGTACTTAGAGCCACCTTAAATCCTTATGCTGTGACATCAATGAGCACCTCTTGCAAGCACTGTGATATAAACAAATGCAAGGTATCAATCGGAATTGTGTGAGTATAAGGTAAGGCTTTTACAATAACATATGGATTTACAGAGATATGTGTGAATACAGACTGCCCTTGCTGCAGTGTACCTTTCTGTAGGAATAGCACCAGTTACAGATAGTGATCATTGGATTCAACACTAGGTTCTACTGGATTGGGAGGACTCGTAAAAATCAACATTTCATTGTGCAGTACACACGTCTGCTGCATATATGACAAATAAAATTGAATTGAATTGAATTGAATTGATTGCGCCATGAAGCAACAGCAACAACAACTTGCATTTATATAGTGCTTTTAACATAGTAAAATGTTCCAAGGGCCTACACAGGAGCGATTATCAAACAAAATTTGACACCGAGCCACATAAGGAGATATTGGGAAAGGTGGCCAAAAGCTTGGTCAAAGAGGTAGGTTTTAAGGAGAGTCTTAAAGGAGAAGAGAGATGTGGAGAGGTTTAGGGAGCGAATTCCAGAACTTAGGGCCTAGATGGCTGAAGGCACAGCCACCAATAGTGGAGTGATTAAAATCGGGGATGCGCAAGAGGTCGGAATTGGAGAAGCGCAGAGATCTCGGAGGGCTGTAGAGCTGGAGGAGGTTACAGAGATAGGGCGTCCCTCGATGTTGTAAGTGGAGACAGTGATCTGGCCACCTGATGGCTCAGCAAGGAACAATGAGTCAAACAAACCCCAGAAAATCTCAGGTTCACTCTGTGGCCTGAGCGGCGTTGGGTGATCTCAGCTGGGATGATGGGGCTGCTCCGAGTGGCCCCTGTTGACTGTAGGTTAAAGGAGGGGAATATCGGCCGGGGTTCCCGCTTCCCAATCAGCCAATGACTCAGACTGGAAGGGAGGAGGTCGAGCAAGGACAGGATCGAGCTCAACTTTATCATCTTGTAACTCCAGGTTCTGCCTTTCAAAGCCGACAACGGCTCCTGGGGTTCGGCTGTGGCGGTTCCGTTGCCCAAAGAGGAGGGAGACCGGGACAGATCAGCGTCAGAGCAAAAGATGCAGAGATGGATTTAAATCATAGAATCACAGAAACTTACAGCACAGGAGGAGGCCATTCGACCCGTCATGCCTGTGCTGGCTCTTTGAAAGAGCACTCGGGCTTATTCCCACCCCCCCGCTCTTTGTCCGTAACCCTGTCAGTTCCTCATCCTCCAGAACCCATCCAACTCCCTTTTGAAATTATTTATGGAATCAGCTTCCACCACCTTCTCAGGACAGGTGTTCCAGATCCCAACAACTCTGAGTGACAAAAATTCTCCTCATCTCCCCTCTAGATCTCCTGCCAATGATTTTAAATCTATGACCTCTGGGTATTGACCCACTCACCAGGGGGAATAGTTTTTTTCTCTATCTACTCTATGAAAACGTCTCATCATCTTGAAAATCTGTATTAGGTCACCTCTTAACCTTCTCTGATCCAAGGAGAACAGTCCTAACTTTTCCAATTTCTGCTCATAACTGAAGTCTCTCAACCCTGGTAAACCTCCTCTGCACCCTCTCTGAGGCCTTTCCATCTTTCCTGAAGTGTGCTGCCCAGAATTGTCCACAATTCTGCAGCGGAGGCCTAGCTAGAGGTTTATAAAGTTCTAGCATGATCTCTTTGCTTTTATATTCTAGTCCTCTATTTAAAAACCCAAGTAACCCATATGCGTTTTTAACCACCTTTTCAACTTGCCCTGCCACCTTTAAGAAAACATTCAACGCTTTTATAAACAAAGTGGATCGGCCACTGGCTATCAAAGGAAATGAAACTCGGGCGGTTTCTGTAACAAGCACCCAATCTGCATCGTCAGTTGTACACTCAGTCAGTAAGTTGAAAACCTACCCCAGTGTTGGGATATGATTTTAAACAGGGCCCTAAAGGTGCTCTACAGAACACTGAGAACAGACAGCAGTAGCGCTCCACTCCCATCTCTCAGGAAAGTGTGACAACAGGTTAGAAACATAGAAGATAGGAGCAGGAGTAGGCCATTCAGCCCCTCAAGCCTGTACCGCCATTCAATGCGATCATGGCTGATCATCCAAATTCAGTATCCTGTCCCTGCTTTCTCCCCATACCCCTTGATCCCTTTAGCCTTAAGAAATATATCCAACTCCTTCTTGAATATATTTAATGAATTGGCCTCTACTGCCTTCTGTGGTAGAGAATTCCACAGGTTCACCACTCTCTGGGTGAAGAAATTCCTCCTCATTTCTGTCCTAATTGGCTTACCCCTTATCCTTAGACTGTGACCCCTGGTTCTGGACTCCCCAACCATCGGGAACATCCTTCCTGCATCTAGTCTGTCCAGTCCTTTTAGAATATTATATAAGTTTCAATGAGATCCCCTCTCATTCTTGTAAACTCCAGCGATTATAGTGAAGTTACGCGGTGATGTAATAAACACCCAGCTGAGAACGGCAGCAAGTCACGACATGATACGTTGGGCTCACCCACCTTACATACACGAGCAATCCGGGATATCCAGGGGTCAATGTCCGGGTTATCCGGCAAATTCTTTTCTCTGAAGAACATGTAAACCAGATCGTCCATCTGTGACATTCCTACAAACTTAGGATCTAAACGGAAGAAAGCAGGATTATAGATAAATAATATGAAGGCTCGGAGAGAACAGTCTGATGCAGATCAGGGGCAGCACATCTTAAACTGGAAACTAGAGACACAGTAAATAAAAGATGGCTGGCAGTCTGTGACAAGATGTAAAGAAAGAACTTGCATTTATATAGCGCGTTTCACGATCTCAGGACGTCTCAAAGCGACTTTATGAAGTGTAGTCACTGTTGTAATGTAGAAAACGCAGCAGCCAATTTGCAGACAACAAGCTCCCACAAACTGCACCGTGCTAAATGATCAGATCATCTTTCACTGATGGTGGTTGAGGAATAAATATTGGTCAGGACACCAGGGAGAAATAGTGCCATTGGATCTTTTACATCTACCCGAGAGGCAGCCGAAACACCTCCGACAGTGCAGCACTCCCTCAGTACTGCACTGAAGTGTCAACCTAGAGTTTGTGCTCAAATCTCTGGAGTGGGACTCGAACCCGCGTGATGCTATCTAAGGGTCCTGATGACATTCCAAACAATTGAAAGATTTGAAGCTCCAGCTTTTTCTATATCCTGTTGTCACGCACCTCCCCAATGTCAGGGAAAGTCTTCAGCCTTTCTCCCCGTGTGAGTCTGCGCTCATTCATGCCGTCACTGCTGGTGCAAGTGCTGAGTTTTCCATGTGGCTTTATGTCACGTCAAAAACGAAGGAGTTCGACCGAGATTACAGAATGTGTGAAACTCTCTGTCTTGTATATATCTCCCAAGCCCACGGGTTCCATTGAAGACACTAATGCAGGCGTGAAACCAACTGAAGCCTTGAACTGTGGAGCCCTGCTAACCAATTTGGGACAGGCTTTGCAACAAAATAGGAACTATTTGCTGCTATAAGTGTCTCCACAGACTTCAGTTTCCTCATATTGGGAGGAACTGAACTCAGCTGTTCCTTGTCAGTAAATCAGTCACAATACACGGTATTGCTTCACTCGTTGTCCCTGCTACATTAATATGTCACCTAGGTTTAGTTTTTTTAACCAACCCAGTCTGTGCTTCACTGCACAGAGAGGAAACCTGAAGCACAAGATAAGAACATAAGAACCATCACCAAAAAAGATTATCTGGTCATTATCACATTGCTGTTTGTGGGAGCTTGCTGTGCGCAAATTGACTGCTGCGTTTCCTACATTACAACAGTGACTGCACTTCACAAAGTACATCATTGGCTGTAAAGCGCTTTGGGATGTCTTGAGATTGTGAAAGGCGCTATAGAAATGGAAGTATTTCTTTTCGAGATGAGATAACTCAGCACAGACCACTGATCGAACTTGTGACCTTGCTGATCTATCTGGCTCAGCTATTTACAGCCTGAGCCACTGGATGAAACCTATGCAGTTGCACCAACTCTTGCAGAAGTTAAATCAGCAGCAGTTTGTCCTGTTGCACTGCTTCCGGGCAAATAACAAGAGCTTGAGGTTCTTCTAATTCACTTCAATGGCTAGCTGTTGCTCAGCAAACTTCAGTGCAGAGGATGAGAGTACTGTGATATTTGCCCAATTTAGCTGTCAGCTGTGGCTCAGTGTTAGCACCCTCGCCTCTGAGTCATGAGCTGTGGGTTCACAGTCCCACTCCAGAGACTTGAGCACAGAATCTAGACTGACACTCATAAGAACATAAGAAATAGGAGCAGGAGTCGGCCATTTGGCCCTTCGAGCCTGCTCCGCCATTCAATAAGATCATGGCTGATCTTCTGCCTCATCTCCACTTTCCTGCACTATCCCCATATCCCTTGATTCCCTTAATATTCAAAAATCTATTGATCTCTGTCTTGAATATACTCAATGATTGAGCCGCCACAGCCCTCGGGTAGAGAATTCCAAAGATTCACCACCCTCTGAAGAAATTTCTCCTCACCTCAGTCCTAAATGGCCGACCCCTTATTCTGAGACTGTGACCCCTGGTTCTAGACTCCCCAGCCAGGGGAAACATCCTCCCTGCATCTACCCTGTCAAGCCCTGTAAGAATTTTGTATGTTTCAATGAGATCACCTCTCATTCTTCTAAACTCTAGAGAATGTAGGCCTAGTCTGCTCAATCTCTCCTCATAGGACAGTCCCGCCATCCCCAGTGAGCCAATTAATGTTGAATGAAATCATGGTTTCTCTCAAAATGAACTCAGCATGAAGCTGTCATATTCAACCTGTTTCATTATTGTTCATGGTTTTCATTTGAGCACAGATGGCAAAGTTTATGGAATAGCTTGTTTTACCCAGAGTCTGACTGGACTACAAGTGCAGCTGATAGAAAAAGGAGAACAAACATGATTACAGCAAAAGTTCTTACATTTTAAACCAAACAGTTCAGTATCAGTAAAAAAAAAGTACTCAAGATCAGCCAAAGTTTTTGCTCTTAATGATATATCTATAAGAATGTCAAGGCATACACATATTTTTTTTTCCAGCATCATTGCTGATGCTTTTATTCATTGTCAACAAATCAACAGAAGATAATGAAGTCTTTAAAACATGCAGGGCAGTCAGTCTGCTAATCGTAAGGAGATAGCAGGATGTTTCATGCAGTAGTTGACTCTAATATTCGGTTGGTCCAAATGTGGCTTATTTTCCATTTTGCAATGTCTGAAGGAGATTTAACGGCCTCTTCCCCCTCGGCGTCCATGACGCCTCCTCCTCCTCCTTCTCCTTCTTCTTCTTCCACCACGTCTTCTGCCTCTTCCATAACTTCTCCTAGATTGGCTTCTTGCCATAGTGGTACTTTGGCTTCACTCTGACTATTGCAACCACTTGAGAAATGTTGGCAGTTTATATAGTGCTCGGTTTGTAATTTTCCCCATGACACCCATTATGATGTGTACATGTGCATGACACCCATTGTGATGTGTACAAGTGCTTAACATGTTAACATATGCCCTTATATTGTGTTTCTGCCCATACTGATGTACACAGTGTGCATTTGCTTACATTTTGTGCCCTTTTATGGTATTGATGTGCATGTGTAACTTACATTTTGCTGCATTTGACCCTCATCATCCCTTATTAGGTGTTGTTGTGGACGTTAAATGCGGTTATTTAAATGTCACTAATGTGGTGGTTGTTGTTAGATCCGTGTGTTAATGGAGACATGGAATGCAGGAGTTGATTTAACAAGTGTTTACTGAACAAAGTCTGGAGGTGAACTAACAACACAAGACGTTACACAGGCTTATATACCCGAGTGGTCACTACTGGTACTACAGTATACAGGGGCTTCAAAAACATAGTTCCTCTTCAAGGTACATACACTACAATTCCTCCCCTTTTAGATAAATAGTACATAACATTTTAAGTAATCATTAAATAACATTTTTACAAGAACAATAATATACACATTTGCTGAAGTTAATCAATTACAAATTCAGCCTCTCTGGAGGCTTCCTGACTCGGTCCGGATAACGCCTCGGTGGTGTAGTAGGTTCTTTTAGCAAGGTCGATTCGGCTTCAATGCCAGTGTCGGGTTCATCTGGTTCCAGTATCACCGGATCGGAGGTAGATACTATGGGTATCTCTGCTTCATCACTAGGCGTATAGAGTTGTGGTGTAGGTTGTCCTTTTTCGGATGACTCTATGATCTGGTCAGCATGGCGCCTTATTATGCTTTCTCCAATGTCCACGGTATACATCAGTGGTCCTAGTCGTGTGCAAATAGTTCCAGGCTGCCATTTCTCGGTATGGTAGTCCCAGGCCAAAACTGGTTGACCTATCTGGAAGGTTCTAGTTGGCCTTTCATTCATGCTTTGAAATTGCCAGTTCTCTACGTCCCTTCTGACGTTTGGCTTGACCAAATCCAGCCGGCATCTTAGTCTTCTATTGAAAAACATCATGGCAGGGGTTTGGTTTGTAACCACATGTGTTGCATTCCTGTACGCAAACAAGAAGTTATCTACCTTATGTTGTAGATTTATGTCTTCATTACCCATGGCCTTTATGGCCTTCTTGAAGGTCTGGACAAACCTTTCAGCCAATCCATTGGTGGCGGGATGATATGGGGCGGACGTGTAGTGCTTAACCTCATTGTTTTTTAAGAACTTCCTGAATTCTTCAGATACAAATTGCGGTCCATTATCAGAACAGATCTGTTCAGGCAGCCCATTCCTGGCGAATATGGTCCTTAATACTGTGATGGTTTTTTCCGTGGTGGTGGAGGACATCTTTATTACCTCCGGCCACTTGGAGTGTGCATCCACCGCGATTAAGAGCATTGAGTCCATAAATGGACCAGCAGAGTCGATATGTACCCTTTGCCATGGAGATGAGGGCCACTCCCATGGATGTAGTGGGGCTTGTGGTGGGGCGTTTTGGACCTTCTGGCATCCTAGACAGCTCTTGGTCATTTCTTCGATGTCTCCATCGATACCTGGCCACCACACAAATGCTCTGGCTAAGTTCTTCATTTTCACTCCACCCAGATGCCCCTCGTGAAGCTCCTTTAGCACTCTATCCTTGAGTTTGGGTGGAATCACCACTCTGGATCCACACATCAAGGTTCCTCGGCACACTGACAGCTGTTCTCTTCTTTGCGAGAATGCTGGCAACAGTGGTTCGCCATGTGCTGGCCATCCCTTCACCGTTAAATCGTAGACTCGTGAGAGAGTTGGGTCATTTCGCGTTTCCTTTTCAATGGTAGAATTTGTTACTGGTAGACATGGTCGAGTGGAATATCTCCACTGGGTCCACTGTAGGCGCCTCTTCCACCGTTGGCAACGGTAGGCGCGATAACCCGTCAGCATTCCCATGCTGTTTTGTTCCTTTGTACTCTATGTCATATTGGTGTGCCCCTAGGAAAAGGGACCACCTCTGTAGCCTTTGCGCTGTCATAATGGGAACGCCCTTTTTAGGGTTGAATATGGAGACGAGGGGTTGATGGTCAGTCAACCAGGTAAATTTTTGTCCGTGTAGGTAATGGTTGAATTTCTTCACCCCCCACACCAGGCTGAGTGCCTCCCTGTCGATCTGGGCATAGTTACGCTCAGCTGAGTTCAATGAGCGTGACGCAAAAGCTGTCGGCCGCTCCGAGCCATCAGGGAATCTATGCGATAATACCGCTCCCACGCCGTAAGGGGATGCATCGCACGCCAGTCTGATTGGCAGTGATGGGTTGTAATGAGCCAACACTTCCCTGGACGTGATCAAGCCTTTGCATTTATGGAAGGCACGTTTACAGTCTTCGCTCCATTTCCAAACTACTCCCGTTTGTAGCAGTGCGTTAAGCGGGTGCAGAACCGTCGACAAGTTTGGTAAAAATTTATGATAGTAATTTACTAATCCCAGGAACGACCTTAATTGTGAGACATTTTCAGGCGCTGGGGCCTTTACGACCGCTTCAATTTTTTCAGATGACTTATGCAACCCTTCTTCGTTAATGACATGGCCACAATATGATATTTGTTTCTGGAAGAATTCGCACTTGGGGCGATTTGCTCATAGGCCCCGTTCTCTCAGCCTCGTGAGCACCTGCTCCAAGTTGGCAAGGTGCTTGTTGTCGTTTTCTCCTGTTACAAGGATGTCGTCTAGGCAGCATTGAGTCCCCGGAATCCCTTGCAGGACTTGCTCCATAGCTCTTTGCCAGATAGCCAGAGCTGATGCCACTCCGAAAACCAATCAATTGTACTGGTACAGGCCTTTGTGTGTGTTTATCGTGAAACATTTTTTAGAGGCCTCCTCAACCTCCATCTGTAGATATGCCTGTGCTAAGTCAATTTTGGTGAAACGTTTCCCTCCGGATAGTGAGGCGAAAATATCTTCTATCCTCGGAAGAGGATACTGTACCATGTGAAGAACCGGGTTTACAGTCACCTTGAAGTCCCCACAGATGCAAATTTTTCTCTGTTCTTCAGATTTATCATTATTCAACGTTTGCTTCATGACCGGGATGATGGGTGTTGCCCACTCTCTCCAATCTACCTTGGATAACAACCTGCTTTTTCCAAATTCTCCAGCTCTGCCTCGACGGCTGGACGAATTGCGTATGTCACCGGCCTTGCCTTAAAAAACTTGGGAATTGCCGCATCTTCCACTTTTATTGAGGCGGTGGCGCCTTTCAGGGTTCCTAGTTCCTGTTGAAACACTTCTTTGGCGTTAGCCAAGATTTCTTTTAATCGTCCAGGTATGACATCATCATCGTTTTTTTTCTTACTGGTCACCGTCAGTGCCTGAATGGAGTGCCAGTCTAAACGTATCTTTCTGATCCATTCACGTCCCAACAACGGTGGACCACCATCTTGCAGAACGTATAAATACAACTTCTGTATTTCCTTGCTGTTGTATACAACAGGCACCCTTATTTTCCCTCTGGGGTATACTTTCTGCCCCGTATATGTCTTCAAGACAATGGATGTGTCTTTCAAAGGTATATGTGGAAATAGCCGCTCGTAATCCCGTCGACTCATGACGGTCAGAGCTGATCCTGTATCTAGCTCCATTTTGACTGGGGACCCCGCTATCATGAGGGTAACCCAAATGGTCTGGTAATCTTCTTTGGCAATTACATTATGTAATTTGAGACAGCTTAGTCTCTTGTTTCCGGAGTCACTATCGCTCTTCTGGCCTTCGGAGCTACTGTCCGTCATCATTTGTACCTTTCTGTACTTTTCCTTATTGACCTTTTTACTGTCAGCGGATTTCTTTCCAGATCTGCATACACGTGCAATGTGTCCCATCTTTCCGCATTGCCTGCATGCTTTGTCCTTGAACCAGCCGTCCTTCTGGTCATGGGTGGATCTGCCGCAGCGATAACATCTCTCGAAACCCCGTGTCATTTCATGGGTGCCGAAGTCCTGTGGCTTTTGCTGTATCTCTGCAGCTCCTCTTGCTGCTGCTTCATATGATACAGCCACACTGAAAGCCTTGTCCAGTGTTAAATCTTTCTCAGAAAGTAGTCTTTTCTGTGTTCCTTCGCTTAGGAGACCGCAAACGATTTTGTCTCGTAGAGAATCTGCCAGTCCTGCCCCGAATTGGCAGTGCTTTGACAGCTTTCGTAATTCGGTGAGGTAATCAGCGTTACTTTCATTCTTGTGCTGATTCCTCCTGAAGAATTTGAATCGTTCCACTATCAGCAGCGGTGTTGGGTTTAAGTGCTCCTGTAAGGTATCAACAATCTCCTTAAAATTCTTGTCCATCGGTTTGGCTGGAGTGATCAAGTTTCGTAACAGCCCGTATGTCCTTGCGCCCATCAGATTTAGAAGTACCAATGCCTTTTTATCATCCGCTACTTCATTCGCCTTGCAATATACCTCCACTCTTTCCACATATGTGGTCCAATCTTCTATATCACTATCGAAAGCAGTAATATTGCCAGTCTTCGGCATCTTGAAAATCTAAAATGGCGCTTCCCACGCTTTTCCTCCGTCCCCGATGGATCAAAATGGCGCCTCCCGCGCTTTTCTTTCTTCCCCGCCAAGTTAAGATGGCGCCTCCCGCGCTTTCCCGCCGCTGCCGCTGCTGCCAACGCTGTTCTCCGCGGTTCCTGTTGCGACTTGCAGCTTTTCGCTTCAATAGTTTCTCCATTACTTGGAGAACCGTTCCCGTCGTGGAGCGGACCCTCTGGGACTTTCCCCTCCCTCTGCTCGGTCCGAACGCCAACCTGCTTTGCAGCACCGGCCGTGCCCTGAGTGCTCCACCCTCTCTCTCTCTCTTTGCTTCTGCTTCCCGACTCGCTGCCCGGCCCCATTGCAGAGCCACTCGATCGAGCTCTAGCCCGCTGCAGCCCAGGAAGGATCAGTGCACTACCTGCCACCAGCCCGTTTAGCTGGGGAAACCACAGACTGGAGACCAAGCCTGGCCCTCTTTTTTGAGTTTCTTCGAGTTATTTTTTTTTTTCTTGCTTCTGGCTTCGACCTTCGTCTGAGGAATCGATCCCCTTGAGGTGCTGCCGAATTGCAGGTAAGTTTGTTTCTAACTCGTCGCCACTGTTAGATCCGTGTGTTAATGGAGACACGGAATGCAGGGGTTGATTTAACAAGTGTTTACTGAACAAAGTCTGGAGGTGAACTAACAACACAAGACGCTACACAGGCTTATATACCCGAGTGGTCACTACTGGTACTACATTATACAGGGGCTTCAAAAACATAGTTCCTCTTAAAGGTACATACACTACAGTTGTGTGCAACCGTATAAAAACATACTCAACTGCAGACCCTGTTTCTCTTCTGTAGTACAGGAAACTTCGCGATATCCGGCACCGACGGGACCGAGCTGCTGCCGATCTATCAAAACTTCTGGATAGACCAGCGCTAATGTTGAAGGATACGGAGGTTTTCATCTCCGTATCTGACATCAAACACTGTTGCTTAGCAACAGCTTGTAAACACTCAGCCCGTACCTTGGAAGCGTCTCTGAAGCTGTTGCTAAGCTACAGAGATGCTTTCCAGAGCCTGACTGTTAAAAAAATGCTAGGAGAAGAAAAAAAAACTAACCAAAACGGCTGCTGATTTCTGCCGTTAGATCGAAGTTTCCGGACATACAACCTCCGGATAAACCAAAGTTTCCTGTATAGCATAAAGCAGGACCAAGGAGGTGGGCAGTTGAGTTTGAACAGGGAGACAGCTGAGGTGGTGCCAGGACTAAAGCATGCCCGAGAAGTGCAGCTAAGATGGGGGCCTGAAATGAAGCAAAGGGATAAGGCAGAGCCAGGGCATAAGCCAGATGAGCAGCCCTGAACTGGAGCCAAGGCACAGCCAGGTGTTGCATGCCTGAAGTGGAGCTTAGGATGAGGGCTCAAAATGGAGTGGAATAAAGCAGAACAAATGAAGTGGAGTCAGAGGAGAGCAGGCCTCAATTATAGCCACACACTGGACCTAAAGTGGAGCTGAAAGAAAGCCACCAGAATAGTCCTGAATCAGAACCATGTAAAAAGAGGCAATGATAAAACTTACAAAATAATAAAAATTATTTAAATTCTATTGAGAAAATGTGTTGAGTTTCCTTTTCTACTGGGGGAACTTTCAGGCCCCCCACTGGGCAGAAATGGGGTGACATGCCACCACGTTCCTGCCGGCAGTGTGGCCGACTATCTCCCCCAAGAATCTACCGCTGAGCACCTCCCCTCCCGAGTTTCCACCCGGGGGCAGCCTGAAAATATCCCCTAAAGGAGTAGATTTTAACACTTGGGTGGCCAAATGTACCAGGATCACTCACCCGCCTGTACCAGGAACAAAAGAGGCCAGAGCCATTTCGAGACCTGGACCTCATTTATTTGGAACCGACAAGCTGTGCCCGCCCCAAATGGCTGTTCTGATGCTGCTCGCTGGATCTGGACCAGCACAATAGCAATTTACAAATGGAGGGAGAGGACTTAGTAGACATCCTTCTCCCTCCATTTCTACTCCCCATTTCCTCATCTACTAAGGGCTTAGTGTCGGCTGAGACCGCAACACATTTCCTCTTCTCTTTTGCCCCTTTATATTCCCGGCTGCCTCTTCTGCCCAATTTGACGCAGGATAACAGAGGAAAATCAGGCCCATATAATCTACAGGTTTTTAAAACCCAAGCTTCGGGTCACTTGATCATTACCTTTTTTCTCCCACTTTGGTACCTGTGTTCAAATTGAGTCCACAAAGAAAGCATCCTCTTTTAGGAAGGTATAAGTCTGGTAACCACTAACCCAATAACAGTGACTGCATAATGCCTTTTTATTAACTATTTTTTAAACCTGGCCAGCCACTTTCAATCAGATTCCTGCCCAGATATTTATCCAGGTCTCTTTTGAAGGCATTAACTGCTTTTTCTTGAGATTCTGTTCCATGTATGCAATACTCTCTGGAATCACATTGGCATGCTTATGAGTTGTAAAATTCCTTTGTCCACAATTTTAATGCAATTTATTTTTGTTGGGTGTTTACCTCTATTCAAACCAAAGGATTCTATTGAAATGCAGTAAGCATTCCTATGGTAATACTGCACCTCACCGATACCTCTGATGTGAATTTGCGTGGGAGTTCTCTCGCTGGCCTGCCGTAAATTAGACAGAAGAGCTGCTGAATCCCCAGGTGTAAATGGTGTTCATGCCTCTTTGCTGGTGTTTCTGCAACTCTTCCGCTGAAGTTACGGTGGAATTTCACCCCTCTAGTGTCACTTGAGGCCTGTTATTTCTGAACCGGTGTCCTCTAGTTCTGTTAAATGGCCCGTTAGCACATACACTACATTGTTTTTGTCTCTGGTCTCTGGATATAGGCTGCCTTTATTGCCCATCCTAGTTGTCCTGCGAAGGTGGTTGTGGGCTGCTTTCTTCAGCAGTTATTTTTACAATTAGTTAAGTGATTTGCAGGGCCACGAGTTGGGCTTTCCAAATTTTTGAAGAGGACATCACCAATGACCTATACAATGTTAGGATAGTTTCCTCTGACTTATAATGAAATGTTGAGTTGAATCCCAGTTCTTGACTAGCTTCACTGATGAGTTTCATATTGAAAAGTTTTTTTGAATTGTCAAAACCTTTTCCACTTTTGCTCATGGATGTCTCATGTTTCCCTTTCAAATGTGCAGCACCAATTTATTGCCAACCCTCAACACATTTGTTACTTGATCCATGACCCTTTGAACACTTCTCCCTTACACTTGTCACCTGGCCAAACCTTAGCACCATCAACAAATGTTGTGGCATATATAACTGCTGGATGTCATGAACATCAGGGGACTTTGTCATTCTCCTGAATCCAGAGCTTTCATTGTAGGTTGAAGAGAAGATTGGTCAGTGCTGAATAAGCTCGCATTAGACTGTGTACTCAGTGTAGAATTAAATCACATAGAATTTCCAGCACAGAAACAGGCCATTTGGCTCAACTGGTCCATGCTGGTGTTTGTGCGCCACACAAGCCTCCTCCCACCCTTCTTCACCTAACCCAATCTGCATACCTTTCTATTCCTTTCTAGCTTTGGCTTAAATGCATCTCTGCTATTCGTCTCTCAACTACCCTATGTGATAGCAACTTCCACATTCTAACTACTCTCTGGGTAAAGAAGTTTCTCCTGAATCGTTATTGGATTTATTTAAGACTATCTTATATTTATGGCCCCTAGTTTTGGACTCCTCACAATGGAAACATCAAGTAGAAAGAGAAGGAGGTGAAATCATCCAGAGTTTCCAATGCTGATAGTAGCCAGTGAATTCTGCTGGAAAAGCTTGTTTATAGACATGCATTGAGGACAGGATTAGATTCATTTTGGGATGAGAGGGTTGTCCTATGAGAAGAGATTGAATGGATTGGGCCTCTACTCTCTGGAGTTTAGAAGAATGAGAGGTGATCTCATTGAAACATATAAGATTCTGAGGAGGATTGACAGGGTAGATGCTGAGAGGTTGTTTCTCCTGGCTGGTGAGACTAGAACTAGGGGGCACAGTCTCAGGATAAGGGGTTGGCCATTTAAGACTGAGATGAGGAGGAATTTCTTCACTCAGAGGGTTGTGAATCTTTGGAATTCTCTACCCCAGAGGGCTGTGGATGCTGAGTCGTTGAGTATATTCAAGACTGAGAGCGATAGATTTTTGGACTCTAGGGGAATCAAGGGATATGGAGATCGGGTGGGAAAGTGGAGTTGAGGTCGAAGATCATCCATGATCTTATTGAATGGCGGAGCAGGCTCGAAGGGCCATATGGCCTACTCCTGCTCCTAATTCTTATATTCTTATGTTCTTATTTGTGATATCTCTCAGGATCAATTATCCCATCAAACTTATAGTCTAGGCTCACATATGAAGAATGATCATTGGGGTGAGGAGAGAAGAAATGAGAACACTGGAATGTAAAAATACATATTGTGAACCAGTCTGGTGAACCTTTGTTGCACTCCCTCTATGGCAAGTATATCCTTCCTTAGGTAAGGAGACCAAAATTGTACACAATACTCCAGGTATGGTCTCACCAGGGCCCTATATAATTGCAGTAAGACGTCTTTACTCTTATACTCAAATCCTCTTGTAATAAAGGCCAACATATCATTTGCTTTCCTAATTGCTTGCTGTACCTGCATGTTAACTTTCACTGATTCATGTACAAGGACACCCAGGTCCCTCTGAACACCAACATTTCCCAATCTCTCATCATGCTTTTCTATTTTTCCTACCAAAGTGGATAACTTCACATTTCCCCACATTATATTCCATTTGCCATGTTCTTGCCCACTCACTTAACCTGTCTATATCCCCTTGAAGCCTCCTTGCATCTTCCTCACAACTTACATTCCCACCCAGCTTTGTATCATCAGCAAACTTGAATATATTACATTTGGTCCCCTCATCCAAATCATTGATGTAGATTGTGAATAGCTAAGGCCCAAGCACTGATCCTTGCGGTACCCCACTAGTTACAGCCTGCCAACCTGAAAATTACCCATTTATTCCTACTCTCTGTTTTCTGTCCGTTAACCAATCCGCAATCCATGCTACCCCCAATCCCATGAGCCCAAATTTTGTTTAATAACCTTATCGAACCTTTTGTTTAATAACCTTATCGAACCTTATGGCACCTTATCGAATGCCTTCTGAAAATCCAAATACACCACATCCATTGGTTCCCCCCCTTATCTATTCTGCTAGATACAACCTCAAAAACAGATTCGTCAAACACGATTTCCCTTTCATAAATCCGTGTTGACTGCCCAATCCTATTATGATTTTCTAAGTCCTTAATAATAGATTCTAGCATTTTCCCTACTACTGATGTCAGGCTAACTGGTCTGTAATTTCCCGTTTTCTCTCTCCCTCCTTTCTTAAAGTTGACTCCGATCCTTTCCTCGCCCGACATCCCCAAATGCGCGCTTCCGGCTAAGATCGCAGCTGGATATTCAGCAAACGAAATCCAGGATCCCTGGCATCGGTTACAGTCATTCGCTAATATTGGTAGACAGGAAAGCAGCAGTTCTTCTGTGGTCACCTCACCCTTCTAAAGGGGATGGATGTTGTGCTGAACTGCCTCGGGATTCCCTCGCTGTCACAAGTTGAGCAAATCCCATCTGGCCCCCTGAATGGCTCAGCGAATTTAGCCAATGACTTGCTGAGCCACACAGACCAAGGAAATGTCAAGTTGACCAGTCTGGTCTGTGCTGAGTTCACTGATCAAAGCTGGGGGCTATTGAGGGGGCCACAACTGGTCTCGTTGCCCATAGGTCAAGGGGGGATAACGGCTCGGGATCCCGACCCCAATCATTATCCAAAGGCTGCTGCTGGAAATGCACATTTGGGGATGTCGAGTGAGGAAAGGATCGGAGTGAACTTTAATCCCTCCCCCCACCTTCCAGAATGCAGCAGTTCTTAAAGGGCTGTTGCTCTTTCTGTTGTAGCACACTGTTCTGCCTGGGTATGGTGAAGAAGATGGAGTGCCAAGGGCCAAGTGCCAGAAATGTCCTCTTCATTGGGGGGAGATGTTGGATGAGTTACATGAGCAGCGTCTCCAATTTTTGTGGCAGAGGGAGCCCTCCTCTCAGAACCAATGTGCAGCGAGTGCGACAGGAAGTCATGCACAGAATGAATGTAGTCTCCTATGTCTGTACATCACGGGAGCCGTTAAGGAAGAGTTTTCCTGGTCTGAGGAAGACTGCCAAGGTATGAGTTGCCTATAGTTCACCAACCCAAGTGAAATAAATGCTTGTATTGCGCATGGAACAAGCACTGAGGCCCCAACATGGTGTGGTATCAGCAATGCAGCACAGAAAGCACTGGCACAACCCCTCACACCCTGCACATCTAAAGTGGCACACAATTGTCGAATGTAGGCTGTGCTACCAAAATCTAAAAGTCTACGTTTTGTCTATTTGCAAAGGAGAAAGGCGCCCACAGCCACCAGGAGAGAACTCAAGAGTGTTGGCAGCAGCCCAGAAACATCATGGGGCAGAAATTCGTCAACAGGCGCCCCAACCGAGAGGCCCGAGGTCAGCCCAGAATTGGGCCTCGGGCCTCATTTACGTTTAATGCGTGAGCGTCTGGTACCCGCCACGCCTCCACAGGCAGCTCGCACATGTGAGGAACACGAATATCGGGCCGTTTGCCTTGCTGGCTGTGGCCTGAAGACAAGTCCCGGGAGTGGGGGCAGGCAGTTGGGGCGGGCAATGGGTGAGGCACAATCGCGATGACTGTTGAGTCGGGGAAGCACTCCTGCTTCTGGTGGCTCCACAGGAAACTTCCTTTTAGTTGGAAGCCACCGTGGCTACTGAAGAATCCTGACGCCTGCTCCGCTCAGCACCGCCCGATTCCAGTGGGAGAATCAAAAACAAGCACTCAGTCCCTCACTTACACGTGTAAGGAACCTGTCGCCTGTTTTAGGCGGCCATCGGGGATGCCTGAATAATGACCCGACCCAATTTCGGTTCGGGCGTTTGTCAGGCATCCCTAGGGCACAGGACGTTGGGGTCCTCAAAATTGGGCCTCGTTATGTCTCATTTTATGCTTGTATAATGGGCACAATGAGGTCCAAGATCAATCCCCATGAGTGTGGAGTGCTGCCCTCAGCCCTTTATTACCAGTGAAAAGAACAAGCAGTAAATGATTACCCAGGGGATAGAAGAGTTATTTCCTTGTTGTTAAAAATACAAGCAGAAGTTTAAAATGAAAATTAACCCCATGACTGTGTCGCCGTGATGGTCTTCTCTGTAACTCAGCGAGTAAGTGAAGTATTAGGTGCAACATTGAGCCACACAAGGTTCAATCTCCAGTCCATGCTGAGGTCTCTGATCTGAACCAATGTGGTGGTGGCTGGGGGGGGGGGGTTGGGGGGCGGGGTGGGATATTCTATTGGCCTCAGTATCCCCGGAAGGGAAGTTCCAGACCTATTCCCTAGCCTATAACTGCTGGTGTGTGTGGTGCTTGTTAGTGAACCTCAGGAGGCACTCACGGAACTGATCCTGTCGTGAGGTACTGCTATTAAGAGAGGAGGGGTTATGGAAGAAAATTGGAGATGGAAAAAAAATATGACAACCCTGCAGTAGTGACGTGGGAGAGAGATACGCGGAGCTCGAAACATTTAACAAGGGTGGGAAAAACAATTGTGTTCACACTTACCAGCCATCCACTTGTCAACAGAATGTAACCACAACATTTCACCTGCTCTTCTATACCCTCGAAGATGCACACTGTTTCCATTATTATATAAAGGTGCTACAGAATAGAGTCGTTCTTCTGTAATTAGAAGTAAACACACACACTGAGTGAGCTGGTCCTTGGTGTCCAAAGGATTCTGAGCTTGAATTGCAAGGGGACCTACCCACAACCAATGAAGTGACGGCCTGTTTTGGAGTGTAAGGACAGACACCCATTCCTAAGGGACGTTGTCCTCCGTTGATAATTAGATTAAATTTACCTTTGAACTGTGTAAAAAAAAAAAGGTTGGTTAGCATTTTTATTTTCTAAAATGAATGGTTTAATCTGATGTAACAGATGACCAGTGGTCCAGGAGGGATTATTACTTAAATAGAAAGAAAATATTGCGTGCGGAAGCAACTCCATTATTGTTGTATCACCCGACTGCCAGGATGGGAGATGACGATCTAGTTGGACTTTGGTCTTTTTAACTCTAACAATTCCTATGTTGTTGTCCCAGGATTCCTTGGGGTGCCGCAGGGATCAGTGTTGGGGCCTCAGCTATTTACAATCTATATTAATGGCTTAGATGAGTGGACCGAGCGTAATGTATCCACGTTTGCTGATGATACAAAGCTAGGTGGGAAAGTAAGCTGTGAGGAGGACAGAAAGAGGCTGCTAAGGGATATAGACAGGCTAAGTGAGTGGGCAAGAATGTGGCATGATGGAGTATAATGTGGGGAAATGTGAGGCTATTCCACTTAGGTAGGAAGAATACAAAAAACAGAATATTTTTTAAATGGTGAGACACTATTAAATGTCCTTCTACACAAAACACAGAAAGTTAACATGCAGGTACAGCAAACAATTAGGAAGGCAAATGGCATGTTGGCCTTTATTGCAAGGGGCTTGGAGTACAAGAGTAAGGAAATCTTGCTGCAATTGTACAGGGCTTTGGTGAGACCACACCTGGAGTATTGTGCACAATTTTGGTCTCCGTACCTAAGGAAGAACATACATGTCTTCGAGGGGGTGTAACGAAGGTTCACTGGATTGATTCCTGGGATGAGAGGGTTGTCCTAGGAGGAGAAATTGAGTAGACTGGGCCTATACACTCTGGAGTTTAGAAGAATGAGAGGTGATCTCATTTGAAACATACAAGATTCTGAGAGGGGTAGTCAGGGTAGATGTGGAGAGGCTGTTTCCCCTGGCTGGAGAGTCTAGCTAGGGGGCATTGTCTCAGGATAAGGGGTCGGCCATTTAGGACTGAGATGAGGAGGAATTTCTTCACTCAGAGGGTGGTGAATCTTTGGAATTCTCTGCCCCAGAGGGCTGTGGAGGCTCAGTCGTTGAGTATATTCAAGACAGAGATCGATAGATTTTTGGTCTCTAAGGGAATCATGGGTTGTGGTGATTGGGAGGGAAAGTGGGGCTGAGATCGAAGATCAGCCATGATCTTATTGAATGGCGGAGCAGGCTCGAGGGGCCGAATGGCCGACTCCTGCTCCTATTTCTTACGTTCTTATGTTCTTGTCTCAGAATGTATTTCATCAGAAATAAGCATGCTCAGCGACAGTGCAATTACCAAAGTAGTCGAGATACATGATACGTTTATTACAATTTGACTCCTTCCTTTGAAATGATGTCAGGCATTTTAGAGGCATGGCCATGAAATTGGGTTTGTGAAATTTGCTTTGTAGAAGGAGGAACACCATTTGCATCACACTAATGTCCATGGGATTTCCTCGATTACGTTGCAGGTTTGTGGCGCATTGGGGGGTAATTCTGACTTTGGGAAATAGTGTATAACAGGCAATAACGGCTTAACCACCAAATATACACTCTGACCGATCGGGAGAGGTGTATAACGGTCGAATGATCCGATATCACCCGCTGTACACTATCGAACAAAGTCAGAATTGCCCCCAGTGTGTCTGAGCTCCCTCCCATGCTGTCTCTCTACCCAACTTTGGCAACAACTTTAAGGTGAAACTCACAATTAGGAGGAATAAATTATCCAAAATTACTTACGAATAGCCAACATCGTGGTTCCTGGGCATTGGTTCCACACAGAAGAATGTGAGTTGCGTTGAATCTTTGTAAGACCATGACAAAATTCTCACAGTAACCCTGGAGTTAAATAAAGGTCATAAATGTTTAAACCTTGTTAAAGAAATGGGACAGCACAATACCGCAGATACCCATTGAAAGAGATATCATTCAAAATGTGTTTAGGAAGGTTTCTAAATAATATATGAAAAATCTCAGGCCAAAAATGCCACAGCCCGTCCAGCACAACAACCTCAGCAACTCCAACGGGTGTGTGGCCTGGAAATAGGCCGAGACCTGCAGGAGCTTTTGTTTGGAGTGGAGGCCAGGGCCTTGCTCCAAACAAGGCCGCTGACGCTGACTCCCTGAGGCTTGACAAATCCTCGGAGGCTGATATGTTGAGAAGAAGGAGATGGCGGAATTGGGGGTCTAATTCTGGGCCATGAGGAGGGAAGGGAACAATTTTAAAAACATTTTTTTTTAAAGACGGTTGCTGGCGATATAGTCTAGCTTTTCGGGGTGGGGAGGGAGGACACAGCATCCCTCCCAAGCCAACAGGCCAAACGCTGCATTTTGCAGCTTCCTTGGATTAGCGGGCGCCCGGGATGAATCCCTAGTAACACAGGTGCCCACTAGCCCTATGCAAATGAGGTGCCCTCCACCAACCCCACCTACTCTGAAAGGGACAATGCTGGAGGGCTCGGGCAGTCAATGCCTGAAACTTCATGTTGGAAAAGCCGGTCGCGGGCTGCGCGGGACCAGCAGACAGCTGTGCGTCCGCGCAGCTCAGAGGGAACATTGCTTGTGGTGTATGTAACCTGTACCACCTTAAGGGACTACCTTAAGAGATGGACTACTTTCTCTTGGCTACTGTATATTGTAGTACCGGTGGTGACCACACCGGTATATAAACTCTGTGTAGTAATTTGCTAAGCAGTTCAGCCCTGACCTTCGATTAGTAAAGACCTGTTTAAGTTATTCTTGTTGTCTGTGTCCAGTGATTTAGAATAAGCATATCTGGGACACTCAGACTCAACATTGCTTATGTCTGACCTTTACATGTTAGTCATTCCCATGTCCACATTGATAATGAAAACTGCACGTTATTAACTGGCCTCTGAAGTGGCCAAGTAACGTTGGATCATTGGGGAGGGGGTCTGCCAGGAACCATGTTTATAGTTCAGGAGTGGTGCAAAAAATGACGGCTCTCATTAGCAAGCTAGTTAGCCACGGGTGAATGTTTCCACTTAATAATAACAAATAAATGTTTGAGAGAAACAGCTGGGGAGGGAGTTGTACAAATACTTGATTATAAGACCATTACAGAGCCTTCTCCCGGGAAATTCCTTTAATTGTAGAGTTTCAACAACATGAAATGGACTGACAGGTTTTCCAGAGCAGAACTCACCAAGTTGTCTTTGTTGCATTTTGCGGTGGCATCGGAATCAATAGGCACTACAATCTGGAGGGTGAAGAGATAAAGGTGGTGACTGATGCTGGACAATGCTCTTTAATATAAAATATAACACAGCTGATCTTACTCCGTTGTTGCACCATTGTGAGGCTGTGCACAATCCTGCCCCAATTACGATGCCAATACAGCAGTTTAATAATGTTGTAGTAGTATCTTACAGTGGGACTGTAATGAAGAAAGACTTGTATCTATATAGCGCCTTACACAACCTCAGGACATCCCAAAGCGCTTTACAGCCAAGAACTACTTTTAAAGTTTGGTCACTGTTGTAATGTAGGAAACGCGGCAGCCAATTTGCGCACAGCAAGCTCCCGCAAACAGATCATATGGGGCTAGATTTTCGGGAAGCCGTCAGGTGGGGTTTCAGGCGTGTGGGGGGGGGGAAATCCTAAATTTGGGGGTCCCGACACCACCCCGCCCAAAACCCCGCCCCACGTAAGTTTCAGGGGCGGCGGGTACCCGCCCCGCACTGGGACCCGCCGAAACCAGGCGGGAAGGGATTAGTGCCAATTAACTGCCTGTTAACAGGTAGTTAACAGGCAGTTTTTAGCCTAATCCCTATTTTGAGGGGTTTCGTGTGGGTTTCCCGATGGCTCCAAATCACGCCAGGTAGAGCAGGCGGGCCGTCGGGTTGAAGGAGTTGGAGGGGTCGCGATGTCGGCGCTCAGGTGAGTGATGGGTGCATGAATGCAAAGGTAAGTGTGTTTGGTGTGTCTAAAGTGTGTAAAGAACTTTTACTTACCTGTACTTACCTTAACAGCCTTTCTTCCTGTAGCCATCGGGAGCGCATCACTCAGCCGGAACTGAAAGCTGAACGGCTGCGATCTGTCAAAAGTGACAGCCTTCAGCTTTGAGTGCCGGTGAGAGTTCTAACTGAGTCTGTGCAGAATGACTCAGCTTAGAACTCAGAGTGTCAATGTTTCACAGCTTCAAACAGCTGTGAGACACTGATATTTCATCTGTCAAGAACTCTTGACAGATGAAATTTCAGTCTGTGACATCACCTGTTGCCGGGTGGCCCTTAATTGGCCTGCTGAGCCCGCTGGGCGGGCTCAACAAGGTCAATCAAGGGAAAATCGCGCGGATTGGCCGGACGTCGAAGTAGGCGGGTCAAAAACCCGAAAGGGGAAGTCCCGCCTTCTTCCCGACAGGTTCGGCAAAATCTACCCCCATGTGTTTTAAGGTGTTGGCGGAGGGATAAATATTAACCGGGACACCAGGGCGAGCTCCCCTGTTCCTCTTCAAATAGTGCCATGAGATCTTTTACGTCCACCTGAGAGGGCAGACGGGGTGCAAGCAAATTACAAAGACACTGCGTTCTGCTGAACTCCAATGTACCGGATCACCGGCTTTACCAAAGGCTGCCAGCACAGCCTCCCCGTGTCAGGGCGGGGATGGACGCTGTGTTAGAGAAACAGTTGTTCCTGATGAATTCATCAGATTGAGAAAAAGACTTGATTTTTGCTACTGTAGTCTTTTTGAAAAATCTGTTTCTTTCTGTTCCACCATCACCGAACACTAGTTAGATAAAGCCATTGGCGCCCCGCTTCCCTCTTGGGGCGCAACCACTCAATTTCCGGGGCGCTAAAAGTAGCCCTTTATTCCTCCTCACAACTTGCTTTCCCACCTATCTTTGTATCATCCACAAATTTGGCTACAATACACTCGCTTCCTTCATCCAAGTCATTAATATAGATTGAAAATCGTTGAGGCCCCAGCACTGATCCTTGTGGCACCCCACTAGTTACAGATTGCCATCCTGAAAATGACCCATTTATCCCGACTCTGTTTTCTGTTAGTTAGTCAATCCTCTATCCAATTTAATGTATTACCCCCAACACCATGAGCTCTTATCTTGTGCAGTAACCTTTTATGTGGCACCATGTCGAATGTCTTTTGGAAATCCAAATACACGACATCTACTCGTTCCCCTTGATCCACCCTGCTCGTTACCTCCTCAAAGAACTCTAATAGATTTGCAAACACGATTTCCCTTTCATAAAACCATGTTGACTCTGTTTGAGTGTATTATGATTTTCTAAATGCCCTGCTACTACAGTAAACTTTTGTTTAAACGGCACTTAATCATCCAGAATTCTCTAATAACCAGCAAAATTGATACTCAGCAAACAACACCTCAATAACCGGAAAAGTTGCCGAGTCCAAGTCTTAGGGCTGGATTTTGTCAATGGGGAGCTTTTGGAGGCGGGACTCCCACTTTTTGGGTTGTAGTCCCGCCTCCATCGACTTGTGGCCAACCCACACTATTTTCCCTTGATTGACCTTGTTAAGCCCGCCCAGCGGGCTCAGCAGGCCAATTAAGGGACACCTGGTTACTGGTGACGTCAGCGATTGACATTTCATCTGTCAAGAGCTATTGACAGATGAAAAATCAGCGTTTGACAGCTCTGTGAAGCTATCAAACACGGACAATCTGTCTTCTAACTTGAGTCCTTCTACTCAGACTCAGTTAGAGATCTCTCCAGACCAGAAAGCAGAGGCTGCAGCTTTTGACAGTTCAGCGGCCGTTCTGCTTTCTGTGCCGGTGAGCTGAGGGACTCCCGAGAACTGAAGGGAGGAAGCCTGCAGGAGAAAGTAAAGGTAAGTAAAACTTATTAAAACACTTTACACTCACCTCACACACGTACCTCTGCACACATGCACCCATTACTCACCTGCACAACGGACATCTCAACCCCTCCAACCCCTTCAGACCGACGGCCCGCCTCGCTAACTTGGCGTGGTTCGGAGCCGTCGGGAAGCCCACACTTCAGGGCTAAAAATAGGGAATAGGCAAAAAACTGCCTGTTAACTGCCTGTTAACAGGCAGTTAATTGGCACTAATCGCCTTCCCGCCTCGGGGAGGCGGCTCCCAGCACAGGTCGGGTCCCCGCCTCCTGAGACATTGGCACGGAGGCGGGTTGGGGGCGGGATGGGTTCGTGCCCCCCGATTCTGCAATATTCCCACCACTCCTGCCTCCAAACTCGCCTCCTCGGGGCTTGGAAAATCGAGCCCTTAGTTTCTGTTTGCTTCAGAATATTGAGAATGGCAGCTAATTTAGAATTTAATAGGTGTTTCCCAGAGACTCAAAGGATGAGTTCATTGTTCAGTATGTTACTGTGCCATGTAGACTCGGGAAGTCCCAGGTTCTATTGCCGATTTGATGTGAAATTCATTTTCTGAAATCACTGGATTCTCTTGGGATGCTGAGAAATTTCTTTTTAAAACTTATGGGGGGAAAAATTCAGTTGTTTGCGCCTCCCGTTAGCGCCTTAAGAGGGCGCCAATTGGGGCGCAAAGCAAATAGAGGCCGGGCGCGGCGATGTTTGTGCCGCTCGCAAAATTAACTAGACATTTTGTGGCGGCGCTAAACACTACCGCCACGATCTCCTGCGCCGGCAGATTGTGACGTCAGTTGAGTGCGCAACGCCCCGTTAGCGCCCCGGACCGGATATTGAGTGGCGCCCCCTGCCTTACCGCCTGCCGCTAGTAACGACAGGTTGAGGGGAGCATTTTGCTGTCAGAAAGGGACTGCGGGAGCGCTATTTAAAAGCGACCGCTTCCTGCCTTTTTTTGTCGGTGACATTTTTGCACCACGCATTCTGAGAGAGAGAGAGAGAGAGAGAGAGAGACTTCTGGAGAGATTCAACGCTGTGTGAAGGAGTTTTGAGTACTGAGCAGCACTTTGCAGGTTCATTTTGATTTGCCCTTCCTTGCTTCGCCAGCACTCTGAGGTAGCGCCTCGCTCCTCGGCCTTTGCGCCTTAAGACAGGTGTGAAGCGCCTGATTCAGCGCTCCAATCATCTCCAGGGGCGATAAAAGCCAAGTTTGCTGTCGGAGGCGATAATTAGCGCCGGGTGCTGAACTTTGCGCACGGCCGATAACGGCGCCCCAAATGGGGCGATACTGAATTTTTCCCCCCTGGGGTTTGTTTGTTGCTGTTTCTCTTTGCTCATCATTGTCACAAATGACAGTGCTGGGAAATGGAGCACTTGTTGGTGAGAGGAGTTAACATCAAGGACAGTCAGATTATGCACTCAATCCCTGTCGGGGAGAAAGAGCTGAATTTTCTCCATTTGGAGGTTTACAGGTGTGTGTTAACCACCCGATGGATTCATGGCTGTCAGGTGATGGGTCGGAAATCTTCAGTTGTATAGGGAATAATATACAGTTGGTAGGGAATAATAAACATTTCATAGGGACTTACCCAGAAGAAAAAGGTGTCTGGCTGTTGGTGAGTTAGGTAGAGACTGAAATGTGAGTATGGATAAGCTATATAGAAGGCATTGGTGTGGATAAGTTACTTGGAGGGCAATGTACACTTGGCCAGTGGAAGCTGAAAATTGATGTCCAGATAAGGATTATGCCAGATAAAAGTTGGTCATGTTATGTAAATAGCATTCAAATCTTATTTTATTTTTGTTTGTTAAAAATAGCCTCGGTAGATATACCTCTCCGTACTCCAGAATTTTTAATCAACTGGCACCATCCCGGTCCCGTCGGTGCCGGATACGAAAGAGTTTACTGTACTTCCTTAATAATGGATTCGAGCAATTTTGCCAATGACAGAAGTTAGGCTAACTGCTTTCTGTCTCCCTCCTTTTTTGAATAAGGGCGTTACATTTGCGGTAGTGCATTCCAGATCATAACAACTCACTGCATTAAAAAAAATTCTCCTTATCTCCCCCTAGGATTTATCATCAATTATCGCAAACCTGCAACTTCAGGTGCCTGACCCCCCCCCCCCTGCCAATGGAAGCAATTTCTCCCTATCTACTCTATCAAAAACAGTCATCATTTTGAATACCTCCACTAAATCTCCCCTTAACCTTCTTTGCTCTAAGGAGAACAATCCCTAATTTATTTTACAATATTCTTGCCTGCAATTAAAGTTCAGACTTTAGAAAAGTATTATCCAACTCCAAATTTACAGGAGAGAATCGGTCATGAATTTGTAGCTGGACGCCAGTCAATGGTTAAACACAATCATGATGTCATTTATTATGATAGCAAAATACTGCAGATGTCATTTATTATGGTCACTTAGCCTAGTACAAGATTGTCACCAAGCCAATATAAGTGGTTGGCTTGAATTTCCTGCTACTTTTTAGTTAAAAAAAAGCAATGCCTCCATAACTCAAAATACTTCCTGGGAAAAGGCTGCAATGTATCATTTGGCCTAATTGATTAATAACTGTGTTAGCATTGTTAAACTCATCTGTCAACTCAAGTGTCAGCTGTGGCTCAGTGGGTAGCACACCTTGCCTCTAAATCATGAAGGCTGTAGGTTCAAGTCCCACTCCAGGGACTTGAGTATATAAATCTAGGCTACCACACCCAGGGGAGTGCTGTGCTGTCGGAGGTGCTGTTTTTTAGATGAGATGTTAAACCGAGGCCCCGTCTGCTCTCTGAGATGGACATAAAAGATCCCACGGCACTATTTCGAAGAAGAGCAGGGGAGTTATCCCTGGTGTCCTGGCCAATATTTATCCCTCAATCAGCATCCCTAAAAAAATCCCATGTCATTATCACATTGATGTTTGTGGGAGCGTGCTGTGTGCAAATTGGCTGCTGTGTTTCCCACATTACAACAGTGACTACACTCCAAATAGTACTTCATTGGCTGTAAAGCGCTTTGAGACGTCCGGTGGTTGTGAAAGGCGCTATAGAAATGCAAGAAATGTACGTCTTTCATGTAATTAATATGAACCGGAGTGATGATAAGGTGAACAAAGCAGACAGCTTCAATTGTCCCAAATATAAAAGGTGAAAAGTGATGACTGAATGAGTATTATGTGACTTTCCATTGCATTCACAAGTGATTAGAACATCTTTGTATTTTATACAATGAATGATGGTTGACATAAGGTGCTGTTTTGTGGTCTGGAAAGCTGTTCCCAAAAGGTTTTAAGTGTATTGCTCTGGTCCAATTTATATTTAGATATTAGCTGTGGCTCTGTTGGTAGCACCTTTGCCTCTTGATATCAGAAGGTTGTGGGTTCAAGTCCTCACTCCAGGGACTTGAGCACAAAAATCTAGGCTGACACTCCAGTGGAGTACTGAGAGAGTGCTGCCCTGTCGGAGGTGCTGTCTTTCGGATGAGACACAAAAGACCCCATGGCACTATTTCGAAGACGAGCAGGTGAGTTATCCCCTCATTGATATAATAATATTGGTCATTATCACATTGCTGTTTGTGGGTGCTTGCTGTGCGCATAATTGACTGCTGTGTTTCCTAAATTACAACAGCGACTACACTTTAAAACTACTTCATTGGCTGTAAAGTGTTTTTGGACGTCCGGTAGTTGTGAAAGGCGCTATATAAAAGTAGGCCTTTCTTTTCATTCAGGCACCAATGTCATTGACTAGATTCACCCGACTGACTCAGTTATCATTTATAATATCCTAGGATACATGGATGTAGTTTCTCAAACTGCTAACTAGTCCTGGAATGTCATCCATTGCCAAAGAAAACAGCACCTGGATATCCCAGCACCTGATGATTCCCTAACACAATTGACAATTATGGAATCTATCTCTGATGGCATATATCAGACGCTTTCATGTACACCCAGCGTTTACAAGCTTTATTTTTTTGTAGAATTTTATAACAGACTTAAGGAACAGAGCAGGGAATGGGAGTCTGTATCAATGGAAAGACACCAACAGCATTTTGGGTTTTATAAATAGGGCCATCAGGTACAAGAGGAAAATTGGCAATGAGGAATTAGTACAGGGCAGTGGTTAGGCCATGATTGGAGTACCGTGTGCAATTTTGGACACCCCATTATGGAAAGAACATTAAAGCCTTTTCAGCACAAACAGATTAAACTAAAAGTAAACAATTAGCCGATAGAGATAGCAGGTTCCGGTTAAGCTAATTACTGTATCCTGTTTAGAATCAGAAAGTCCCTATTTGCTGTAAGTGGATTTACCACGGTCATAGTTCAGGCCTTTTCCTCACACTTGTATTCCCAGTTAGGCTGCAGTTTCAACAATTAACCCAAGCATTTTTATTCTCTGCTGGTTATTCCCCTTTTCCTTCCTGTTAAAATGTTTGAATACAAAATGTTCGTCGAAGTCTAAAGAATAACTCCCCCCCTTCCGCCCCCCAAAGAATTCTGTCCAGTTTTCTTGAACTACATTGTTCCCAGATCTTGCTCACATTTTCTATACAGTGAACGATGTCTCATTGATACAATAATGCTGAAAACAATCTCTTGGGACAAGCAAAATAGCCAATGTTTGGAGACAGCTTGAATTTAAATTAAAGTGAGTGAAAGGAAGATTGTGAGGGCTCACACATTTAATCCCACACAATATGAGACATTCCTCCATTCCATTCATCCCACACTCCTGCTAATTTAAATTTTATTTAAGGCTTCTCCTTTATAACAACCTACTCTTGCAATGGATTAGCTTCCAGCGTTACCCAATCTGGCAACCTTCATTCTCTCTCTCTTTCTCTCTCTTAGGCAGTCCCTCGGAACCGAGGATGACTTGCTTCCACATTAAAAATGAGTTCGCAGGTGACTGATGAGTCCAATGCGGGACCTACAGTCTCTGTCACAGGTGGGGCAGACGGTGGTTGAAGGGGCGGGTGGGTGGGGTGCTTGGGTTGACGTGCGCTCCTTGCGCTGGCTGCGCTTGGCTTCCGCTTGCTCCCGGTGAAGAGACTCGAGATGTTCAGCGCCTTCCCAGATGCTTCTCCTTCATTACCAGCCCAGCCGCAGATCCCCTGCCTTCGGGATAGCAGCTTCCCCAGGTCTGATTCTCTGTTGCAATAAATCACCCTGGCTGGTCCTCTCCACTGCTACTGAACCTCAATTGTCCCTTTTTCCGGATTCTAGGTTCTCCAAACAAACTTGTCCGACTACCCGATAAGATTGAAAAATTGGTTTCCACCCCTAACAGTGGTGTGTGTTCTAAAGGTCACATCCGTGCTTATACACTGTGATGTCGGGAGGTCGGAAATGTCACTCATTTCAGGACCGCAGCTTTGCACACTATTGTGCGAAATAATTAATTTGGCCGGGAAGCACTGTCGGGCATCCTGAGGATGTGAAAGGTGCTAGGTGAATGCAAGTTCTTCCTTTTCTTTCTTTTTCACTTGTGATTTGTGAGAATGTTTATTTCTGTTTGCAGGTATTATGTCTCCTAATTTTCTCAACTTTTTCTCCTGGTCAGATCACACACTTTCTACAGCCAACGATCGTTGAGGAACAAGCAATCTGCAGCTTTTAGCTGCTGACCACTTAAGTGGCTCGAGATGTTTCTCTCTCTCTCTCTCTCTCCAATGTTAGGAAGGCAAATGGAGTGTTGGCCTTTATTGCAAAGAGAATGGAGTATAAAAGTAGGGAAGTCCTGTTACAGCTGTACAGGACGTTGGTGAGACCACACCTGGAGTACTGCGTACAGTTTTGGTCTCCTTATTTAAGGAAGGATATACTTGCATTGGAGGCAGTTCAGAGAAGGTTCACGTGGTTGATTCCTGGGATGAAGGGGTTGTCTTATGAAGAAAGGTTGAGCAGGTTGGGCCTATACTCATTGGAGTTTAGAAGAATGAGAGGGGATCTTATTGAAACATATAAGATTCTGAGGGGGCTTGACAGGGTGGATGCAGAGAGGATGTTTCCCCTCGTGGGGGAATCTAGAACTAGGGGGCATAATTTCAGAATAAGGGGGCACCCTTTTAAATCGGAAACGAGGAGGAATTTCTTCTCTCAGAGGGCTGTGAATCTTTGGAATTCTCTATCCCAGTGAGCTGTGGAGGCTGGGTCATTGAATATATTTAAGGCGGAGATAGACAGATTTTTGAACGATAAGGGAGTCGAGGGTTATGGGGAGCGGGCAGGGGAGTGGAGTTGAGGCCAAGATCAGATCAGCCATGATCTCATTGAATGGCGGAGCAGGCTCGAGAGGCCCAATGACCTACTCCTGCTCCTACATCTTATGTTCTTATGTTCCCACCATTGAGGGGGGTGGATAAAGGACAGATGGTCTCCACTCAGCACCTTCCAAAGCAATGCAATGAAATCTGCAACTTAGTGAACTAAGAGACAATCGTGACTGCTTTTCATCGCTCCCTGGTACCACATGCTGATTGGGGGCTGATCGTCCTTCTCTTAAAATGCTGGCTGGTTTCAAGTTGATGATACCTGGGCTGTTTGGTGAGGAGAAGGAAATGGCCCTGCCTCTGCCCTGTGTTTGGGATTGGGCTCAGTGAGTCGGAGGAGCATGCAAGGAGCAGTCAGCAGATGGGTGCTCTGCAGGGTGGACGAGCTGCAGTGGGCTGCAATTCAACTAGTGTAGAACAACAACAACTTGCATTTATATAACGCCTTTAATGTCACGGAATATCCCAAGGCACCTCACAGGAGCATTGTCAAACAAAATTTGACACCAAGAAGATATTAGGACAGGTGACCAAAAGCTTGGTCAAAGAGGTAGGTTTTAAGGAGCGTCTTAAAGGAGGAGAGAAAGGCGGAGAGGTTTAGGGAGGGAATTCCAGAGCTTAGGGCCTCAGGCAGCTGAAGACACAGCCACCAATGGTGGAGCAATTGAAATCGGGGATATGTGTTAGGAGTGACAGCCACGTATTTTAGTTTAAAAATACAATCTATTTTGATGTGGTTTAAGGATACACATAGACTCATAGGGTGGATATTTCCTACTGCCCATTTTGTTCCCGATGGATGCCTATGACAGTCATGGTGCCTCGCCCATAGGCGAAGTCTTGGAAATTCTAACCTCATATCCTGAAATAGTTTTACAAACATTGTTACTCAGGCTGACCAGAAATTTAATTTACTGGCGATTAAATCATAGCAACAGAGATAAACTTACTAAGGAAATGCTCTGTCAATTATGTATTTGTAATTCATGATTAAACCAGGAAACAAAGAGATTACAGACAGGCAGTCTGAGTTACCACTGTTATAGTTGCCCCAACACTTTTCTGTGTTCCCCATTGGACAACAGTTTCATTAATTAAACCAAATCTACAATGGATGCTTATTCCATGCTAGATATGGAGCACGGTGGCATAGTGGTTAGCACTGTTGCCTCACAGCGCCAGGGACCCGGGTTCGAATCCAGCCTCAGGTGACTGTCTGTGTGGAGTTTGCACATTCTCCCCGTGTTTGCGTGGGTTTTCTCCGGGTGCTCCGGTTTCCTCCCACAGTCCAAAGATGTGCGGGTTAGGTTGATTGGCTATGATAAATTGACCCTTAGTGTTAGGGGGATTAAATACGTGGGGTTACGGGGATCGGGTGGGATATGTGTCGGTGCAGGCTCGATGGGCCGAAATGGCCTCTATCTGCACTGTGGGGTTTCTGTGATTCTGTGAATGCAGCTCAGGTTTAACAATGAATCCTGGATTATGGTACATTGTGTACAGGAGAATATATGGGATGCCCATTGTTATAAATTTAGGTCTTGCTTTAGATATTCTCCCATAAGAGAGAGGTGTCGCCCATACTTTTTTTATTCGTTCATGGGATGTGGGCGTCGCTGGCAAGGCCAGCATTTATTGCCCATCCCTAATTGCCCTTGAGAAGGTGGTGGTGAGCCGCCTTCTTGAACCGCTGCAGTCCGTGTGGTGCAGGTACTCCCACAGTGCTGTTAGGGAGGGAGTTCCAGGATTTTGACCCAGCGACGATGAAGGATCGGCCGATATATTTCCAAGTCAGGATGGGGTGTGACTTGGAGGGGAACTTGGAGGTGGTGGTGTTCCCATGCGCCTGCTGCCCTTGTCATTCTAGGTGGTAGAGGTTGCGGGTTTGGGAGGCACGGCCGAAGAAGCCTGCTGCTCAATATCTAACTAAAAGTAGCTTAACCCATAACAATAATATCCCCATGCGATCTGAACCAGACTTTTGCACATACCTCCACAGGACTCTCCAATCTTCTTGAAGGCAGACCGAGAAAAATACCGTGGGACATTTTACTACAATAAAGGCGCTATATAAATGCAAGTTGTTGTTGAAAAAACACCTGGCAAATCGAGGCCAGGTACAACAACCTTGCATTTATATATTGCCTTTAACGTGGAATTTGAGTTGAGAGAGAGTGTGGTAAGTGGGAGAAAAGTCATTTAAGTGTATTTTGTGAATTTTAGTGTGTTAAAAAGTTAATTATTTGAAATGAGTTTAATTTTCTAAGTGTAAATTAAACTGCTGGGGAGTTTAAACCGGAAGTAGAATCCGGGTATAAAAGGGGCGGGACTAGTGCGGCTGCACAGAGTTCTGTGCATTGAGCGTAAGCAGAGTTTGGGCAAGTGGGAGGTGAGGGGGTGTTTTTGCTCTGTTTTGTTCCCCACTCCCAGGCTTAGACAGCACTGCGGAAGCGGAGCAGCGAGACAAGTCAACCAAACAGGCCCCACAGACAGTATTCAAAGAGGAGGTTGGTGATCAGCTGGTTGGTAGGTTTTCTTCCTTCTCTTTTATACCTTTAAGTTGGTAAGTCCTATTGAATAGTGGTGTGATATTATCATCTATATCCGGGCAGGGTCTTCATAACTAATAATAAGAAATTTAATTAATTATGTAGAATGGAGCAGGTGATGTGTTACTGTTGCGAGATGTGGGAGCCGGTGGACCCCATTGAGGCTCACGGTGATTACATCTGCGACAAGTGTTTGCTGCTAGAGGAACTCCAGCTCCGTATTGAGGTGCTTGAGACCGAGCTTCAGACACTGCGACACATCAGGGAGGGGGAGAAGTTCCTGGACTCTATGTTTCAGGAGGTAGTCACACCTATGAAATTAATTAATTCAGATGTAGTCCGTGGTCAGGGACAGGACGGTGTGACTATGAGTGAGGCAGGTACAGGGATCCAGGTGGTAGTGTTGAAGGAGCCGCAGCCCTTGCTCTTGTCAAACAGTTTTGAGATTCTTTCTCCTTGTGAGGGCGGGAGCGGGGACTGCAGGGAGGATGAGCAACCTGGCCACAGCACCGTGGAACAGGGGCCACTCAAGTGGGGGGGGGGGAGTAAAAAGAAATGTTGTAGTGGTAGGGGATAGTATCATTAGGGGGATAGATAGGGTTCTCTGCAGTCGAGAGCGGGAGTCCCAAAATCTGTGTTGTCTGCCCGGTGCCAGGGTTAAGGACATCTCTTCTGGGCTGGAAAGAAACTTGGAGTGGGAGGGGGAGGATCCAGTTGTCGTGGTCCATGTTGGTACAAAAGACGTAGATAGGACAACGAAGAAGGTTCTGTTAAAGGAGTATGAACAGCTAGGGGTCAAATTAAAAAACAGAACCTCAAGGGTAATAATCTCTGGATTATTACCTGAGCCACGAGCGAATTTGGCTAGGATAAATAAAATTAGAGAGTTAAATGCGTGGCTCCAAGACTGGTGTGGGAAAAACGGGTTTTGCTTCTTGGGACACTGGCACCAGTACTGGGACAAGAGGGAGCTGTTCCGTTGGGACGGACTTCACTTGGCCAGTGCTGGGACTAGAATCCTGGCGAATCATATAACTAGGGCTGTAGAGAGGGCTTTAAACTAATTAGTGGGGGGGTAGGTTTCTCGAGAGCAAATAATAAAAATGACTATGGAGAAGGTCATAGACTTAGGTAGCAGTGGGGGAATTAAAAAACAGAGCGTGTCAGGAAGGGACAGAAGGTATAGAGTAAAAGGTAAAGTAGTAAAAGGGGAAAAAGCAGGAACTAAGGCCTAGAAATTGAGTAGCCTTAGCGCCGCATTTGAGGCGCTAGAGGGCCTAGCGCCGGAGTTATGGCCAGTTGGGAAATTGAGTGGGGCCCTTCCGTCGGCGTTAAGCCGGTAGCGCTGCGCCGGCACCGATGACATCATCGGTGTGCGCAGCGTCCCGGTTGCCATGACGACGGGCCCCAGCGCCGAAATTCAGTTGCGGCCGCCTCGCCCGTGGCAGCCGCAACTAAGACTCTGGCAACCGAGTCTTCCCTGAGTTAGCGCCGGCGCATTAAGGTCGCGCGGCGGCCGGACGCTTTCCCGTCGGCTGCCTGCCCGCACCTCCCTCCCCGGACTCCTCCACCCCCCCCCCGCGGAACAGATGCGTCTGGCCTGCAAGCCCGGCACTTGTCCGAGGTGCCGGGCTCATTTTTTCAATATTTGAACGGACAGCGGGCGGGTGCAGGCAGCTCCTCCTTAACTGAAGGAGGAGGCCTGCACTTCCCCAGCCTGCTGCACCGCATCGGGTGCCGCAGCGCCGGATTAGCGCCGCAATTCGCCACTCAGCACCCATTGGGAGGCGCTCACGCCCGCCAGTAGCGCCGGCAGCCGTCTGGGCGCGGCGCTACTGAATTTTTGGCGCGCGCAAGGGAATTAGCGCCGGCGCTAAATTTCCGGCGCTAAAGCCCTGGCGCGGCGTCAACTCAATTTCTAGGCCTAAGTGTCACAAAACATATTTGAAAGTTCTTTATCTGAATGCACATAGCGTTCGTAACAAAATGGACGAGTTAACGGCACAAATAACTACATATGGGTATGATCTTGTGGCCATTACAGAAACATGGCTGCAGGGTGACCATGACTGGGGATTAAGTATACCAGGTTATTTAACAATCAGGAAGGACAGGCAGGAAGGAAGGGGAGGTGGGGTGGCTATGTTAATAAAGGAAGGAATCACTGTAATACAGAGAAATGATATTGGGTCAAAGGATCAGGATAGTGAAACAGTTTGGGTGGAGATACAGAATAGTAAGGGGAAAAAAACACTAGTGGGCGTAGTCTATAAGCCTCCAAACAGTTGCAACTCTGTTGGACAGAGTATTAATCAGGAAATAGTTGAGGCTTGTAATAAGGGAACAGCTATAATTATGGGGGATTTTAACTATCATATTAACTGGACAAATCAAATTGGGCAGGGCAGCCTTGAGGATGAGTTCATTGAGTGTATTAGGGATGGGTTTCTTGAGCAGTATGTAACTGAACCGACCAGGGGGCAAGCAACATTAGATTTGGTCCTGTGTAATGAGACAGGATTAATTAAAAATGTCCTAGTAAAGGATCCCCTTGGAATGAGTGACCATAACATGGTTGAATTCCATATTCAATTAGAGGGTGAGAAGGTTGGATCTCAAACAAGCGTGCTGAGCTTGAATAAAGGAGACTATGAAGGTATGAGAGCGGAATTGATTAGAGTGGACTGGGAAAATAGATTAAAGGGTAAGACGGTACATGATCAGTGGTGTACATTTAAGGAGTTATTTTACAACTTCCAAAAAAAATATATTCCACTGAGGAAAAAAGGGTGTAAAAGAAAAGATAGTCATCCGTGGCTAAGTAAAGTAATTAAGGATAGTATCCGACTAAAAACAAGGGCATATAAGGTAGCCAAATCTAGTGGGAGGATAGAAGATTGGGAAGTCTTTAAAAGACAGCAAAAAATAACTAAAAGATTGATTAAGAAAGGGAAGATAGATTATGAAAGTAAATTAGCAAAAAATATAAAAACAGATAGCAAAAGTTTCTATAGTGATATAAAAAGAAAAAGAGTGGCTAAAGTAAATGTTGGTCCCTTAGAGGATGAGACCGGGAAATTAATGGTGGGAAACATGGAGATGGCAAAAACGCTGAACAATTATTTTGTATCAGTCTTTACGGTAGAGGACACTAAGAATATCCCAACACTGGACAAACAGGGGGCTCTAGGGGGGGAGGAGCTAAATACGATTAAAATCACTAAGGAAGTGGTACTTGGTAAAATAATGGGACTCAAGGCGGATAAATCCCCATGACCTGATGGCTTACATCCTAGGGTCTTGAGGGAAGTGGTGGTAGGGATTGTGGATGCATTGGTAATAATTTTCCAAAACTCCCTGGACTCAGCAAAGGTCCCGGCAGATTGGAAAACTGCTAATGTAACACCCTTATTTAAAAAGGGTAGTAGGCAGAAGGCTGGAAACTATAGACCTGTTAGCCTAACATCTGTGGTTAGTAAAATTTTAGAGTCCATTATTAAGGAGACAGTAACGGGATATTTGGATAAACATAATTTAATAGGACAAAGTCAGCATGGTTTTATGAAAGGGAAGTCATGTTTGACAAATTTGCTTGAGTTCTTTGAGGAAGTAACATACAGGGTGGATAAAGGGGAACCAGTGGACGTAGTGTATTTAGACTTCCAAAAGGCATTTGACAAGGTGCCACACAAAAGATTATTGCTCAAGATAAAAAATCATGGGACTGGGGGTAATATTCTGGCATGGGTGGAGGGTTGGCTATCTAACAGAAAGCAGAGAGTTGGGATAAATGGTTCATTCTCAAACTGGCAATCAGTAACTAGTGGTGTTCCGCAGGGGTCAGTGCTGGGTCCCCAACTCTTTATAATCTATATTAATGATTTGGAGGAGGGGACCGAGTGTAACATATCAAAGTTTGCAGATGATACAAAGATGGGAAGGAAAGTAGTGAGTGAGGAGGACATAAAAAACCTGCAAAGGGACATAGACAGGCTAAGTAAGTGGGCAGAGATTTGGCAGATGGAATACAATACTGGAAAATGTGAGGTTATGCACTTTGGCAGGAAAAATCATAGAGCAAGTTATTATCTTAATGGCAAGAAACTGGAAAGTTCTGTAGTACAAAGGGATCTGGGGGTCCTGGTGCACGAAACTCAAAAAGTTAGTATGCAGGTGCAGCAAGTGATCAAGAAGGCCAATGGAATGTTGGCTTTTATTGCTAGGGGGATAGAATATAAAAACAGGGAGGTATTGTTGCAGTTGTACAAGGTATTGGTGAGACCGCACCTGGAATACTGCATACAGTTTTGGTCTCCATACTTAAGAAAAGACATACTTGCTCTCGAGTACAAAGAAGGTTCACTCGGTTAATCCTGGGGATGAGGGGTGGACATATGAGGAGAGGTTGTGTAGATTGGGACTCTACTCATTGGAGTTCAGAAGAATGAGAGGCGATCTTATTGAAACATATAAGATTGTGAAGGGGCTTGATCGGGTGGATGTGGTGAGGATGTTCCCAATGATGGGTGAAACTAGAACTAGGGGGCACAATCTTAGAATAAGGGGCTGCTCTTTCAAAACTGAGATGAGGAGAAAATTCTTCACTCAGAGGGTAGTATGTCTGTGGAATTTACTGCCCCAGAAAGCTGTGGAAGCTACATCATTAAATAAATTTAAAATAGAAATAGACAGTTTCTTAGAAGTAAAGGGAATTAGGGGTTACGGGGAGCGGGCAGGAAATTGGACATGAGTCTATGTTCGGAACGGTCATGGCCCTGTGGGTAAGGGAGCGGGCCCAGGGGCCGTGTAGCCTGGTTCTGCTCCTACTTCTTGTGTTCTAATTATGTGTTAGATTTCAGGAGATGGTTCTATTCCTGTTCCTGGCTGGGGTGGAGATCACCTTTTACAGAAGGTAAGTACTGTAGAAAATATAGGGACAGTGACCTCCTGGACGAGTTTCGATCGCCTAGATGGGTCGGAGAGGAATTTCCCAGATTTTTTTCTCCCAAATTGCCCATTGGGTTTTTTATCTGGTTTTTCACCTCTCCCAGGAGATCACATGGGTTCGGGAGGGATGTAGAGTGATAGTAGATTTGAGGTTAGGATCAGATCAGCCATGATCTTATTGAATGGTGGAGCAGGCTCGAGGGGCCGATTGGCCTACTCCTGCTCCTATTTCTTATGTTCTTATGTTCTTATGAAATATCCCAAAGCACTTCACAGGGTGTTGTCAAAGTGAATTTGACTGAATCGTTAAGCTGCTTCATTTCACAGCAAGTGCACATACAGACAAAGGCCTAGAAATTGGGTTTTGGCTTAGCCAGGGCTTTAGCGCCGGAAGTTAGTGCCGGCGCTAAGTCCCCCTGCGCGCGGCAAAAATTCAGTAGCGCCGCGCCCAAACGGCTGCCGGCGCTACTGAAGGGTCTTAGCGCCTGGAAAAGGGCGCTAACTGCCGTTTAGCGCCGCAATTCCAGCGCTGCGGCACCCGATGCGGTGCGGCAGGCTGGGGAAGTGCAGGCCTCCTCCTTCCGTTAAGGAGGAGCTGCCTGCACCCGGCCGCGGCCCGCGCAAATCTGTTTAAAAATGAGCCCGGCACCTCGGACAAGTGCCGGGCTTGCATCTGTTCCGGGGGGGGGGGGGGGAGAAGTCCGGGGAGGGAGCTGCGGGCAGGCGGCCGGCGGGAAAGCGGCCGGCCGCCGCGGGGCCTTTAATGCGCCGGCGCAAACACATGTTGGACTCTGTTGCCAGAGTCTTAGTTGCGGCTGCCACGGGCGAGGCGGCCGCAACTGAATTTCGGCGCTGGGGCCCGTCGGCATGGCAACCGGGACGCTGCGCACACCGATGACGTCATCGGTGCCGGCGCAGCGCTACCGGTGCAACGCCGCTTTAGGGCCCCAGGGAATTTTTCAACTGGCCATAACTCTGGCGCTAGTCCCTCTAGCGCCTCAAAAGCGGCGCTAAGGCTAGTGAATTTCTAGGCCAAAGAGTTTAAGATCGGACTCACTTAATTCAATCAGTACAATTTGTCTTCATGTAATGATACAAAATTAAGAATGTCTTACACTTCCCCACATCAGTGTGTCACTAGACTTGACTTTACTGCATGCAAAACTTCGGATCCTGGCCTAAACCTGCTCCTGTGATTTTCTATTTTAAAAACGTGGCTGACTGCCTGTGATATTGTCTATCTTTTTTTTTATCTCCCCATGCCCACAGCCAGAAAGGAAGGTTTGCCAGGCAAACCTCAACTAAGCACCCAGGACCAGAGACTTCCCAACACAATGTGCGTTGTGAGCTAAGGAATTGTTTATTGTTTACAGGCTTTGGGTAAAATTAGAATATTAATCCCCTTTCCTCTCAGTGCCTTTGTTTTTAAACTCGTGCAAATACATTTATCTTTAAACAACCACCATTATATGTAACTTTTTTTAAAAATTCCATCTAATGAAAAATGGTCAGAAAATCCCCAAAAATTACATTCCTCCATCACCTCAAACAAAACAAAACAGATCACTAGATGATATATACAACCTAATCTGCTTGTTCCAAGTGTGTTTCCAGATAGAAGATTATATCAAAACTAATGGCTTACTAATACAATGACCAATATGCATAATATAAACCCACTTGACTATTTAAAGCAAAGAAAACACCAAAATTATTGAAGCTTTACTCCACAAATTAGTAATAACACAGTCCCTAATGATGATTTTGCATAGGTGGTTTGACCTAAGGAATTTCCTTACCTAAGGAAGGATATACTTGCCATAGAGGGACTGCAACAAAGGTTCACCAGACTGATTTCTGGGATGGGGGGGGATTGCCCTATGAGGAGAGATTGAGTAGACTAGGCCTATATTCTCTAGAGTTTAGAAGAATGAGAGGTGATCCCGTTGAAGCATACAAAATTCTTACAGGGCTTGATAGGGTAGATGCAGGGAGTGGCTGGGGAGTCTAGAACCAGGGGTCACAGTCTCAGAATAAGGGGTCGGCCATTTAGGACTGAGATGAGGAGAAATTTCTTCACTCAGAGGGTGGTGAATCTTTGGAATTCTCTACCCCAGAGGGCTGTGGAGGCTCAGTCATTGAGTATATTCAAGAGAGAGCGATAGATTTTTGGATATTAAGAGAATCAAGGGATATGGGGATTTGACGGGAAAGTGGAGATGAGGTAGAAGATCAGCCACGATCTTATTGAATATCGGAGCAGGCTCGAAGGGCCCATGGCCGACTCCTGCTCCTATTTGTTATGTTCTTATCATGAATTTCTTATACTGCACTCTTCATGAAGGCCAGTCAAATAAAACCCCATAGAGATCCCTGGATTATAAAGATATCTTTTCCTTTGAAGGTCAACCAATTTATCTACAATAGTTAAGCAATGAAAACTGTTACTCATTTTGATAATAGCTTGAAATTGCCAACTTAAGTTTGTACATCTCCCAAGGCTGGCTTTCACCCTGATCACTATTAGAAACTACAATTCAGCCTGTCAAATGGCACGCATTAACATTTCAAACAAGCCATATCAGCCGTCAAAATAACTTTATCTGAACTGATTTCCAAACTCATAGCATTGCCCATTGCGCACCAACAATTCCCTATCTTACATTTTGAATGTTATCAAAACTTCTGTTTTGAACCTAGCTGTTTTTAAATGCTGGGAAGTAAAGGGGATTGTTTCTGTTTCTGTCGCAATGTGCTATTTTAGTTTATTCTAGCAAAGACAAAAATTTGAGATGAGCTTTTCGCTTTGTAGTTCTGTTTTAGTTTCTGCTAGGGTTTTGTGGCAGGGAGTGGGGCAGATGGTAATATTAGCTACCTGGGCCTAGTTAACAGAAGTGAACACAATTCAATACTAATGGGCTGGCAAATGTTTTCAGCCTGGATTTAATCACTTTAGGGTATATTTTTCCAAGTCCACAGTAACGTTTAGTAAGTCCAGCTTTTTAAACAGAGTTATTGGGGTAGAATTCTGTCTTGCCGTGCAAGACGGGTGGTATTGCGTTGGTCGCCTGTTAGACGACCCACCCAATATTCAGCTCTGTTGCAGTAAAACAGGTGGCCGATGAGATATTGGGGGGAAAAATTCAGTTGTTTGCGCCTCCCGTTAGCGCCTTAAGAGGGCGCCAATTGGGGCGCAAAGCAACTAGAGGCCGGGCACGGCGATGTTTGTGCCGCTCGTGAAATTAACTGGAGATTTTGCGGCGGCGCTAAACACTACCGCCACAATCTCCTGCACCGGCAGATCGTGACGTCAGTCGAGTGCGCAACGCCCGGTTAGCGCCCAGGACCAGATATTGAGTGGCGCCTCCTGCCTTACCGCCTGCCGCTAGCAACGACAGGTTGAGGGGAGCGTTATGCTGTCAGAAAGGGACTAGGGGAGCACTATTTAAAGACGACCGCTTCCTGCCTTTTTTTGTCGGTGACATTTTTGCACCACGCAGTCTGAGAGAGAGAGAGAGAGAGAGAGAGAGAGAGAGAGACTTCTGGAGAGATTCAACGCTGTGTGAAGGAGTTTTGAGTACTGAGCAGCACTTTGCAGGTTTATTTTGATTTGCCCTTCCTTGCTTCGCCAGCACTCTGAGGTAGTGCCTCACTCCTCGGCGTTTGCGCCTTAAGACAGGTGTGAAGCGCCTGATTTAGCGCTCCAATCACCTCCAGGGGCGATCAAAGCCAAGTTTGCTGTCAGAGGCGATAATTAGCGCCGGGCGCTGAACTTTGCGCACGGCCGATAACGGCGCCCCAAATGGGGCGATAATGAATTTTTCCCCCAGTGTCTCTTTTTACCGCCGCCCAAAGCGAAATTCAACCCCACTGACTTTGAACTGAATGCAATTCAAAATGTTGCTGGCAACCACACATAATAATAGCCAGTGATGCATAATGAAGCATGTCGCAGCTTCACGTTAAGCGTCCCGTGACATTTCCTTGACGTCCGGGACACACAACATAAATACGAGTTCGTGCAGTTGGCACTGAGCCCCGCGGACCAGGAAGGGCCCGAGTTTGATTCCTGATCTGTGCTGGGTTTGGGGAATGGAGTACAGAGCTGGAGACGCAGAGCGCTTGCGTCTGATTCTCCCTTGATAATCAATCACGTGGTTTCACTGTCCGGTGACATGGCTCAAAACAACAGGCGCAATCTTAGAGTCCCTTGCTGTCCTGTCCGTGAGATGAAATATTTCCCTGATTTTTACCTAGATCTTTTTTTATGTAGAAAAATGCCGATGCTTTCCTATGAGATCTAAAAGAATCAAACTGAAAATGAAGAATGCTATTTATTAATTTTTGGGGTCTCCCCCGTAGATTCCACCAGAGTGACACCAGCCATTCCCAGTCTTGTGACTGAGACAAGGCATTTCCCAAGGGTGAAGCAAGCTGTTTCATTCCAAAACAGAAGCACGAAAGGAGAAGTGAACTCCGTGTTCAGTTTCATACTTCCCCCATGGTTGATTCTGGGGCACCGATGGTAGGCGGACCCTGGTAAAGGTCATTGTGTCTCACAGCACCCAACTGGGATCACTGAATGATGAACAGAAGTAGCAAGCCTGGCTGATTTTTCTGCCCTCCTAATGCCAGAGACATTGAGATCTTAAAAAAATATACGGATGAGGGAGGCCGTCCAACCTTTCCAGCTCATCCTTCCAGAGGATCTCCCCATCGGAGCGTCTAACTGCCTCTGGAATGACTCCAGAATGTTTGCCTCCTTCATACCCTACCCATATGGTTATTCCGGTTATTGATCACTCTTTGGTGAAGAACTGCTTTCTAACATTAATCCTGAACTTGCCTTTTGCCCATTTGTACCTGCAGCGCTTGTCCTGCAGTCATGCTTTAACTTGAAATAGTGCTCAGGATTCACCTTCTCTGTTCCACTTAGTATCTGATGTCCCTCGATGAGGTCCCCTCTCAATCACTTCCTTTCAAGGCTTGAGAGTCCAAGTTTTTCTAACCGTTCCTCAGAGTTCAGTGACACTAGGGATCAGTCTCATGGTTCCTCTCTAAACCATGTACATTAGGAAGTTCCTACATTCTTCCCATTGGTTTTCCTCACCTATCTCCCTACATATTTGTAGAGTTTGTTTTTAACATATTTCACTTCATTCTTTCTAAATTAATTATTTTAGGGGCACGTTTCTTTAATGTGTGCTTGTTGGTCCCTGCTGAGTATTATCGTGCATGCTCAGTAGTGTCTCCTCAAAGATATTCCATTTACCTTCAACTGAAGTTTCTCAAGGACCATTTCCTTACTGATTTGCTTAAACTCTTCCTTCATTGCTTAAAGTCAACTTAAGGCTAAAGGGATCAAGGGATATGGGGAGAAAGCAGGGATAGGGTACTGAATTTGGATGATCAGCCATGATCTCATTAAATGGCGGAGCAGGCTCGAGGGGCCGAATGGCCTACTCCTGCTCCTATCTTCTATGTTTCTATGTTTCTAAAATTGTGTAACTGTTTAGCAATATTGTTTTATTCTACATTGTGTAAAACACCATCATTTTATCAGTCCTAATCTCTGAAACTCCCTCCCAAAAACTCTTTGCCTCCTCACTTCTCTCTCCTCTACAAAGCCTCCACAAAACCCATCTCTTTGATCAAGCTTCTGGTCAGCCTTCCTAAGCTCTTACTTGGTTTGGTGTCCATTTTCCAGAAGTCTATGTGTAACGCACGTTGGGATTTCTTTACATTAAAGATGCTACACAAATGCAATAGTGACTGAGGTCAACTAATGCAGCATAGGCGTGACTGGTGTGGCTCAGTACCGGCCCTTGCTGTGCATTTTCCCACTGAGTCACTGGACGGGCAGACCAATTTGTTAATTCTACATTTGTGAATTTCCTAAATAAATCTGAGCCAAGTTCTCATCCATCTTTAATTCCCTTCCCCAATGCAAACCGAGTCTCTTGGGCATGCAGCACAATCCTAGAAATGGGCCTTAATATGTGCAAGCAAGAACAGCGGATAACAAAACAAATGTCCCTGGGTAGTTGCCACACTCGATGTGACAAAACAGGCCTGGAAAATGCACGAGCCTCCACAGATTGTCTATGGTCCATCCGTAATTCAACAAGTAACGAATACTGGTCAAGATGCTGCAACCTAATAACACACCAGGAGCAGGTTGATTCTACCGTACCTTTACTACTGATCTAGGAGATTCTTCAAAGTTTATCTGATAAAGAATTGCTTTTCCACCAACATAAACGGTGTTTCCATCACGAAGAGTGGTCGTGTAGACTTCAATTGGGTCAAATTTGACTCGACCTTCAATTTCATCTGTAAAGATATAAAGGAGCAGGGCTTTACTGATTAATGATGAGCACAATAGACAAGGAAAGGAACAATTGAAAGAAATGGCATTCACGGTGATGGAAATCAAGGATTCACTGAAATGACCCAGTTTCTCATGACTGTGACACTATGTAAACACAATATGCAAGCACAGGAGGATGAGATTATTCTCTGTATGTGCTCAGCCGTTATATTTTCTCCACTGGGATAGCAAGTGGTGGGTGAGCGACTGCCTGAGACTGGAGCCAGCTCACTAATGTAGGTCAGCTCACCATCTTTGGAGAAGCCCTGATTGAGATGCTTCCACAAGGCAAGGTGCACAGCAATGATTGGTTGGGAGAATTGCACACAATCTCAGCATTTACTCAACTGTCCTCAACTTATGCACTCCTACAACTAAAACAGGTTATGAATATTCACTTACACTTAAACATAGACGATGGCCGTCTGGATCGTTTAGTCTATTTATCCAGCACTTAAGTAGCCAATTCAAGGTGATAGGATCACTCCCTGGCGTGTGCTGAGTTTGCTGATCTCAGGTAACATTAAAGGACAGTGTGCTATCATGAAACAATATCAATTCAGCATTTTATGATTTCCTGGACCCTTGGGGCTGAAGCTCCTCCTGTTGGGACGAAAATCCCATTTTCAGCTCATACTCAGTTTGGCAAAATTATCGCGAGCAGGACTTTTACACACATAATAGTCTAAAAGAAATTGTATGGCAGTTTCTTCTGCTTCAGCTACTTTTAATGTGAACCGTTATACCTGCCTCTCCCTTGGGGCTTCTCAACCGGGGGTCTGCGCCCCCCCCCCCCACCCCGCCGGGGTTCATGTCAATAGTTTTGCTGCATTAGAGAGCACAACGAACGAAGTTTGTGTGAGTGTGAAACCACTTGAGCAACAGAGCAGGGTTGCAGCCCCTCGTCCACTATTTGAAGGGGCTGCTCCTCAATTCTTGGTTGCACTTCAGTCCCACGCTCCTGATCTTTGGTCACCCAGTGCGGGGGTGGGGGTGGGGGGGCGCGGGCAAGTCGGAAGACCTCCTCGTAGGACTGCTCCTGGGGCCTGGCCAAGGTGGCCATTAAGAGATCAGGGCAGCGGGTGGTCGAGGGGAGCCATGCAGCCTGACTGCCCGCCTCTCTTCCGCGGCTATGTTCGCGCCCCGGGTGTCCCTGGAGATGGAGCATGGGGTGTCCGCCGGCTCGCTCGAGGCCTTCCGCGACTGGAGGGCATCCTCACCCCGGAAAATTGGATTTTGATTTAATTTGTTAAGTTCCCTTTAATTTTGGTCAAGTTACAGTTTTTAATTGGTTACATAAGAACATAAGAAATAGGAGCAGGAGTAGGCCAATCGGCCCCTCGAGCCTGCTCCGCCATTCAATAAGATCATGGCTGATCTGATCCTAACCGCCAATCCACTATCACAGAACCATCTCCTGAATCTAACAGAATTAGACACACAAAATAGGAGCAGGATCAGGCTACACGGCCCCTGGGCCCGCTCCGCTACCCACAGGGCCATGACCGATTCGAACCTAGACTCATGTCCAAATTCCTGCCCGCTCCCCATAACCCTTAATTCCCTTTACTTCTAGGAAACTGTCTATTTCTGTTTTAAATTTATGTAATGATGTAGCTTCTACAGCTTTTTGGGGCAGCATATTCCATGGACCTACCACCCTCTGAGTGAAGTAGTTCCTCCTCATCTCAGTTTTGAAAGAGCAGCCCCTTATTCTAAGACTATGCCCCCTAGTTCTAGTTTCACCCATCATCGGGAACATCCTCCCCGCATCCACCCGATCCAACCCCTTCACAATCTTATATGTTTCAATAAGATCGCCTCTCATTCTTCTGAACTCCAATGAGTAGAGTCCCAATCTACTCAACCTCTCCTCATATGTCCATCCCCTCATCCCCGGGATTAACCGAGTGAACCTTCTTTGTACTGACTCGAGAGCAAGTATGTCCTTTCTTAAGTATGGACATCAAAACTGTACGCAGTATTCCAGGTGCGGTCTCACCAATACCTTGTACAACTGAAGCAATACCTCCCTATTTTTATATTCTATCCCCCTAGCAATGAAAGCCAACATTCCATTGGCCTTCTTAATCACTTGCTGCACCTGCATACTAACCTTTTGAGTTTCGTGCACCAGGACCCCCAGATCCCTTTGTACTTCAGTACTTTCCAGTTTCTTGCCATTAAGATAATAACTTGCTCTACGATTTTTCCTGCCAAAGTGCATAACCTCACACTTTCCAGTATTGTATTCCATCTGCCAAATCTCTGCCCACTTACTTAGCCTGTCTATGTCCCCTTGCAGGTTTTTTATGTCCTCCTCACTCACTACTTTCCCTCCCATCTTAGTATCATCTGCAAACTTTGATATGTTACACTCGGTCCCCTCCTCCAAATCGTTAATATAGATTGTAAAGAGTTGGGGACCCAGCACCGACCCCTGCGGAACACCACTAGTTACTGATTGCCAGTCTGAGAATGAACCATTTATCCCAACTCTCTGCCTTCTGTTAGATAGCCAATCCTCTATCCATGCCAGAATATTACCCCCAATCCCGTGATTTTTTATCTTAAGCAATAATCTTCTGTGTGGCACCTTGTCAAATGCCTTTTGGAAGTCTAAATACACTACGTCCACTGGTTCCCCTTTATCCACCCTATATGTTACTTCCTCAAAGAACTCCAGCAAATTTGTCAAACATGACTTCCCCTTCATAAAACCATGCTGACTTTGTCCTATTAAATTATGATTATCCAAATGTCCTGTTACTGTCTCCTTAATAATGGACTCCAAAATTTTACCTACCACAGATGTTAGGCTAACCGGTCTATAGTTTCCAGCCTTCTGTCTACTGCCCTTTTTAAATAAGGGTGTTAGATTAGCAGTTTTCCAGTCTGCTGGGACCTTTGCCGAGTCCAGGGAGTTTTGGAAAATTATTACCAATGCATCCACAATCCCTACTGCCACTTCCCTCAAGACCCTAGGATGTAAGCCATCAGGTCCAGGTGATTTATCCGCCTTGAGTCCCATTATTTTACCGAGTACCACTTCCTTCGTGATTTTGATCGTGTTTAGCTCCTCCCCCCCTTTAGCCCCCTGTTTGTCCAGTGTTGGGATATTCTTAGTGCCTTCTACTGTAAAGACTGATACAAAATATTCATTCAGTGTTTTTGCCATCTCCATATTTCCCACCATTAATTTCCCGATCTCATCCTCTAAGGGACCAACATTTACTTTAGCCACCCTTTTTCTTTTTATATAACTATAAAAACTCTTACTATCTGTTTTTATATTTTTTGCTAATTTACTTTCATAATCTCTCTTCCCTTTCTTAATCAATCTTTTTGTTATTTTTTGCTGTCTTTTAAAGTTTTCCCAATCCTCTATCCTCCCACTAGACTTGGCTACCTTATATGCCCTTGTTTTTAGTCGAATACTATCCTTAATTTCTTTACTTAGCCACGGATGGCTGTCTTTTCTTTTACACCCTTTTCTTCTCAGTGGAATATATATTTTTTGGAAGTTGTAAAATAACTCCTTAAATGTACACCACTGATCATGTATCGTCTTACCCTTTAATCTATTTTCCCAATCCACTCTACTCAATTCCGCTCTCATACCTTCATAGTCTCCTTTATTCAAGCTTAGCATGCTTGTTTGAGATCTAACCTTCTCACCCTCTAATTGAATATGGAATTCAACCATGTTATGGTCACTCATTCCAAGGGGATCCTTTACTAGGACATTTTTAATTAATCCTGTCTTGTTACACAGGACCAGATCTAAGGTTGCTTGCCCCCTGGTCGGTTCAGTTACATACTGCTCAAGAAACCCATCCCTAATACACTCAATGAACTCATCCTCAAGGCAGCCCTGCCCAATTTGATTTGTCCAATTAATATGATAGTTCAAATCCCCCATAATTATAGATGTTCCCTTATTACAAGCCTCAACTATTTCCTGATTGATACTCCGTCCAACAGAGTTGCCACTGTTCGGAGGCCTATAGACTACGCCCACTAGTGTTTTTTTCCCCTTACTATTCCTTACCTCCACCCAAACTGTTTCATTATCCTGATCTTTTGACCCAATATCATTTCTCTGTATTACAGTGATTCCTTCCTTTATTAACATAGCCACCCCACCTCCCCTTCCTTCCTGCCTGTCCTTCCTGATTGTTAAATAACCTGGTATGTTTAATTCCCAGGCATTGTCACCCTGCAGCCATGTTTCTGTAATGGCCACAAGATCATACCCATATGTAGTTATTTGTGCCATTAACTCGTCTATTTTGTTACGAATGCTACGTGCATTCAGATAGAGAACTTTTAAAGATGTTTTGTGACACTTAGTTCCTGCTTTTGCCCTTTTTATTACTTTACCTTTTACTCCATACCTTCTGCCCCTTCCTGACACGCTCTGGTTTTCAATTTCCCCACTGCTACCTAAGTCTATGACCTTCTCTGTTGTCATTTTTATTATTTGCTCTCTAGGAACCTCCCCCCCGCTAGTTAGTTTAAAGCCCTCTCTGCAGCCCTAGTTATATGATCCGCCAGGACTCTAGTCCCAGCAGTGGCCAAGTGAAGCCCGTCCCAACGGAACAGCTCCCTCCTGCTCCAGTACTGGTGCCAGTGTCCCAGGAAGCAAAACCCATTTCTCCCACACCAGTCTTTGAGCCACGCATTTAACTCTCTAATTTTATTTGTCCTAGCCAAATTCGCTCGTGGCTCAGGTAGAGATTATTACGCTTGTGGTTCTGCTTTTTAATTTGGCCCCTAGCTGCTCAAACTCCCTCAGCAGAACCTCCTTCCTTGTCCTATCTATGTCGTTGGTACCAACATGGACCACGACAACTGGATCCTCCCCCTCCCACTCCAAGTTTCTCTCCAGTCCAGAGGAGATGTCCTTAACCCTGGCACTGGGCAGGCAACACAGCCTTCGGGACTCTCGCTCTCGGCTGCAAAGAACTCTATCTATCCCCCTAACGATACTGTGCCCCTTTAAGAGGTGATGGCACTTGCCATCCACCACTGCACTAAGAGTGAACAGTAAGCAGGGCCACTGGGGAAAATTTCCACAGAACCTTCACCTCCCTTCGTCAAAATTATCTTGCTGCATTCACAACTGGCCATTGACTGACACTCCCAGCTCCTATCTGATGAAGCTGCTGCTTCGCTCAGCGATCAGAGTCTTCTGCACGCTGCAGATAGGAGGAACACAACACCAGTGTTTTTCTCGTGCAACGCCAGATCAGAAATTCCAACGTGCAAGGCTCAGGAATTCTCATCTTCAAGGCTTGGCAAAGGCCGATCCTGGAGCAGAAGCCAGCAGCAGTACCGGGCGGGAGCTTGGGGCAGCAGCATTAGCGAACCGGGACTGGGGGGAAATCATGCCTCCGTGAACTGGGAGGAGGGAAAGGATTGGCAACACTTTCTCGGCAGGGAATGAAAGAAAATACACAAAATGTTGCCATAATCTGCAATGTTCCAGTGACCCTGGTTGGGATTGAGTTAGAAACTCCCACACGAATGTGCTCCCATTATTATTACATAAAACTTGTTAAATTGTAACAAGTTGGGCACGCTTCCTGCAGTGTATCTAGCGAGCTTACTGTAACATTTGTCTCTTGTTCGGGTGTTATCATATCCATTTTACAGAGGTCATTCGAATAAACCCTGAAAATGCAATATATTCAACATGTTCCTAATCTATAAAAAATTGAAGACTGGGAAGTCAATTTTGATTGCGTTCCAGTTACGGCTGCACGGTTGAAACTCTCTGTTACCCTGGTCAAGTGGTCATTCTTCTTGGACAGTAGGTGAATCCAAATACTTTTATTTTTAATAATTACTTAATCATTTTTATATAGATGTTGTCTTACAGGGGGTCCGTGGAATTGTTATAACACGGCGGAGGGGAAATCAGAAGCAAAAAGGTCGAGAACCCCTGTTCTACCCGACACTAAATATAGAGCTATACTGCGCAGAAGATTATTCGGCCCATCGTGGCTGTGCCGGCTCTTTGAAAGAGCGATCCAATTCGTCCCACTCCCCTGGCTCTTTCCCCACAGCCCTGCAAATCTTTCCTTTTCAAGTATTTATCCAATTCCCTTTCAAAGATCCTACTGAATCTGCTTCCAGGCAGCGCATTCCAGATCATAACAACTCGCTGTGTAAAATAATTTCTCCTCATCTCCCCTCTGGTCCGTTTAACAATTATTTTAAATCTGTGTCCTCTGGTTACCAACCCTCCTGCCAATGGAAACAGTTTCTCCTTATTTACTCTATCAAAACCCCTCATAATTTTGAACAGCTCTATTAAATCTTCCCTTACCATTCTCTGCTCGAAGAGAGAACAATCCCAGCCTCTCTTGTCTCTCCACATAGCTGAAGTCCCTCATCCATTTAAGACCAAGATGAGGAGGAATTTCTTCACACAAAGTGTTGTGAATCTTTGGAATTCTCTGCCCCAGAGGGCTGTGGATGCTAAGTCTTTAAGTATATTCAAGACAGAGATCGATAGATTTTTGGACTCTAGGGGAATCAAGGGATATGGGGATCGGGCGGGAAAGTGGAGTTGAGGTGGATGATCAGCCATGATCTTATTGAATGGCGGAGCAGGCTCAAGGGGCCGAATGGCCGACTCCTGCTCCTATTTCTTATGTTCTTATCCCTGGTAAATTTCCTCTGCACCCTCTCCAAGGCCTTGAGATCCTTTTACTGAGAGTTAACACTGAAATTATGTAGACATAATACTTTAGCGACCGGACATTCAAGGGCATTTGAATGAAAATAGAGAGAGCAGAACTGGATGGATACATTTTTCTAGATATCTGAAACAAATCTTAACCCAGTGGCTGATGCTGCATTGCGGCATCTCTCCGTCATGTACTGATTATGTTGCTTGGACACGCAGTAATAGCTTTCTCTGGTGAAGTAAAATCAAACTGTCAAACACTGACTGCGCTCAGTGCTGATGTGAAGAATAGTCAGTCAAATCAGCCAGGTGAACTTGTAGATAGCAATTTACAATTTTTACAAGCATTTATATCTGCGATTGTTCCCAAGATAAGCCAGGATTGTATTGCATTTTGCACTGCCATCAAACAATGGTACTATTATCATTCTTTTTTTTATTATTCATTTTTATGGGATGTGGGCGACGCTGGCAAAGCCGGCATTTATTGCCCATTCTTAATTGCCCTTGAGAAGGTGGTGGTGAGCCCCCTTCTTGAACCGCTGCAGTCCGTGTGGTGAAGGTACTCCCACAGTGCTGTTAGGGAGGGAGTTCCAGGATTTTGACCCAGTGACGATGAAGGATCGGCCGATATATTTCCAAGTCAGGGTGGTGTGTGACTCCAATGAGTATAAGCCCAATCGACCCAATCTCTGCTCATACGCCATTCCTGCCATCCCAGGTATCAGTCTGGTGAATCTTCACTGAACTCCTTCCATGGCAAGAACATCCTTCCTCAACAGTTGTAAAACTGTTTTCTATTACGCAGTTTGCAGCTCATTCGACCCATGAACTTCAATCCTTAATTACGATGTCTGTTATTTCCCTTCCATCCCTTGTTTTCTCTCTTTTTTTTTGCTTTTAGCTTTCAGTTGCGATGATGTGCATCCGAAACGTTACACTGTCCATCTGCTTCACCAGTTCAGACCTGGCCTGCTGTACAATTCCAGCATTTTCTGTCTTTATTCAGCTTACCAGTTATTTCTGCCCAATACTACAATATACATAAAATGTTATAGGATCCTGCCTGACAAAAGCAGATATGCAACCTGGACAGTACTCTGCTGTGTTGGTGTTTACAGTGCGTGCAGTTGACCATCCGGCCATGACATTGTTCCTTTATACACACAATTACTTAGTATGTACAGTACAGAAACAGGCCATTCGGTCCAAGTGGTTTGTGCTGGTGTTTATGCTCCACACGAGCCACCTCCCACCCCACTTCATCTCACCCCATCAGCATGTCCTTCTTCCTCATGTGCTTATCGAGCTTCCCCTTAAAGGCAGCTGTGCTATTCGCCTCAGCCACTCCCTGTGGTAGCGAGTTCCACATTCTAACTACTCTCTGGGTAAAGATCTTTCTCCTGAGTTCCCTATTAGATTTATTAGAGGCTAACGTATATTTCTGGCCCCTAGTTTTAGAATCCCCACAAGTGGAAACATTTTCTCTATGTCTACCCTCTCAAACCACTTCATCATTTTAAAGACCTCTATTAAGTCACCTCTAAGGCTTCTCTTTTCCAGAGGAAAGAGCCCCAGCCTGGTCAGCCTTTCCTGATAGTTATATCCCTCAGTGCGGACCTTCCCTCAGTGTGGACCTTCCAGTATAATGACTCCTCAGCGACACTGCCATTGTTCTTATATAGACAAGTACAAAAACCCACTGCATCCATGAGCTCCATGCCAATTGATGCAATTTTATTTCTTCATTATGACTTGCATGATTGTGTTTGATTGAGGTGAATATAGCAGGTTAGGGAGTCACCATGATTTAATTTATATGCCAGTGGTGATACCGATACTCTTACATTCCCTTCCCAGTGATGGATGAATGAATCGTGAAGCAATGAAAACCTGAGTCTAAGGTAATCACAATGAGTTACCCAACAGGTACTATGACAGTTACCTGAGATCACTGGCCTTACCCTTGTCTCACATGCCATTTCCAAGTGTCACTTACCTATATTAGACATACACCATTATTGTAGTGCAATTTGTTACTTTTACTAGTTTTGGACTCCCCCACATGTGGAAGCATTTTCTCTACGTCGACCCTATCAAACTCCTTCATAATTTTAAAGATCTCTATCAGGTCACCTCTCAGCCTTCTCTTTTCCAGAGAAAAGACCCCCAGCCTGTTTTGTCTTTCCTGATAACCTAATAGTATGGCTGTGTTGCAATAAGATTGCAAACTGCAAGCACGAAGTATCTGGGAACTGTTGCAAAAGCTCAAGATATAAGTTTACCATAAATGTCTATGGCTAACGCTGTGAGATGTGCCTGTTATTTTGACACTCAAAGATACAAAATGTATTGCAAAAGGTATTACAACAGATCACCTCCGCGGCCACAGGATGTGATCATCAGTGGTAAATGTGCTTTGTCCAAAGCATATCAGTTTTACTTAAAACTATTTAAGCAAGAGGCATCGATTGTGTAAAAGATCCCAGGGTGTTACTCCAAGCAGAACAGAAGAGTTCTCCCAGTGTCCCGGCCAAGATTCGCCCCTCAAACACCACCACTAAAATCCGATCATCTCACTGCTGTTTGTGGGACGTTGCTGTGTGCAAATCGAGAGCTACAAAAACATTAGCAACTACACTAAGATAGAGAGATAGATAGATCAATAGAGAAATAGATCAATAGTTAGATATAGATAGTGAAATATAGATCAATATACATGGATAGATATAGATAGAGAGATGATAAATATATAGATAATAGAAAGACAGAGATGTAGGTCAATAGAGAAACAGATAGATCAATAGAAATATAGATCAATACATAGCAACCTCTATCAATCTATCTCTAAGAGATATAGATCGATAGAAATATAGATCATACAGACAGATATAGATTGATAGAGATTAATAGAGATAAAGATAGAGATTGATAGAGATAGATATAGAGACATGTATTAATAGAGATATCGATAGAGATATTGATCGATATTGATCTACGGATAGAGATATAGATAAAGATAGATTGATATATATAGATTGGTATATAGATACATAGATATAGATCGATAGATAGATATAGAGATGGATGGAATCGATAGATATAGAGACCGATAGATAGAAGAGATAATCAGAGATGTGGATTCAGGGATTGAATGGTGACCCGGACCCCAGGCTCGGTGCCCCATCGCTCCACAAATAACAAGTACAAAATACTAAACCGAGGTCTGAGAATCTGCGGCGACCCTGTGCCTGCTCTGGGAACAAGGGATCGCTCCTCACTGACAGCCGGAGCTGCCCAGTCCCACCTTAAACCCCCCCCCCCCCCCCAGGACCCCCAGCCCCAGACCCAAGCTCACCTTTCAGGTCCAGTTTGAGTCGGGGTGAAGACCTGGCCGCAATGCAGCTGGGCAACAGCAAGAGCAAGAATCCGAGCGCAGCCATAGTGTGAGAGAGAGATTGGAGACTGAGCCGGAGCACCAGGGAGGCGGCGCCTATACTCACTCACTCACTCGGGGGCGGTGCTTGCGGTTGTTTTTTTTTAAAATTTTATTTGCACCGCGGCTGTTGTGACTCAGGTGAGAAGTCACACAACACCAGGTTATAGTCCAACAGCTTTATTTGAGATCACAAGCTTTCGGAGCTCCGAAAGCTTGTGATCTCAAATAAAGCTGTTGGACTATAACCTGGTGTTGTGTGACTGCTCACATTTGTCCACCCCAGTCCAACACCGGCATCTCCACATCATGGCTACTATGGACACCACGTTGTGACTCAGGAACTAGGACGGGTCTGAAATAAAAACAGCAAATGCTGGAGATACTCAGCAGGTCAGGCAGCATCTGCCAAGAGAGAAACCTTTCGACCTGAAACGTTAACTTTGTCTTGACAAAGGGTTTAGACCTGAAACGTAGACTCTATTTCTCTCTCCACAGATGTTGCCTGGCCTGCTGAGTTTTTCCAGCATTTTCTGTTGTTATTTCGGATTTCCAGCATCTGCAGTATTTTGCTAACCTGTTTCTCTCTTCACAGATGCTGCCTGACCTGACCTGCTGAGTATCTCCAGCATTTTCTGTTTTTATTTCAGATCTCCAGCATCTGCAGTTCTTTCTTTTTGTACTAGGAGCAGGTCTGTCCAGCTAATGACTTGGAGGTGACGGTGTTCGGAAGATACTGCGCAGCTCTTGTCCTCTCCCAGGGAGAGAGAGAGATGCAGTCACGGTCACCTTGGCGAGTTGCTGCAGTGTCTCCTGTAGATGGTTACTATGGGTAACTGAGGCCAACCTGCTGTGTAATAAACGAGGCTGTCGTCTAATAAATAGAGATATTTAAAAGTAAAGAGACAGGGGTCCTTCATACAAACATTCTGAGCAAGAATAAACTTTGGTTCTGTTTGCTGTCAGTAAAAAGAAGTAGAAGCAGAAAAAAAGCCAGCACAATAAATGTTCTGCATTCACACTGCAAGCCTAACAGAAAATAAAGCAGAACACACGTTTACTGGAAATGGTCGCAAAATGACTGATGTTGCTTTTTCCTCGGTCCTAAGTGGGGACAAAGACCATCCCATTCACACACAGGGAACGTTCAGTAAGTAATAAAAACAGAACATGCTGGAAATATTCAGCAGGTTCAGGCAGCATCTGTGGAGAGAGAAACCGAGTTAACGTTTGATGACCCTGAAATGGGCTGGATTTTCATTGAGGTGTCCAGTAGGAGGCGGGACTACAACTTTCGGGGTTGTAGTCCCGCCTCCATCGAGTTGTAGCCAACCCACGCGATTTAGACTTGATTGACCTTGTTGAGCCCACCCAGCGGGCTCAGCAGGCCAATTAAGGGCCACCCGGCAACAGGTGACGTCACAGATTGACATTTCATCTGTCAAGACGTTTTGACATTAAATATCAGCACTTGACAGCTGTTTGAAGCTGCCAAACACTGACACTCTGTATTCTACGTTAATTCCTTCCTCTGAGGTTGATTTAGAGATCTCCCTGGAACAGAAAGCTGAATGCTGCAATTTTTGACAGCTCGCGGCCATTCTGCTTTCTGTGCCGGTGAGACAAGGGACTCCTGAGACCTGAAGGAAGGAAGGCTGTAAAGGTAAGTAAAGGTTAGTAGAACTTCTTTAAACACTTTACACACACCAAACACACTTACCTCTTCACTCATGCACCCAACACTCACCTGAACACCGGACAGCTCGACCCCTCCAAGCCCTTCATCCCGACGGGCCGCCCCCTCTAACTTGGCGTGGTTTGGAGCCGTCGGGAATTCCACACTTCAACATTAAAAATAAGGATTAGGCTACAAGCTGCCTGTTAACTACCTGTTAACAGGCAGTTAATTGGCACTAATCCCCTTCCCGCCTCGGGGAGGCGGGTCCCAGTGTGGGGCGGGTACCCGCCTCCTTTGAAACTGGCATGGAGGCGGGTTGGGGGTGGGATGGGATCGGGACCCCCGATTTCGGGATTTTAACCCCCCGCACGTCGCCAATCCCGCCTCCACGGCCCAATGAAAATCCTGCCCAAGACTCTGTTTCTCTCTCCACAGGTGCTGCCTGACCTGCTGAGTGTTTCCAGCATTTTCTGTTTTTATTTCAGATTTTCAGCATCCGCAGTATTTTGCTTTTGTTTCAGTAAGTAATACCCTACTTGACCTCCTTCTCACTAGCGTTCCTGTTGCAGACATGTCTGAACATGATACCTTTGGTAGAAGTGACCACTGCACAGTCTCCACATTGAAGACATTGCCCATCAGGTAGTGTGGTACTGCCACCGGACAGACGAAGGACAGATCTAGCAGCCCAAAAACTGGTCATCCCCCGTGGGTCATCAGAAGCAGCAGAACCTGCAACCGCTTGGTCTGACACAACCCTCACTCCATGGTCACTCTCAGGCTAGGAGACCAAACCTGGTTCAATGTGGAATGTAGAAGGGCATGCCAGGGGGAGCACGGGGCAAACCATGGAATAAGCTGCTAACTTAGGGAAGCCGCTACACAGGGCTACCTGCAAACCAAGCACCAAAAGCAGCAGATTATAGACGGAGCTGAGTGGTCCCGCAACCCATCAGCACAAAGCTCTGTCACCCTACCACAGCCAGTTGAGAATGGTGGTGGGCAACCAAGCAACTAACATGAGGAGGAGGCTCCATGAATATCCCCATCCTCCACCATGGCGGAGCCAAGCATTTGAGTTCAAGAAAGAAGGTTTAATGGTTTGCAAGTGTCTTTAGCCGAAAGTGCTGAATGGATGAACAGAAGAACATCAGAAATAGGAGCAGGAGTCGGCCATACGGCCCCTCAAGCCTGCTCCGCCATTCAATAAGATCATGGCTGATCATCAACCTCAACTCCACTTTCCCGCCCGATCGCCATATCCTTTGATTCCCCTAGAGTCCAAAAATCTATCTCTCTCAGCCTTGAATATACTCAATGACTGAGCAAACACAGCCCTCTGGGGTAGAGAACTCCAAAGATTCACAACCCTCTGAGTGAAGAAATTCCTCCTCATCTAAGTCCTAAATAGCCGACCCCTTATCCTGAGACTATGACCCCTAGTTCTAGATTCTCCAGCCAGGGGAAACAACCTCTCAGCATCTACCTTGTCAATCCCCTTCAGAATTTTGTATATTTCAATGAGATCACCTCTCATTCTTCTAAACTCCAGAGAGTATAGGCCCATTCTACACAATCTCTCCTCATAGGACAGCCCTGTCATCCCAGGAATGAATCTAGTTATCCTACTCAGCCTCCACATCATCATCATGTCGAGCCAATTCGATTCACTAACATCCAGGACAAAGCAGCCCGTTTGATTGCCACCCTATCCACCACCTTAAACATTCACTCCCTCCACCACTGGCATACCGTGGCTGCAGTGTGTACCATCTACAAGATGCACTGCAGCAACTCGCCAAGGCTTCTTCGGCAGCACCTCCCAAACCCACGACCTCTTCCACATAGAAGGACAAGGGCAGCAGGCACATGGGAACACCATCACCTCCAAGTTCCCCTTCAAGTCACTCACCATCCTGACTTAGAAGGATATCGCCGGTCCTTCATCGTCGCTGGGTCAAAATCCTGGAACTCCCTCCCTAACAGCACTGTGGGAGCACCTTCACCACACGGACTGCAGCGGTTCAAGAAGGCGGCTCACCACCACCTTCTCAAGAGCAACTAGGGATGGGCAATAAATGCTGGCTTTGCCAGCGACGCCCACAACTCATAAACAAATTTAAAAAAAGAAGTGGCCAAGTGCGCTGGGCACAGCGAACACGATGGACCCTTACAGCTGTAGTGCTGAAGACCTGTGCGCCAGAGCTAGCTGCAGCCCTAGCCAAACTGTTCCAGTACTGCTATATGCCACTGGCATCTACCCAACAATGTAGAAGATTGCTTAGGTATGTCCTAGCCACAGAAAAACAGAATAAATCTAACAAACCAATCAGCCTCCTCCCAATTATCAGTAAAGTGATCGATGGAGTCATCAATAGTGCCATCAAGTGAGGTTTATTCACCAATAACCTGCTCATAGACACTCAGTTCAGGTTCCTCCAAAACCACTCAATGCTAGACTTCATCTCAACCTTGATCCAGACATGGATGCAATATAGCAATGCCAGAGGAGAGGCAAGAGTAGCTCCCCATAGCATCATCATAATCATAATCATCATAATCCACTTTTATTGTCATTGTTAGTGCACAAGTGCAGTACAACGAAATGTAGGCTTGCGGCTCCCGAGAGTGTACATTTAGATTAAGACATTTAAACATTCAACACTCATTTGGCTTGTAATACATTAACATAAACATAACCATAATAAAGTGCATTGGCAGATGTGCAGGCTTTAGAGTTTATTTGTGGAGTTCAGTAGGATGACAGCCCTGGGAAAGAAGCTGTTCCTAAATCTGGTTGTTTGGGTGCGAATGCATCTGTAGCGTCTCCCAGATGGCAGGAGGGCGAACAGACTGTGGCTGGGGTGGGTAGGGTCTCTGATGATGGTCCGTGACCTCCGTAAACAGCGCTTCTGGTATATGTGCTCTATGGTCGGTAGCCGGGTGCCGGTAATGCGTTGGGCAGTTTTGACTACCCGCTGCAGGGCTTTCCGGTCATAGTAGCTACAGCTGCCATACCATACTGTGATACAGTTCATCAGGATGCTCTCTATTGTGCAGCGGTAAAAGTTAGAGAGGATCAGGGGTGACAGGTTACATCCCTTCAGCCTCCTTAGGAAATATAGGCGCTGCTGGGCCTTCTTCACCAGAGAGGAGGTATTGAGGGACCAGGAGAGGTCTTCCGTGATGTGAACTCCGAGGAACTTAAAGCTGTCCACCCTTTCCACCACAGCCCCATGGATGTGGATGGGGGTGTGACTTCCGCCTTTAGACTTCCTGAAGTCCACAATGATTTCTTTGGTTTTCTTGATGTTAAGGGCCAGATTGTTATCGGCGCACCACTTCATGAGATGCTGGACCTCCTCCCTGTAGGCTGACTCATCGTTGTTGGTGATCTGGCCTACTACCGTGGTATCATCCGCAAACTTGATGATGGTGTTGGAACCATGAACAGCCACACAGTCGTGGGTGAAGAGGGAGTAGAGGAGGGGGCTCAGCACACATCCTTGTGGGGCCCCCGTGTTCAGGGTCAGGGGGGGGAGGTGTGGTTACCTAATTTGACAGCATTTGACTGAATATGGTACCACAGAGCCCTTTCAATACTGAATAGAATGGGAGTCAGAGAAAACCTTCCCGTGGTTGGAATATTATGCCACAAAAAAGATGAATCTGGTTGTCAAAGGCTAGTTATCACAGACCCAGGTCCTTACTGCGAGAGTCCCTCAGGGGTGTCCGCGGCCCGATATCTTCAGCTGCTTCCCTCTGTCATAAGGTCAGAAGTGAGGCTGTTCACTGATGATTCCACAGTGTCCAGCTCCATTCACAGCTCCAATAATGAAGCAGCCCATGACCGCATGATCTGAATAACATTCGCTTCACATAATTGCCAGGCAATGACAATCAATAACAAGAGAAAGGCCAGCCGTTTCCCCATGACTTTCAGCAGCACCACCATCACTCAGTCCCTGACCATCAACATCTTTTGAGTCACCAGTGACCACAAGTTGAACTAGACCAGCCATATAAATGCCCAGGTTACAGGTGCAGAGCAAAGGCTGGCTACTCTGCTACAAGTCACTCCCAAAAACCTCTCCATCATCTACAGGGCTCAAGTCAAGGGAGTGATGGAATATTCGCCACATGCCTGGAATTGTGTAGTTGCAACAACACTGAAGATGCTCAACATCATCTATGACAAAGTAGTCCACGTGATCAGGACACTGGATTCAACATACAACTCCTCTATCCCCAGTGAAACATACAAAATTCTTACAGGGCTTGACAGGGTAGATGCAGGGAGGATGTTTCTCCCTGGCTGGAGAGTCTAGAACCAGGGGTCACGGTCTCAGAATAAGAGGTCGGCCATTTAGGACTGAGATGAGGAGAAATTTCTTCGCTCAGAGGGTGGTGAATCTTTGGAATTCTCTACCCCAGAGGGCTGTGGAGGCTCAGTCGTTGAGTATATTCAAGACAGAGATCGATAGATTTTTGGATATTAAGGGAACCAAGGGATATGGGGATAGTGCCGGAAAGTGCAGATGAGGTCGAAGATCAGCCATGATCTTATTGAATGGCGGAGCAGGCTCGAGGGGCTAAATGGCCGACTCCTGCTCCTATTTCTTATGTGCAATCTATAGGATGATCTGCATCAACGCAGCAAGGTTATTTCAACAGCATTTCCTTTCCCAGTGACCTCTACCTTAGATAAAGACAAGAGGGTCAATGATGTGTCATCTCCAAGTTCCCTTCCAAGGCACACACCATCCTGACTTTGCAGATCTTTCATCGTTGCAAAATCCAAGAATTCACTTCCTCACTTGCCCACACCATTGTGGGAGCACCAACATCACATGGACTGCAGCAGTTCAAGGAGAAGGCTCACCACCACCATCTCGGAGCAGCTGTGGATGGGCAATAAATGCGGCCTTGCCAGTGACGCACGTATTCTGAAACTATCAAAGGAAGCAATCAATAAGTGGAGGATGTTACAGACCAGAAGCCAAGATAGTGCGGGATATGATTAATTCTTTTATATATGTTTATTTTTAAAGAAATTTCAAGGTTCCTGACAATCATGGATTTTGTCTGTGAAATCGCCAGATTGGCGCACCCAAGACATCATAATAGTTCTGGAAGAATGTTCAGGATATGAATAAATGTAAATTAAGTGCACAGTTAAATAAATATTCTGGTTTCCTTTCTTGTACATAGAGGTCATTCGTGGGGGTTGAAATAAAAGTGCATTCCCTTCACACTCTAGATAACAGACAGGAGGCATCATCATTGAACAGGCTGGGAGTAATTCTGATTTTGTGTAAGTGTAAAACGGATGATAGCGAATCACCAGCCTATATTAGATCTCCTCCAATTTTCATTTCCATTGACACCAACGGACCCATGCCCAGTGACTTCTGCCCCATGCCTTCCTCACTTTACAGCCAATGAAGTACTTTTTGAAGTGTGGTCACTGTTGTAATGTAGGAAACGCAGCAGCCAATTTGCACACAGCAAGCTCCCACAAGCATCAATGTGATAATGACGTGGGAATCTGTTTTTTTAGGGATGCTGATTGAGGGATAAATATTGGCCAGGACATCAGGGAGAACTCCCCTGCTCTTCTATCGAAATAGTGTCATGGAATCTTTAACATCCACCTGAGAGAGCAGACGGGGCCTCGGTTTAACATCTCATCTCAAAGACTGCACCTCTGACAGTGCAGCACCCCCTCAGTACTGCACTGGAGTGTCAGACTAGAGTTTTGTGCTCAAGCCTCTGGAGTGGGACTTGAACCCACAACCTCTGACTCAGAAGCGAGACTGCTACCCACTGAGCCATGGCTGACACCTTTCCAGGCTGCTGGAACCCAAAATTCTGACAAAGGGTCATCGACCTGAAAGGTTTCTCCCTCTACAGATGCTGCCTGACCTGCTGAGTATTTCCAGCATTTTCTGTTTTTATCCCAAAATTCTATCCCTGGAGGTCCCGGCACATCACTCGCCCAGAATACAAGAAGGTGAGTCAAACTGATGTGCCTCAATGAATCCGAGACTCAACGTTAACAGAGCAAAGCAAGGCTTTTATTAACTCAGAAAGTAATACACAGTGGAGAAGTGTCTCTCATCCAGAGATCTGCTGTACTGCCTGTGAGACACGCTGGGGCCTGCTTAAGTAGGGGCCAGGTATGGGCGGAGCCCTACACACAATACAATACAGGTAAGGAAATGAAACTGAAACTAAACTCCCCTGCTTGTCACAGTCACAGGCACAATCAAACACAGAGAATACAGAGTGCCTGATGAATGGCATATTTCATCACACAAACAATCTGGCCTTGTGTCATCATCAAAGGCAGCTGATCCCCGCACAGGGGCACAGACCTTCTGGACAGCAACAAGGCCTGCAGTTGCTGTGCAAAGGACAAATTATTGGAGCACACGGCGTATCTATGGTTCCATTACTAAGACAGGGTCGCGTATCTATGGTTCCATTACTAAGACAGGGTCGCGGCAGAGACATCCGTAGGAAGACAGCTGCATCAGTACTCAACAACGACATTCTGTTTAACAAGAACAAACATTGTAGCTCAGACAACAAATCCAAATCCGCTTGGGTTTGACAGCAGCTTAGCTGGAACGGATTTAAACTTCTCATGCTGCTGGATAATAGGGAGCATTCTCTGACAATTTCAACGGTGGACAACAAGGGCCACTGATAATTTTATTTATTCATTTAGAGCCTACAGCACCGCAACAGGCCATTCGGCCCAACTGGTCCGTGACGGTATTTGTGCTGCACACGAGCCTCCTCCCACCCCTCTTCATCGAACCCTCTCAGCAGAGATCCTGTCCTGTTAATAATAACCGGACTGACTCGAGTTTAGTGAGTCCATTTCAAGAACGAATCTCTTTTTGTCTCGATGTATTTTTATTTACCCTTTCTCTTTTAACCCCATGTTCTCCCTCACTTCCTCTTGTGAAGATATTGGTGCGGATAATGTTCAACTGCACTGCCCGCTGTGGAACCCGCCCGATTTCCGTCCTATTGTAATCAATGGGCGGGCGCTCCACTCCACTAGGCTAGTGCACAGGTGGTGAAGTTTGAACATTACGCTCACTGAGCCCTTGCTGTGCTACAGTGCCATTGGCACCAGGTGCCCCCCGGCTTGTCGCCCAGGTGGCCATTCTTCACAGGTGAGCTTTAAAGCTGGTGTTGGCAGGATCTTCGACCACAGGGGCATCCCAGCCAAGCCCCATTCTGCCTAAATATCACATACATGCACTTTCTAACAGGGATTGCTAAAGAGCTGATTTTAAGACATGACATGACACTCAAAGCCATTTGTACTGGCCCTGCCACCCTTCTCCTTTATACAGCGTCAGCTGTGGCTCAGTGGGTAGCACACTCGCCTCTGAGTCAGAAGGTTGTGGGTTCAAGTCCCACTCCAGAGACTTGAGCATAAAATCTAGGCTGACACTCCAGTGCAGTACTGAGGGAGTGCTGCACTGTCAGAGGTGCTGTCTTTCAGATGTGACGTTAAACCAAGGCTTCGTCTGCTCTCTCCCATGGCACTATTTTGAAGAAGAGTGGGTGAGGTGTCCTGGCCAATATTTATCCCTCATCCAACATCACTAAAACAGAATATCCAGTCATTATCACATTGCTGTTTGTGGGAGCTTGCTGTGCGCAAATTGGCTGCCGCGTTTCCTACATTACAACAGTGACTACACTTCATCACTTGGCTTCAAAGTGCTTTGGGACATCTTATGGTTGTGAAAAGCACTACAGAAAAGCAAGTCTTTCTTTTTCTTTTCGAGATGAGATAACTCAGCACAGACCAGTATTTGTTTAATTTCTCGGCCATTTCCTTATTCCCCATTATAATTTCTCCTGTCTCAGCCTGTAAGGGACCCACATTTACTTTCGCTAAGCTTTTCCTTTTTACATACCTATAGAAGCTTTGACAGTCTGTTTTTGTGTCTCTCGCTAGTTTACTCTCATATTCCTTTTCCCTTTCTTTATCAATTTCTTGGTCCTCCTCTGCTGAATTCTAAAATCCTCCCAATCCTCAGGCTTGCTGCTCTTTTTGGCAGCATTATAAGCCTCTTCCTTTGATCTAATACTATCTTTAACTTCTCGTTAACCACAGTTGGACCACTTTTCCTGTGGGGTTTTTGTGCCTTAAAGGAATGTATATTTATTGTAAATTATGTATTAATTCTTTAAATGTTCTGACGATGCCACCTTCCCTACTAGTGCTTCCGACATGTTTTCCTTTTTCCTCAACTGATGATTCCCCTCTACCGTGGTTGCCACGGCCCTTGACCGTGTCCGTTCTATTTCCCACACTTCTGCTCTCACCCCTTCCCCTCCCTCCCGGAACCATGATAGGGTTCCCTTTGTCCTCACCTTTCACCCCACCAGCCTCCACATTCAACGGATCAACCTCTGCCATTTCCGCCACCTCCAGCGTGATCCCACCACCAAACACATTTTCCCCTCACCTCCCCTTTCAGCATTCCGAAGGGACCGCTCCCTCCGCAACACCCTGGTCCACTCCTCTATCACCCCCAACACCCCTTGCCCTTCGCCCGGCACCTTCCCGTGCAAGCGCAGGAGATGCAACACCTGCCCTTTTACCTCTTCCCTTCCCACTGTCCAGGGCCCCAAACACTCCTTCCAGGTGAAACAGCGGTTTACTTGTACTTCCTGCAATTTAGTATACTGTATTCGCTGCTCACGATGCGGTCTCCTCTACATTGGGGAGACCAAACGCAGATTGGGTGACCGCTTTGCAGAACACCTCTGTTCAGTCTGTAAGGGTGACCCCGAGCTGCCGGTCGCCTGTCACTTTAATTCTCCGCTCCACTCCCACTCTGATCTCTCTGTCCTCGGCCTCTTACACTGTTCCAATGAAGCTCAACGTAAGCTCAAGAAACAGCACCTCATCTTTCAGTTAGGCACTTTACAGCCTTCTGGACTCAACATTGAGCTCAACAATTTCAGACTATAACCTCGGCCCTTACCATTTTGTTTCTCTCTCTCTCACATGGCAGCTCTCGCTCATTCTGCCATTGCCATTTACACTTCATCTAGTCATCTTTTGTTTCTTAACTTGTCCGATTACCATCTCCTTTTGCCCTTGCACCATCATCCCTTTTGTCTCTTAATCTCTCCTGCCTTCCATCCAATCACAGACCTTCCCTTTTGTTCTTTCCTCCCCTCCCCCCTTTCCCTGCCCCTACACTTGCTAAAAAACCTGTTCCATCTCCAGCTTTTCCAGTTCTGACGAAGGGTCATCGACCTGAAACGTTAACTCTGTTTCTCTCTCTACAGATGCTGCCTGACCTGCTGAATATTCCCAGCATTTTCTGTATTTATTTTATATTAGCCTGTTCCCTAGTTGGTTGCTCAACATACTGATCTAGAAAACTATCTTGCATACATTCCATGAATTCGTCCTCCATACTATTACTGCACATTTGGTTTGCCCAGTCTATATAAAGTCCCCCATAATTACAGGTAGACTATCCTTTATCCGAACTTCCGAAAACCGAAAACCTCTAAAAACCGAAAGTTTTTTCGTTCAGCGTAAGTCGTGCGCACGACATGACGACTTACGCTGAGCAGGGCAGAGGGTCACAGAGTTCCCTCCTGGGTAGGAGATTGCAGGCTGAGCCGGGCAGTGTGAAGGAGGTACCGGGAGAGTGAACCCAACAATACAGCGGCCCGTCCGATAGCTGCAGCGGCCCGTCCGATATTCTTTTCTCCCCCCACCCCCGACCCGACCCGAACCGCGGCCCGTCCGATATTCTTTTCTCCCCCCCCTGACCCGTCCAATATTCTTTTCTCCCCGACCCGAACCGCGGCCCGTCCGATATTCTTTTCTCCCCCCCCCCGACCCGTCCAATATTCTTTTCTCCCCGACCCGACCCGACCCGAACCGCGGCCCGTCTGATATTCTTTTCTCCCTCCGACCCCCACCTGACCCCCCCGACGACCCCCCCCGACCTGAACCGTGGCCCGTCCGATATTCTTTTCTCCCCCCCCCCACCCGACCCCCGACCTGATTTGCGGGCCAGCTTAGTAGGAGTCAGCCGATATCCGGCTTTCCAGAGAAGCAGGAAGGGGAATGAGACACGGAACAGTCGCAAGAGGTAGCCTGAACTTTTACAATTTATATTAAATACAAATTTTCCAGTCTTATAATAATACCTTCTGAAATCCAAAAAATTCCGAAAACCGAAACTCAGCTGGTCCCAAGGCTTTTGGATAAGGGATAGTGTACCTGTATTGTATTATCCTTGTTACATGAGCCTCTAATTTCCTGGTTTATACTCTGCCCTACATTACAACTATTGTTTGGTGGCCTATAAACAATTCTCACCAGTGTTTTCTGTCCCTTGCTGTTTCTTCGCTCCACCCAAACTGATTCTACGTCTTGATTTTCAGAGCTAAGATCCTTTCTTTCTACTGTCTTTATCCCACCCTTTATTATCAGGGCTGCCCCTCCTCCTTTTCCATTTTAACTATCCCGTTATGTATCCTGGAATATTTAGTTCCCAACCTTGGCCATTTTGCAACCACGTCTCCGTTATGGCTATTAGATCAAACTTGTTAATTTCTATCTGAGCTATTAATTAATCTATTTTGTTGCGAATGCTTCGCGCATTCAGATATTGTGCCTTTAGCTTTGACTTATTTCTCTTTTTCCCTGGTGTCACCTTAGTCACTGATGCCTTATTACCTTTGTTACTCTCTCTGTCCCTTCCTGACCCATTCTGTTTATTTTTACCCGAAACTATACTCTGTTCTAGAGCCTTGACATTTCTCTTGCTGCTTTTAAATTTACTCTTTCCTGAATCCTACCGCCGCTCCCCCCCCCCCCAACTTCATTAGTTTAAAGCCCTGTCTACTGCCCTAGTTATTCAGTTTGCCATGACACCGGTCCCAGCCCAGTTTAAGTGGGGCCTATGCCGACGGAACAGTTCCCTCTTTCCCCGGTACTGGTGCCAGTGCCCTGTGAACTGAAACCCCTTCCTCCCACACCACTCTTTGAGCCACGCATTTAAACCTCTAATCTGTTTGTCCCTATGCCAAGTTGCACGTGGCTCAGGTAACAATCCAGAGATTATTACCTTTGAGGTTCTGCTTTTTAATTTGGATCCTAGCTCCTCAAACTCCCTTAGCAGAAACTCATTCCTACTTTTACCTATGTCGTTGGTTCCTATGTGGACCACGACAACTGGATCCTCCCCTTCCCACTCCAAGTTCTTCTCCAGCTGCGAGGTGATGTCTTCGGAACTCTCGGTCATGGCTGCAGAGAACAGTATCTATCCCCCTGACTATACTGTCCCCTACCACAGCTACATTCCCTTTCACTCCCCCCACTTGAATGGCTTCCTGCACCATGGTGCCATGGTCAGCTTGCTCATCCATCCTGCAGGCTTTTCCCTCATCCACACAGGCAGCAAGAACCTCATACCGATTAGATAAGGACAAATTCCGAGGCTGCTCCAGCACTGCACCTGGTGTCCCCTTACCTGCCTGAGTTGCAGTCACACCCTCCTGTCCCTGACCACTAACCAGACCTGTACCACTACCTAACCTAAGGGGTGTGTCTGCCTCCCGGATCAAAGTGTCCAGGTAACTCTCCCCCTCCCTGGTGCCTCGCAATGTCTGCACCTCAGACTCCAGCTCAAAAACTCTGATCGGAAGTTTCTCAAGATGCAGGCACTTACTGCAAATGTGGGATCACAATGCTCTCCACAAACTCTCCACAAACTCCCACATGCTGCAGTTGCGTCACACCGCCTGCACTGCCATCCCTATATGACCTTGATTTGTTTAATTAAATGCAATTAAATTTGTAATTAGGTCACTTATTTTACAATGTAGTTTCCTGACTACTTACTTGATCTAGATTAAGTTAAGGGTACTGAAATTAAATATCTACCAGTAACACAAAGCACTACAAGTGGTGTAGGCAAAAAGCAGCAACTCCTTCCCCCCTTCTCCAAATTCCCACTCTTTCCAAATTCCCAAATAAAACACACTGTTTAAGTACACTCTGTTTAATCCCGCTCTGTGTGGACTGCCACTCCCAGTGCAGTACTGAGGGAGTGCTGCACTGTCGGAGGAGCCATCCTGCAAATGAGACGTTAAACCCATCTGCCCTCTCAGGTGGATGTAAAAGATCCCACAGCACTAGTCAAAGAGCAGCAGGAGAGTTCTCCCCGGTGTCCTGGTTCATCCCTCGACCAACATCACTTAAAGGCAGATTATCTGGTCATTATCGCACTGTTTGTGGGAGCTTGCTGTGCACAAATTGGCTGCCACATTTCTACATCACAACAGTGGCCGCATTTCAAAAGTACTTCATTATCTCTAAAGTGCTTTGGGATGTCCTGAGGATGTGAAAGGCGCTATATAAATGCAAGTTCTTTCTTCCTTTAAGTCAGGATGGTGTGTGACTTGGGTCAGAACTTGAAGGTGATGATGTTCCCACAACATTACTGCTCTTGTCCTTCTCAGCAGCAGGTATCATGGAGGAAAGAAGTGTAATGGAAATAATCTTGGTGAGTTCCGGCAGGTGAGATCCTGTAGATGGCACATACTGTAGCCAAAGTGCACGTGTTAGGAAAGGCGACATATTTAGTCTAGTGGCAGGGTCACCGATCCAATGAACTGTTCTATCATGGATGGTGTTCAGCGTCGAGTGTTGTTGCGGTTGCACCCATCCTGCTATTCTATCACACTCTGACTTGAGCCTTGTAGTTGGTGGAAAGGCTTTGAGGGGGACAAGAGCTGAACCACTTGTCACAGAATACCCAGCCTCTGCTCAGCTTTTGTAGTCATCGTGTTGACAGGTGCAGTTAAGGTTCTTGTCAATGGTAACACGCAAGATGTTGATGGTGGGGTAATCGGTGATGGTGATGCCATTGAGGGTCAGGGGGGAGGTGGTCGAGCCTTTTCTTGTTGGAGATAGTCATTGTCTACCTTCTACTTGTCAGCCTAGGCCTGGTTGTTGTCAAAGTCCTGCTGCAGGCTGGTATGGGCTGTTCATTATTGGGGGAATTGTGAATGGAGCTGAACCTTTGGAATTGCTGGCAAATAGCCGCTCTCCTGACCTAATGGTGGAGGTAGGTCATTGTTGAAGGAACGGAAGGTGGTTGGGCCGAGGACGCTTCTTGTCCTGAGGCTTGGATAATTGGCCTCCGACAACCACAACCATCTTCCTTTGTGTCAGGTATGACTCCAGCCACTGGAGGGTTTGCTCTTTGACCTCATTAACATGAGTTTTGTAAGGAATCCTTGGTGCCACACTGAGCAGAATGCTGCCTTGATGTTGAGGGCAGCGACTCTCGCCTCCCCTCTGTCATTCAACTCTTGCATCCAAAGCTGTGACGAGGTCAAGGAGGACTTAGGAGCCAATGGGTTCTGGTAGGACTACAGACAATAATGGTGGAACAAGAAACCACGACAGGGTTCAGAAAGGATCTAGGCAGGTTTCTGGCAGCAAAGAAGATTCAGGGTCATTAGATTCAGATAGGCAAGCCTAGCACAGCTCATGTCCTTGCCTTGGTAACTGCGGGTCTACCTGGCCATCTTCGGGCCGCTCTCAGCGCTCCTCCATGCTCCTGCAAGGAACTCACCTAATGGCAGGCAAGTCGGAATTTCAGCCAACCCATGGCCAGTAATTCTATAGACAGTTAACATGGTTTAATTTGCATCATTACCCCATTTTGCTTCAGTGGCTGCTGTAGGGTCACCAATTATTTTTCAGTCAATTCTCATGCACAAGTATATATTATCAGCAGTGTTGAATACGTTTTCTTTTACATTTACACAGGATGGTGATAGAGTGGAGAAAGACGCATCAGAAACTCGCACCACCGAGCCACCTACTGGCAAGAGCCTGCAACTACACCTTGACAATTGCCATGACAAAATTGAAGGGAAAATGTTTACATAGCAATTTACAATGTTGACACCAACCCACTACCAAAGATCGTAAGAACAAGGTTCGTGGGCAGGGAGTCCACATCTTACATAAGGTTTTTTAACAACAACTACAATTGCATTTATATAGTGCCTTTAATGAAGTAAAACGTCACAAGGCGTTTCACAGGAGTGATATAAAACAAAATTTGACACCGAGCCACATAAGGAGATATTAGGACAGGTGAACAAAAGATTGGTGAAAGAGGTAGGTTTTAACAAGCGTCTTAAAGGAGGGGAGCGAGGTAGAGAGGTGGAGAGGTTTAGGGAGGGAATTCCAGAGCTTAGGGCCTAGGCAACAGAAGGCACGGCCGCCAATGGTGGAGCGATTAAATTCGGGGATGCTCAGGAGGCCAGAATTAGAGGAGCGCAGGGATCTCGGAGCTAGAAGCTGCAGACTGGCCACTTGTGGGATTGTGAACCTGCACTATAACTGGTACAAATGCGAATAGTATAAAGTAATTTATTCACACGCCATCAACGTGTATAAAGAGACCAGATGGTAAAAGGAAATCAAAAACAAATCCTGTCTGGTACAGCAAATAAAGTGAACAAAAAGCAAAACACTGTAGATGCTGGAAATCTGAAATTAGAAACACTTAGTGTGTCAGTGGAGAGAATAGACAAGACTTTACAGGTATAAACGGGCTAGGAAGGGCCCATATCCAAAACGGCTTGTTTGTTACATAAGAACATAAGAATTAGGAGCAGGAGTAGGTCATTCGGCCCCTCAAGCCTGCTCCGCCATTCAGTAAGATCATGGCTGATCTTCTACCTCATCTCCACTTTCCTGCACTATCACCATATCCCTTGATTCCCTTAATATTCAAAAATCTATTGATCTCTGTCTTGAATATACTCAATGACTGAGCCTCCACAGCCCTCTGGGGTAGAGAATTCCAAAGATTCACCACCCTCTGAGTGAAGAAATTTCTCCTCATCTCAGTCCTAAATGGCCGACCCCTTATTCTGAGACTGTGATCCCTGGTTCTAGACTCCCCAGCCAGGGGAAACATCCTCCCTGCATCTACCCTGTCAAGCCCTGTAAGAATTGTGTATGTTTCAATGAGATCACCTCTCATTCTTCTAAACTCTAGAGAATATAGGCCTAGTCTACTCATTCTGTCATAGGACAATCCCCCCCATCCCAGGAACCAGTCTGGTGAACCTTCGTTGCACTCCCTCTATGGCAAGTATATCCTTCCTCAGGTAAGGAGATCAAAACTGTACACAATACTCCAGGTGTGGTCTCACCGGGGCCCTATATAATTGTTCTTCCGCAGATGCACCCCAACCATCTGAGTGTTTGCAACGTCTTTGCGGCAGCAATTAAGGAGCGTCTGGAATCAATTCTCCACTGACATTGTCTTATGACGGATGGATCCAGCAGTCAATAACCTTTCGCCCACTGCTATGAGATCACCGATGGGGTTTATAGCTTCAGTCCGTGCGCTCTGCTCCTGCAAGGAACGTTTACAACACACGCAGGCGCTGCATCGCCATTCAATAATACAAGTGATCGGTGAGCACATTCACATCTATTGTGTTTGCAAAGATAATCCAGAGACCGTCAGTGAGTTCAGTTCATGCTGCTTTAATCATGGCTGCCACCCACACACACTTCCAGGCACAAGCAATCGAATACCTATACACAATACAACGATAACAGCACTATCAAACTCCATGTGCTCAGGCCAAGGCAATCAAGTACCTATCACCAAATGTCAGCCATAACATTTCCTCCCCCCTCACAGAATTTCAAACATGAAATGTAGTGACAAAGTCCTGTAGGTGGCCAGGGTGAGAACGTGTACGGACAGGCCGAGGTGTGGACTGGTGAAGAGCAGGCCGAAGTGGGGACTGGTGAGGAGCAGGCTGAGGCGCAACATCTGCTCGAGGGTTGGCTGGCTGAGCCACATGTGCATCCCGCCACTCTGGGGGTAAGGCTTGGGGGTTAGGTCCGTATAATCCCGCATCAGGGGGTGCTGGCACCTTCCGAAGGCGGCTGGCATGCCACCGAGAGCCGTCAGTGAGGCAGAAAGTGGCTGGTCCAAGTTGGCGGCTGATTTGGAGAGGGGAGGACCAGAATGACGCCATCTTATTATTGCGGTGAGGTCTGCGGACTCTGACCCAATCGGAGACTGAGATGTTGGGCGCCTTCGCCCTCTTCGACTGGTCGAAGCGGAGTTTCATCTTCTCCTGCTGTCTAGCGACTGTGGCTTGAGCCGGTGGAGCAGGGCTCTGAGCTAGCGAGGGGCGGAGCCTGCCAAGGGGCAGCATGAGCTCACGGCCTAGCATGAGGGATGCGGGTGAGACCCCTGTAGTGGAATGCTGGGAGGCTCTGTAGTGCAGCAGTGTGTGGAGGAGGGCCTTGTCAAACGCACACCCCTGGGATAGGTGTGCTCTGAGGCCATTTTTCAGTGTCTGGTTAAAACGCTCCACCCCCCCATTTGACTCGGGTGGTAGTACGCTGTGCGAATGTGACGGATGCCCTTGCTCTCAAGGTAAGAGGAGAGTTCCGAAGAGACCATTTGGGGGCCATTGTCTGTGGTGATGGCCTTTGGATGCCCCTAGCGGGAGAAGAGGGACTCAAGGATGTCAATGATGACCCGAGAGGTGACGGAGCCCAAGGCAGTGACCTCTGGCCATTTTGAGTGCAGGTCATAGGTCACCACTAGGAACCGTTGATGGTGGGGGGCACCATGGATCACCCCGCAGGCGTCCAGCTGCAGGTGCTCCCAGGGCTGAGAGGGCCAGGCAAGGGGTTGCAGGGGTGGGGGAGCTTGGTGGTCAGTCTTGCCACTTACAAGGCAGGCTGCACAGTCCTTGACCAGGGCCTCGATTTCCCTGTCGATACCCGGCCACCACACTAGGTCTCGGCATCGTTGTTTGAGCTTCACTATGCCCAAGTGGCCCTCATGCGCCATGGATAAAACATGCGCACGAAGGGCACTTGGGACCACAGTGCAGAGCCCACGTGCAACACAGGAGTCATTCCAGCAGGAGAGCTCCTCTTTAACTCTGGAGTAGGCAGACAGTTCCTCAGGCACCTTGCGAGGCCAGCCATCTCTGATGAAGGTGCACAGCTGGGAGAGGGCCGGATCCTGTTCAGAGGCCTCTTTGAGCTCCTGGAGAGAGACTGTGGTTTGGAGAGGCGTGTGCAGCATCTAGACGATATCCTATTCCACATGTTCAGACCTGACGAGTGGGGCTGGGGCAGAGATAGTGTGGGAAAGCAGATCTGCAACAACATTGTCACGTCCTGGTGTGAACTGGAGACTGAAATTGTATTGGCGGAGACGGTCAGACCAGCGGTGTAGACGCAGTGGTCTGTGGCCCGTGCCGGATGTCGACAGCAGGGCAGTGAGAGCCTGGTGATCAGTTCGCAGGGTGAAGGCACGGCCATACGTGTACAGGTGCCACCGCTCACATGCCCAGATGCACGCCAGCGCCTCACGCTCGCCTACTGAGTACTTCTGTTCGGTGGGCTAAGGGCTCGGGAGGCAAAGGCAATTGGTTTCTCCACTCCATTCTGTATCTGCGATAACACTGCCCCCACAGCTGCAGCGGACGCGTTGCAGGTGACGAGGGTGGGGCTGGCGACGTCAAAGTGAGCCAACATTGGAGGCGACGTGAGCTGCGATTTGAGGAGGCGAACAGCTTCCGTACAGGCTTGTGACCACACCCAGGGCTCATCCTTTCGCAGGAGCTGGCGCAGTGGGGCTGTGGTGGCTGAGTACTGGGGCAAAAACTTCAGGTAGTACCCAGTCATGCCAAGGAAGGAGGCAACCTGTGCTGCAGAGCTGGGTTCTGGGATGCTGTGAATGGCATCCACGTTTGACTGGAGTGGGGATATACTGTCAGCCGACAACCGAAACCCCACAAATTCGATCTCTGAAACAGCAAAGACACACTTTTCGCCATTCAGTGTGAGCTTGTGTTTTGCTAGAGCTGTGAAAACTCTGTGAAGACGTTCATCATGAGTGGAGGTCGAGGGCCCATGCACGACAATGTCATCCAGGTAGATGGCCACCCCAGGAATGCCCGCGAGCACAGGGGCCATCACCTTTTGGAAGCAGCTGGGTGCAGAGCTAAGTCCAAATGGCATCCTGGTGTACCGAAAGACGCCAGCATGTGTCACAAAAGCAGTGAGGTCCCTGCTGCTGGGGTGGAGGGGAACCTGTAGATAGCCCTGTCGAAGGTCCAGTTTTGAGAACAGGATGGAACCATAGAACTGCGCTGTGAGTTCCTCTGACGTGGGCAGTGGATATTTGTCAGGGATTACGGCCTTATTCACTGCTCGAAGATCGACACAGACGCGTAGACCACCTGACTTTTTCGTTGCAACCACCAGGTTGGAGACCCATGGGGAGGCATCAACTGGTTCGATGATGCCGGCTTCCAGTAGCTGCTTTAGTTCAGCTGTGACCCCATCATGGAGAGCAAGCGGGATGCGGCGCAGTGGCTGAATGACAGGGGTAACGGTGGAGTCAACCATGGGCTGGTGGGTGAAGGCAGTCAGGCAGCCCAGACCCTCGAAGAGTGCTGGCCATGTTTGGCGCCACGGTGAGGTGACGTGCAGAATCGCAGACCCGCCGGTGCCCAAGAGAGAAGAACCCAGGTCAGTGAAAAGAGCCAGTCCCATCAGGTTAGCTCCTTGGCGTGCCACATGAAAACAAAAATCTGGCAAAACTTTTGTTCCATAGCGTACAGTGAGGTTGACTGAGCCCACTAGTCCAATTTTCGAATTACCATACCCGCAAAGGGTAGTGGAGGGCGCAGAGAGTGGCAGGGAGCTGAAAAAGCGTTTGAATGTGTCCACATTCAGCAGTGAGACGCTGGCACCGGTATCCAACAACAGTGGGATGCACACATCCTTCAGGTTAATTGTGCATGATTTGAAAGCCACTACTGGCCCAGAGCTCACGTTGTGAATTGTAGGCCAACTGCTTGAGGACTGAGTGTGTTCATTTGTAGCAACCGGGGCAGAGCGGCAGACATTGGCAAAGTGATTTTGTTTTCCACAATTGCGACAGGCTTGGCCGCGCGCGCGGCAATTCTGCGCTCTGGTAGCATGTGAACGAGATCCGCAGTTTCCACACTGTTGCCGCGATAGCGCGCGTTGCTGCCGTCGCGCGAGCATTACCGTGTCTGAGCTGTCGGGGCCGAGGGCGCTGTCACTGGGTGTGTGTGCTAGTTTCGCTGCACATTCGGCTGCAGACTCCAGTTGAAAGGCAATGTTGACTGCCTATGACAACGACAGATCGTCGGACTCGAGTAACAGTCTTCCACGCACTCTCACGTTGTTTGTGTGCTCTATTAGTTGATCACGCACCATCTCATCTTGTAATGCACCGAACTTGCACGAGCTAGCTAACCTCCTCAAATTAGCCACGTATTGATGCACTGACTCGCCGAGGAGCTGGTGACGCTGTCTATAAATGAATCGCCGCAGGAGGGCACTTTGTGGGGCAGAGAAGTGTGTGCTTAACAGAGCCACAGCCTCATCATATGTTTGGATTGAGTCTGCTGTGCATAATGTCCCAAGAACACGCTGGCCCTCCACTCCCAAGCAATGAGATAACAGTGCCTTTTTCCGAGCCGTACTCACAATTTCTAGTCCAAGAGCAATGAGATAGGTTTCAAAGGACTGTAACCAGCGAACCCATGGGATCGGGGGCTCACCTGGTAGTGCAAGGAAGGGAGGAGGTGGTGGAAGAGAGATTTCAGCCATCCTTGTCGCCAAATATTGTGTTTGCAAAGATAATCCAGAGACCATCAGTGAGTTCAGTTCATGCTGCTTTAATCATGGCTGCCACACACACACACTTCTAGGCACAAGCAATCGAATACCTATACGCAATACAATGATCACAGCACTATCAAACTGCATGTGCTCAGGCCAAGGCAATCGAGTACCTATCACCAAATGTCAGACATAACAACATCGTTTTGCCAACCACACCCCCACCCCCCCCCCCCCCGGAAAGTCTCTACGGACCCTCGGGGGTCCCGCGGACCCCAGTTCGAGAGTTGCTGTCCTAAAGCAATGAATTGGCTGCAAAGCGTTGTGAGAGGGCCTGAGGACGTGAGAGGCGCTACACAAATGCAAGTTATTTCTTTATCGCCATTAAACGTGCAGAACGGAAGAACAACAAAGAATATTTTCAAAAACGTTCACGCTCTGCCAGTTCGCGCTGTGTTGAGCCCGTTTCTCATAAATCAGCTTAGGATCTGTCCATTTGTATCAGTGTAAAGCCAGACATACCTGAACTGTCTGCTAAGTGTGTCCCAGTAAATAGACTAAAGTAGTAATCACTTCTAGACAACGTATATCATTAGTTTGTATCAACAGGCACTTTACCCTGAATGTCAGACAGCTTAATGTAATCTGTGATTACTTCAAGCTCCAGAAATAGTAACTTCGTTCGGCTGAATGGAAATCTTCTACAAATTCATGGCAATGATGCCCCCCCGCCCCCTGCGCTCCCCCCCAACCCCCACTGCCAAGTCGCACACCATCCAGACTTGGACATGTGTCACCATTCTTCCATTGTTGCTGGGTCAATAACCTGGAATCCCCTAGCTAACACCATCGTGTGGGCACCAGCATGGCAAGGACTGCGATGGTCCAAGGAGAAAGCCACCAGCACCTTCTCGGAGCAAACATAGAAACATAGAAGATAGGAGCAGGAGTAGGCCATTCGGCCCTTCGAGCCTGCTCCGCCATTCAACGAGATCATGGCTGATCATCCAAACCCTAGCACCCGCTCCCTACACCGACAGCCATCCCACCTAAGCCCTATCCCCGTAACCCCGTAACCCCACGTATTTAATCTCCCCTAACACTAAGGGCCAATTTTTTTATCATGGCCAATCAACCTAACCTGCACATCTTTGGACTGTGGGAGGAAACCGGAGCACCCGGAGGAAACCCACGCAAACACGGGGAGAATGTGCAAACTCCACACAGACAGTCGCCCGAGGCCGGATTTGAACCCGGGTCCCTGGCGCTGTGAGGCAACAGTGCTAACCACTATACCACCGTGCAAGTAGGGGAATGGTCAGTAAGTGCGGCCTCGCCAACGCCCACATTCCCCCAGATCAATTTTTGTTTAAACTCCCTGCCTCAAGCCTTACCTCGCTCTCCCCGACTGGTTCAGTGAATGGCACGGCGAATAATCTCACAATGGCCAGCGGGAAGATCATTAACCTTTCGCTTGGTTCCGCAGAAGCCCCTTGCAGCTTCTGACAAAATATGGTTCCCACAGGAACCACAACCTCTGGCTGCTCACCCTATCTTTCCCGTCCAATCAGTTAAATCCCAAACCCTGGAAACATGAAAATAACATACAACTCAGGACTCCCAATTGCAGTAGCAAAGGAGTTTATCCATCCCGCTAACTAAAGGGCCCTCTACAGCTACATTCCTGCCTTTTTGTTTGTACTTACGCTCTGTTCTGCTTAAGTAACCACTGCCACCATGGTTTCGCCCCTAGTTACCCTCATTTGCCTTTCCATCTATGGTCAAAGCCAGGATGAGGATCCAGGGGACAACTTCAGTCTGACAGGAACTTCCTGCTCCTCCCTGTCTCCACCTCCCAGTTCAGTGGGCCATCGCCGATTTCTCCCCACCTCTCTCCGCCTGTGGGCTGACCACCTTGCGGATAATATCTTCAAGATACCTCTCTCTCTTGAGTAAACTGAGCGGGGTTATTGGGTCCTTGAGCTCAGCATTTCTCTTCTCAACCGGGTCAAGTAGCCAACACTTCATGCAGGTGAACACCTCCATGGATGCAGGAGGCCAACCACCATTATCACACTGTAGGATCTCTCATGCCTGGCAATGCTCTATCTGGTATCATTTCCTACATTTCAAGAGAAAAGTGGGGAAATGACACCAGTCCACTTAATAATGAATTTCCTCTAACATTCACTTTCATTTTTTTGTCTCATGTATGTATGCATCATCGGACTTGGAAAAAGTCTCGAGCTCAGTCCCATGATTGACATTGACCTTTCCTGTATAACCCATGCTCCAGTGACCATTAGGCAATTTTCTTCTTCCGCTGTGGGTACTCTGACCAATTCCTTCAGCGGGTAAGTCTCCCAGGCTAACTGGAGGGAGGGGAGTCTGCCACAAGGCCCCTTCCCTCCACTGGGCGAAATCCTGGGCCTTTACTGCTGCTTCACGGGGCTTATCGCCGTCTTCCACATGGCAGCCCTGAGAAGCAATGATAACTGAAGCACAGAGAAGTATAATGTGCCAGAGACCAAGGGTCCAAACCCCCCTCCCACTCCCCACTCTCCCTCCGTCTCCCAAAACCTCCCCCTCTCCCTCCCCTTCCCATTCCCCCCTTCTCTCCCTCCCACATCCTCCCCCACAATCTCCACCCATTCCCCCTCCCAAAACCTCCCCCTCCCATTCCCCGCCTCCCCAAACTGCCCCCTCCTACTCCCCCTCCCATTCCCCCCTTCCCAAACCTCCCCCTCCTACTCCCCCTCCCATTCCCCCTTCCCAAACTTCTCCCTCCTACTTCCCCTCCCATTCCCCCTTCCCAAACCGCCCCCTCCTACTCCCCCTCCCATTCCCCCCTTCCCAAACCTCCCCCTCCTACTCCCCCCCATTCCCCCTTCCCAAACTGCCCCTCCCTACTCCCCCTCCCATTCCCCCTTCCCAAACCGCCCCCTCCTACTCCCTCTCCCATTCCCCCCTTCCCAAACCTCTCCCTCCTACTCCCCTCCCATTCCCCCTTCCCAAACCTCCCCCTCCTACTCTCCCTCCCATTCCCTCCTCCCCAAACCTCCCCCTCCTACTCCCCCTCCCATTCCCTCCTCCCCAAACCTCCCCCTCCTACTCTCCCTCCCATTCCCTCCTCCCCAAACCTCCCCCTCCTACTCCCCCTCCCATTCCCTCCTCCCCAAACCTCCCCCTCCTACTCCCCCTCCCATTCCCCCCTCCCCAAACCTCCCCCTCCTACTCCCCCTCCCATTCCCCCCTCCCCAAACCTCCCCCTCCTACTCCCCCTCCCATTCCCCCCTCCCCAAACCTCCCCCTCCTACTCCCCCTCCCATTCCCTCCTCCCCAAACCTCCCCCTCCTACTCCCCCTCCCATTCCCCCTTCCCCAAACCTCCCCCTCCTACTGTCCCTCCCATTCCCTCCTCCCCAAACCTCCCCCTCCTACTCCCCCTCCCATTCCCCCCTCCCCAAACCTCCCCTCCTACTCCCCCTCCCATTCCCCCCTCCCCAAACCTCCCCCTCCTACTCCCCCTCCCATTCCCCCCTCCCCAAACCTCCCCCTCCTACTCCCCCTCCCATTCCCCCCTCCCCAAACCTCCCCCTCCTACTCCCCCTCCTACTCCCCCTCCCATTCCCCCCTCCCCAAACCTCCCCCTCCTACTCATCAGGACACAACATATGTATGTAAAGAAGGACCTCTCTGTTGGCTTCGGGCGTGCGTCCTTACTGCCTGCTCAGGTGCGCAGGGTTAAAATTACAGACATTGCAATCATGGCGGCTTTCGGACAGGTAAGAGCCAGGGGCGATTTTAACTGCCCCCCATTCCCTCATTAATCTGTTGTCCGATACTTATCGCCTCTTACTGGTTTCTATAACTACTCTCAAAGACTTGATGCTCCTCATGGGCTGTATTTGTATTCGGTTTATGATTTCCCTGTCCTGGCCCTTTGATCGTGCTTTATGCCAACGTATCCTTCTTTAAGAAAGAAAGATTTGCATTTATATAGCACCTTTCACAACCTCAGAACGTCTCAAAGCGCTTTACACCCAATGCTGTGCGAGTAGGCTTAAAATATGAAGCTTTGAAGCTGATTTTCTCTCAGCTCCTTCTTTCTTTCCGTCTCAGCTGATGTTAGCTTTGATGTAAATTCAGTGGTTTTAACTAATCATTTTTCTACTACTCTCTACTTTCAGTATTATTAATTTTAGTATCGCTTTTGTTCCGTGCTTCTCTCAATGCTGCCTTTGCTATTCTTAAGTTGTTCGGCTACCACCGGAGAAAAATGGCCATGTAAGCCGCTATCATTTTTAAAATTCGTTTATGGGGTGTGGGCGTCGCTGGCAAGGCCAGCATTTATTGCCCATCCCTAGTTGCCCTTGAGAAGGTGGTGGTGAGCCACCTTCTTCAACCGCTGCAGTTCGTGCGGTGAAGGTGCTCCCACAGTGCTGTTAGGGAGGGAGTTCCAGGATTTTGACCCAGTGACGATGAAGAAACGGCCGATATACTTCTAAGTCAGGATGGTGTGTGACTTGGAGGGGAACTTGGAGGTGGTGGTGTTCCCATGCGGCTGCTGTCCTTGTCCTTCTAGGCGGAAGAGGTTGCAGGTTTGGGAGGGGCTGCCGAAGAAGCCTTGGCGAGTTGCTGCAGTGCATCTTGTAGATGGTACACGCTGCAGCCACGGTGCACCGGTGGTGGAGGGAGTGAATGTTTAAGGTGGTATATGGGATGCCAATCAGGCGGGCTACTTTGTCCTGGATCTTGTCATCAAAAACCCAACAATGGACCCTTCCACCCCGTCCTGGTTTTCTTTCCATGTGTCTCCAGTCCCAAGCTCTACGGTTGACTCTTTTGCCCATACTAGGGATGAGCAATAAATACTGCCTTGCCAATCCTGTCCAGATCCCAAGAGCAAATAAGAAAAATGTGTATCTGTTTCTCCAACTTGAATTCTCTCATTAATTGTGGCTTCTTGACTTGTGCTTAAATGTTTTGTTTGATTTAAAGTTTCTTTGACCGAGTGTCCATTCTCTCTAATCAACTTTGCTTCATATCTTACAATTAATGTTATATTAAGGACTGATTTCATGTCATCCCTCTGGGCCAGTCTGTCTCTTTATCCCTTTCATCATTGCCTTCTGCGTCTGTTCTCTTACACCAAGACTCCATTCATCGACGCAGATATTTGCTGCTGGTAAACCATTTCCCCCCGCCCCCACCCCCCCACTCTCTCATTAATCTGTTGTCCAGTACTTATCGCCTCTTACTGCTTTCTAAAATTATCCTCAAAGACTTGATGCTCCTCCTTTGTATTCGGTTTATGATTTCCCTGTCCTGGCCCATTGATTGTGCTTTATGCCAATGTATCCCTCTTTTAGAAAGATAGATTTGCATTTCTATAGCGCCTTTCACAACCTCAGGACGTCCCAAAGCGCTTCACAGCCAATGAAGTACTTCTGAAGTGTAGTCACTGTTGTAATGTGAGTCTTTGGTAGGCTATGGGTTTAACTTGATTGAGTAAAAGCAACCAAGATGGCTGACACCCTAATTTGGAACCCTCACTCATAATTCAGATCGGTTCAATAACTGTAGTGTGTGTGCGTCTGTGCCTTTTAATCTCATCCCTCGCATCCCATTCACTGGACGATTCAAACTGCTCCTCTTCCCAATGCATAACCTTTGTATGGACTCTGTTTACTCACATCTTTACTTGAAGAAGGAGTCTATCAATCAGACACAGTCAATGAATTGTGACTAATTTTAGACGTCTTGCAGTAATTCTTGAAGCCAGTTAAGTAAGGGAGCTGATTGAAGCAACACAGTCTTCATGAGAAAAAAAGGGTTCAGCACATTCTTTTCCACGCAGTGTGAGAATGTAAAACAAACTGTCGTGTCACCTGTACGTGAGAAGCTCGGAGCAGATTAACACACAGTCCTTGTGGCTCTAGCCTCAAACCATAAAGAGCTTGCAACACACGTCGTCATAAAATCCAGTAAACTCCCCTAGCGTTACAGTCAGCAGGCTATGGTAGTGCGTCAGTATACCCATCACCTGTGCCACGTGTACTGTGCCTCATTCACTCTCTCACACTGGTGTGCTCGGTAATTCCTTCAAGGCGATAAGGTCGTGGCGCTCGCTACTGAAACAGAAATACCTGGAAAAAAATCAGTGGGAGGAGAGAATACTTTAAATAGCTATTATTCTTCATAGCTGATCTATTTCTTTTTTTGAATGGCATTTTGGGATTCCTTAAATAGGACAAAGAATACTTTTTTTAAAAAGCTAAATGTAGAACAGGTCAAAATCCTCAGAAGCAAATGATCTCTCCCCTGGATTTCTCAATAGCAAAAACTGAGAGGATATACCTATCAGGAAAGGCTGAACAGGCTGGGGCTTTTTTCTCTAGAAAAGAGAAGGCTGAGGGGTGACCTGATAGAGGTATTGGCCCAGAAATTGGTGTCGGGGGCTTCCCGCGGGTGCAAGCCCCCGACCGACACTTACCTAGCGCGCCGGCGGTTGAGGCCTGGGCCTACGTGGGTTTCCTCTCTGTGGCCCGGTCCAGCTCCCGGTGCACTGTGCTTGCGTGATCCAGCGGCGTAGTTAGTGCGATGCATCCGCTGGGATCACGTGAGCACTGGGCAACCAATCGGAGGAGGGAAAGCCCATTCATGAGATTGACAGAAAGAACTGTCAAACTTATGAAAACTCCGGCCCCAAAACAGTAGTTAACCTTAAAATAAAATTTTTAAAAATCACACTTTTTAAATAAACTATAAATAACATTAAATAACTATTTTAAACAATAATTTAAAGTTTTGAAAAAAATAATTAAAAAAAAAAACAGGGCTAAAAATACACTTACCTTACTTTAAAGTATTTAAAAATAATAAACCTGTGGAAAAACTGTTCTAATTTTAATTAATTGACTACTTACCTTTTAAAATGAAGTCCTTACGCCTGGTTTTTAAATGTGTAAAATGTAGAGGCCTTCATGCACGGAAAAACCTGTAAATAAAAAGGAAGTTCAAAGCGCACGCGCAGACTCCCGCGCACACACGTTCGACCTCTGAACCCCTTCGTTCAGAGGATCGGAAATGCCGGTTTCCCGCGCTTGCGCAGTGCATGCAAGAAACCGTCACTTCCATCGGGTCCACGCGTGAGTACTCCGTGCTTACTCACGCGTTGGGACCCGAATTTCTGGGCCCTTAAGATTATGAGGGGCTTCGATAGGGTAGACGTAGCGAAAATGTTTCCTGTTTTGGGGGGAGTCCTAAACTGGGGGCCATAAATATAAGTTAGTCACCAATAAATCCAATCGGGAATTCAGGAGAAACTTCTTTACCCAGAGAGTGGTGAGAATGTGGAACTCACTACCACAGGGAGTGGTTCAGGTGAATAGTATAGAATAGATGCATTTAAGGGGAAGCTAGGTAAATACATGAGGGAGAAAGGAATAGGAGGTTATGCTGATGGGGTGAGATGACGAGGGGTGGGAGGAGGCTGGTGTGGAGCATAAACACTGGCACGGAGCAGTTGGGCCAAATGGCCTGTTTCTGTGCTGTAAATTCTAATGAATTCCATGTAAAATAAATCAGTCTGTGTGTGTCTGCTGCAGCTGCTGACCAGCTGTGGATGAGGCTCTGCACGTTGAACTGCGATAGTTACACACAGCAGCAAGTGCAGGTTAGTAGTTGGTTTTTGCAGCATAGATGCTCCCGCTCCTCTTATTTTTGTTGACACCTGGGAATCCCTGGCCCAAGACCACACAAAGTGGAGGAGAAGCATCCGGGAAGGCGCTGAACACCTCGAGTCTCTTCGCATTGGACTCATCAGCCACCTGAGAACTCATTTTTAATGTGGAAGCAAGTCATCCTCGGCTCCGAGGGAAGAAGAAGAGATTTTTGTTGAAAGAGTAAAGGACCTCAAATTACTCCCGAGAGTCCTGATATCATTAAAGTTACCGGTTATAAGCCTCCTAATTTCAGAGGTTAATTTAGGTCAAGTGTCTCCCATTGTATATATTGAGAGCATAAGAGTTATTGAATGCCCCAACATCTCATGAGCTGTGAAGTATATCGCTTAAAGCAATTCTGAACCATGACTTGTATTTATTTAACACCTTTAGGAGAATGTCCTTTGGTGCTTCACAGAGGTACAGGCACGATGGGCCGAATGGCCTCCTCCTTTGCTGAATCATTCTATGATAAGGGAGGAAAAAAGGATGTCAAGGCAAAGAAGGAAATTTTAGAAGGGCTGACCAAAAGCTCAGTCAAAGAGGGGGTTTTTAAGGAAGGTCTTAAAAGAGGAGAGGGAGGAGGGTGAGCAGGAAGGTTTAGGGCCAGAATTCCAGTGTGTGTATATGGGGCCTAGGCAACTGAAGACATAGCCGACAGAGTGCTACTCTGTCGGAGGTGTCGTCTTTCAGATGAGACATTAAACTGAGGTCCCGTCTGCCCTCTCAGGTGGATGTGAAAGATCCCACGGTACTATTTCGAAGAAGAGCAGGGGAGTTATCCCCGGTTTCCTGGACAATATTTATCCCTCAAATCAACATCACTAAAAACAGATTATCTGGTCATTATCACATTGCTGTTTGTGGGAGCTTGCTGTGCGCAAATTGGCTGCCGCTTTTCCTACATTACAACAGTGACTACACTCCAAAAGTACTTCATTGGCTGTAAAGCACTTTAAGACGTCCGGTGGTTGTGAAAGGCGCTATATAAATACAAGTCTTTCTTTCTTTCTAATGGTGGGGCAAAGGATTGTAGCATTACAGAGATAGGAAGGGGTGAGACCATGAAAAGATTTAAACATGTGGAAGAGAATTTTAAATTTGGGGAACCAGGGGCCAATGTAGGTCAGCAAGGACAGGGATTGACGTAAGAAAACTACTAGGCACTTGATCTAAGCATTAAACAAAGCTTTAATCAACTGTTTTACAACATGGAGGTCTAGTTGTGTCCTTCACTAGTTCCTGTTAAGAATGTCCTGAGCAAGCTGGGCCCGTGCCCGAGTATTTATACTCTCCCTGGACAGCGCCACCCGTAGGCCGCTCAGTATTATTTCTTAAGTCTTTCTTTCATGAATGACTGATTCATGTCAGGGATGAGGAGGATTTGGGATACGATACAGCAGCAGAGTCTTGGATGAGCTGAAGTTTGTGAAGGGTGGAGGGTGGGAGGTCAGCGAGGAGGGTGTTGGAATAGTCGAGTCGAGAGGTGAGAAAGGCATGGATGCGGATTTCAGCGCAGATGAGGTGTGATTGGTGCGGAGGTGGGTGATGTTACAGAGGTGGAAGTAGGCAGTCCTTGCGACGGAGAGGACATTGGGTTGTAAACACAGTTCGAGGTCGAATAGGGTGGAAAGGACGTGAACGATCGGGTTCAGCCTGAGCCGGCGGACGGGGAAGGGGATGGAATCGGTGGCGAAGGTCCAGAGTTTGTACCTTGAGTCGGAACCATCAGCAACAGGAACTCTCAACGTAAAAAACAGTGAAAAAAGTCAAACAGGCAGGACCCAAGAAACCAGAAGGCCAGAAAGAAAACCCAGCAGACACCAGCACTACCAACCCTGCCCAGGTTAAAGTAAAGCAGACGAACTCTGGAGTTCTGATGGTGTCACAGACCCAGATTTCCTTGAGCTTTATGATTCGCTGTCACAATAAGTGAGTTCTGCTCTGGCCTGCTAAGGAACATAGGAACAGGAGTTGGCCATTCAGCCCCTTGAGCCTGTTTCGACATTCAATGAGACCATGGTTGATCTGTATCTTAGTTCCGTCTACCCGTCTTGGTTCCATAACCCTTAACACTCTCTCCTAAAAAAATTTATCAATCTCAGTTTTCAATTGACCCCCAGACTCAACAACTTCTTGGCTGCTTTATACACGTAAACACACATTTGTGTTTCAAACACATAAAGCCAGGTTCATGACAGATGTTTGCATCGTAACGCTACAAATTTGTTATTTAGATTTGAAAATACGATTTGAAAGTTCCTCTTCAACCCTTTAAACCACAAACCCTGAGATACAATGAGCCCCAGGATGTAGTGAGATCCTGGCGTCAGATGAGGTGCCTGCCTGTTCAGGTGCACATCAAAGATCCCGCGGCACTGTTTGAGGGTGAACAGGAAAGAACTCCAGCTGTCCCGACCAACGTTCTTCCCTCAAGCAACACCTCCAAAAGTGGACCAAACCGTCAAATTCATCTTGTGGGATCTTACTATGCGCAAAATGGCTGTTGTGTTTGCCGACAAAGAAATGAATTGTATGGGAAGTGTCTTGGGACATCCTAGCAAAGGTTCCAAATAAATGCAAATTCATCTCTCTCAATATAATTAGATTTTAGCCCACTCCACATCAATTAAGTGAATTTGAATTGATTTAGTTTTCCAGTTTAAACTCACAATAAATTATGTTTACAAGTTAATTTATTTATTTTTAAATTATCTTGTCGTTTTACTCTATTTCTGAATTTGCTGACTAAAAAGAAATTAAACAGATTCAAATCAAGCTATTTAAAGCCTTATGGGAGATTGGGACTGAAAATAAAACATTTGTTTATTTCTGTGCAATCTTATGTATTTAGTGTGCTTCGCGCAGTCAAACAGAGGGAGAGTGGAGGAAGGACAACCGTCAAACTGCTACTGAGTCCTGAGGTTCGGGCGGGGACAGCTTGATAATCAGAACCACACGGCAAAACATTTTGCGGTTAGAAATTGGATGGCGCCGCCCTGATGGTGTGAACTGGGCGCGGGGAATGATGCTGAGCCTGAACTAGGGTTGCCAACACTGGTTGAATGTATTCCTGGAAGTTTTAACACATGCCTCGCCCCCCACGTTCCCGCCAATGGTCGCCCGACACGTCCATTCTCGCAGCGCCAATTGGAAAGCGAAAAGACTCTTCCTCACCCCATTCGACGATTCCTGACTTCTTTTTTTAATTTGTTTATGGGATGTGGGCATCGCTGGCAAGGCCAGCATTTATTGCCCATCCCTAGTTGCCCCTTGAGAAGGTGGTGGTGAGCTGCCTTCTTGAACCGCTGCAGTCCGTGTGGTGAAGGTGCTCCCACAGTGCCGTTAGGGAGAGAGTTCCAGGATTTTGACCCAGCGACGATGAAGGATCAGCCGATATGTTTCCAAGTCAGGATGGTGTGTGACTTGGAGGGGAACTTGGAGGTGGTGGTGTTCCCATGCGCCTGCTGCCCTTGTCCTTCTAGGTGGAAGAGGTCACAGGTTTGGGAGGTGCTGCCGAAGAAGCCTTGGCGAGTTGCTGCAGTGCATCTTGTAGATGGTACACACTGCAACCACGGTGCGCCGGTGGTGGAGGGAGTGAATGTTTAAGGTGGTGGATGGGGTGCCAATCAAGCGGGCTGCTTTGTCCTGTCAGTCAAACAGCCCTTTTTTCCCCATCTCCAATATTTTTATCACTACTAAATAGAAGTTACCAAAGAAAACAAAAAAAAACAATTATTCTTTGAAGGGCCCGGTGATTTTTCTCCTGGGTATTGCTGGCTGCAGTTGTCCCAGAGATTAATCTTCAATTCCTGGAGACTCCAGGCCAATCCTGGAGCGTTGGGAACCCCCTAGCCTGAACAGGTAGGCCCAAGGGCCGATTTAAATTGGGCCCCGGGCCTCATTGAAAATTAGACGGGCGGTGCGGACGTTGGCTGTACACCCCCAGGCAGCTCAGGCAGCAGGTAGTAATCTGGATAAGACGAGACACAATCAGGGGAATTTTAACCCTCAAAGAATGGGTGGGTTAGGGTGGGGTGGGAATGAGGGATCATGTTACAAATGGGGGAGTCGGGAGTAAGAAGTCCAGGAGAGCTTTGTTGTTATTTGTCCTCGGGATGTGGGCAGTGCCTAGGGGTTGCCAACCCTCTGGGGCTGCCCTGGAGTCTCCAGGAGTCAAAGACTAGTCTCGGGGACACCGTTGCCTGCGACTCGAGAAGAAAAAATCACAGGGGCGTTAAACCTAATTGCCTGTGTTTCCTTCATTTTCTTCAAACACTTCCATTTCTTCACTATAAAAATATTGCAGAGGGACGAAAAAAGGTTGTTTGACTGGGTGAGGCGGTTAGAGGTGGCTCAAGCAATGACACCTCCAGGTATACATCCAACCATAGTTGGCAACCCGAACCATCACTTGTGGAATAAGTTAACAGGTAAGACTACGGGCTGGATTTTGTCAGCCCCGAGGGGGCGGTTATAGAGGCGAGACAGCCAGTAAAGTTGCAGGATTTGGGGGCGGCTGGCAAACCTGCCCCCATCCCACCTCCGTGCCCTCTTGCCAGGAGGTGGGAAGCCATCCTGCCCCGGGTCCCGTCTCCTCGAGGCGGGAAAGGGATTAAATCCTCTTAACTGCCTGTTAACAAGTAGTTAACAGGCAGAAAATACGATTATCCCTTTTTTTTAGCTCTCAAGTGCAGGCTTCCCAACCTCGGAGAACCCCGCCAGGGTGCAGGAGATGAGAAGGAGGTCTGCGGGGGTCGGAGGGGTCTGAAAGTGAGATGTAGAGGTGAGCGATGGGTGCAAGTGTGGAGTGGTAAGTATGTAAGGTGAGTGTTAAGTGTTATAAAATGTTCACTTACCTTTGTTTCTGCCTACAGCCTTCAGCCGCTGTGGATCCGGAGTCCTGACATCTTCATTGTAGATTTCACAGACTGGCTGTTGGATCCTCCGAACCAACAGCCAGGTGGTTTCTACAAAGTTGAAAGGTTTGATGAATCCTGAAGACAATGACTCATCAAACTACAGAGAATGTCAGTGTTTGACAGCTTCACAGAGCTGTCAAACGCTGACATTTCTTCTTTCAAGGAATCTTGACAGGTAGCACGTCAGGCGTTGACATGCTCTGTCAGTGACTTCCCCCTAATTGGCCTGCTGAGCCCACAGGGCAGGCTTAACTAGGTCAATCAGGGGAAAATCCCACTGGTTGGCCAGAAGCTGATGGGATTGAAAGCCGGCAAGCAGTAGTCCCGCCTCCAAAAGCTTCCCATTGACAAAATCCAGCCCTACGAGTGCTGACCGCACGCATGAACCCAAGAAACAGAGAGAACAGGGATTCAGGGATATGTTAGGAAAATGGTTAGTGTTATGTTCATAAATAAATAGACGTTTTCATTATGAACAGCTAGCTTGAGCTAGTCATTTATTCAGCCATGTGGACTAGTGTACAGGCATCCATCTTGACTACTGCCTTGTGGGTAGCCCCTTACTAAACATACAGCTCCACCTAGTGTACCATTCTAGAATGACATGTTACTGATCATTACAGTTAGATAGAATTGGAATCTACCCAAAGGCTTGTTGGGGCTTAATGAGCCGTTCATGTTCCAAAAAAAAATTCTTATGATTTAAAGTACAAGGTTATTTATTCCACATTTCCACTTTGATGTTTTTGGTTAATAACTCTAATTTGAAAGAAACAAAATATTGCCTTCATTAAATTACTAAGATATAAAGTGTGATGTGTCTTGGATTAGATTCCTTAGTCACTCGACCACACGCTCCAGTCCCGTGATTATTATATTGGTACTTTTAGCTGGGCCTGTTTTGTAGAACATGAACCTTTGTATCTAACGGGAGATTGTATCTCTCGGTCCTTGCCCATTAACCCCAGGGGAGTGACCAATATGAAAAGGAAAGTGAGACGTAGGGGTGGGGGAAGTTTAAAACCATGACTACAACTTATTAAAGTTATGAAGTTATTTAGAGCAGATTTCAAAAGAGTAAATAGTGAAAGATTGTTCCCATTGCTTGGTGATCGGGTTGAAAAAAACCTTGCATTTCTATAGCGCCTTTCACCACCTCAGGGTGTCCCAAAGCGCTTCACAGCCAATGAAGTACTTTTTGAAGTGTGGTCACTGTTGTAATGTAGGAAACGTGGCAGCCAATTTTGCGCACAGCAAGCTCCCACAAACAGCAATGTGATAATGACCAGATAATCTGCTTTTTTTTTTAGATGTTGTTTGAGGGAAAAACATTGGCCAGGACGCCGGGGAGAACTCCACCGTTCTTCTTTGAAACAGTGGCTGTGGGATCATTTACGTCCCCATGAGAGGGCAGACGAGGCGTCGGTTTAACATCTCATCCTACAAGCAGTTGATAGTTGAGTAGAACAATGGGATAATGAAGGAAATGTGTGAATGTCAGAAATTCAAGGCAGCCCTACTCCTCGTTTAAGATTTTTTTTTAAGTGACCATCAAGGCCTTCTCCATTTTGGGCACCAACCATCTACAGAGTCGGCAGGTCCCTACACAAAAGGAGAAATGTAATTTCCCTTGGGGCAGTTGTTTCATTTCTCTTGCCCATCTCTGGCTATCCCAAGGGGGAGGTGGCGGAGGTCGTGGTCCTTCTTCGCTGTATCGATTGGTTTTATAACTGAGTGTTGGACATTCTGGAGCGATGTATGGTGGACATGCTCAGTTTTTCTCATTGAAAAGCCGGTGAGCCGGCTGCGCGGGAGGTCCAGAGAGCAGTGCGGACCTGCAGCTTAAAGGGAACATTGTTGCTAAATGCTTTCAGAAGGCATTAAGAATCAACCGCATAGTGTGGGTAGGTTAGCAAATCACTTGGGAATTTAATACAACCTTCATTTTCATACTTATTATGAGTAGGTGTCAGAAATTACTCAGTAGGTAGCACTCCCGTCTCTGAGTCAGAAGATTGTAGGTTCAAAGAAAATCTCTTTTTTTTTAACTGTCTTTTTTTCACTTATTCATTCACGGGATGTGGTGCCTTTGAGAAGGTGATAGAGAGCCACCTTCTTGAACCGTTGCAGTCCGTGTGCTGAAGGTATCTCCACGGTGCTGTTAGGTAGGGAGTTCTAAGATATTGACCCAGCGACGATATGTTGCCAAGTCAGGATGGTGTGTGAGTTGGAGGGGAACTTGGAGGTGGTGGTGTTCCCATGCGCCTGCTGCCCTTGTCCTTCTAGGTGGTAGCAGTCGCAGGTTTGGGAGGTGCTGCCGAAGAAGCCTTGGCGAGCTGCTGCAGGGCATCTTGTAGATGGTACACACTGCAGCCACGGTACGCCGGTGATGGAGGGAGTGAATGTTTAAGGTGGTGGATGGGGTGCCAATCAAGCGGGCTGCTTTGTCCTGGATGGTGTTGAGCTTCCTGAGTGTTGTTGGAGCTGCACTCATCCAGGCAAGTGAAGAGTATTCCATCACACTCCTGACTTGTGCCTTGTAGATGGTGGAAAGGCTTTGGGGAGTCAGGACGTGAGACACTCGCCGCAGAATACCTAGCCTCTGACCTGCTCTTGTTGCCACAGTATTTATGTGGCTGGACCAGTTAAGTTTCTGGTTAATGGTGACCCCCCCAGGATGTTGATGGTGGGGGATTCGGTGATGGTAATGCCGTTGAATGTCAAGGGGAGGCGTTTAGACTCTCTCTCTCTCTCTTACTGGAGATAGTCATTGCCTGGCACTTGTGTGGTGTGACTGTTACCTGCCACTTATCAGTCCAAGCCTGAACGTCATCCAGGTCTTGTTGCATGCGGGCATGGACTGCTTCATTACCTGAGGAGTTGCAAATTGAACTGAACACTGTGCCGTCATCAGCGAACATCCCCATTTCTGACCTTATGTTGGAGGGAAGGTGATTGATGAAGCAGTTGAAGATGGTTGGGCCTAGGACACTGTCCTGAGGAACTCCTGCAGTGATGTCCTGGGGCTGTGATGATTGACCTCCAACCACCACAACCATCTTCCTTTGTGCTAGGTATGACTTCAGCCAGTGGAGCATTTTCCCCCTGATTCCCATTGACTTCAATTTTACTAGGGCTCCTTGATGCCACACTCGGTCAAATGTTGCCTTAATGTCAAATGCAGTCACTCTCACCTCACCTCTGGAAATGAGCTATTTTGTCCATGTTTGGACCAAGGCTGTAATGAGGTCTGGAGCTGAGTGGTCCTGTCGGAACCCAAACTGAGCATCGGTGAGCAGGTTATCGGTCTGGATGTGGCAGGACTGCAGAGCTTTGATCTGATCCATTGGTTGTGGGATCGCTTATCTCTGTCTATAACATGCTGCCTCCGCTGTTAAGCATGCATGTAGTCCTGTATTGTAGCTTCACCGAGTTGGCACTTCATTTTTAGTTACACCTGGCACTGCCCCTGGCATGCTCTTCTATAATCCTCATTGAAACAGGGTTGATGGTAATGGTAGAGTGAGGGATATGCTGGGCCATGAGGTTACAGATTGTGGTGATATACAATTCTGCTGCTGCTGATGGCCCACGGATCCTCATGGATTCGCAGTTTTAAGCTGCTAGATCTGTTCTGAAGCTCTCCCATTTAGCACGGTGGTAGTGCCACACAACACGATGGAGGGTGTCCTCAGTTTGAAGATAGGATTTCATTTCCACAAGAACTGTGCGGCAGTCACTCCTACCAATACTGTCATGAGCAGATGCATCTGCAACAGGTAGATTGGTGAGGATGAGGTCAAGTAGGTTTTTCCCTCGTGTTGGTTCTCTCACCACCTGTTGCAGGCCCAGACTGGCAGCTATGTCCTTCAAGACTCAGCCAGCTCGGTCAGTAGTGGTGCTACCGAGCCACTCTTGGTGATGGACATTGAAGTCCCCCGCCCAGAGTACATTCTGTGCCCTTGCTACTCCCAGTGCTTCTTCCAAGTGGTGTTCAACATGGAGGAGTACTGATTCATCAGCTGGGGGAGGCCGGTACATGGTAATCAGCAGGAGGTTTCCTTGCTTGACCTGAAGACATGAGACTTCATGGGGTCCAAAGTCAAGGTTGAGAACTCCCAGGGCCACTCTCCCCTGACTATATACCAGTGTGCCGCCATCCCTGGTGGGTCTGTCCTGCCGGTGGGACAGGACATACCCAGGGATGGTGATGGAGGAGTTTGGGACATTGGCTGAAAGGTATGATCCTGTGTGTATGACTATGTCAGACTGTTGCTCGACTAGTCTGTGGGACAACTCTCCCAATTTTGGATCAAGTCCCCATAGGTTGGTGAGGAGGACTTTGCAGGGTCGACTGGGCTGGGTGTGCCGTTGTCGTGTCCGAAGCTGGTGCCGAGGTCAATGCCGGGTGGTCCGTCCGGTTTTATTCTTATTGTTTTTTTGTAGCGGTTTGACACAACTGAGTGTCATGCTGGGCCATTTCAGGGGGCGGTTAGGAGTCAATCACATTGCTGTGGGTCTGGAGTCAAATACAGACCAGACCAGGTAAGGACGGCAGATTTCCTTCCCTAAAGGACATTAGTGAACCAGATGGGTTTTTACGACAATCCGGTAGTTTCATGGTTACCATTATTGATACTAGCTTTTTATTCCAGATTTATTAACTACAGTAACTGAATTTAAACTCCCCAGCTGCCGTGGTGGGATTTGAACTCGTGTCTCCGGATCATTAGGTCCAGGCCTCTGGAGTACCAGTCCCGTCCATGGTACGGTAGCATAGTGGTTATGTTACTGGACTAGTTTAAGAATGTGCAGGGGTCAATTTATAACTGCCCTGGCCTGGCATTAACGGAGGGGCTTAAGGCCACCCACTCCATTTTGAGGCCGTTGCCGACGGCGATGTGGTCGGCGCCATTTTGAAAAGTGCCTACCTTCGGGTGTTTAAAGCATTCTCCTGTTTCAGGCGCTAGGCCCCTTTTAACACAGAACTCCTGTGGTCCTGTGGCATAAATCGGACGCCCATTAGCATTGTTAAGCGGAACTGTTCGGGATGTGCGCTCTGTGGCCCACGGACAACGGAACCGAAGAAGCCCGGCCGAAGGCAAGAGTCTAACTAGTTTTGGGGGCCCCCCGGAGGAGCGGGAGTCAGGAGTGACCCACAAAAATAATCTGGGCTGCTGCCGTTCCAGGACCTCTCTCCCCCCCCCCCACCCCCATTCCGCAATCGCGATCCCCCCCTTCCGGCATCTTAACTTGCTGGCGGCATCCCTGGCCCGATCTTCAGAATGCGCCTCATCGGGAGGCCTGCTTGGCGCCTCGCAGCTCGCCTGCCAAATTTACGTGAGGCCTTGGGCCTTGAAATGGCAGGAGGGCTTCTCCGCCGCCAACTGGTGCAGTCCCCCCTGGCCGACTGCCCAAAAAGACCCCACGGTTTCTAAACGCAGAGAGTGTGAAATGGGGCACCGAAAAATGTAAGAGAGTTGCCACATTCCTGCAGTGATGTGCTGCTGACAGTTCTGGAGTTGCGAAGGAGCCACTTACGTAACAATAAACTGTGAAACATTCCATCATCCTGTAAGTTGGTAAGGAGGGTACAACCTGTTGGGCAAGATTGACCGAGTGCCAGAAGGGAAAAAGTGGGTTTACCTTTAGTTTCTGGTTAACACCAGAGGCTGAGATTACCGAGCAAAGGGAGCGGGGAATGTGGCAATTCACAACATGTAGACCCAACAATGGCTCCACGAGTGCCCGTGGGGGGGGGAGTCTTTATAACGGGCTGCTTATATATTAGCTGCAAATGGGTGCCTGGCCTGGGACCACCTGAAATAGAGGAGAACGTTACAAAAAGGGGAATTAGAATGACGAGCAGTAGCGTGACCCGAGGCCATGCGGATGGTTTTGCTGACTGGTTACTGGACTTTCACATTGACAAAATGTACATTCGGTATGAAAGTTTGATATTACTGGAAGAGAAGTTAGAGTTTTGCATAATTCTAGAAATTACAGTGCAGAAAGAGGCCCTTCGGCCCATTGTGGGCACTAATACTATTACTAACTTCCTGTCCGTCAGCTCGGCAGCGACGGTGGGGCTGAATTAATTCACTCCGTGGTTGTTGGTTCTGAACTAGCCCCCCGGCCGCTTCAGTGATCTCTCTGGACAAGTCACTCTGGACCTTGTCTATCCAGCTCTTCCTAGGTCATCCTTGGCTCCTTGTTCCCTGGACCTCGGTGTGCAGGGGCCATGGAAGGTAGTCTAGATGTTTCCCTTCTTGAAATGTGCCCAAACCACCCTTGGACCTTCTGTACAAGCGTTGTCTCTTGTCCAATCCACGTGCTCATTATATCATTCCTGATTCTTTGCATCCCGGATACTCCCAATGTTCCTCTCAACCAGCTCATCTCTGCTGTCAGTGTCTTTTGCTCGTCAACCTCGCTCATGTTCCAGCGTTCGGATCCGTATAATATTCTGGGGATAATAAAAAATTCATGGTGTTTGTGTTCCACACGAGCTGCCTCCCACCCAAATTACCTGGATAATTTGGCAGGTAAAGGCCGACTCTGGATCACAGGGAGCAAGGGCTCACTCACAAAAGTGATCAGAGCTACTTGGACCTTCAACCGTCAGAGACTAGGTATTCTGCGGTGATTGTCTCACCTCCTGACTCCCCAAAGCCTTTCCACCATCTACAAGGCACAAGTAAGGAGTGTGATGGAATATGACACCATCCAAGACAAAGCAGCCCGCTTGATTGGCACCCCATCCACCACCTTAAACATTCACTCCCTCCACCACCGGTGCACCGTGGCTGCAGTGTGTACCATCTACAAGATGCACTGCAGCAACTCGCCAAGGTTTCTTCGGCAGCACCTCCCAAACCCGCGACCTCTTCCACCTAGAAGGACAAGGGCAGCAGGCGCATGGGAACACCACCACCTCCAAGTTCCCCTCCAAGTCACACACCATCCTGACTTAGAAATATATCGGCCGATCCTTCATTGTCGCTGGGTCAAAATCCTGGAACTCCCTCCCTAACAGCACTGTGGGAGCACCTTCACCACACGGACTGCAGCGGTTCAAGAAGGCGGCTCACCACCACCATCTCAAGGGCAACTAGGGATGGGCAATAAATGCTGGCCTTGCCAGCGATGCCCACATCCCATAAACAAATTTTTAAAATAATAATTTGGCAGGTAAAGGCATACCCTGGATCTCAGGGAGCAAGGGCTCACTCACAAAAGTGATCTGAGTTACTTGGACCTTCAACCGTCGGGAGATTGGGAAAAAGAATAATTCATTTTCTAAAAACAATCTCTACCTTCTCTCGTGTAAAGAGACTCTGCTTCTGGCAAAGCCGGGTAAACACACGAGGGAGAAAGGAATAGAAGGATATGTTGAACAAGTGCGATGGAGTAAGGTGTGAGGAGGCTCGTGCAGACCGTAAACACCAGCATAGACTTGTTGGGCCCAATGTACTCTACTTTCGCCCCACTATCTACTTTAATCCCACTTCCCTGCCCCATCCCTGTATCCATTTACATTCTGCCTTTCCAAATACTTACCTCAATCTCTTTTCAATGATGTTCTAATCCCTGCCTCAATAACCACTTGTGATGAAACAATCCATGTTAGAATCACACAGCACAGAAGGAGGCCATTCGGCCCATCGAGCCTGTGCCGGCTCTTCGAAAGAGCTCTCCAATCAGTCCCACTCCCCCGCTCTTTCCCCGCAGACCTGCAAACTTTTCACCTTCAATTATTTATCCAATTTCCTTTTGAAAGTTATTATTGAATCAGCTTCCACTGCCCTTTCAGGCAGTGCGTTCCAGACAATAATAATGTTTTAACAACCCTCTGCGTGAAACCAATTTCCAGCTTCTTTCATCATTCCTCCAGTGATATACATCCCCTCATTCCTACATTACAACAGTGACTACGGCCAAGTCTACCTCAATGGCTGTAAAGTGCTTTGTGACGTCCTGTGGTTGTGAAAGGTGCTATAGAAATGCAAGTCTTTTTTTACCCATTCACCCAATAATGGGAACAATCTTTCACTATTTACTCTTTCGCAATCTTTTACAAACGACTTATTATTAAAGTCCACTCCACCTGTATTTCTCATTTTCCATTTCATACAGATCACTCCCCCAGGTTAGTGCGGGGAGGACCGAGAGAGACAATATTCCATTAGGTATCAGGGTTGAATGCCACAACCAGCCCACGGGGGGAACCTCTGGCCTCCAGAAGTCAGCAGCAAGAGGGGCCAGAGTTCACACCCTACGTGGAAACTATTGCTGTAAGGCTGACTCTGTTTTCCGTTCTTTGAAGCTTTCGCAACCCTGAATTAGTGCATTGATCTGTGAGTGGAAAATTAAGTTATGGAGTCGCGTTGATTCGACTGAATAGAACAATTCCGCCCCTCAACAATTGGTATCGCTGTCAACCAGCTTCTTTGCAAATCCCTCACTGTCCCCAGTCTCCATTTCGAGTCCTCTCCTGAACCCATTTTATGTTAATGGTTCAAAAAGAAAATACTGCAGATGCAATGGGCAGGATTTTCATTGGGCCGTGGAGGCGGGATTGGAGGCGTGTGGGGGGTTAAAATCCCGAAATCGGGGGGGCACGAACCCATCCCGCCCCCAACCCACCTCCATGTCAGTTTCAAAGGAGGCGGATACCCGCCCCGCACTGGGACCCGTCTCACCGAGGCGGGAAGGGGATTAGTGCCAATTAACTGCCTGTTAACAGGTAGTTAACAGGCAGTTTTTAGCCTAATCGCTATTTTCATTCTTGAAGTGTGGGATTCCCAACGGTTCCAAACCACGCCAAGTTAGCGAGGCGGGCCGTCGGGATGAAGGGCTTGGAGGGTTCGAGATATCCGGTGTTCAGGTGAGTGATGGGTGCATGAGTGCAGAGGTAAGTGTGTTTGGTCTGTGTAAAGTGTTTAAAGAAGTTCTACTAACCTTTACTTACCTTTACAGCCTTCCTTCCTTCAGGTCTCGGGAGTCTCTCATCTCACCGGCACAGAAAGCAGAATGGCCGCGAGCTGTCAAAAATTGCAGCATTCAGCTTTCTGTTCCGGAGAGATCTCTAAATCATCCTGAGAGGAAGGAATTAACTTAGAGTACAGATTGTCAGTGTTTGACAACTTCAAAGAGCTGTCAAACACTGATATTTCATCTGTCAAAAGCCCTTGACAGATGAAATATCAATCTGTGATGTCACCTGTTGCCGGGTGGCCCTTAATTGGTCTGCTGAGCCCGCTGGGCGGGCTCAACAAGGTCAATCAAGTGAAAATCGAGTGGGTTGGCCACAACTCGATGGAGGCGGGACTACAACCCCGAAAGCTGTAGTCCCGCCTCCTACCCGCTTCCTCAAAGAAAATCCAGCCCAATGTCTCTTAATGTCTCTTAATCTCTCCTGCCTTCCATCCTATCACGGACCTTCCCTTTTGTTCTTTCCTCCCCTCCCCCCTTTCCCAGCCCCTGCACTTGCGTAAAAATCTGTTCCATTTCCTGCTTTTATCCAGTTCTGACGAAAGGTCATCGACCTGAAACATTAACTCTGTATCTCTCTTCACAGATGCTGCCCTGACCTGCTGAGTTTCTCCAGCATTTTCTGTTTTTATTTTATGTTAAAGGTTCCCAGTCCGGCAACGCCTGGGTTTAAAAATTCTCATCCTTGTTTTCCAATCCCTCCATGGCCTCGCACTTCCCGATCTCTGTCACTTCCTCCAAACCCCCCACCACCCCCGAGATCTCTGCGCTCCATAGGGTTTCCCAATCCTCCCGGAATGACCGAGAGTTTCCTGGAATCGGGCGGTCCACCCGCCGAGTGCGGCCTCCAGCAGCCTGAGAGATCAGTGCTTTAAATTTCCCGCTACGCTGAGCCCCTCACCCCACCCTTCCCGCTCCGTGACGCCACCGGCTGCTGTCAGAGGAGCCTCTGGCTCGAAGTACCTCACCCGCAGAAAGCCACGGACACGTGGAGGGCACAGGAGGGGGCCGGAGAGTCAGCAAATGGGGGGGGTTCAGCAATCAGGCGTCTCAGGAATCGGGTGTCTCAGCAATCGGGGAACAGCTCTGAAATGAGGGCCTCTGAAATCAGGAGGTCTCTTAAATCGGCAGGGTTCCAGAGTGGGGGGGAAAGAGAAGGAGACTGGGGAATGGGGGCTCGAGGGGAGAGGGAGACTGGGGAATGGGGACTCGAGGGGAGAGGCAGACTGGGGAATGGGAGCTCGGGGGAGAGGGAGACTGGGGAATGGGGGCTCGGGGGGAGAGGGAGACTGGGGAATGGGGGCTCGAGGGGAGAGGGAGACTGGGGAATGGGAGCTCGGGGGAGAGGGAGACTGGGGAATGGGGGCTCGGGGGGAGAGAGGGAGACTGGGGAATGGGGCTCGGGGAGAGAGGGAGACTGGGGAATGGGGGCTCGGGGGGAGAGAGGGAGACTGGGGAATGGGAGCTCGGGGAGAGAGAGAGAGAGACTGGGGAATGGGGGCTCGGGGAGAGAGGGAGACTGGGGAATGGGGGCTCGAGGGGAGAGAGAGAGAGACTGGGGAATGGGAGCTCGGGGAGAGAGAGGGAGACTGGGGAATGGGGGCTCGGGGGGAGAGAGGGAGACTGGGGAATGGGGGCTCGGGGGGAGAGAGGGAGACTGGGGAATGGGGGCTCGAGGGGAGAGAGAGAGAGACTGGGGAATGGGAGCTCGGGGAGAGAGAGAGGGAGACTGGGGAATGGGGGCTCGGGGAGAGAGGGAGACTGGGGAATGGGGGCTCAAGGGGAGAGAGAGAGAGACTGGGGAATGGGAGCTCGGGGAGAGAGAGGGAGACTGGGGAATGGGGGCTCAGGGGGAGAGAGGGAGACTGGGGAATGGGGGCTCAGGGAGAGAGGGAGACTGGGGAATGGGGGCTCGGGGAGAGAGGGAGACTGGGGAATGGGGGCTCAGGGAGACAGGGAGACTGGGGAATGGGGGCTCGGGGAGAGAGGGAGACTGGGGAATGGGGGCTCAGGGAGACAGGGAGACTGGGGAATGGGGGCTCGGGGAGAGAGGGCGACTGGGGAATGGGGGCTCGGGGAGAGAGAGAGACTGGGGATTGGGGGCTCGGGGGGAGAGAGAGACTGGGGAATGGGGGCTTGTGGGAGAGAATGGGGAATGGGGGCTCGGGGAGAGAGTGACTGGGGAATGGGGGCTCGGGGGAGAGGGAGACTGGGGAATGGGGGCTCGGGGGAGAGAGGGAGACTGGGGAATGGGGGCTCGGGGAGAGAGGGAGACTGGGGAATGGTGGCTCGGGGGGAGAGAGGGAGACTGGGGAATGGGGGCTTGGGGGAGAGGGGGAGACTGGGGAATGGGGGCTCGGGGAGAGAAGGGACAGGGAGTCGGGGGCTTGGGGGAGAATGACGGTGGGTGGGTGGACATGGGGACCAGCTATTCCTGCAGAGCCGGGAGCAGCAGCAGCAGCAAGGTGGCGAGAGTGGGAGCGGCACTGAGAAGAGGAGCAGCCAGTAAAGGGGCGAGTGAAACCCGGGGACCTCACTGCGGGTAAACAGATTACTCCCTCTGGTGGGCGACTGGGGAATAAGGTGACCGAAGATTCCCGCTGGACAACCAAAGGGTGAAGGGAGGAGGAAGAACGTTCTGTAAACAAGGGCTATTAGACCGTGGGATACTTTACCACATCTGGCTATTCAGAGATAGAGATTAAGACATCACAAATGACAGGAATCCATGAGCAAAAACTCCAGGAATCCAACCTTAATGAGGGAAGTGCCATGTGGTCAGAATGTCACATGGTCAAACCTCCAGGACACTCGCGCGCCCTCAATTCCGGTCTCTTGGGGAGCTCCGATTTCAATCACTCCGCCATTGGCGGCCGTGCCTTCAGCTGCCGAGGCCCTAAGCTCTGGAATTCCCTCCCTAAACCTCTCCATTTCTCTCTCCTGCTTTAAGACATGGAAACAAGAAAAATAGGAGCAGGAGTCGGCCATTCGGCCCTTCGAGCCTGCTCCGCCATTCAATATGATCATGGCTGATCCTCTATCTCAATACCATATTCCTGCTCTCTCCCCATACCCCTTGACTCCTTTTGTGTCTAGAAATCTATCTATCTCCTTCTTAAATATATTCAGTGACTTGGCCTCCACAGCCTTCTGTGGTAGAGAATTCCACAGGTTCACCACCCTCTGAGTGAAGAAATTTCTACTCATCTCAGTCCTAAATGTCCTACCCCGTATCCTGAGACTGTGACCCCTCGTTCTAGAACCCCCCAGCCAGGGAGAAACATCCTCCCTGTATCCAGTCTGTCTAGCCTGGTCAGATATTTAGTCGTTACAATGAGATTCCCCTCTCATTCTTCTAAACTCTCCTTAAAACCTACGTCTTTGAACCAAGGTCCTCTCTTCTTATCTCCTTACATGGCTCGTTGTCAAATTTTGCTTGATTACGCTCCTGTGACGCCCCTTGGGACGTTGTACTGCATTAGAGGCGCTATATAAATGCAGCTTGTTGTTGTTGCTGTCCCAGGGAGGGATTCCGTCCATCGGGAAAGGTGCAACGCTGCCATCATGTGGTAGAAAACAGTAATGCAGCAACAGGAATCCAGCGGCTCACTCGCTGAAGGAGGTCTCTTAAAGGGAGACGGTGCATTTACTTCAAACTTATTTTTAAAATTGTTTTTGCAGTTGCCTGTACCCTTGGCTGCATTTTGCTCGATGCATTAGTTTATTTTGAAACGTGGTCCTCCGTTTTTGCATATGTGGTTTTTTTTCCGCCCACCACCTCTACTTCATCTCATTATTCTCGGTTTCTGCTGGTGTTGCCCTTGTAAAGAAGTGAAGGTGGGGATTCCTTTAGCTTTTGAGTAGAAGCTTCTCCCTCTGTGTTCGCCGCTCCCCCCACGCTATTTTTTCTTATTGGTGGTGTTCCCTGGGCCCTGCCCCTCCTGCGGGCAAAAGATTGGGACAATTTTCCCAATGTGAAGTTATCCACTTTGGTAGGAAAAACAGAAAAGCAGAGTATTTTTTAAACGGTGATAGATTGGGAAATGTTGGTGTTCAGAGGGACCTGGGTGTCCTTGTACACGAATCACTGAAAGTTAACATGCAGGTACAGCAAGCAATTAGGAAAGCTAATGGTATGTTGGCCTTTAGTACAAGAGGATTTGAGTATAAGAGTAAAGACGTCTTACTGCAATTATATAGGGCCCTGGTGAGACCACACCTGGAGTATTGTGTACAGTTTTGGTCTCCTTACCTAAGGAAGGATAAACTTGCCATAGAGGGAGTGCAACGAAGGTTCACCAGACTGGTTCCTGGGATGGGGGGATTGTCCTATGAGGAGAGATTGAGTAGACTAGGCCTATATTCTCCAGAGTTTAGAAGAATAAGAGGTGATCTCATTGAAACATACAAAATTCTTACAGGGCTTGACAGGGTAAATACAGGGAGGATGTTTCCCCTGGCTGGGGAGTCTAGAACCAGGGGTCACAGTCTCAGAATAAGGGGTTGGCCATTTAGGACTGAGATGAGGAGAAATGCCTTCACTCAGAGGGTGGTGAATCTTTGGAATTCTCTACCCCAGAGGGCTGTGGAGGCTCAGTCGTTGAGTATATTCAAGACAGAGATCGATAGATTTTTGGATATTAAGGGAATCGAGTGATATGGGGATAGTGCAGGAAAGTGAAGATGAGGTAAAAGATCAGCCATGATCTTATTGAATGGAGGACCAGGCCCGAATGGCCAACTCCTGCTCCTATTTCTTATGTCCATATGTTCCCAGAGGAATGTCAGTGTTACTCTGGGTTAGACACCAGGATGCTAAAGGTCCCTGACCAGTTTCCCCTCCATGGGGAGATATCTAGCCTTTGCTCAGTTACCATCTGCACCTCTGCTTCTGTGATCGGGCGTTGGGTGAGTGGGGCGGTCGTTGGGTGAGTGGGGCGGTCGAGTCTCCAGCCCTTCACCCTCTGGTGCTCCAGTGTGCATGCCACTGTGTGGTCACCTTTGAACCGTAAAATGTTTAACAGACTATGTGGGCCAGTCTACACCGCGTGTATAGCAGGTCTATAATCACCCGTTGGGCAGACTCGACAGGGGGTGGAATTGGTTTGCGCCAGTAGCTCATTGCCAATCCCTTTTACACCGCTTTGAATTCAAAGGGAATTGGGCGCGGTGTAAAACAGGCTGTCAATTCGCTGTCAGCCCACTCCGCACAGGGAAAGCCCAATCTCGTCCTCAAGTGACCCTCATGGGCTGCTGAAGGGACCCGCGAAATTGCTCCTGATTCCCCCACTACTAATCCAGGTAAAACCCTACACGGACTGAATGCGGCGCATCCCATTGCCAGTGTGAGTAAGAACACCAGAGTCACGTTGATCTAATAGGAAGTTCTCCACCGTGCATTTTACATTGGGTTGAATAAAGGGCAAATGTGCTGGGGACTGTACGAAGCGAGTGTTATAGCAGGTATGCAAATAGGAAGAGATTAGTGAAAGTAATCGTGGGCCCTTAGAGGCAGAGACAGGAGAAATTATAATGGGCAATAAGGAAATGACAGAGACATTAAACAAATACTTTGTATCTGTCTTCACGGTAGAAGACACAAAAAACATTCCTGAAATAATGGGGAACCAAGGGTCTAGAGAGAATGAGGAACTTAAAGAAATCAGTATAAGTAAAGACACAGTACTGGAGAAATTAATGGGACAAAGTGGCGACAAACCCCCTGGGCCTGACGACCTGACGACCTGCATCCGAGGGTTTTAAAAGAGGTAGCTGCAGAGATAGTGGATGCACTGGTATTAATCTTCTAGAATTCCCTAGATTCTAGAACAGTCCCCGCGGATTGGAAGGTAGAAAACATAACCCCGCTATTTAAGAAAGGAGGAAGGGAGAAACCGGGGCACTATAGGCCAGTTAGCCTGACATCAGTAGTGGGCAAAATACTAGACTCTATTATTAGGGACATAGTAACAGGGCTTAGAAAATCATAATGTGATTAGGCAGAGTCAACATGGTTTTATGAAAGGGAAATCGTGTTTGACAAATCTGTTAGAGTTTTTTCATAGAGTCATAGAGTCATAGAGTCATAGAGTAATACAGCACGGATAGAGGCCCTTCGGCCCATCGTGTCCGCGCCGGCCATCAAGCCCTGTCTAATCTAATCCCATATTCCAGCATTTGGCCCGTAGCCTTGTATGCTATGGCATTTCAAGTGCTCATCCAAATGCTTCTTAAATGTTGTGAGGGTTTCTGCCTCCACAACCCTTTCAGGCAGTGAGTTCCAGACTCCAACCACCCTCTGGGTGAAAAAGTTCTTTCTCAAATCCCCTCTAAACCTCCCGCCCTTTACCTTGAATCTATGCCCCCTAGTTATCGACCCCTCTACTAAGGGAAAAAGCTCCTCAGCATCCATCCTATCTATGCCCCTCATAATTTTGTACACCTCAATCATGTCCCCCCTCAGCCTCCTCAGCTCCAAGGAAAACAAACCCAACCTGCCCAGTCTCTCTTCATAGCTGAAGCGCTCCAGCCCTGGTAACATCCTGGTGAACCTCCTCTGCACCCTCTCTAACGTGATCACATCCTTCCTGTAGTGTGGCGACCAGAACTGCACACAATATTCCAGCTGTGGCCTAACCAGTGTTTTATACAGCTCCATCATAACCTCCTTGCTCTTATATTCAATGCCTCGGCTAATGAAGGCAAGTATCCCATATGCCTTTTTTACCACCTTATCCACCTGTTCCGCCGCCTTCAGGGATCTGTGTACTTGCACACCCAGATCCCTCTGAACCTCCGTCTTGCCTAGGGTCTTTCCATTCATTGTGTATTCCTTTGCCTTGTTAGTCCCCCCAAAGTGCATCACCTCGCACTTTTCCGGGTTAAATTCCATTTGCCACTGTTCCGCCCATCTGACCAACCCATCTATATCGTCCTGCAGACTGAGGCTACCCTCCTCGCTATTTACCACCCTACCAATTTTTGTATCATCCGCGAACTTACTGATCATACCCTTTACATTCATATCCAAGTCATTAATGTAGACCACAAACAGCAAGGGACCCAGCACCGATCCCTGTGGTACCCCACTGGCCACAGGCTTCCAGTCACAAAAACAACCTTCGACCATCACCCTCTGCCTTCTGCCACTAAGCCAGTTTTGTATCCAATGTGCCAAGGCACCCTGGATTCCATGGGCTCTTACCTTCTTGACCAGTCTCCTGTGCGGGACTTTATCGAAGGCCTTACTGAAATCCATGTATACCACATCCACTGCGTTACCCTCATCCACACACCTAGTCACCCCCTCAAAAAATTCAATCAAATTAGTCAGACATGATCTTCCCTTGACAAAGCCATGTTGACTATCCCTGATTAATCCTTGCCTCTCCAAGTGGAGACACATTTTGTCCCTCAGGATTTTTTCCAATAATTTTCCTACCACTGATGTTAGGCTCACTGGCCTGTAGTTCCCCGGTTTTTCCCTACTACCCTTCTTGAATAATGGTACTACATTAGCGGTTCTCCAGTCCTCTGGCACATCCCCTGTGGCCAGAGAGGTCCTGAATATATGTGTTAGAGCCCCCGCAATCTCCTCCTTTGCCTCACACAGCAGCCTGGGATACATTTCATCCGGGCCTGGGGATTTATCCATTTTTAGGCCAGCTAAAACCGCCAATACCTCCCCCCGCTCGATGTTAATATGTTCGAGCATATCACAGTCCCCCCGCCCTATTTCTATGTCTACATCGTCCTTCTCCATAGTGAAAACAGATGCAAAAAATTCATTTAGAACCCCTCCTACATCTTCCGGCTCCACACACACATTGCCACTTTTGTCCCTAATGGGCCCTATTTTTTCCCTAGTTATCCTCTTACCCTTAATATACTTATAAAACATCTTCGGATTTTCCTTTATTTTGCTTGCCAGTGTTATTTCATGGCCCCTCCTTGATCTCCTAATTTCTTTTTTAAGTATCCCCCTGCACTTTTTGTACTCCTCTAGGGCTTCCTCCGTCTTTAGCCTTTTGTATCTACCAAAAGCCCTCCTTTTTTTCCTAATCCATTCCCGTATATCCCCTGACATCCAAGGTTCCCTGTGGTTTTTGGAACCACCCTTGACCTTTACGGGAACATGTTGCCATTGTATGTTCTCAATCTCCCTTCTGAAAGCCTCCCATTGCTCCGATGCGGATTTTCCTACAAGTAGCTGATCCCAGTCCATTTTGGCCAGATCCTGCCTTATCCTATTAAAATCGGCCTTCCCCCAATTTAGAACCTTTATTTCTGGCCCATCCCTGTCCTTTTCCATGGCCACCTTAAATCTTACCATATTATGGTCACTATCACCAAAGTGCTCACCTACTAGCACTTTTTCCACTTGGCCGGCCACATTCCCGAGAATTAGGTCCAGTACCGCCCCCTCTCTTGTAGGACTTTCTACATGCTGGCTCAAAAAGCTCTCCTGGATGCACTTTAAGAATTCTACACCTTCTGAGCCTTTCACACTCTGACTATCCCAGTTAATATTGGGGAAGTTGAAATCCCCCATTATTATTACCCTATTATTTGCACATTTCTCTGAGATTTGCCTACATATCTGTTCCTCTATCTCCCCCTGACTGTTTGGAGGCCTATAGTACACTCCCAGCAAAGTGCTTGCCCCCTTTTTGTTTTTAAGCTCCACCCATATGGCCTCATTAGAGGACCCTGCTAATATATCATCCCTCCTTACTGCAGTAATTGACTCCTTAATTAATATTGCGACACCCCCTCCTCTTATACCTCCCCCTCTGTCTCGCCTGAAGATTCTGTACCCCGGAATATTGAGCTGCCAGTCTTGCCCTTCCCTCAACCATGTCTCCGTGATAGCAACAATATCATACTCCCATGTGTTTATCAACACCTTCAGTTCATCCACCTTATTCGCAAGACTCCTTGCATTAAAATAGATGCCATCCAGCCTTGCCCTTATATATTTGCCCTGTCTACCAAGCTGACTTGTTTTTTTCTCTATAATTGGCAGCACATCCCCCCCTATTTCAGCTCCCCTCTGTATCCCATCCCCCTGCCAAGTTAGTTTAAACCCCCCCCAACAGTGCTAGCAAACCTCCCCGCAAGGATATTTGAAGATGGATGAGCTACAGAATTTGTTCATCCCAGTTTGGCATAAAAATAAAACAAAAAAGGTGACTCAACCGTGGCTAACAAGGGAAATTAGGGATAGCATAAGATCCAAGGAGAGGACATATAAATTGGCTAGAAAAAGCAATAATCCTGAGGATTGGGAGCAGTTTAGGATTCAACAAAGGAGGACAAAGGGATTAATTAAGAAAGGGAAAATAGAATATGAGAGTAAGCTATCAGGGAACATAAAAACTGACTGTAAAAGCTTTTATAGATATGTGAAGAGAAAAAGATTGGTGAAGTCAAGCGTAGGTCCCTTACAGTCAGAATCAGGGGAATTTATAATGGGAAACAAGGAAATGGCTGACCAATTAAATACATACTTTGGTTCTGTCTTCACAAAGGAGGGCACAAATAACCTCCCAGAGATGTCGGGGAACATAGGGTCTGATGAAAGGGAGGAACTGAAAGAAATCAGTATTTGTAGGGAAATGGTGTTAGGAAAATTGATGGGACTGAAGGCCGATAAATCCCCAGGGCCTGATGGTCTACATCCCAGGGTACTTAAGGAAGTGGCCCTAGAAATAGTAGATGCATTGCTGGTCATCTTCCAGAACTCGATAGACTCTGGAACAGTACCCATGGATTGGAGGGTAGCTAATGTTACCCCACTATTCAAAAAAGGTGGTAGAGAAAAAGTGGGGAATTATAGACTGGTAAGCCTGACATCGGTAGTGGGGAAAATGCTGGAGTCTATTATAAAAGATGTAATAGCAGAGCACTTGGAAAGCAGTGACAGGATCGGACAAAGTCAACATGGATTTACAAAAGGTAAATCATGCTTGACTAATCTACTGGAATTTTTTGAGGATGTAACTGGTAAAATAGATAAGGGAGAACCAGTGGATGTGGTGTATTTGGACTTTCAGAAGGCTTTCGATAAGGTCCCACATAAGAGATTAGCATGCAAAATTAAGGCACATGAGATTGGGGGCAAGGTATTTACTTGGATAGAGAACTGGTTGGCGGACAGAAAGCAAAGAGTTGGAATAAACGGGTCGTTTTCCGAGTGGCAGGCAGTGACTAGTGGGGTACCGCAAGGATCGGTCCTAGGACCCCAGCTGTTCACAATATATATTAATGATCTGGACGAGGGAATTGGATGTAATATCTCCAAATTTGCAGACGACACAAAGCTGGGTGGGAGGGTAAGCTGTGAGGAGGATGTCGTGAAACTCCAGTACGATTTGGACAGGTTGGGTGATTGGGCAGAAACATGGCAAATGCACTATAATGTGGATAAATGTGAGGTTATCCACTTTGGTGGCAAAAACAGGAAGGCAGATTATTATTTGAATGGCAATAGATTGGGAGAAGGGGAAGTGCAAAGAGACCTGGGTGTTATTGTGCACCAGTCGCTGAAGGTAAGCATGCAGGTGCAGCAGGCGGTTAAGAAGGCAAATGGTACGTTGGCCTTCGTAGCAAGAGGGTTCGAGTACAGGAACAAGGATGTCTTGCTACAGTTGTACAGGGCCTTGGTGAGACCGCACCTTGAGTATTGTGTGCAGCTTTGGTCACCTTACCTGAGGAAGGACGTTCTTGCCATGGAGGGAGTGCAGCGAAGATTCACCAGGCTGATACCTGGGATGGCAGGAATGACGTATGAGGAGAGATTGTGTCGATTGGGCTTATACTCACTGGAGTTTAGAAGATTGAGAGGGGATCTCATCGAAACCTATAAAATTCTGTCAGGTCTGGACAGACTAGATGCAGGAAGGATGTTTATGATGGCCGGGGAGTCCAGAACCAGGGGTCATAGTCCAAGGATAAGGGGTAAGCCATTTAGGACTGAAATGAGGAGGAACTTCTTCACCCAGAGATTGGTGAACCTGTGGAATTCTCTGCCACAGAGGGCGGTGGAGGCCAGTTCATTAAATATATTCAAGAAAGAGTTGGATATATTTTTTGAGGCTAAAGGGATCAAGGGATATGGGGAGAAGGCAGGGACAGGGTACTGAATTTGGATGATCAGCCATGATCTCATTGAATGGCGGAGCAGGCTCGAGGGGCCGAATGGCCTCCTCCTGCTCCTATCTTCTATGTAACTAGTAGTATGGATAAGGGGGAACCAGTGGATGTAGTGTTTTTGGATTTTCTAATAGCATTTTATAAGGTGCCACACAAGAGGTTATTACACAAAATTAGGGCTTATAGGATTGGGGGTAATACATTAACATGGATTGAGGATTGATTAATGGACAGAAAACAGAGAGTAGGAATAAACAGGAATTTTTCGAGTTGACAGGCTGTAACTAGCGGGGTATCGCAAGGATCAGTGTTGGGTCCTCAGCTATTTACAATCTATATTAATGACTTAGATGAAGGGACTGAGTGTAACGTATCCAAGTTTGATGATGATACAAAGTTAGGTGGGAAAGTAAGCTGTGTGGAGACGGCAAAGAGGCTGCAGAGAGATATAGACAGGTTGACTGAGTGGGCAAGAACATGGCAAATGGAATACAATGTGGGGAAGTGTGAAGTTATCCACATTGGTAGGAAATGCAAAAAAGCAGAGTATTTTTTAAAGGGCGAGAGATTGGGAAATGTTTGCATTCAGAGGGACCTGGGTGTCCTTGTACATGAATCACTGAAAGTTAACATGCAGGTACAGCAAGCAATTAGGAAAGCAAATGGTGTGTTAGCTTTTGTTACAAAGGGATTAGAGTATAAGAGTAAAGAAGTCTTACTACAATTATACAGGGCATTGGTGAGACCACACCTGGAGTATGGTGTACAGTTCTGGTCTCCTTACCTAAGGAAGGATATACTTGCCATAGAGGGAGTGCAACGAAGGTTCACCAGACTGGTTCCTGGGATGGGGGGATTGTCCTATGAGGAGAGATTGAGTAGACTAGGCCTATATTTTCTAGAGTTTAGAAGAATGAGAGATGATCTCATTGAAACATACAAAATTCTTACAGGGCTTGACAGGGTAGATGCAGGGAGGATGTTTCCCCTGGCTGGGGAGTCTAGAACCAGGGGTCACAGTCTCAGAAAAAGGGGTCGGCCATTTAGGACTGAGATGAGGAGAAATTTCTTCACTCAGAGGGTGGTGAATCTTTGGAATTCTCTGCCCCAGAGGGCTGTGGAGGCTCAGTCGTTGAGTATATTCAACGCAGAGGTTGATAAATCTTTGGGAACTAAGGGAATTAAGGGATATGGGGATCGGGCGGGAAAGTGGAAATGAGGTCGATGATCAGCCATGATCTTATTGAATGGCGGAGCAGGCTTGAGGGGCCGTATAGCCGACTCCTGCTCCTATTTCTTATGTTCTGTCATTCCCTTTCAGTGCTGATGGGAATTTCGAAGGAATAGGAACCCGAACAGTGGGAAGACATGATGACACCATCATCTGGGACCCAGCAGCAATGTAGAAAATCTCCAGCGCAATGGATATCGCTTTCTTCCCATTCGATGTTCAGGACTGCCTCCTGGAATCTGGTGCCTGGACGTGCGATGGATCACAGGCTGGTGTAATACAAGCAAGTGAACAAGAGAGATTTCTGTGACAACAGAGAGTGGGAAATCATATCCACAACACGAGGCAAAGGCAGCAGAACTAACGGCCACTCATTGGAAACCCAGATTATCAGGTCATTTATTTCACTGCTGTTTGTGGGAGCTTGCTGTGCGCAAATTGGCTGCCGCGTTTCCCACATTGCAACAGCGGCTACACGTCAAAAAAGTGGGGAATGGGGGCTCGGGGGAGAGAGAGAGACTGGGGAATGGGGGCTCGGGGGGAGAGAGGGAGACTGGGGAATGGGGGCTCGGGGAGAGAGACTGGGGAATGGGGGCTCGGGGAGAGAGACTGGGGAATGGGGGCTCGGGGGGAGAGAGGGAGACTGGGGAATGGGGGCTCGGGGAGAGAGACTGGGGAATGGGGGCTCGGGGGAGAGAGAGAGACTGGGGAATGGGGGCTCAGAGAGAGAAGAGACAGGGGGTCGGGGGCTTGGGGGAGAATGACGGGGGAGTGGACATGGGGACCGGCATTTCCTGCAGAGCCGGGAGCAGCAGCAGCAGCAAGGTGGCGAGAGTGGGAGCGGCACTGAGAAGAGGAGCAGCCAGTAAAGGGGCGAGTGAAACCCGGGGACCTCACTGCGGGTAAACAGATTGCTCCCTCTGGTGGGCGAATGGGGAATAAGATGACGGACACTGAGGATTCTCCCTGGAAAAAACAAGAGGGAAGGGAGGAGGAAGGTTCTGCAAACAAGGGCTATTAGACCGTGGGATACTTCACCACCTTTGGCTTTTGAGATAGAGATTAAGACATCACAAATGACAGGAAACCATGAGCTAAAAACTCCAGGAATCCCATCTTAATAAGGGAAGTGCCATGTGGTCAGAATGTCACATGGTCAAACCTCCAGGAATGCCTCCAATCAGAGTTGGCGACAGTCACGCTCCCTCAATTCCGGCCTATGGGCAGCTCCGATTTCAATCGCTCCACCATTGGCGGCCGTGCCTTCAGCTGCCGAGGCCCTAAGCTCTGGAATTCCCTCCCTAAACCTCTCCACCTCTCTCTCCTGCTTTAAGACATGGAAACAAGAAAAATAGGAGCAGGAGTCGGCCATTCGGCCCTTCGAGCCTGCTCCGCCATTCAATATGATCATGGCTGATCCTCTATCTCAATACCATATTCCCGCTCTCTCCCCATACCCCTTGGTGCCTTTTATGTCCAGAAATCTATCTATCTCCTTGTTAAATATATTCAGTGACTTGGCCTCCACAGCCTTCTGTGGAGAATTCCACAGGTTCACCACCCTCTGAGTGAAGAAATTTCTCCTCATCTCAGTCCTAAATGTCCTACCCCGTATCCTGAGACTGTGACCCCTCGTTCTAAACCCCCCAGCCAGGGGAAACATCCTCCCTGTATCCAGTCTGTCTAGCCCGGTCAGATATTTAGTCGTTACATTGAGATTCCCCTCTCATTCTTCTAAACTCTCCTTAAAACCTACGTCTTTGAACCAAGGTCCTCTCTCCTTATCTCCTTACATGGCTCGTTGTCCAATTTTGCTTGATTATGCTCCTGTGACGCGCCTTGGGCCGTTGTACTGTGCTAGAGGCGCTATATAAATGCAACTTGTTGTTGTTGCTGTCCCAGGGAGGGATTCCATCCAGCGGGAAAGGTGCAACGCTGCCATCATGTGGTAGAAAACAGTAATGCAGCAACAGGAATCCAGCGGCTCACTCGCTGAAGGAGGTCTCTTAAAGGGAGACGGTGAATTTACTTAAAACGGTTTTTTAAAATTGTTTTTACAGTTGCCTGTACCCTTGGCTGCATTTTGCTCGATGCATTCGTTGATTTTGAAAAGTTGGCCTCCGTTTTTGCATTTGTGGTTTTTTTTCCACCCCCCGCCTCTACTTCATCTCATTATTCTCGGTTTCTGCTGGTGTTGACCTTGTAAAGAAGTGAAGGTGGGGATTCCTTTATCTTTTGATTAGAAGCATCCCCCGCTCTGTTCACCGCTCCTCCCACGCTATTTTTTCGCCTTGCTGGTGTTCCCTGGGCCCTGCCCCTCCTGCGGTCAAAAGATTGGGACAATTTTCCCAATGTGAAGTTATCCACTTTGGGAGGAAAAACAGAAAAGCAGAGTATTTTTTAAACGGTGAGAGATTGGGAAATGTTGGTGTTCAGAGGGACCTGGGTGTCCTTGTACACGAATCACTGAAAGTTAACATGCAGGTACAGCAAGCAATTAGGAAAGCTAATGGTATGTTGGCCTTTATTACAAGAGGATTTTAGTATAAGAGTAAAGACGTCTTACTGCAATTATATAGGACCCTGGTGAGACCATACCTGGAGTATTGTGTACAGTTTTACTCTCCTTACCTAAGGAAGGATATACTTGCCATAGAGGGAGTGCAACGAAGGTTCACCAGACTGGTTCCTGGGATGGGGGGGTTGTCCTATGAGGAGAGATTGAGGAGACTAGGCCTATATTCTCTAGAGTTTAGAAGAATGAGAGGTGATCTCACTGAAACATACAAAATTCTTACAAGGTTTGACAGGGTCGATGCTAGGAGGATGTTTCCCGTGGCTGGGGAGTCTAGAACCAGGGGTCACAGTCTCAGAATAAGGGGTCGGCCATTTAGGACTGAGATGAGGAGAAATGTCTTCACTCAGAGGGTGGTGAATCTTTGGAATTCTCTGCCCCAGAGGGCTGTGGAGGCTCAGTCGTTGAGTATATTCAAGACAGAGATCAATAGATTTTTGAATATTAAGGGAATCAAGGGATATGGGGATCGGGCGGGAAAGTGGAGATGAGGTAGAAGATCAGCCATGATCTTATTGAATGGCGGAGCAGGCCCGAAGGGTCTAATGGCCGACTCCTGCTCCTATTGCTTATGTCCTTATGTTCCCAGAGGAATGTCCGTGTTGCTCTGGGTTAGACACCAGGATGCTGAAGGTCCCTGACCAGTTTCCCCTCCACGGGGAGATATCTGGCCTTTGCTCAGTTACCATCTGAGCCTCTGTTTCTGTGATCGGGCGTTGGGTGAGTGGGGCGGTCGAGTCTCCAGCCCTTCACCCTCTGGTGCTCCAGTGTGCATGCCACTGTGTGGTCACCTTTCAACCGTAAAATGTTCAACAGACTATGGGGGCCAGTCTACACCGCAAGTCTATAATCACCCGTTGGGCAGGCTCGGCAGGGGGTGGAATTGGTTTGCGCCAGTAGCTCATTGCCAATCCCTTTTACACCGCTTTGAATTCAAAGGGAATTGGGCGCGGTGTAAAACAGGCTGTCAATTCGCTGTCAGCCCACTCCGCACAGGGAAAGCCCAATCTCGTCCTCAAGTGACCCTCATGGGCTGCTGAAGGGACCCGCGAAATTGCTCCTGATTCCCTCACTACTAATCCAGGTAAAACCCTACACGGACTGAATGCAGCGCATCCCATTGCCAGTGTGAGTAAGAACACCAGAGTCACGTTGATCTAATAGGAAGTTCTCCACCGTGGATTTAACATTGGGTTGAATAAAGGGCAAATGTGCTGGGGACTGTACGAAGCGAGTGTTATAGCAGGTATGCAAATAGGAAGCGATTAGTGAAAGTAATCGTGGGCCCTTAGAGGCAGAGACAGGAGAAATTATAATGGGCAATAAGGAAATGACAGAGACATTAAACAAATACTTTGTATCTGTCTTCACGGTAGAAGACACAAAAAACATTCCTGAAATAATGGGGAACCAGGGGTCTAGAGAGAATGAGGAACTTAAAGAAATCAGTATAAGTAAAGACACAGTACTGGAGAAATTAATGGGACAAAGTGGCGACAAACCCCCTGGGCCTGACGACCTGACGACCTGCATCCGAGGGTTTTAAAAGAGGTAGCTGCAGAGATAGTGGATGCACTGGTATTAATCTTCTAGAATTCCCTAGATTCTAGAACAGTCCCCGCGGATTGGAAGGTAGAAAACATAACCCCGCTATTTAAGAAAGGAGGAAGGGAGAAACCGGGGCACTATAGGCCAGTTAGCCTGACATCAGTAGTGGGCAAAATACTAGAATCTGTTGAGATACCGCGGCAAACGTGGGAGTCGAGACCAGAGCTATTGAAAACACAACTGCTTTATTCCAACCACATGACAAACAGGAACTAGAAAAGCCCGCGCATCCACTTAAATACTTCCCAGACAGGAAGTGCTCCCGGCAGCCTGTCCTTGCGGGAAACAAGTTGCTGGAGGAAAGGGCCCCCGGCTGGGGGCTTCTGCTTAGACTGTCTGTGCCGCCGTGAGCGGATTGTGTCCAGTGGTGGCGTGTCGCCACAGAGCTCCCCCCAGAATCCGCTTAGGAGGAGTGGACGAGTCGTGACGGTGGTCTAATGGTTCTGCCGCAGCGGCTCTGAGTGGTCGCCGGTCTGGTTGGTTGGGTCGGGCGGTTCGCCGCCGGCTGTGCTGGCTTGCCGGGGGGACGGCCTCTAGTTGGAGGCTGGGCCACGGGGACCTGTTCCCCTGGTTCTGTGTGTGCTGGTTTGAGCCGGTCGATGGAGACTGTCTCGACCCTGTCGCCGAGTCGCAGATTGAAGACCTTGTCCCCGGTTTGTAGTACCTCGTACGGACCGTCGTACGGGGGTCGCAGGGGCCCGCGGTGCGCGTCGTGTCGCACGAAGACGAAGCGCGCCTGCTGTAAATTTGGCGGGACGTGAGGTGCGAGTTCGCCGTGTCGGTTGACCGGAAGTGGGGCGAACTGCTGAGCGGAAGAGAAAGAGTCGAGCCGCTGCTGTTCGGCCGACCAAGGCTTGGTAGCCTCCGGAAGAAATTCGCCTGGGACGCGCAGCGGTTGTCCGTAGACTAACTCCGCTGCCGAGGACTGGAGGTCTTCCTTGACCGCGGTGCGTAGGCCGAGTAGCACCCACGGTAGGCGGTCAGTCCAGGTACTGTCCTGCAGGCCGGCGCAGAGTGAGGCCTTGAGTGACCTGTGGAAGCGTTCACAAAGTCCGTTGGCCTGCGGGTGGTACGCCGTGGTGCGGTGGAGCGTCACCCCGAGGTTGCGTGCTGTGGCCGTCCAGAGTTCGGAGGTGAACTGGGCGCCTCTGTCAGAGGTTATGTCGGCCGGTACGCCGAACCTCGCAACCCAGGTGTTAACGAACGCCCTGGCGATGTCGGCTGTGGTGGTGGAGGTCAGCGGCACTGCCTCAGGCCAGCGTGTGTAGCGGTCGACCATCGTGAGGAGATAAGTTTGGCCTTGCGATGGCGGCAGGGGACCGACGATGTCGACGTGTACGTGGTCGAAGCGGCGGCTGGGTACCTCGAAGTCTCCCAGGGGTGCTTTGGTGTGCAGCTGTACCTTAGCCCGTTGGCAGGCGAGGCAGGAGGTGGCCCAAGTCCGAACATCTCTGCTGAGGCCGCGCCAGACGAAGCGCTAGGAGAGGAGTTTGACGGATGCGCGGGAACCCGGGTGAGAGAGCCCGTGGAGCGCGTCGAAGACGCGGTGGCGCCAGGTCTCAGGGACGACCGGCCTGGGTTGGCCGAGTGAGACGTCGCACGTGACTGCCGTGGCTTTGGGCCCGTGCGCGACCTTGGCTAGGCGTAGCCCTGGCAGGCTGGTAGCCGCCGAGAGGAGGTCTGGGTCCGTGAGCTGGGCCGCTGCTAGTTGTGCGTAGTCGACCGCGAGGTGATTCGCACAGACGGCGGGACGGGAAAGGCAGTCGGCGACCACGTTGTCTCTACCGGAGACGTGCTGAATGTCCGTAGTAAACTCGGAGACGGCCGCGAGCTGGCGTTGCTGCCTAGCGGACCAGGGTTCGGTGTGCTTGGCCATCGCGTATGTGAGTGGCTTGTGGTCCACATACGCGGTGAAGGGGCGGCCTTCCAGGAGGAACCTGAAATGGCGGACCGACAGATGGAGTGCGAGAAGCTCGCGGTCGAAAGTGGAGTATTTGACCTCCGGGGGGCGCAGTTGGCGGCTGTAGAAGGCAAGTGGCTGCCACGCGCCATTGACCCACTGCTCGAACACGGCCCCGACCATGTGGTCAGAGGCGTCGGTGGTGAGCGCGACCCGGGCATCGGCCCTTGGGTGCGCGAGCAGAGTGGCGTCGGCGAGCGCGTTTTTGGTGGCGTCGAAGGCGGCTGCCGTGTCAGTGGTCCAGGCTACGTCCATCTTGCCGGATTTTCCTCGGAGGGAGTCGTATAGGGGCTTCATGAGGGCTGCGGCTCTGGGGATGAACCTGTTGTAGAAGTTCACCATCCCGAGGAACTCCTGGAGGCCCTTGATGGTTGTGGGGCGGGGGAATTGCTGGACGGCCTGCACCTTGTTGGGCAGGGGGACGGCCCCAGCAGGGGTGATGTGGTGACCGAGAAAATCGATCTCGGTTAGGCCGAATTGGCACTTCGCCGGGCTGAGGATGAGCCCATGTTGGGCTAGGCGCCCGAACAGGATGCGAAGGTGTTCGAGGTGTTCCTGTTTGGAGGAGCTGGCCACGAGAATGTCGTCTAGATAGATGAATAGGAAGTTCAGGTCCCGGAGGACTGAGTCCATAAGGCGCTGGAAAGCCTGTGCTGCATTCTTGAGGCCGAAGGGCATCCTCAGGAACTCGAACAGGCCGTTTTGGGGATGTCCGCGGGGTGTACGGGGACTTGGTGGTAACCGCGCACCAGGTCAACTTTGGAAAAGACGGTTCGTCCGGCCAGTCGGGCCGAGAAGTCCTGGATGTGTGGCACCGGGTATCGATCGGGGGTGGTGGCGTCGTTGAGGCGGCGGTAGTCCCCGCAAGGGCGCCAGCCTCCGCCGGGCTTGGGGGCGATGTGGAGGGGCGAGGCCCAAGGGCTGCTGGAGCGGCGGATGATGCCGAGTTGTTCCATGGTGGTGAACTCGGCCCGCGCGATTTCCAGCTTGGCCGGGTTGAGTCTGTGGGCGTGGGCAGAAACTGGGGGGCTGGTGGTGGGGATATAGTGTTCCACACCGTGCTTGGCGGCTTTGGCCGAAAATGTCGGGTTAGTGAGGGCGGGAAACTCAGCTAGGAGTGCCGAGTAGTCGTCCGTGGCTCTGGCGAGGCAGTAGGTCGTCAGGCCGGCCGAACGGGCCGGGGTAAAGGCGCCGGGGATGGGGGCCATAGTGTTGATGTCGACGAGGCGGTGCCTCAGAATGTCGACAAGGAGGCCGTGGGCGCGTAGGAAGTCGGCGCCGATGAGTGGGCAGAGGACCTTGGCTGTGAGGAACTCCCAGCGGTAGCGGCGGCCCACGAGGTCGAGCGTGACCATGCGGGTGCCATATGTGCGGATGTCAGAGCCGTTGGCTGCAGCCAGTGTGATACCCCGTGTGCCGCGTTGGATCTCGAGGGCGGAGGCGGGGGTGATGCTGTGCTGGGCCCCTGTGTCGCACAGAAATCGGCAGTTGGTTCTGTCGTCAGTGACGTACAGTAGGGGCTCCTTCTGCCCCGCGGCCATCGCGGGGGCCGGTGTGGGGGGGGGGTTTGAAGGTACACGGTGGCGTGCAGCATTGAGCCCTAGCGCCAAAACGGGTGTGGTAGTAGCAGTGACCCGGAGTGGTAGGGCGGTCGGGCCTAGCGGCCCGGGAAGACCGCGTGGTCGTTGCCGTGAGGTCGGGCGCGACGTCGCGAGCGGCCTGTGCAGAGAGCAGCCGGTCGGCCTTTTCGGCTATATCATTCAGGTCCGTGGAGCCAGACTCCACAATGAGCGGGCGGATGCTGGCGGGGAGCTGCCGAATGAAAAGCGTGCGAAAAAGGGCGCCGGGATTTTTGTCGTCTGAGAGGGACAGCATGTGGGAAAGCAGGTCTGATGGTGAAGCGTCACCAAGGCCGGGGAGGTCCAGGAGTTGGCAGTGGCGCTGGTAAGAGGACGTTTGAAATTTTTTAAGTAGCGCAGCCTTCAGATGTTCGTACTTGCCATCCGTTGGTGGATTCTGCAGCGCTGCCCAAACCTTGGGGACTGTAGCGTAGGTGAGCGAGGCGACGAGGTAGTCGTACTTCGTGGCGTCGACTGTAATGCCTTTCAGCCGGAATCTGGACTCAGCTTGAACGAACCAGGCTTCGGCGGGGTTCTCCCAAAAGTCTGGTAATTTAACCGTGACTGCGTTTGTATCCGCCATGCTAGCTTAGGATTCGTCCTGAGCGTCGGGGCCACCAGTGTTGAGATACCGCGGCAAACGTGGGAGTCGAGACCAGAGCTATTGAAAACACAACTGCTTTATTCCAACCACATGACAAACAGGAACTAGAAAAGCCCGCGCATCCACTTAAATACTTCCCAGACAGGAAGTGCTCCCGGCAGCCTGTCCCTGCGGGAAACAAGTTGCTGAAGGAAAGGGCCCCCGGCTGGGGGCTTCTGCTTAGACTGTCTGTGCCGCCGTGAGCGGATTATGTCCAGTGGTGGCGTGTCGCCACAAATCTATTATTAGGGACATAGTAACAGGGCACTTAGAAAATCATAATATGATTAGGCAGAGTCAACATGGTTTTATGAAAGGGAAATCGTGTTTGACAAATCTGTTAGAGTTTTTGAAGATGTAACTAGTAGGATGGATAAGGGGGAACCAGTGGATGTGGTGTTTTTGGATTTTCTAAAAGCATTCGACATGGTGCCACACAAGAGGTTATTACACAAAATTAGGGCTCACAGGATTGAGGGTAATATATTAACATGGATTGAGGATTGGTTAATGGACAGAAAACAGAGAATAGGAATAAACAAGAATTTTTCGAGTTGACAGGCTGTAACTAGCGGGGTATCGCAAGGATCAGTGTTGGGGCCTCAGCTATTTACAATCTATATTAATGACTTAGATGAAGGGACTGAGTGTAATGTATCCAAGTTTGCTGATGATACAAAGTTAGGTGGGAAAGTAAGCTGTGAGGAGGCTGCAAAGAGGCTGCAGAGAGATATAGACAGGTTGACTGAGTGGGCAAGAACATGGCAAATGGAATACAATGTGGGGAAGAGTGAAGTTATCCACATTGGTAGGAAATGCAAAAAAGCAGAGTATTTTTTGAATGGTGAGAGACTGGGGAATGTTTGCATTCAGAGGGACCTGGGTGTCCTTGTACATGAATCACAGAAAGTTAACATGCAGGTACAGCAAGCAATTAGGAAAGCAAATGGTGTGTTAGCTTTTGTTATAAAGGGATTAGAGTATAAGAGTAAAGAAGTCTTACTACAATTATACAGGGCATTGGTGAGGCCACACCTGGAGTACTGTGTACAGTTCTGGTCTCCTTACCTAAGGAAAGACATACTTGTCTTAGAGGGAGTGCAACAAAGGTTCACCAGACTGGTTCCTGGGGATGAGGGGATTGCCCTATGAGGAGAGATTGAGTAGACTGGGCCTATATTCTCTAGAGTTTAGAAGAATGAGAGGTGATCTCATTGAAACATATTAAAATTCTTCAGGGGCTTGACAGGGTTAATGCTGGTTGAGGAGTCTAGAACCAGGGGTCACAATCTCAGAATAAGGGGTCGGCCATTTAGGACTGAGATGAGGAGAAATTTCTTCACTCAGAGGGCGGTGAATCTTTGGAATTCTCTGCCCCAGAGGGCTGTGGAGGCTCCGTCATTGAGTATATTCAAGACAGAGATCGATAGATTTTTGGGAGCGATGGGAATTAAGGAATATGGAGATCGGGCGGGAAGGTGGAGATGAGGTCGATGATCAGCCATGATCTTATTGAATGGCGGAGCAGGCTCGAGGGGCCGAATGGTCGACTCCTGCTCCTATTTCTTATGTCTTAAGTTCTGTCATTCCGTTTCAGTGCTGATGGGAATTTCAAAGGAACAGGAACCCGAACAGTGGGAAGACATGATGACACTGGTGGTCATCATCTGGGACCCATCAGCAATGTAGAAAATCTCCAGCGCAATGGATATCACTTTCTTTCCATTCGATGTTCAGGACTGCCTCCTGGAATCTGGTGCCTGGACATGCGATGGATCACAGGCTGGTGTAATACAAGCAAGTGAACAAGAGAGATTTCTGTGACAACAGAGAGAGGGACAACCTCTAAATATAAATAAATTATATGAATGTATATTTATACACTCAGGGATATATCTGTTTATACACTGTATGGATAGATCTGTATTTTTGTGAACAAACATGAATGTTTTTCGATGCTTTGGCAACATAAGATGTAACTTGTCATGCCAATAAAGCGATTTGAATTGAATTGAATTGAGTGGGAAATCATATCCACAACACGAGGCAAAGGCAGCAGAACTGACGGCCACTCATTGGAAACCCGGATTATCAGGTCATTTATTTCACTGCTGCTTGTGGGAGCTTGCTGTGCGCAAATTGGCTGCCGCGTTTCCCACATTGCAACAGCGACTACACGTCAAAAAAAGTAGCTGATTGGCTGTAAAGCGCTGTGGGACGCCCGGTGGCCATGAAAGGCGCTACGGAAATGTGAATTCTTTCGCAAATGATAAAGCTGCGCCCTCTGCTGGTCACCAGTGAAGCTGCGAGACGCGCCGACCGGCGATGAGGCTGAGACTCGGGGCCAGTTTTACAAACTATTCTGCCCCCCAGTGGTTATTAATCAGCAGTGCCAGAATCCCAAAAGAATTGAACTGGTCACAGGTTTTGTGAGTTTTGGAACTTTTAAAATCCAGTGCCCTGACCCCCATCACAGTGATGCTCCCTCTGCAGCAGTAACACCAATCTCACCGATTACTGCCTCCAAAAAATAAACATTTAAATGAACTATCATCTTGTAATTCATTTTTAACTTGCAGATTGTAAATAGATATTTTAAAATTATTCCTGCACAAATGGGACAATTTAAACAAAACAGACAGGTCAGTGGGTATCAAGCAGTGAGATACAGGGCAATAATTAAACATACAGGTTCTGATAACATGCACCTTGTTCGCACATTGGCGTTTACTAACTGCTTCTCTCAGCCACTTATTACTTTTAGTTAAGGTTTCTGCTTTTTATTGTATCCATTTTCAGTGTTTATTTTTGGTCCCATCGGATTTTATTGACACCATCCAGGACAAAGCAGCCCGCTTGTTCAGCACCCCATCCACCACCTTAAACATTCACTCCCTCCACCACCGGCGCACCGTGGCTGCAGTGTGTACCATCTACAAGATGCACTGCAGCAACTCGCCAAGGCTTCTTCAGCAGAACCTCCCAAACCCGCGACCTCTTCCACCTAGAAGGACAAGGGCAGCAGGCGCATGGGAACACCACCACCTCCAAGTTCCCCTCCAAGTTACACACCATCCTGACTTGGAAATATATCGGCCGATCCTTCATCGTCGCTGGGTCAAAATCCTGGAACTCCTCCCTAACAGCACTGTGGGAGTACCATCACCACACGGACTGCAGCGGTTCAAGAAGGCGGCTCACCACCACCTTCTCAAGGGCAATTAGGGATGGGCAATAAATGCTGGCCTTGCCAGCGACGCC